>NC_082652.1:47922595-48562345 GCF_028023285.1 Balaenoptera ricei | reverse complement strand
TTTTATTTCATTGAACATTTAACTATAATTACTGCATGTTCAACTCTGTATACCCAGCGTTAGGCATACTCTATTGGTGGCAAAAGAGGAAGAGCTTAAACATTCATCGTATGAAAGAATGAATACACAACCTAGGTCAAAGTTTGAATGGCAGTAATAAAATAATAACCTCTGAATTTCTCCTTGAAATCCTTTAGCAGAATTGACTACTCACAGTCACACTGAAGATCTTTGACTTTTACCTCTGTTGTCATAACCAACTCAGAATGGTTCCCATCCAGGCCTTTGCAGACCATCTTTATTGGTTTACAAAACACCATTGTTTGTACTCAGTGTTATGCAATGAATCCAGAATTATTCCACTGGCATTTTATAAGTAACTGCTTGGTGCTGAAATTCCCCAAATCTTATTATTCCAATGATAACTTTTAATGCATTTTATTATTACAATACCTATCTGACAGATCCTTAATTTTAAGGTTTATTCTTCATAAGTATAAGATAACAAAGTATAAAGAAAACAGTGCAATACTGCTTATAGTATATGCATGTACATTTATCTCCTAGAGTCATAGATTCATAATCTCATTCACATGTAAAATGTATATGGTTAAGATGTGAGTAGCAGCATGAAAGAGAGAGAAACAGGTCAGAGATAATGAGAGGAAGAGAGAACAAATAAAAAAGGAAATGTATTGTGTAAGCCATTTAGAGTAATATTTTATTTCTGAGTCTTCATCAAAATCGCAAAGCAGTTTCTGAATATGAGCATAGTTGTATATGCCTCTTTATTTGTAACAATTTTATTTTGGCATTTGGAATTGAATCACCCATTAAGATGTTATTTTAGTTGCTGACTTTATTAAATCATTTGAAACAAATCATGTAAGGAGATAGGAATGCTTCCTAAGAAATCTGTTCTGAGCAAGACAAGTGTATTCCATTTTAACAAGGCACTCACAAGTCCATCGCTGGATTCCAAAACAGTTCAATCATGTTGCATTCACACAACTAGTCTGTAAATGTACCAATTTAGTTCTAACACATCAAGCATAAATTTGAGTTGAAAGTCTTACTTGAATGAGTTTTGCAGGTGTCCGTATTGTTCCGACTATGATAAAAGGTGACATTTGGGCCATTGTGGAAAAGCCTTGTGCTGTATCTTGAAAAAGTTCACAATTTCCTCCTGTTCTGGTTCACTGTTGGTGTCTAGATCATCTTCTTTCACCTTTAACACATTCATTTTACCATCACAGCCTGCACAATAGTGTATTTCATCGACTGGGTGTTTGCTAAGAATGACTGACCCAGGCTCTGCTTATTCTACCCAACCAACACGTCATAGCATTAGACGGGCTTAGAGGTGACTTTTAGAACCTGTGAGAGCCTGTGAGGAAAGGGAAACAAGGGAACTTAGTAGCACACACGTCACCAACAATCAGCAGTGGTCCTCTCCTCTGACTGCGACTGCAACTTATGAAAGGGCACATGGGGAGTGTTTAAGAGAAAAGAGAACGGCTTCCTGACCAGCCAGATCAGCCAGATAAACTCTGGTGATGGCTGGAGTGAGAGAGCACATCCAGATTGACCTCATGTCTGGTCAGGAGTTAGATCAGTATTTCTGGGATGTTCAATGGGGAAGAAAGAGCAGGAAGGAGCAAGAGATGGCACTAGGGGAACCATATAATTTATTACTAAGACTGGAACAATTATGATCACAAAAGAAGGTAATACTAACAATTACACTGGGCAAACAAGCATAAGCCAGGACTGCCCTGGGAACACCAGAATGTACGTTACCCCCAGATAGCAGTAACCCAGTTACTTCCTTCAAAAAGGTTTATATCTTAATATGGGAAGCCTGACAAAGGCACGATCTGTACACATCAGTAAGCTATGAGAAATGTGAGTTTAGGAGTGCATTGGGGAGCAGGAAGTTCAGTGTGATTAATAATATTGGAGGAGATAATTTCAGTTGCCTGTAATTGAACAATGAATTGATTTAGAATCAGAAACTCATACCAGTTCAGACGAATATACTCTGGGAAGTAAAGTGAGAGTAAACAATGTTCTTACTTGTTCCACTCAGGGTAGATGTAGTATTAACTCTTTCTGGCCACTAGGGGACCACTTAGTACTTTGCACATTGCATTGAACTGCTTATATCATCCTGTACGGAGACTTAAGAAAGACAATAGGATGCTAGTAGCATCAGGGTCCTGTGACATCTCTTGCCTATACAGCACATACCGATAATTGATTATATGATACCATTGTCTAGTTGCTTCAAGTGTGTCAGTTTGGTCTTTTCCAATTCATGGACTTCTTAGATGTGTAAAATCTTTGGCACATCTGCCAAAAGCCTGGGACAGAGCTGCATACTCAGTAAGGATTAAACCCATTTTTTCTTTTTTTTTTGATGTGAATAGCAGCCCTATCTGGGAACTCCCATGGCCCTTCCCTAAGTGTTGCAATCTAATCTCAGGTAATAATTTGAGCCCTGGAGATAACAACAATAGAACTAAATTAAAATGATGACATATGTACTAGGTACCAGGTGCTATGTCTTTTTAAATATATATTGTTTCTGCACCTACAGTTTCTTCCAATAAAGTGTTATTTTTCTCATATTAGAGATGAAAAAACCTTGAGACTTTGATTGAATTACTCAGGTAAGGCCCAAGGCCATAGAGATGGGGCAGAAGTGGAATCTGGATCATCATCCAAAGTCTCTGTACTTTCCCCTGTTCCGCAGCAGCCAGGGAGAAGCAACAGCTAATCACCTAGTTCTTGTCACGATGTCTGTGAATCCTAGTTTCCAAGCAGAAACTGGCCAACAGGAAGTCTCTCACTGACACACTTGCATTTGCTGTGGACTCTGTACAGAAGACCCTACCCCACGATGTCTGCCTCACGGGCTCCCGCACGTCCTCCAACATCACCTACTGAAGGGGACATTCAGGGAGTCATCCTGGAGAGTGTCTCTGCGCCACGTGAGGCACAGAGGTACCAAGGCGTGTGTGGAGTGCCAGAGCTGCAGCATCCTCAAAAATCTCACTGTCTGACGTTACTTGGTGCCGATAATGGACATTTTGTTTCATTATTTCTAATGTTATTATTTTTATTATGATTTTATATAGCTCTTATGTAAAGTGCTAGAGAGAGAGAAGGGGAGAGAGCTTGCTTCAAGGTCACAACCATTGCAGCCACATGGCTGTCACAAGGTCACCCCATGTGGAAATTCTGGAGCGAGGACACCCACCAACCTCAAGTGTCACCACTGTCATGGTACTCATCATATCATATTGTGATTTTTTAAAAATGTAACATACCCGAGAGCTGTGAGAGGACAAAGCCGTATCTTTCCACAGAGCCTTTCCACAGAGAGATTTTCTATCATGGCAACACCAACACAATTAAAATGGACTATTAGACATCCCCAGGGCTGAAAAGTGCTTCCGTGATGTTGCCATGTTTCTCTTATCAGTTGTCTCTTCGCTCCACTCCTAAGTGTTCATGTCTAACGCAGAGCAATTGAAGTATTTCTTTTGTTTCCTTTTCTCCTGCTATTCCAGGTGCTAATGTATCCCCTGCAATCCTAAGGAATTTAGAGGATCATTTTCAGAAATTAAAGTCTTTGCTAACTCTTAAGATAACATATAATTTTTAATCTCACAATGGAAGGAAGGAAAGGAAGAAGGGAGTGAGAAAAGAAAGAGAGAGGAAAGAAGGGAAAGAATGGGGGAGGGGGAGAGGACACGAGTACGGAAGCTGCTTACAGCCCAGGGCTATTTTGTAAGGATGCAGAGAAATTGTGTTTCAGTCTCAAAACTACCATCATCCTCTTACTAAAGCACATAACTTACCTGGGGCATAGGCTTGATTTCTCTGTCTCCCTTCCCCTCCTCTCCCTTTAATGACATATAATCAACATGAAAAGCATATATTTAAAGTGTACAGTTGGATTTTTTGACATATGTCTACACCCGTGAAACCATCATCACAATCAACCCAATGAACATATCCGTCACCCCAGCATTTCCTCAGCTGCTTGGTAACGCCCCTACCCCTACCCTGTCCCCAAGAGCTCACTCATCTGTTTTCTGTCACCATAAGTTAGTTTGCATTGCCTAGAATTTTATATAAATGAGATCAAACATCTTTTTTTTGGTCTAGCTTTTCAGTCAAGGTGTATATTTTGAGATCCATCAGGTTTTTGTGTATATTAAGAGTTCATTATTTTTCTTTGCTGCAGAATTCTGTTGTATGGATATATAAAAATGTGTTCATCTGTTCATGAACATTTATTTCCAGTTTGGGCTATTACAGATAAGACTGCTATGAATGAATATTCATGTACAAGTCTTGGTATGTTTTCATTTCTCTTGGATAAATATCTGAAAGCGGAATGGCTGGATCACATGATAGGTATGCATTTAACTTTTTAAGGAACCATCCAAACTGTTGTCCAAAGTGGGTGCACCATTATATGTGCCCACCAGCTGTGTATGAAAGTTCTAGATCCCTCTATATCCTTGTCTACATTAAGTATGGTCAGACTTTGAACTTTTGGTCATTCCAATAGTTGGGTAATGGCATCTAGCAGTGCTTGTAACTTGTAGTTCCCTGAAGTCTAATGTTGTTGAACATCTTTTCATATGTTTATATGCCATCCACATACCTTGGTCAACTGTTCAGATCTTTGCCCATTTTTAATTGGGGTGTTTGTTTTCTCATTATTGCACTCTAGAGTTCATTTTCTATCCTAGATATTGGGCGGGCCTTCGGTTTTTTAAGTGAAAATAAAAGACACATTTTTCATTCTCACCAAGAACTTTATTGAATAATGTATTCACCCTTTTGTTCCACTACCTTCTGCCATTTTTCAGGCAACTTCATAATTCCATCTTCCGAAAACGTTTTATCGTTTTGAGCAAAGAACTGCTCCAGGTGCCTTTTATAGTCTTCCAGGGAATTGAAATTTTTTCCATGAAGAGAATTTTGTAAAGACCTAAATCAATGGAAATCCGAAGGTGCAATGTCTGTTGAATATGGCGGATGAATCAGAACTTCCCAGCCAAGCTATGACAGTTTTTGCCTGGTCATCAAAGAAACATGCCATCTTGAGTTATCCTGATGGAAAATTATGCATTTTCTGTTGACTAATTCTGGATGCTTTTCGTCAAGTGCCGTTTGCAGTTGGTCTAAATGGGAGCAGTACTTGTTGGAATTAATTGTTTGGTTTTCCAGAAGGAGGTCATAATAGAGGACTCCCTTCCAATTCCACCATATACACAATATCACCTTCTTTGGATGAAGACTGGCCTTTGGTGTGGTTGGTGGTGGTTTATTTTACTTGCCCCACGATCTCTTCTGTTCCACATTGTTGTACAGTATCCACTTTTCATCACCCGTCACAATTTGTTTTAAAAACAGGACGTTTTCATTACGTTTCAGTAGAGAATTGCATGTGGAAATATGGTCAAGAAGGGTTTTTTTTTGCTTAACTTATGTGGAACCCAAACATCAAAGTGATTACCATAACCAAGCTGGTGCAAATGATTTTCAGTGCTTGATTTGGATATTTTGAATATGTCGGCTATCTCCCGCGTGGTATAACATTGACTGTTCTCAATTATTGTTTCGATTTGATCGCTGTCAATTTCATCTGGTACCCGACTGTGGAGCATCGTCCTGCGAGAAATCTCCAGCACGAAACTTTGCAAACCACTTTTGACACGTTCGATCAGTCACAGCACCTTCTCCATAACACTGCACAAACCTTTTTTTGTGTTTCAGTTGCGTTTTTACCTTTCTTGAAATAATAAAGCATAATATGCCAAAAATGTTGCTTTTTTCCTTCCATCTTCAATATTAAAATGGCTACACAAAAATTCACCAATTTTGATAAGTCTTTTTTTAAATGCACACTGATATGACAGCTATCACATACAATCTAACAAAATTGTTTTGAATGAAGTTAAAGACAACTAAGTGCTACTAGAGCCATCTTATGGAAAAAACCAAACAAACATTTTGGCCCACCCAATACAATTCTATAACAAATAGAAGTTTTGCAAATATTTTCTCCCAGTCTGTGGCTAGTCATTTCATTCACTTAGTGTTTTTTGATGAGCAGAAATTTTTAATGAAGTGTAAATTATCAGTTTGTTCTTTTATGGATACTCCTGTTTTTGGTCATGTCTATGAAGTCTTCACCTAAGCCAAGGTCACAAAAATTTTCTCCTTTGTTTTCTTCCAGAAGTTTTACTCTTTTAGGTTTTATAGTCAGTTTCATCACCCATTTGACTTATTTTTTGTATATGGTGAGAGACATGGGTCGAAGTTCATTTTTTTGTATATGGATATCTAATTTTTCGAGTACCACTTATTGACAAGAACATCTTTTCTCCACTGAATTGCCCTTACACCTTTGTCAAAAATCAGTTGTCCATAGACTCTCTGTTTCATTGTTCTACTGTCTATCTTGATGCGAACACCACATTGTCTTGATTGCTATACGTTTATAAGTCTAAAACAGTGTGAGCCCACCAACTTTGTTTTTCTTTTTCTCATGTAGGTATTAAAATCAGCTTGTCAATTTCTACTCCCCAAAAGAAGAAAAAAAAAATCCTGTTAAGATTTTGATTGGAATTGAATTGAATCTATAGATCAGTTTTAGGAGGACTAATATATCTAAATAATATTGTCTTTTTTTTTTAACATCTTTATTGGAGTATAATTGCTTTACAATGGTGTGTTAGTTTTTGCTGTATAACAAAGTGAATCAGCTATACATATACATATATCCCCATATCTCCTCCCTCTTGCATCTCCCTAATATTGTCTTTTAACCCATGAAAACAGTACATCTGCATATCATCCTTAATTTCTCCCAGCAAAATTTTATAGCTTTTAGTGCACAGGTCTGTCACATATATTGTCAGATTTTATTCCTAAGTATTTTATATTTTTCATGCTATGCTATTATACATGAGATATTTTAAATTTTAATTTGCAAGAGTCGATTGTCAGTATATACAAATACATTTGCACATAAATCTTATATCCTGAAATCTTGAAAAATTCATTTATTATTTACATTTCTTGTAGATTCTGTGTGATTTTGTACATAAATAATCACATAGGAAAGCAAATAATAGTCTTACGTCTTCCCTTCTTATCTGGATGACTTTTCTTTCTTTTCCTTGTTTTATTGCATTGACTTGAATCCCTAGTGCAATGTTGAATAGAAGTGGTGAAAGTGGACATCCTTGTCTTGTTCCTAGTTTTAGGAGGAAAGCATTCAGTCTTTCATCATTAAGTATGATGTTAGCTATGGGTTTTCCATAGATGTTTCATCAGACTGAGTAAATTCCTTTCTAATCCTGGTTTCCTAAGAGGTGTTTTGGTTTTGTTTTTTGTTTTTCCTTAATGAGGAATGATTGCTGGCTGTCTCTAGTAAGATGATCGTAAGGATTTTCTTTTTTGGATTTTCAAATGTTAAACCAAGTTTGCATTCTTGGGATCAACCTGTTTGGTCCTTTATACATATAGTTAGATTTGATTTGTTAAAATGTCATTTAGAATTTTTGTATCTATGCTCATGAAGAATATTGGTCTACGGTTTTTTTTTTTTTCTTGCAAAGGATTTGACAGGATGCAGTATCAGGCTAATTCTGGCCTCATGAAATGAGTTGGGAAGTAATCTCTCTATTTCAGAGGAAAAAATATACACACATAGTCTTCTCATTTTTGAAGCTGTAAAAAATAAACTTACTTCTCCATATTTAAAAAGTTATTTTGTGATCTCCTTTTCTTTCACATATTTCTCATATGATATGCTCTCCAGAACCCGGACTTTACTTTCATCTTGAAAAGTGACCATCTTATACTCTCTTTCTTAAAATGCGACTCTGAGAAGAACACAACCCTAGTCATATTTTCTTGTCACTTTATTGAACAGCAGGACTTTCACATTCCTTGGTTGTGTCACTTAACTTTTATTAATGCAGCCAAAGTTGGCTTTAATACAAACTAAACACTTCTCCACCGTCACTGCCGAAAAGCCATGTTATTATGTCACAACCAAAGCCTGAAGGAGCCCCAAATGAAAGGACCCTGTCCTTCCACCCCTGACAGTAAATTTTACTCTGCCTTTACCCAAATAGACAAGGATGCCCCTTCTTAAACCACAGACATAGGGAAGATCTAAGGAGTGAAAGCCTCTTATCCTTTTGCTGGCAACTACTCCTCATATGAGTACAAAGAAAGTCTTTTGTCGAGAGATGATTCAAGGTTGCCTTTATATGTAGCCATCGAAGCCGAGTTACCAGCCAAAGACCAGATCTAGGAATAATGAAAAAAAAATGAGGCTAGGGGTGAATGGACTACTCAGTTCTTGGCACCAACAGAACAAGTCTTATCTTCTGTTTGTATGAGTCTTTTGATTTAAAAACAATACAACTTGCTACTTATACTTTGGCCTAAGTGAACTAAAAAAAAAAAAAACTGGCTTGATATGAAAATAAGCTCTTATTCAGTGTCAAGAGTAACAGACATATATTGAGATGACTGGTAGTACCTGTCTCCCAATTACAGGCCTTTATCCCAATAGGACATGGCACAACTAAGATAAGGAACTCATAGTTAGCTTTATCTAAAGCTTATTGACTATTTGGTAGAGAATGAGCTCTAAAGAAGCTCAGTGGAATGACTGGTAAATAGTAGATAATGCATAAGTGCTTGCTACATAAATAATTAAGTAAATAACAAAAAATAATAGTAAATAAAAACACGAGAGAATGAATGAATAGATGTTGTAATCATCCAGGATAAGGGGACAAAGAAACAGGTGGTACCATCAAATTAGAATAATTCAAAGAGGGTTTATATACAAAGCACTGATTCTAAAGACATGAGTAAAATGTAGAGGAACCATAAGGGATGGAGCAGAAATTCTGGGCTAACAGAAGTGGAACTGTCTCCACATCTAGACAGAAAGGGTAAGGGGAGGGAGAGGGCATGGAGGCCCATTGATGTTATCTGTGCAGATCCACCTCCTGAGGCAGATAGCGGAGGAGGGTGGGCATTGGATCTGGAGGAATAAGAAGAGGATATTCAGTAAAATCAGGCTATGAACCAGGCCCAAGAGCAGTGAACTCTGGGAAAGAAACAGCTGCCAATGGAGCTCCAAGCTGTGGAAGAAGAGTCTAAATAAGATGATATAAATAAGTAGGAAAGGAAGTGGTACTCAAATGGTATTATCTGGAACACAAGTACATCATCATGTAAATAATAATCTCACCCCCAGAAAGAGTGTCTGACCTCAAATTTACCAACATCAATTTGCAAGCAGGTCAACAGGAGGGGTGTGATCCCCTTCCCTTGATGGCAACCAGGAGGTGGTAGAGAACAAGAAAAGGAACTTTAGAAATGGTCCTGAGTCTTGCAGCACTATTTACAATAGCCAGGACATGGAAGCAATGTAAATGTCTATCAACAGAGGAATGGCTAAAGAAGATGTGGTATACATATACAATGCAATATTACTCAGCCATAAAAAAGAACGAAATATTGCCATTTGCAGCAACGTGGATGGACCTAGAGATTGTCATACTCTAGGTCAGTGAAATAAGTGAAGTAAGTCAGACAAAGACAAATATCATACGATATCACTTATATGTGGAATCGAAAAAAAAAAGGTACAAATGAACTTATCTACAAAACAGAAATAGAGTTACAGTTGTAGAAGATAAACTTATGGTTACCGGGGTGTAAAGAGGGGGAGGGATAAATTAGAAGATTGGTATTGACACATACACACTACTATATATAAAATATATAACTAATAAGGACCTACTGTATAGCACAGGGAACTCTACTCAATACTCTGTAATGGCCGACTTGGGAAGAGAATCTAAAAAAGAGTGGATATATGTATATGTATAACTGATTCACTTTGCTGTACACCTGAAACTAACTCAGCATTGTAAATCAACTGTACTCCAGTAAAAATTTATAAAAAGAAACAGTTCTGGGTTGGAATACTGTTGATCACTTTTAAACGTAAAACAAAATAAATTCTTCTTAAAACCTAATTTCTTAAACCAATGCCAAAATAAGAATTCTGAACCAAAAGAGAACGTGGCAGTCTGCTGTACTAGTATCCAAAATCAAATAGTCTCCTCCAGGCAAATTTACTGTTATGATTTAGTAGGAGACAGGCGGTGGCCTCCAATCTCTCAGCTCGTGCCTTTCCCCTTTTGCTCACGTTAGTCTAGTGATAAATGATGTAGAATTTCTCAGAGAGAGAGAGAATTATGCCCAATATAAAAAGTGGTTGAAAAAGCTGATTACAGAGTCATTAGCCCCTGTGGGCTCATTTTATTGCTATAAAGTCATCATTCAAGTAGACATATATTTAGCTTCTGTGGCCTTCATTTGTGGTAAGCAAAATAACCTCAGACAAAAAAAAAGGAGCTCAAGTTCAAACTTCCTATTTTTAGTGATGTGACAGCCAATTTGCTAAATTAGAAAAGCCCAGAGCAGAAGCAGAGGCATGTCATCAGCTCGTGTTCCCTGTACTGTGTGCTTGCAGCACATCTGGAGACAAGTTTACCCCTGGATCACAGGTTTTCTTGTAATCCAACATGTGGCCAGAAGAAGGTACCAAGGACGGTGAGGAACTTATACACCTTGACACATGAGAAGTAGTTAAAGGAAGCAGACACATTTAGCCTAGGAAACAGAGGCCTATATGACATAAAAGTCTTTTTTTATTTAACATTAGGGCTGACTGTGGAAAACATTGATTTATTATCTAGCTAGTCCAAATAAGTTGTGCGCAAACATTTTCAATTCAAGGTGAAACATTCATTCATTACTCATTCATTCAATATTTACTGATCAAATATACTTTTTCTGTTATTGTGCTAGGTTCTAAACGTTAAAGGAGAATTTATTAGCAAACACTGTGATTTTAAAAATTTTGAACTCCGTATCACTAGTGGGTCTGTAATCAGACACTAGGTAACTATCTGTGAGTGGTATTATAGAAGGGAGAACATCTGTGTTCCTTCATTTTGAAGTGTGCATGAATTACATGGGAATCTTAAAAAGTTGCAGATTCTAATGCAGTAGATCTGGGCGGGAGCCTGAGAGTTTGCCTTTCCAACAAGCTCCCCGGTGATTCAGATGCTGTTGGTCCTTGGATCACACTGTGATTAGCAAAGCATTTAGGTCACTGCCTCTTGTACATTCTCTGCTGTTGATGAGGCTCAACAGATCTATTTTGTGTTATCTCAGGTTCAATGTCTCGCATTTCAGAGAAAGAAAAAATTAGAAGACGTAGGCTTGTCAGATATCCGTCACTAGAAGTTCATGGAGCTGGCTTGGAGTTTGGCTCTGCGTCCTACCTTGCTACTGTATCCAGATTAAGTATATTAAGCTGCTTTGCCCATCCTGCTAATATAAACTGCAAACCATGCGAAAAGAATACACTAACGTGCAATCCGCATTCAAAATCTTGGTTCTGAGCTACTCTCCTTGACTTTCCCTCACACCAAATCCCTTCCTGTTGCAGCCCTTCCTATACACTCATCCTCCAGTACTGATTTTGTTTAGTTTGCCCTTCAGATTTGACATTTAGTGCTTTTTTCTGGGTTCAACCTTGGGGTATTTCAGCAAAGATCTTCCCTATCACTCCCACCCACCCTGAGGACCCAGGCTCCTCAGTAAACATTCTTGCACTTCAGCTCAGAATCAGTCTCCCGGAAACTGTTTCTGCCACTAGGTTCTTTCAGTGCTGAGAGGGGAGTGAACAAATCAAGGCTACTGAGATCAGGTTGTCACCTCAGGTGACCTAGAATCATTTCAGGTTTCCAGAAATTATTAGAGGGGCAGAGTTCATCCAACATAATTTTCAAACATTTTTCTTCTGTAAGTAAGAGTTAGAGGAGAATATTGACAAAATCATGTTAGCAATTCATCTAATAATGATAGTTGCAGTCTTTGGAGGAAAATGGGTTGCTTCCTTGGAAGGTAACCTCAGAGTTTACAAGTACAAAGATGCATTCCATTTTATGGGCAAAAGCTCCAAATAACCTCCTCTATCAAAAATCCATCTTCAGGTGGTTTCCATGTGGTTTTGATAAACTTGACTACTACATTGAATAAACTGATAAGCAGACACTAGGAAAACATACAATCATTGAGAGAAACTAGAATGATTTGAATACAAATGAACTAATTCTTGACACAATCGATATAAACAATATCCCTCAGTTTTTGCAACATATAGTCAAATACAGCAACATAGAAAGGAAGCCATTCCATTTCATATTTATGGCCACCATTGATGAACTCTGACAGAATTCCTTGTCTGAAGACCCCCCCTAATAACTTAATGTATTCTATTTGCTACATATTAAACTTGCTTTTCCCCAAAATTATAAGCTCTCATAGGCAAGGACTATGTTTGATTCTTCCTTTGCATTTTCCTCTGTACTGGGCACCTAGTAGGGACTTAAAGAATGCTTGTTGTTTGATTTGAAGATGTTAAGACAAATATTTTACCAACAAGAGATGTGATACCTGCTTTCTATTAAGAGGTGAGTCAGTTGTAACTGGTGTTATGGAGGTAGGAATTGTAAACATGTCAGAGGCTTTTCGGACAGTTGTTTTGAATTCTAGAAAGAAGGGCTGGGCAGAAAGTCTCTGGGGTAGATGTGTGCAGTAGAGGGAGTCAGAGGAAGGAGTCTGAGCAGGGCCTTTACTGCCTATCATTTTACCAGGTTGGGGCTGGTGTCTGCTGCTTCGGAACTACCATGACCCCTGCCTGCACTTAAGAACAAGAGGGAGTGAGGACATCTTGTTACTAAGCTATTCAAGAAGAAAGACAGGTGTGTATTGTGTGTACCATGTTTGTGTGGCTGACTTTAAAATACTTCAAAATCTATGAGGTATCAGTAGTCACGCGCTTCCCTTTTTCTCTTCAAAAACAAAATTATGTCACTCTCCTTCTCCACCTTTGTCTTCTCTGACTCCTCAGCCTGTGCCTTTATGTGAGCTCATGCTCTGCGGTATGTCCGTGTCAAATTGGCTGGACCACTGTGTGCAGATATTTGGTCAAGAATGATTCTGGATGTTTCTGTGAGAATGTTTGTGGATGAGATTTACATTTAACATGGTGGACTTTGAGTAAAGCAGATTACCCTCCATAGTGATGGTGGGCCTCGTCCAATCAGTTGAAGAACTGATTAGAACAAAAGACTGACCTCCCCCAAGCAAGAGAGAACTCTGCTGCAGAAGGCCTTTGGGCTTGAACTACCACATTGACTTTTCCTGGCTCTCCAGCCTGACAGCCCATGGACTTAAACTGCAGATCAGCTCTTCCCCGGGTTTCCAGCTGATGACCCACTTTGTAGATTTTGAACTTGCCAGCTTCCAAAATCACCTGAGCCAATTTCTTAAAACCTCTCTCTCACTCTCTCCCTCCATACATATATGCACCACACTGGTTAGGTTTCTCTGGAAAACCTTAACTAATACAGGCTCCTTTCACTGTGACATTTGGAAGTTGGTCCTTTCTCGCATGGCCATAGTAGCCATAAAACATTAAAAGAAACTCAAACAATCACATGGAGAAGACACTGACTGGCATAAAAGTTGCCTATCTTCAGTTTCCAAAGACACTTTAGCACAGTGCAAAGGAAGGAAGCATCTGGATAAACTGGAAATACTTCTGGTGTTTTCTCCACCCTGACAGAAGACTTCTCCAACAAGCCTCTGTAGTACACGAGCTAAACTTCCACATCATCTGTCTGTCAGGATACAAAGGCTGTTCTGTTGAACTTGGTGAGAAGTGAAAGAGAGAAGGGGGAGGAAACTCAGTTCATAAGGGTGCCATGGAAGACAAGGGCCCTGAAGCTCTGAAATGAAGACTATAGGACTGAAAAAGTGGGCAACAGCAGTCAAATAGAAGGAGATCCTTCCTAACTGGAACTTTAGGAGAAGCAACAGAAGCTGCAGCATCTCACATAGGAACACTGGAAATCCACTGATGGCTCTCGCTATGGCATTCTGTTCTGCAATTTTTTTAACTTGATTCCTGTCCAGTACTATAGAGCAAGGGTGGCATTTGTTCACACTTACGGGCTGTAAATGTGATCATTTTTTCCAGTTGGCCATACTGTCAAAGAACCATATAATCTCAGGCAAAGATCATTATTGACTATAAAAATCAGCAACAAAGAAGAGATTAAATTTCAAACAATTCTACTTTTCTATGAGTAATGGGTAGAAAGATTTCCTCTACCAAAATGGAGGTCTCCCCATAATTTTTTGGTGGATCTTAGACTGTTTGTCAGCAAGTATATTTCATTTCTTCACAGTTTCAAAAACCATGAAATCTTTACTCTTCTGGCTGCTGAAGTTGGAATTAGTTTGTAATTCAACACATCTGTGGTTATCTCTGGACAGGAAAAAATAAAAAAGAAGCGAACCCACCGAAAATTCCAATTTATATTCCCAAGTGTCCTGAAAGTGTGTCCTAATACCTCTCCCTTCCCTTCCCCTAACCTTTTATTGTTTTAGCTTGTCTCCCAAACAGTGATAAGCCCAAGGTTACATATTTTCTCCAGTTTTCAAATCAATATTACCGTATATCACCATTGCTGCTCAGTTTAGGGCTTTGCGACTAGCTACCATGACAATAGATGCACAGCCTGGAACCAGTTTTAGTTAATTAGAGTCAATCAATCCAAACTTTGCTAACTTACTCATGTGAAACAATAGTATAATGAACCAGAGTTGGCAAGATGATTGGGAAACAAATTATTGCATCCTGATAAATTAAATGTGACTATTACAAACTTTCTTTCTAAATGAATACTCAGGGAAGAAATGTATGGGTATTTAATATAATTAAGAATACAGGGAAAATAAACTTAAAGGAGCTATTAAAAGCCCCGCCTTTTTTTTTTTTTTTTTTTTTTTAAATTATTTATTTATTTATTTAATTTATTTATGGCTGTGTTGGGTCTTCGTTTCTGCGCGAGGGCCCTCTCCAGTTGCGGCAAGTGGGGGCCACTCCTCATCACAGCGCGCGGGCCTCTCACTATGGCAGCCTCTCTTGTTGCGGAGCACAGGCTCCAGACGCGCAGGCTCAGCAATTGTGGCTCACGGGCCCAGTTGCTCCGCGGCACGCGGGATCTTCCCGGACCGGGGCTCGAACCCGTGTGCTCTGCACCGGCAGGCAGACTCTCAACCACTGCGCCACCAGGGAAGCCCTGCCTTTTTTTTTTTTAAAGGAAGGAAAACACTCAGCAGTTGTATAGTGGGAAGAGCTTGTGGCATCACTATGAGTGTTCATTTGGGAAAATATCTTCCTGTTGATTGGGGTCCTTGGGTGGAGTAAACAGAAAAGCAGGACATGCACACCTGTGGGCGGCAGAAACGTGGCAGGGTGGTGAAAGATCCAAAGGCAGGGAAGAGACAGAAGAGTGTAAGCTTCCAGGTCTATGTGTGTGCAGTGCCCAGGGCATGGGTTTCTGTGACTAAAGGGTCAATGCTTTGATAATGTATGAAACTGAGTGAAAGCTTTTCCCCTGAACTCTGGCAAAATCTGATGTGCCATCTATTTATCATTGGTCTTTGTGGCACATATGCTCGAAGTTAAGGACCTGCTATAGACTAAGTAAAATAAACAGCCATACACACATATAATTAATAGAATAAGACAAACCCAAGATTCACCATCCTGTTAGCCAAACCTTGCAGTTGCTTTATCCCAAGGGAATATGTGAATCCTATCAGAAGTATTACTTTGGGCTAAAAAACTATGTTTAACCATAGTTAAATGGAGGATAAGGGAGTTTTGAAATGCAAATTGATATGAAGGTATTAGATGTCCCATTTGGGAAGTAAGAGTTAGGAAGCAAAAAGGAACTGGATAGGGGGTGAGAAGAGTAGATAAAGGATTGTGAAAAATATATAGAAGGATAACTATTAAAACAAGATTCTTATGACTCAGCTTAGGCTAAAATTGGTCCTATTATTGGCTGTTGGCAGTAAACCATCTCGCACAAAAAAGCTTTGTGAGAAACAGAGTGGAAGGAGCTCTGACCTGGAGATAAGAAGACCTGAGGAGGGGGTCCTTGCCCAGCCGGTTCTATGATGCATTTGGCCTCTGTTTCCTTACCTGCAAAGTGGGGTGTTGAGGTAGACAATCACGGAGGAAGCTTATAGCTCAAAATATTCCAACTCCAGGTACAATTTCAAGAACAGTTTTTAATAATTTACTGTAGTGACACATGTTCACTACTGCTATAGACTGAATGTTTGTGTCTTCCCAAATTCAGAAACTGAAAACTAACCCCCAATGTGTTGGGATTAGGAGGTGGAGCCTTTGGAAGATGATTAGGTCATGAGGGCAAAGCCCTCATTAATGGTATTAGAGCCCAAATAAAAGAGGCCCCAAAGAGCTCTCTCTCATTCATTCTGCCATATGCAAAAAGATAGGCATCTATGAACCAGGAAAGGGGCTCTCACCAGACAACAATTCTGCTGGAGCCTTGATCTTGAACTTAAATAAGCGTTCGTTGTTTAAGCCACCCAGTCTATGGTATTTTTGCTATAGCCTCCCAAATGGACTAAGGCAACTACTGACTTACTTTGTTACTTATGTCACATAATCAGGCAGATCAGGCAAATGCCAGAGATATTTACAGTGTGATTCATATGTTATGTTATATTTGATTGCTTTATATTGAACTCCCATCTATTTTTCTCATAATCTAAATCATAGCTAATTTAGTCTTCATATACTCTCAAGCTCATATACATTTTATTATCATTTACCAGGTGCCTAAACAGGGCTTTTCTTAAAAAAGGATTTAAAGATTAGCCCCACATCCATGGTAAGACTTTGTGTCTGCATCTCATTGGGTTGGGAGGGGGACTGAGTGTGTTTCATTTTCCTTATTTTTAAAAGATGACTGCAGTGGTGATAAGGTGTCTCACCCTTCTTCAAGCCATTAATAAATAGTCAAATTAATTTGAAGCTTCTAGAAAACAAGGAATAGGAATTACGACAAATGCAGGTGTCTTATACTGTCTAAATGGTATATCAGCTATAGAAGCTGTTAGATGATGCATAGATGGATGGATAGATTACAGATGGGTCAGGGAATACATATATAAATATATGGAAAGTCAATATGAACACAATGGTGTATAGTTTCTATTTCTCTGCATTTGGAAAACTTTTCAGTGTTCAATTTTTAAGAGTCCTATTTTGAGAAATGGCAATATTTTATATAATATTTTATGTAATAGAACTGTATCGTGACAAAATTGCATGCATTTTTCTTCAGATTTGTTTAACATATCATACTCATTTATTACTAAGAAAGTGTACCAAAAGATAACAAAATAATGTTTTAAATTTCAAAGATGTGTGGCTAATTTAATCCTACGTTTCACATCACAGATTCAAATTCTATCATTCACAATAAATTGAATTCTTTACCAAGGGCTTACTTTCTACATAGTTTTCCTCTGTAACTTAAACCTCCCCAAACCAGTTTCTTCTTCCCAAACCACATTAAAACCACAAAGTATTTCACTGACCATGACACCGCCAAATGGTGATGAGAAATTTGCTTGTGCTTTTGACACTTCTATGTAAAACAACAGCTGCTTCACTCACTTGGAAGCAGCCTTTTCCCCCCCATTGGGGATTCTTATCCCCAGTGGAGGTGGGTGGGCCTCCTGCTGGCAATGTTGCACGCGTACAAATTCTTCGATACTCCGTAGCTGACAGCTAAAATGAACGCATTCTGTGAAGAATATGTTTTCCAGTGGAAGACAGCCAACTACTTTCCTTTGGGGAATAGAGCATGAGAAGTACCATGGCCCTGTTCTCATCCTAGTGACTCAAACACCCACAGTCACACGGAGCCAGACATGTACCTTGCAGAAACCAAAGGCTAATGCGTTAAATGCATCTTATCTACTAGAAGGAAAACGCTAGGTCGAAAATGAGCAGATGATTTAAAACAGAAACATATGTGGGAATGTTTCTCCTGTCATCGTCACCATCAACATCATCATTATTATTCCCTCACCCGCCCTACCTTCTTACCTTTCAAAGTTCCTGAAACTTGAACGTTTGTTTCCCTTTCCTCCAGTCTCCCTTCCTACTCCCATAGGTACCTTAAACCATGCACTTAATGAGCATCCACATTTGTTGTGCTCTTAAAACTCAACCCCAGGGGAGAAGGAAGCTTCACTTAGGTACGTAACATCCAAAATTTGAGCTCTTAGAAGGTGGCTATCGTTCTGATACATTCCATACTAGTTATTTTGGCCCAGATCCTGCTGATTTTGTTTGTGCTGTCATCACAATGCACTTCGTGTGTAGCACTCCTCTACTTATCAATCCCACGTTTATCGTGCATGGTTTTGGTGCAAGTCCAAGGCTAGCTCGGCATGAACTCAAGTTCATGGGAATACAGCAAGGAGTCAGAAGACTTCACTTTATGTACTAATGCCACTGCAGGGTGGATCTGTTCACCTCATGGAGTTGTGATAAGGATAAGTGCTTACTATTGGTGGGAATGTATATTGATACAGCCACTATGGAGAACAGTATGGAGGTTCCTTAAAAAACTAAAAATAGGACTACCATATGACCCAGGATTCCCACTACTGAGCATACACCCTGAGAAAACCATAATTCAAAAAGAGTCATGTACCACAATGTTCGTGTCAGCTCTATTTACAATAGCCAGGACATGGAAGCAACCTAAGTGTCCATCAACAGATGAATGGATAAAGAAGATGTGGCACATATATACAATGGAATATTACTCAGCCATTAAAAGAAACCAAAGTGAGTTATTTGTAGTGAGGTGGATGGACCTAGAGTCTGTCATACAGAGTGAAGTAAGTCAGAAAGAGAAAAACAAATACCATATGCTAACACATATATATGGAATCTTAAAAAAAAAATGATTCTGAAGAACCTAGGGGCAGGACAGGAATAAAGATGCAGACGTAGAGAATGGACTTGAGGACACAGGGAGGGGGAAGGGTAAGCTGGGAAGAAGTGAGAGAGTGGCATGGACATATATACACTACCAAGTGTAAAATAGATAGCTAGTGGGAAGCAGCCGCATAGCACAGGGAGATCAGCTTGGTGCTTTGTGACCACCTAGAGGGGTGGGATAGGGAGTGTGGGAGGGAGACACAAGAGAGAGGGGATATGGGGATATATGTATACATATAGCTGATTCACTTTGTTATACAGCAGAAAGTAACACAACAATGTAAAGCAATTATACTCCAATAAAGACGCAAGAGGGAAGAGATATGGGAACATATGTATATGTATAACTGATTCACTTTGTTATAAAGCAGAAACTAACACACCATTGTAAAGCAATTATACTCCAATAAAGATGCTAAAAAAAAAAAAGATGTTAAAAAAAAAAGGATGAAGGTGCTTAGTAAAGAGCACAGGGGTTTGTAAATATTGGTTATTACTATGAGGAGTGGTAGAGGAGAACCCTGAGTATGGAGATTTCAAATCTGCCTTCAGTCCCTTGTTAACTCTGTGACATCACTTAACTCTCTTAACTTCATCATCAGTATCTATAAAATGATAACATATGACTTTAGTGATATGAATGTGTGCGCATGTATGTGTGTATATACACAAATACAGAAGTACAGGTCTAGATAGATAAATGTGAGACTTCTCTGACTCTTCTAAATGGCTATTTCACTGATTGCAGCAAACAATTTAAGATTTTTAATTGAACTTTGAAAATTTTCTAATAATTTCTGTATTGTATGATATCCAGAATATAGGGGAAATTTTCATACATGCTATTACTAGTACAATGCAAAACAGATAGTAAATATCATTAAAATGTAGCCAACAGGGACCTCCCTGGCGGTCCAGTGATTTAGACTACACACTCCCAATGCAGGGGGCATGGGTTCAATCCCTGGTCAGAGAACTAAGATCCCGCATGACGCACAGCATGACAAAAAAATTTAAAAATTAAAAACTTTAAAAAATTAAAATGTAGCCAACAAGAGATAGTAATAAGCCAAAAACAGTCACTACAGAAATTCAACAATATATTTAGGGTAATGTATAAAAGAAAAGAAAACTTCTTTTATCACTTCCTAGAGAACATCTAATGTTACTCTTTTCTCCCCCATGACCTATATTACAATCCAGAAGGGAAGCTCTGTGTTACTCTAATTTTTATCGATAGTCCACATGTTTCTTCTGTGATTCCTAAATTTTTGTTTCCACACTGATATCTATTTGGATTCTTACAACTTTATGTCTGGTTCCTCTTGATACTTGGATGTTTCACAGGCACCTTGAACACCACAGTTCCAGAAATTGAACTTCCCATGTTTCCTTCCCAAACTCTTCCTCCTGAAGTGTTTTTACCTCAATAATTGGCCAAATGTCCACTCACATGCTCAGGACAGAAACCTCACAATAACCCTTGACATCTCCCTCTCGCTCACACCCGTATTCGTTGATTATTCTTTTAAAATCTACCTCTAATTCATCCATTTCCCTCTACTTATTTCCACCACCAACAACCCCCGTGCGAACCATGCTTTGCCTCTTCACTTTCCACACTGACGCTTGCCCTCCTCCAACCTCTTCTCAGAGAGATTGCTGGAGCAACGTTTCATAAACTCAAATCTGAAAGTCATTTCTCTTCTCAAATATCCCCCATGAATTCCAATTTCTTTTAGGATAAATCATCAAATTAGTAGCGCCTCTGGATTTTTTATATACAAAGGGGTAAATATGAGAGAGTTGGGGGGCTCTGGCAGGAAGTTAGTAATTAGGGGGCATCTCTTGGAGCTACATTTGCATGGAATGCATGTTGTCCCAGCCTCGTCCATGGTCACATCCCTAGCGTGGCCTGCCCTTAAAAGCATTGATCCAGACCAACTTTCTAACTCAGCCCCTATCTCGCTTCTCTCACTCACTGTATTGGAACCTCATTGCCTTCTTCAAATATACCAGGTTCATATGCGCATTCGCTGTTTTCTCCATCTGCCACTATCACCTTTTAATCACATTCCCCCTAAAGCCCCCTGTCCTCCCGACTTCACCATCTTTCTAGTTTCTGCTTAATGGTCACTTCTGCAGTGAAGACGTCTCTTCTCTAGGTCAGATTCCCCTCTTGAATGCCATCAAAGTACCTGAATTTGTCAGTTGAGTAATTATCACAGCTGTAGTAACATGACCTTTAGGAAGTCTTTTGTTTGAAGTCCACCTCATTCACTATTGTCTGTGCCCAAGAGGGTAGGAACGAGGTTGGTTTGGTTCACCCCTGAACCTTCAGTACCTAACACAGAGCTGGGCACATACTGGGGGCCTAGACAAATCTGTTGAGTAAAGAACTTACTAATTCTATTTCAGTCACTCTTTTCAAACTCCCTCTCAGTTCTGAAAAAGAACCAGTAATTTTAATTGTATGTGGATAGTCTCTTAAGGAGAACAAATGAGACCTTTTCCTTCCAATATCTAGTTTGTTGAGAAAGGGACCTGACCCTCAGATCTAATCCCATATGATTTTAGAACGAAGAAAAAGATGCTTATTTTTAAATTTGTTTTTAAATTAAAACATTCCTAACTGTTTAGGAATCCTCTAAATGTGCTTCTTAAGTGATCAATAGTATATATTTATTACATTATCAATATTATTTTCTAAGTTTTTCCTGGAAGTTTGATTTTACTGAAATCCTTTCATAATTATTCATTTACTGAACACTTATTAGACACCTATCCTATGCCAGGACCTTAGCTATGTTCTGTGAATGGAAAACAATATTTATTGAGGACGTTATACTCTAGTTAGAGAAACCAATAAGTAAATACATTTATACACACACTTCTAAGACAGTTAATAAGAGATCTAAGATAACTATGTATATAGTGCTGTGGACAGATAACAGAGAATTAATTAACTGTATCTGTGAAGATGAGGGAGTGTCACAGAGAAGGGGAAGCATTGGGGCTGCTCTTCAGGGTGACTAGAAGGTGACCAGGCAGACAGTGGTCTCCTCCAGTCGTTCAGGAGGAAGGAAAACAACAAGAATAAAGGCAAGCAGACACACATTTAACTACTGTCCTGTGTAACTGACTCATTAATAAACAGACCTGCCTCTTATCTGGAGAGAAACATGGTTCGAAAGGATACATGCACCCCAATGTTCATAGCAGCACTATTTACAATAGCTAAGACATGGAAGCAACCTAAGTGTCCATCAACAGAGGAATGGATAAAGAAGATGTAGTATACACGCACACACACACACACACTGGACTATTACTCAGCCATAAAAAAGCATGAAATAATGCCATTTGCAGCAACATGGAAGGACCTGGAGATTATCATACTAAGTGAAGTAAGTCAGACAGAGAAAGACAAATATCATATGACTATCGCTTATATGTGGCATCTAAAAAAAAAATGATATAAATGAACTTATTTACAAAACAGAAACAGACTCACAGGCTTAGAGAACAAACTTATGGTTACCAGGGAGGAAGGGTGGGGTGGAGCGATAAATTGGGAGTTTAGGATTGACACGTACACACTGCTATATTTAAAACAGATAACCAACAAGGACCTACTGTATAGCACAGGGAACTCTGCTCAATATTCTGTAATAACCTAAAGGGGAAAAGAATTTGAAAAAGAATAGATACATGTATATGTATAACTGAATCACTTTGCTGTACACCTGAAACTAACACAACATTGTCAATCAATTATACTCCAGTATAAAATAAAAATTTTTTGAAAAGAAAAAATAATAATAAAATAAAGTATGACAGACAGGGAAAAAAAGAAACACATCTACATACCTGTGGTGAGCAAGACTCTCCTGAGATATAACGTCACTTCGCTGGGTCCTCAAAATAGTTGATCTGAAGGGAATTCAGATTTAATAACAGGTCCCATTTTCTTTCTGGTCAACTATCAATATATGCAACTTCCCAGCAGTCAAAAAATATGGACAACTTCCTCCTATAAAGATACACTTTAATGATTCACCAGTGACTGTATTATAGCTCATTTGTAAAATCCCAAAGTATTAAAAGCTCCATCTTCATTATTACCAGACGTCTTACAGGCTCCTAAGTCAACCCTTCTCCTGCCCATCCTAGGGTAAAAGCTGAGAAGGAGGAGAGGCCAGCCTGCGTCCCAGCTACATGGAGATCCTGACAGATCCCTATCTCTACCTTTTCAGTTGACTTTATTCCCAAGGTCTCTGAAAAAAAGGTCTTCCCTTGTTAAATCATCTAAATTCTGCATTTAAGACTGCTAGAGATATGCTTTTGTCCAAAATCCTGCTGAGAAAGAAAAAAAAAAAAAGCAAACTCTTTCGAGACTGCAAGTTCCCTGCAGCTTGAGCTGGCAAAACACACTCAGCAGTAACCATGGACCAGAGAATCCTGGGCTTGAGTGGATGCCCTGATTCAACATGGCCCTGAATGACATACGGCATCTATGCATTCCCATACACCCACTTTCCCCCTTCTGAAGTCATCACTGGATTCCATGTCTCTCACTGTTGTATGTTTTACCTTTAAAGTATTGCATTGGCAAACTGTTTGGGTTTTTTTCCATCAGCTGTAATCAGTTTCTGAATTCTGTTGTGTTTTATTTTTTTTTATCCATGTATGGTTCTCATGGTGTAGTAAATGACATTAGGCTTTTGTAAATTCTTGCAGAATATAACAGATCATTGGTTTTATAACACAGTCGCTGCTTTTGCATTCTGATGAGATTATTAGTAGCAGCCTAGAATACAACATCCCTGCATACTGTTAGTTAAAAAAAAATAAAAGTTTACTAAATGGTCTCTTGTCAACTGTATCTGAAAATCATTATAGTTTCTCTGTTTCCTCTATATGAAGGGGCTCTTCAGCAAGCTGGTGGGTTATGTCAACATGAGGTTACAAAATTATTATCCCAGCTCTGTTTCAGTGGGGCTTATGCCAGGCATTAGTATCCCTACTGTAAGTCTCAAGGGCTTAGGTATTTGTACATCAGGTGTAGAACAATTCCAGTGTTCAACCAGAAGATACTCAAAGCCAGTTGGCCTAGTGGTAGGTAGCTTTCATCAGGAACGAATTCTAAGGGAGGAAAAAAACGCACTGGGGCTTTTCTGATTTGCCATCTCTCCATAACATAGATTAGCCCTTTGGGGTGTTCTGTGGCCTCCTGTAGAGAGATTTAAAATCCATTCTATTAATAAAATTAAGCGTTTTTCCCTCTTGGGCCCATAGTCTATAATGCAAATTAGCTACTTGTGATATTTAAGGGGCAAATGGTCTTCCACGCGCTGCATTGTGGCGGCTCGGAAGGGAGATGTTTGGCGTGTGAAGGAAGTGCCTGTCAGAGATCAGGGAGCAAAACGTTCCCTCCAATGTGTGCACGCCTCTTTTTTTTTAGGGTGGAAAAGAATGACATTTGAAAATTGCCTATTGCACGTGCACCTTACCTTTCTCTTCATACCACTTTACACGTGCATATCTGCTATCTGCATTAGGATCATGTCATTCTGGGTTTCAAATTGATACAATGCCAAATAAAAAGCTATTCTGTGAGCCGTAATGGTTCTCCAGTAGTCACGGCATTCAACATAGTCAATAATATAAACTTTTAAATGTGCAAATGCATATTAAAATGAGAGATCTGATTTGCTTCAATAGTTCTGGCCTGTAAGACATATAATACGGTGTTTTAAAAAACTGCTTACATCTAGTTTGCATTTTACCTGAATATGGGAATAATAAGAAGGATGAATTTTGTAAAAACTTCATATTCTGTTTTGAAACTCCCTCCACGCGACAGTTCCAAAATAGAATCAATTTCTCTCTCTTATTTTCTTTTATTTCAGTTTCTGGGGATATCTTTGCTTTGTTGGCCACACTTTAAAATTGAATAATGTTTAAAATTAACATTATTCTCTTTGGACTTTTAAGTATCCTTCAGATTCGTTTTTTTTTTTTTTTTAGTCATTCTCAACTAGTGACATAGTGACATGCTCCATCAGGTTTATTTATGGTTAATATTTAAGAACCACAATGTAAGTTCTTCTTAAAAATGTTTACTCTTCAATTGCTATAACTTATTTTATTAAACTAGCTCATGTAAATGGAAGACTGAAACAGTCAAATAAAAACAACTTCCAGGGATCAGGGTTTCAGGAAACACTCCAGACATCTGCCTTCCCCTGAGCTACAGAAACTGAGCTGAGTCCTAGGGGTGAGGAGACCAATTACAGCACAATATATTAAGTGCTCTATGATGTATAATCAGAGGGTGTATTTTTCCTGAAAATCAGTAAGACCTAGAACTTCATCATGCACTTTTACACTTCAGCAGAAGCAGTCTTTTGACCCAGCGATCAGGTTTCTTTGCAAATCAATAGAGGATAATGGAATTCAAGTTCTAAATGTAAACAGTTAAAGGTGTAAATCCCACCTCCCATCCTTGCTGAGTAAAGCAAAAATCAGTAACTTCTCTTAACTTCATGTTTTCCTTCTGTGAAAATGGTGTGATATTCACACCTGCCTCATAGGTTTATTGTTCTAGGTGAGACACTGCATGCAAGGAGCTGAATACAACGCCTGGCACAAAGCAAGTGTTCAGGATATGCTATGTGGCTGTACGATTATTATTGTTCATAGAGCCCAGGTGATTACGCACTTGACCTGTGTGCCTCCAAGAGTTGGGTGTTGACAAGGGCAGTGAATTTCTTCTCACTGAAATACGTGCTTCTTTCCCCTGATTGGAGCAGACTGTGGTCCAAGTGCTCCTGTAAAGTTCTCGCCCATATGGCTTCATCCCCCATCTCTCCTGATCTGATAAATGTGTTCCTTTGGCCCATTTTGCTCTCTCCCTGTCTGTAAAATTAAATTGCATACCATGAGGAAAGTGGATTTGATCAAAAGGATTCACATGTCTGTTTACATGTAGAAATGGAAGTTCATTCCATTTATTGAATGTGATGTGGCCTCTGCTGTGTCCCGTGACAGCTTTGATGATCTGTGCTCTGCTTTACCCTGGAGCTCTGGTTCTCATATTTTTTCTATGTGAATGAGTACATTGTGCTGTTTTCTTAGGCGTCAGTCAGTACACAATTGACTGGTCTCTGGCAAACTGCCAGGGTTCTGAGCCGAGGTCTCTGGTCTCTGCATTGACCTAGGCTCTGCAATGACCCAGGTCCTGTGCTGGGACCCCCTCAGCTGATCTGACTTTCTGCAGTGTGGATGCCAAGCCTTCCTCTCTCTTCTCCTCCTCCCACTTAGAAAATGCTTCCTTTGGATCTTAGTCTATGCAGGCTGCTATAACAAAATTCCATAGGTAGGGTGGCTTATAAACAACATTTATTTCTCATAGGTCTGGAGGCTGGAATCCATGATCAAGGCACCAGCAGATTCAGAGCCTCCTGAGGGCTTGGCAGTCTTTTTACTGTGTCCTCACATGGCAGAATTGGGGAGGGAGCTCTCTGGAGCCTCTTTTAGAAGGGCACTAATCCCATTCGTTGAGGGCTCCACCCTCATGTCCTAATCACCTCCAAAAGCCCACACCTCCTAACGCCATCATAGTGGGGATCCAGGTTCAACATAAGAAATTCAGGGAGACACATTCAGTCAATAGCACTTCCTCTAACTAAACACATACACACACACACACACACACACACACACACACACACACACCCCCCACACTACTCAGCTCTCCTCATCAAAACTCTTTAGAGACATTCCTTCAACAAATATTATTTGAGTGCCTTTACGTGCCAGGCATTGTGAATAGCACCAGAAATACAAAATAAGCAAGAAAGAACTGGGCCTTGAGAACACTGCGTTTATCCTAGACAATAGAGGATAAATAGCAGATAAATAAGTAAATAACTAAAATCTTTTTAGACTGTGATTAGTGCTTTGAAGGAAATGAAGAAGTTAAGAGGGGAATTTACTCCCATGTCATGGACACAGAAGGTCTCGCTGAAGAACAGACATTCAGGTAAAGATCCAAAGAATGAGGAGAAGCCAAGCAAATGAGGAACCAGAGGGAAAAACTTTTCAGGCTGGAGGCACAGCAAGTACATAATTCTCGAGTATGGGAAAGAACCAGAAAAGTTTCAAGAAACATCCCCCCCACACAAAAAAATCAGTGCATCAGCTAGAGTTTAGTGAGGCCGTACATGTTGGAAAGAGGTAGTCAAAAGCTAGAACATTCAGGGTCTTGCAGACATGGGGTAGGGGTGGGCAGTGGATGGAGAAGGATTGGTTGTATTCTAAGCACAACAGAAAAATAACACAGGACATTAAACAGCAGAGCTACTTGCTCTGATTTATCCTGTGAAGAACTCTAAAATTTGAGTGGAAAAGGGGATATAGAAAAATCAGACTTACTGCACAGTGGTCAGTGTGGAGGTTATAGAAGATTTCCAGAGACTAGGATATGAACTAGGGGCAGGACAGGAGGTGGCAGCAGAGTTGGCAAAGATTGACTTGGTTTAGGATATATGGGTGGTGGAACCAAAAGAACTTAATGACAGATTTGGGGGAAGGGGTGAAGGGAATGGGGAGGATAAAAGAAATGAAGAGATTCCTGATGACTCCAGGTTTCTGGACTCAGTAACCAGGTAGATGACATGTTGTTTATCAAGGTGAGGGAAACTTGGGAGGAACAGGTTTCAGGGACAGAAAGTAAGTGTCTAAAAGTGCAAAATGCCTGGGAGACATCCAAGTGGAAATGTCAAGGAGGTACTACCCAACAGAGTCGGTGTGTCCCACTTACCTGGTCACCACTGTGTCAATATGGCTTACTTTGGAAAACTTAAAAGTAACGGCCACCATTTTCTAGGTGACAGTTTGATCCATTTGGTGAATAGCATCTCTTTGGTGTATTGGCTCAATGTGACTTTGACACGTCAGGGTTGTTCCTTACTATCAGGGCCAACACACAAAGTCCACTGTAATAAATGTTCATCACAGAGCTCAGATAAGGAATGTCTAGCTGGCAGACTTTTGGAAAAGGCAGAAGGGATGGAAGTGCCAAATCCATAAGTCAATGAGGGGTGTCTCATGATCTAGAATCTGAAAAATGAGAGTGGACCAACAGGAAAACAGCCACCTGGAGAGATGTGACATAGTAAATGCTGACAGTATGCCTTGGTCAACACACCATAATGGTCTCACCAGGTTCTAGAAATGTCAAACCAAAGATATCTCTTCTAAAACACAGATCAAATGGTGCTGCATAGAGCAAAATGTTGGGAGGGAGGGAGGGAGGCGATGGGAGGAAAATTCCACAATCACATCCTCGATTCTTAGGGAAGAACATCGCAATATGCAAATTTTATCAAAGAAAACTGTATAACGTGTGGCAGAACCATTCCTTTCAAATGAATATAAGATGCTAATTGGTGATGTATGTAGTCCCAGAGATGCTTGACATGCAAAGAGTGAGTGGAGGACGACAAAGCATTTGCATGGGCCATCTGGAAGGGCATACCACACCCCTGTGTGTGATGAGAAAGTGGAATTAAACAGAAACTTTGGAAACCAAGCTCTAAATATGCATGGCTCTGGGTGCTTACATCTTTTTCACTGATCAAGACCCTGGTGAGAAAACCGTCCCTGCACCTAGAGACCACAGTGACCAAATGAAATAGAACCCGACTCTCCCTTGCACAGCAACCCCCTGTGCAATTGGCAATCTGCAATCTGGACATCTCTACAGCTTTACTAATCATGCAGGTTGTGTTTCCCACGTACTTGATATGTGAAACCTAACGTTTGACCCTGGCTTACTTCCAGAATCAAGTATTTGACCTCATGTGATAGCAAACATACACAGTATTTCGATTTCTAAGGTGAAGATGCTTTCTACATGCGCACACACACACACACACACACAAATATTTTCCACAAACACCAAAGATCCTATGCACAAAAGACATGTTTATTTCTGGTCTATCACCACGTGAGAGAATTTTTTAAATGTTCACCGCCAAAAAAGAGTAAAAGGTATGATCTACATTTTTATTCATTTCAGCTTCTAAATTGGATTTCAGAAATTAAACTTGAGGGTAATATCTCATATTGAGGGATGAAAGTTTTCCTAAATTTTGTGCAAATAAATGCCTCACAAGGTAAGGAGAACTAGTCCATTTTTTAAAGACTATTTGATAGCCAAGAACTGGCCTAATGCTTGAAAACGGGCCATAAAATTTGATGATCAATTTTTAAATTAATGATTTGGTTTCCAGTGAGGAAGCCACAGCAGCATGAATTGTGGAGAGAGACAGAAGGGGAGAGAGCAATTCAAGAGCACAGAGATTCCCCCAAATTAGGGTGTTTGCACACTCAGCCCTGAGTTCTGCACTTCAAGGCGCATGTTTTCTTCTAAGTTCTTGTAGTTTATGTCCGTTCTGAAAGAAAGTTTAGAGATTTCTTTAGCCCACAGCTGGTTAAAAGACAAATGAACCAAAAGACCTTCAAGATGGCAGAGGAGTAAGACGTGGAGATCACCTTCCTTCCCACAAATACATCAGAAATACATCTACACGTGGAACAGCTCCTATAGAACACCCACTGGACACTGGCAGAAGACCTCAGACTTCCCAAAAGGCAAGAAACTCCCCACGTACCTGGGTAGGGCAAAAGAAAAAACAGAGACAAAAGAATAGGAATGGGACCTGCACCTCTGGAAGGGAGCTGTGAAGGAGGAAAGGTTTCCACACACTAGGAAGCCCCTTCACTGGTGGAGATGGCGGGTGGGCAGGGGGGAAGCTTCGGATCAATGGAGGAGAGCGCAGCAACAGGGGTGCAGAGGGCAAAGGGGAGAGATTCCCACACAGAGGATCAGTGCCCACCAGCACTCACCAGCCCGAGAGGCTTGTCTGCTCACCCGTTAGCGTGGGTGGGGGCTGGGAGCTGAGGCTCGGGTTCCAGGGTCAGATCCCAGGGAGAGGACTGGGGTTGGCTGTGTGAACACAGCCTGAAGGGGCTAGTGCACCACGGCTAGCCGGGAGGGAGTCCGGGAAAAATCTGGAGCTGCCAAAGAGGCAAGAGACCATTGTTTCGGGGTGCACGAGGAGATGGGATTCAAAGCACTGCCTAAATGAGCTCCAGAGATGGGCATGAGCCACAGCTATCAGCACAAACACCAGAGGCGGGCATGAAACTCTAAGGCTGCTGCTGCCGCCACCAAGAAGCCTGTGTGCGAGCATAGGTCACTCTCCACACCGCCCCTCCCAGGAGCCTGTGCAGCCCGCGACTGTCAGGGTCCCATGATCCAGGGACAACTTCCCCGGGAGAACACATGGTGTGCCTCAGGCTGTTGCAACGTCACGCTGGCCTCTGCCGCCGCAGGCTCGCCCCGCATCCGTACCCCTCCCTCCCCCAGGCCTGAGTGAGCCAGAGCCCCCGAAGCAGCTGCTCCTTTAACCCGTCCTGTCTGAGCGAAGAACAGATGCCCTCAGGCGACCTACAACGCAGAGGCAGGGCCAAATCCAAAGCTGAACCCCAGGAGCTGTACGAACAAAGAAGAGAAAGGGAAATCTCTCCCAGCAACCTCAGGAACAACGGATTAAATCTCCACAGTCAACTTGATGTACCCTGCATCTGTGGAATACCTGAATAGACAACGAATCATCTCAAAATTGAGGTGGTGGACTTTGGAAGCAACTGTAGACTTGGGGTTTGCTTTCTGCATCTAATTTGTTTCTGGTTTTATGTTTATCTTAGTTTAGTATTTAGAGTTTATTATCATCGGTAGATTTGTTTATTGATTTGGTTGCTCTCTTCCTTTTTTTATATATATATAGATATATATATATTTTTCCTTTTTCTCTTTTTGTGAGTGTATACTTCTTTGTGTGATTTTGTCTGTATAGCTTTGCTTTTACCATTTGTCCTAGGGTTCTGTCTGTCCCTTTTTTTTTTTTTTAGTATAGCTTTTAGCACTTGTTATCATTGGTGGATATGTTTTTTGGTTTGGTTGCTCTCTTCTTTCTTTCTTCTTTTTTTTCTTTTTTTATTACTCTTTAATTTTTTATATTTAATAATATTTTTATTTTAATAACTTTTAATTTAATTTTATTTTTTCTTTCTTTCTTTCTTTTTCTCTCTATTTTCTTCTGAGCTGTGTGGCTGACAGGGTCTTGGTGCTCTGGCCGGGTGGCAGACCTGCGCCTCTGAGGTGGGAGAGCTGAGTTCAGGACATTGGTCCACCAGAGACCTCCTGGTGCCACGTAATATCATATGGCCAAAGCTCTCCCAGAGAACTCCGTCTCAACGCTAAGACCCAGCTCCACTCAACTACCAGCGAGCCACAGTGCTGGACACCCCAAGCCAAACAACTAGCGAGACAGGAACACAACCCCACCGATTAGCAGAAAGGCTACCTAAAATCATAATAAGGTCACAGACACCCCAAAACACACCACCAGATGTGGTCCTGCCCACCAGAAAGACAAGATCCAGCTTCATCCACCAAAACACAGGCAAAAGTCCCCTCCACCAGAAAGCCTACACAACCCACTGAACCAACCTTAGCCACTGGGGGCAGACATCAGAAACAATGGGAACTACAAACCTGCAGCCTGTGAAAAGGACACCCCCAACACAGTAAGTTAAGCAAAATGAGAAGACAGAGAAACACAGAGCAGATGAAGGAGCAAGGTAAAAACCCACCAGACCTAATAAATGAAGGGGAAATAGGCAGTCTACCTGAAAAAGAATTCAGGGTAATGATAGTAAAGATGATCCAAAATCTTGTAAATAGAAGGGAGAAAATACAAGAAACGTCTAACAAGGACCTAGAAGAACAAAAGAACAAACAAACAATGATGAACAACACAATAAATGAAATTTAAAATTCTCTGGAAGGAATCAATAGCAGAATAACTGAGGCAAAAGAACGGATAAGTGACCTGGAAGATAAAATAGTGGAAATAACTACCACAGAGGACAATAAAGAAAAAAGAATGAAAAGAATTGAAGACAGCCTCAGAGACCTCTGGGACAACATTAAATGCACCAATTTTCAAGTTATAGGGGTTCCAGAAGAAGAAGAGATAAAGAAAGGGACTGAGAAAATATTTGAAGAGATTATAGTTGAAAACTTCCCTAATATGGGACAGGAAAGAGTCACTCAAGTCCAGGAAGCTCAGAGAGTCCCATACAGGATAAATCCAAGGAGAAACACGCCAAGACACATATTAATCAAACTATCTACAATTAAATACAAAGAAAAAATATTAAAAACAGCAAGGGAAAAACAAGAAATAACATACAAGGGAATCCCCATAAGGTTAACAGCTGATCTTTCAGAAGAAACTCTGCAAGACAGAAGGGAGTGGCAGGACATATTTAAAGTGATGAAAGGGAAAAATCTACAACGAAGAGTACTCTACCCAGCAAGGATCTCAATCAGATTCAACAGAGAAATTAAAACCTTTACAGACAAGCAAAAGCTAAGAGAATTCAGCACCACCAAACCAGCTTTACAACAAATGCTAAAGGAACTTCTCTAGTCAGGAAACACAAGAGAAGGAAAAGACCTAAAATAACAAACCCAAAACAATGAAGAAAATGGTAATAGGAACATACATATCGATAATTACATTAAATGTAAATGGATTAAATGCTCCAACCAAAGACATGGACTGGCTGAATGGATACTAAAACAAGACCCGTATATATGCTGTGTACAAGAGACCCACTTCAGACCTAGGGACACATAAAGACTGAAAGTGAGGGAATGGAAAAAGATATTCCATGAAAATGGAAATCAAAAGAAAGCTGAAGTAGCAATTCTCGTATCAGGCAAAATAAACCTTAAAATAAAGACTATTACAAGAGACAAAGGAGGACACTACATAACGATCAAGGGATCAATGCAAGAAGAAGATACAACAATTGTAAATCTTTATGCACCCAACATAGGAGCAGCTCAATACATAAGGCAAAAGCTAACAGCCATAAAAGGGGAAATCAACAGTAACACAATCATAGTGGGGGACTTTAACAACCCAATTTCACCAGCGAACAGATCATCCAAAATGAAAATAAATAAGGAAACAAAAGCTTTAAATGACACATTAAACAAGATGGACTTAATTGATATTTACAGGACATTCCATACAAAAATAACAGAATACACTTTCTTCTCAAGTGCTCATGGAACATTCTCCAGGATAGATCATATCTTGGGTCACAAATCAAGCCTTGGTAAATTTAAGAAAAGTGAAATCGTATCAAGTATCTTTTCAGACTACAACGCTGTGTGACTAGATATCAATTACAGGAAAAAATCTGTAAAAAATACAAACACATGGATGCTAAACAATACACTACTAAATAACCAAGAGATCACTGAAGAAATCAAAGAGGAAATCAAAAAATACCCCAAAAAAAAAGGACAATGAAAACACGACGACCCAAATCCTATGGGATGCAGCAAAAGCAGTTCTAAGAGGGAAGTTTATAGCAATACAATCCTACCTCAAGAAACAAGAAACATTGCAAATAAACAACCTAACCCTACACCTAAAGTAATTAGAGAAAGAAGAACAAAAACCCCACAAAGTTAGCAGAAGGAAAGAAATCATAAAGATCAGATCAGAAATAAATGAAAAAGAAATGAAGGAAACAAGAGCAAAGATCAATAAAACTAAAAGGTGGTTCTTTGAGAAGATAAACAAAATTGATAAACCATTGGCCAGACTCATCAAGAAAAAAGAGGAAAAGACTCAAATCAATAGAATTAGAAATGAAAAAGGAGAAGTAACCACTGACACTGCAGAAATACAAAGGATCATGAGAGATGACTACAAGCAACTATATGCCAATAAAATGGACAACCTGGAAGAAATGGACAAATTCTTAGAAAAGCACAACCTTCCGAGACTGACCAGGAAGAAACAGAAAATATAAACAAACCAATCACAAGCACTGAATTTGATACTGTGTAAAAATCTTCCAACAAACAAAAGCCCAGGAACAGATGGCTTCACAGACGAATTCTATCAAACATTTAGAGAAGAGCTAACACCTATTCTTCTCAAACTCTTCCAAAATACAGCAGAGGGAGGAACACTCCCAAACTCATTCTATGAGGTCACCATCACCCTGATACCAAAACCAGACAAAGATGTCACAAAGAAAGAAAACTACAGGCCAATATCACTGATGAACATAGATGCAAAAATCCTCAACAAAATAGTAGCAAACAGAATCCAACAGCATGTTAAAAGGATCATACACCATGATCAAGTGGGGTTTATCCCAGGAATGCAAGGATTCTTCAATATATGCAAATCAATCAATGTGATACACCATATTAACAAATTGAAGGAGAAAAACCAAATGATCATCTCAATAGATGGAGAAAAAGTTTTCAACAAAATTCGACGACCATTTATGATAAAAAGCCTCCAGAAAGTAGGCATAGAGGGAACTTACATCAACATAATAAAGGCCATATATGACAAATCCACAGCCAACGTCGTTCTCTATGGTGAAAAGCTGAAACCATTTCCACTAAGATCAGGAACAAGACAAGGTTGTCCACTCCCACCACTATTATTCAGCATAGTTTTGGAAGTTTTAGCCACAGCAATCAGAGAAGAAAAAGAAATAAAAGGAATCCAAATCAGAAAAGAAGAAGTAAAGCTGTCACTGTTTGCAGATGACATGATACTATACATAGATAATCCTAAAGATGCTACCAGAAAAGTAGTAGAGCTAATCAGTGAATTTGGCAAAGTAGCAGGACACCAAATTAATGCACAGAAATCTCTTGCATTTCTATACACTAACGATGAAAAATCTGAAAGAGAAATTAAGGAAACACTCCCATTTACCATTGCAACAAAAATAATAAAATATCTAGGAATAAACCTTCCTAAGGAGACAAAAGACCTGTATGCAGAAAACTATAAGACACTGATGAAAGAAATTAAAGATGATAGAAACTGATGGAGCAATATACCATGCTCTTGGATTGGAAAAAACAACACTGTGAAAATGACTATACTACCCAAAGCAATCTACAGATTCAATGCAATCCCTATCAAACTACCCATGGCATTTTTCACAGAACTAGAACAAAAAATTTCACCATTTGTATGGAAACACAAAAGACCCCGAATAGCCAAAGCAGTCTTGTGAAAGAAAAACAAAGCTGGAGGAATCAGGCTCCCAGGCTTCAGACTATACTACAAAGCTACAGTAATCAAGACAGTACGCTACTGGCACAAAAACAGAAATATAGATCAATGGAACAGGATAGAAAGCCCAGAGATAAACCCATGCACTTATGGGTACCTTATTTTGGATAAAGGAGGCAAGAATATACAATGGAGAAAAGACAGCCTCTTCAGTAAGTGGTGCTGGGAAAACTGGACAGCTACATGGAAAAGAATGAAATGAGACCACTCCCTAACACCATACACAAAAATAAACTCAAAATGGATTAAAGACCTAAATGTAAGGCCAGACACTATCAAACTCTTTGAGGAAAACATGGGCAGAACACTCTATGACATAAATCACAGCAAGATCCATTTGGACCCATCTCCTAGAGAAATGGAAATAAAAACAAAAGTAAACAAATGGGACCTAATGAAACTTAAAAGCCTTTGCACAGCAAAGGAAACTATAAACAAGACGAAAAGGCAACCCTCAGAATGGGAAAAAATATTTGCAAATGAAGCAACTGACAAAGGATTAATCTCCAAAATTTACAAGCAGCTCATGCAGCTCAATATCAAAAAGACAAACAACCCAATCCAAAAATGGGCAGATGACCTAAATAGACATTTCTCCAAAGAAGATATACAGATTGCCAAGGAACACATGAAAGGATGCTCAACATCACTAATCCTTAGAGAAATGCAAATCAAAACTACAATGAGGTACCACCTCACACCAGTCAGAATGGCCATCATCAAAAAATCTACAAACAATAAATGCTGGAGAAGGTGTGGAGAAAAGGGAACCCTCCTGCACTGTTGGTGGGAATGTAAATTGATACAGCCACTATGCAGAACAGTATGGAGGTTCCTTAAAAAACTAAAAATGGAACTACCCTACATCCCAGCAATCCCACTACTGGGCATATACCCTGAGAAAACCATAATTCAAAAAGAGTCATGTATCACAATGTTCATTGCAGCTCTATTTACAATAGCCAGGACATGGAAGCAACCTAAGTGTCCATCGACAGATAAATGGATAAAGAAGATGTGGCACATATATACATTGGAGTATTACTCAGCCATAAAAGGAAACAAAATTGAGTTATTTGTAGTGAGGTGGATGGACCTAGAGTCTGTCATACAGGGTGAAGTATGTCAGAAAGAGAAAAACAAATACTGTATGCTAATACATATATATGGAATCTTAAAAAAAAAAAAAAAGTTCTGAACAACCTAGGGGCAGCACAGGAATAAAGATGCAGACATAAAGAATGGACTTGGGGACACGGGGAGGGGGAAGGGTAAGCTGGGATGAAGTGAGAGAGTGGCATGGACATATATATACTACCAAGTATATAATAGATAGCTAGTGGGAAGCAGCTGCATAGCACAGGGAGATCAGCCCAGTGCTTTGTGACCCCCCAGAGGGGTGGGATAGGGAGGGTGGGACGGAGACGCAAGAGGGAGGAGATATGGAGATGTATGTATATGTATAGCTGATTCACTTCGTTATAAAGCAGAAACTAACACACCATTGTAAAGCAATTATACTCCAATAAAGATGTTAGAAAAAAAAAAAAAAAGACAAACGAACCCAAAGCACAGACACCTGAGAAATTGCATCTCTGCGATCAATCTACATCTTCTTAAATATATTTTGTTTGTTTGCGTATCTGAGTGTAGGCCCCAAGGCAAGAACTATCTTTTTAATGTCTTGTGCAGCACCAAGCATGTTGTAAAAGCTGAGGCAATGATAAACAGTAGTAAAAATGCCATTCAAAGGGAATGAATGCTGACGCTAATAGCATGAGTTTAACCCTAATGGTTTAGACACTGGATTTGGATCCAAATCCAATGGACAGACGTGGGTAAGAAATATTATTTCATTACATCAAGCCATTTATATTGGAGAGTCATTTATTAGAACAGCAGACTGCATCCAACAACACGTGTAACAGTGGAGAGTTTCCCTTCCTTTTCGTCAATGAGTTTCAGGATTTTTTTTTTTTTTTTTAAGGAAATGGCAGTCTGGAGCTAAACATTTTACACCCACACTGATCTTTCAGTAGCTCTACATTAATGCCCACACAAGGCTAAAGGGTAACTAAGCTGATGGACTTAACAGTGTTTTGATGGAACATAAAGCAGGGGTCACGGCGACCTTTACACTGAGTGATGTCTTTCTCCGGAGAGGTGTGCATGTTGGATTCGTTCCATAAGCGTCACCTTCCATTATGGACCTTGCCACGTGGAGTCTTCTTAGAATTCTACTTTCTTTGGAATGAGAGAACCACAGAACTCTTTGAGCAATTACTGAATATTCCTTGATGATTATATAATCGCACATATTAGAGTATGAGAGGCCTAGACTCTGGACTATGGCGATGCAGCTTAAGTACAGCCTGGATGTATCCGTGGGTTGGTAGCAAGAGTCGTAGCAAGTGCGTGGGATTCCTGGACCTTCTCTTGAGAGAGCAGTTCTACAAAGAGTGTATTCGCTTCACCTCTCAATCCTAACCCACAGGAAGGGTAGAAAGAAGAACTGAGTATTCTCCATTCTCTTTCTCTACTCCCATCTGGGTTTTTCACATGTTTATTGGAATAAAGATATCTGGGAGCAATAAGAGGGTACATAGATTACTTGTGTGTGTGTGTGTGTGTGTGTGTGTGTGTGTGTGTTAACTGCTACGGTATCTGGGAGAGAAGAAAAATAAGGCAGGGAAGTAGAAGGGGTATATGAATATCCACCCAATCTCTGGCCTTTTGCAACCAAATGACTGGTATAATTCTGCACAATAGTATCATAGATACTATTAATTAGGATGAGTCATATTATTTGATAAACTTTTATTATAAACAAGAATATTTCAAGTTTTTCACTATTAATAACCAATAACATTTGTTTAGGACTTGATGGTCCACACAGCACTTTGTATAAACATTATCTCAAAGCAGACACTTTTTGTGACCCACATTACATTTATCTGGCCCACCTCTGAATTCAAAGTAGCTGAAGTAAGTACTTCCACGCACTAATTCTGCCACCCTCCTTTCTCAAGCCCAAGCAGCAACTTTTCTCCCCTTTTCTGCCTGCGGACTTTCTCTAAATCCACACAACCCACTCACAGCCAGGAAGTGTGGGCGTGGGTTGGGGGAATAATATCCCCGGGGCAGGATGGAACCTTTAACTAATGAGAAAGAAGCATCAGTGGATGAATGCCCCAGCATCCCATGTTTTAGATAGATCATTTTGAGGTGCACCCTCTCTACATTTCTTCAGAGGGTCCCCAGTGGGATTAATACCTAGATGCCCACAACAAGAACCAGTCCATAGTGCATGTGTATTATTTTTCCTTTCTCCTTCCTGCTCTGTCAAGACTGCTTCCAGGGATCATCTCCCAATAAACTACCTGCGTCCAAATCCTTGACTCAGGATCAACTCCAGGGTAACTTCACTAAGGCGTCTCATTTAGTCTTCACTACTAGAATAGAAGCCCCAAGAATCATGTCATGTACCAGTTTAATTTGTAGTTAAAAAGTAAAAGGTAGCCCATCCTCCCTCTGCTGAAGAATTTAAGTTGTCAATTAAGGACTGGCAGAGACACACCTCACGTCCAGGACACAAGTGCATGAAGCCCAGTGGAAGCAGTGATGACCCCAAAGGTGCAGCTCAACAAAGCCTCACTGCCCCTCCCAACCACTTTCCATCAGCCAAAGGAAATCACGTGACCAAGACCAACGTCACTGGGGTGGGAGGGGTTACAAGGGCACATGGCAAAGGGTGTGGATAGAGGGAGAGGAGGAGGGTTGAGAACAATAAGATAATCTACTACAATTGGTAATTACCATGAACAATCGTGCATTTAATAACTTATTTACCGAGTACATGACATGCCAGACGCTAGGGATTCAGCTGTGAACAAGATAAACATAATCTCTGCCCTTAATAGAGGTTACAGGTGTGTGTGTGTGTGTGTGTGTGTGTGTGTGTCCAAAGGTTATATTGTGCATAATTCAGCCTTTGTTGATTTCAAAATACACTTGATGTGTGTTAGTTGTCTCTATTCTAAGCATGTTTTTATTGTGCAGTATTTAGATGAGGAAGATATAAGGAATGAATTGAATATACAGTAATTCCAGGATGTCTTTTCATTTTCAGTTTCAATTCTGATTAAATCCCCAAATCCTTACAATTTCCCCCCGTACAACAATGAAGCCCTTTTGAAAATTCCAGTTATTTTAGTCTTACATGTATTTACCTTCTAAATACATGGGAGTTCAATGTAAAAAATAAATATTCTCTTAAATGAGGTGAGTAGAAGGTGAAATTAGAGAATCTATAAAGCCCCGAAAGTGGCATGTTTCTATTGATGAAATCAATGAGGGTGTTATGATCATTCTCATTCTTCGCCAAATCTCCTGATGCTTTTTTCCCATCATCTCTTATTCTCAGACAGAAGAGAGCATCCGTGTCATTTCCTCAGTGACTAGCACAAATACTGAAATATAGTAGGGGCTAAGTAGACATTTATTGAATCAATGCAGGAATGAGTACATGACTCAATCAATAAATCAGCCAATGAGAAAAGAGATAAAACTAATGATTCCCTGCTAATGTCAATAGACTGCCATAGGCTTCTGTAGTACAAGCTGGTTAGACATTGGGGGCACATATATCTTTGGAGATGGGTTGTGTGACCGCTGACAAAACTCCCAGGGGTCAAATGGCAGCTCTCCAATTAACTCTCTTTCCTTGGTGTATTGTATCCTCTTACTATTATGAGATATGCCATCATCTACAGGAGTTACAACATGTCCCTAATGTTGCACCTCCTAGGTTTCCACCAGCAGCATTCTCCTCCTCAGCCTACTGAGCTACTATAGTTTCCAGAACTTGCCATGCTCTCTTCCATTTGACTGGTGACTATAACTGCTTTTTGCTATTTCCTGTCTATCTCTCCCTTCCTTGCCCTCCTAGAAAATCCTCCATTTCTCCAATGCAAACATATTTATGAAGTCTTCCCTGAACTCTCAATGCAAACCGCTGCCCCCTCTACATTCCCAGAGAAACTGACACGCATGGAACTCTAACTCCCTGGACATTATTCTGCAGTCACCAGCTCTTATCGTAGTTCCTACATAGGTGCTCGAATACCTGCTAAAAAATAAGTAATAACAGGTTTGCTCAATTGGCGAAAGACTTGTCAGCCAAAAATTTACTATTAAGTAAAATACACATAAAAATGTTATAATAGACATAATACACAGTCTTTTACAGGTGTCCTCAAGCCTTTTCCTCAATCCCACTATAAACACCCACTTCATCTCACATTCTGACCTCTTTTTATCAACAACCATTTTTGAAAACCTGGGAAACAACAACAAAACAAGCAGATGAGCATATTACCATGAAATATGCAAAATTCTATATTCTTGTTTGAAGGGTTGCATATATTGCCCTTAATCCAGTTTACAAATTGAAGGAGCTTAGGATGCTCACCGATCTTTGTGTTTGATGAAGACATGACTATATATTTAAGAGCTGGCAATTCTATTGAGCCTGGCTGTGATTGTAGCAGTAATTAGGCATTTTAACACATATTACATATTAATGTTAACACATTAATGTAAACAGCTGTGTAAAATCCAGATCAATGTTAGAAACACAAGTGATATGATTCAACTAAAATATTACAAGGTTGGTTTCTGAAGGTGGCTGGAAAATGCTGAGATGTACCTGGGAAAATTCATTGTTCCCACACAACAACCTAGGCTAACAGAGGTGAATTTAAAGGAACTGCCTTTCAGATCATATAAACCTGAGAGGATGCAGTAAACAGGAGACTCTGGGGCCAGGATTCCTTTTCTAACTCTGCCCCAGTCTTCCTGAGATGTCCTGCGTCTTGACAGAGCAAGTCTCGCTATTGCTCACAGGAACTGGAAGATCTCAATAAAAGTAAACTGGGCAAGACCGCAAATGCTACACCAAAAAGTTAGTTGTCACATTAATCAGGCCACAACTAAACACTGCCACCTTTTACGAGTTAGCAACTATCAATAAGTAGCTCCTACACTGGGAAAACTTTATGCCTAGGAGCAATGCATAGGTTTTTGGGATGGACACACCTGATTTCAAATCTCTGCCCTGCTCTTTACTATCTGGATCTGTTCTAGATCTCAGTTTTCTCATCTGTGCAATGGGCATAATATCTGTCCTGTGTTAAAAATTAAATGCAAGTATATATCTCCTGAAGGTGCAATATAAGATCCATATTGTCATAGATGATATGGATATCCCAAGAAGGATATCATAAGCAAAAGATAATAAAATAGACTGTTACTCTATCACTTTATTTATTATGCTATACTTAAAGGATCCAATCCTCCATTGCTTCCATAGTCTTATGATGGTAGGTATGCTGCCTGTAAGGGCCAAGCCAAAGGACTGTCTGAGTCCACCAGCGTGTTCTGATGGCACAGAATCCCTGGGGTCAGAAGCAGAATTTGAAGACCTCAATACCAGCTCTACTAAAGCCAGTGCTAAAGCCAACACTGGATACCAGACAGTCAAATGGTCCAGGTAAATTCCTGCTGTCCTCGGTGGGAGAGAGACAGAGATAGTGTAACCCTGCCATCTGTTGACCTAGCAGCATATTGTGCTGCTTCTCATATGATCTAAGGGCTCTCAAAGCTCAGACGGAGGATAAAAGATCAATGTTTACGAGAATGGAATTGCTAACTTTATTCTGCAAACTCTAGCTGTACTACTGCACTTTAAATATTATACGCAGTTTGGTGAAACCAGAGATCCCAGGAACAATATTCCCTGCAAGTTCTTTCAGTTCTATCCCACTCCATTCCACCCGAATACCAATATGATTATTAAAACAGCTATCTGCACTTCTCTGGGGCGCACATTCACTAGATTTTTGAAGGTAAATCATATGAACAAAGAAGAAAAACTCCAATATATGTCACTAGAAATAAAGGGATCCCTATAGGGCATGTGGCATTTTTAGCTTTATATACCTGATCTGTTAGCAAACACACAATACTGATCAAAAATTAATATACTATGTTCAGGGGAAACTGTAGTTCTTGTTCTAAAATATAAATTGACCTCTGATTAGATTTAAAATCCTATCCTAGAGCTGAAGCTGTATTTCTTGAGAAAAAGAAATCAAGAAATCATCATTTCCCTATTTCTAAGCAGGACTACATATGTGATTTTCAGATAGCTTCTAGTCTATCCCATTTTGAAAGATCTCCAGAAATTCCACTCTTGTTCTCCTTCCATTAGCATACCACAAAAGCACCTACAGCTTTAGGATGAGCTCGGTTTGTGCCAGGCTTCAAGCACCTTTATTTTTTTCCTTTTGCCAATGAGGGTTGGCATCAGTGGGTTAATAAACCCTCTCCTAGAAGAGCTCTCTAAATCTTTAAGACAAGTATTCAGCTTGACATTCATGTACTTGTTACTGAGGATTTCCTTTATTTTGTCGTGTTTTGTTGGTTTATTTTTGAGAGACAGGGATGTTTTCATTCTATTTATGCAATGAAAAGATGTTTACATGGTGCCTGTTAAACAGTGAGCAAAATGCTGACTGATGAGAATTCTGGTGCAGGGGTTGGATACATCACAAGCAAATACTCAGGTGTGGGAAATGTGGAACTTTTCCACTTTTTTCTATGTGTCCATTAAAATCCCAATTTTAAACCCACATTTCATTTAATTAAGGAAATTTGCTACACGTCAGCTCAGGATTGTCTCACTCCCTTTCTCCCTAGAGTGGCATTAAAATTCCCAGAGGATGTCTGAGAAGTTCAGGCATCCTCCACTCCCTACAAGTTCTCAATGAGGAGTCCCTCTTCTATCTCGTCTTTGGTCTGGCTCAAATTTTGCTCCAGGGAGATATTTCAGGTCCCCAGATGGCCACTGCTCCTCAGGTCCTGGTAGTCAATCTGCATCCCCACATCTCAACCCCAGGGCTCCTGGGCTTTCCACCAGCCCACTTGGTGGTATTCCACACCCCTGTCAGGAAGCACAGAAACTGTGATGTTCTCCTACACCTCTCTGGGTGGCTCTAGGAAGGAGGAGAAATGCCAGTTCAGGAGGTCTGTAGAGTTCCTGGCAGCCAATTTTTGTTTGTTTGTTTCTGCTACTCTTGCCTGGGGCCATGGAGGACTTCCCGGAGGGGCTCCGCCCAGGTTGCTCTCCTGTCTATCCCTTCTCCGCTCACCCCCATCTCAGGCTCCCTGACTGCAGCAACCAAAGGGCCCTTTCTTGGGACAGATCTAAACAGTCTTCTGGGACAAGCTAAGCTCTCACAAGCAACTCTTCCCAAACTGAAAAGTATTTTCTCTACCCTTAAAGGATGTGAATAATCAGGCTTTCACTTGTTTACTTACTGTTCTTTTGTATCCTATTCTACTATTGCACTCCGTTCAGTACGCATCCCTGGAGACAATGAATGTCACTGAGACAATGAATGTCACTGATTCAGTGGGACAGAGAAAGGTGGGAAATTTGAAAGGGGAGTGGTGGCTAAACCGGAGCTAATACAGTATCTCCAAATTTTATTTCACCACCCACCCAAAGAGAGTGAAGCACACACTAGTGAGATTTCTGATATGACCAGCCTGCAAATTATTTGAAGGTAATGTAGTGCAGTTAAAATCCTACTTCCTGTCTTTATAATTACGCATCTGTTCCCTGGAACTCCTCCTATTTCTACCTCCTTCCCTTTTGTATAATTTCCATTACTTAAAGTTTCTAAGCATACACTGACCGTGAAAAATGAGTTGATCCTCCCAAAACAATGAGGTCAATCCCAGCATTTCAGCTACTTCTGACAAACCACATGGGGGGGGGGGGGGGGCGGGGGAAGTTTTAGTGGATGGGAAGAAAAAAAACTAAGACATGTTCTTGTTACCAAGTCCAAGCTCGCTCTGCTCACTGCACAACAGGCCAATAAATTGGAAACGAGGTGTTGAGGCAAGGAATAACGACTTTATTTGGAAAGCCGGGGGTCCGAGAAGATGGCAGACCAGCGTCCTAGAGAACCATCTTATCAGGGTCTGGATGCTAGTTTCTTTTATAGAACAGAGAGGGAGAGGAGGTGAGGAAGTAAAGTAAAAAGGCCATAAGTCTTGCAAACTATCTCCTGGTTTTGGCCATCCTCTGGGAGAGGATGTGTTCATTTCTTCTTTTCTGCAGCCATTTACAGGTGGGCAGGGTGAGGGTGTTTCCCTGTGGGCTGAACAAAGGCACTTTAGTTTAACATTCAGGGAGAGGGGCAGGGTTCCCCGAGGCAGGCCATTATGTATGCCTATAGCTATAGAGAGATCACCAGCAATGGAAAGCAAAGGTCAAAGTAAAAGAAACAGATCCAACATGGAGTCAGATTTTGTTCTTCCCTGTTCCATTTTGACAACCACGTTTCAGGGAGAGTTACCCTGTACTTGGTCAGCCCCCAAAACAATTCATTCTCCCTATACCTGGATGATGGAATTGGGTATTTCATGGAGAGTTAAAAAGATATAGAGGGACTCCCCTGGTGGTCCAGTGGTAATGAATCCACCTTCCAATGCAGGGGACGTGCGTTCGATCCCTGGTGGGGGAACTAAGATCCCACATGTCGCGGGGCAACTAAGCCCACGCACCACAACTACTGAGCTCATGCACCTCAACAAGAGAGCCCATGTGCCTGCAAACTACAGAGCCCGCACATCACAACTAGAGAAGAGAAAACCCGCATGCCACAACTAGAGAGAAACCCAAGCAGACCGAACGCTGTAACAAAAAGATCCTGCATGTCTCAACAAAGATTTCGTGTGCTGCAACTAAGACATGATGCAGCCAAAAAAAAAAAAAAAAAAGATATAGAAAGCCCAGCATATCCTCTAAGACCTTATTTCTTTCTACTACCCTGAAAATCCTGGAAGAATCATCAGTCTAGAACATAATATTTTTAGTTGTTCATATTCAGGGAAAAAAAAGCTCTATATTTATAAGTTCACATAGCATCTTTGTTGGATAAAGCTGGAAGAGCCCGAATGGTTTACAGTCACAGCATTTGGCAAGGTGAGGGAAGCACACAACATCACCCCTCGTTGAAAGGCAAGGATGATGCTGAATCGGAAATCTCCATACCACTGTTACATGTCCTTGAACTCAAGTATTTAAACATATGTTCCAGTGTGATGATTGACCTTTATTTTTCCTCTCAAAAGTCCCTGTTTGGACAATAAATATATGGTCACCCTTTCTAGAGTCTAGTGCAGTTTGATTTCCAAGGATTTCCTCCCGTACAACTCTGAAAACTGCTGATGGCCAAGTTTCCTGTTTCGGAGACATCCACCCCCTCGCCAGAGTGGACCTCTTCCCTTCAGGACTATTCCCTCTGCTTAACAAATGCACGTTATTACCCTTAATAAAATTCCTGCAATTTGCCAGCTTTTATGGAGTGATAAAGGCTTTCTTTGAAACACTTACCTTGCTTTTTAGTTAGGAGCAAAAGCAAGCATGTTCCCCTAATGTTTTTATCGCCTATATGGTGGCAAGTGAGAAACCGCCCCCTTTCCCCCTCCCCCACCTACTTTTTTCCCCATGCAGTGTTTAGAAAACTCTGTCCAAGAATATTACTCCATAAAAAAAAATCATCTCAAAATTATTAAAATCTCTGTGGGAATTCATGATTAATTTTAAGGCCTGGCAGATTAAAATACATTATTATGTACACTCTAGTGCATCCTTTCAGATATTTTCAGAATCTGATTTTGCTCTCTTGATACACACCAATGACTCTACATGTATCTAGTAGATTGCAAGGAATAGATTAGCATTAAAGAGGCAGTATTGTGTTGTTAGGCTGTTATATGTAACTTGTGCTCATACATTAAGAAAAATGTACCTGGCATTCCCCTGGACATGACCAGGCCTCTTAAAAAAAGAAAAAGAGTGAGAGAGTCATTAATACTTGGTGACAATACAGTCGTGGCAGCAGTTCTGAAATTCTGACCTTTGGAATATTCACTGACGTTTTTATCCAATTCCCAGACAGAAGACGAACCACAACAGCCTGCTAGAAAATGGAATACAGGCATTTATTTTCAGAAGCTGTCAAACTTCCTACTTCCTAGTCATAAAAGAATTGTCATTTTGGCTTTTCCTAGGAGGTCACATTTGCAGCTGTAGAGAGAAGGATAAGCCTGCAGCTTCCTTCTCTTTGTTAAGGGCAGAGAGTGAAATCTATGAAAAACAAATAAACAGAAACATAGACAAACCTTATCATGTTTCACTTCCAGGATATTCAAATACACTGACAGGGAAATTAGCTCGTCTTTTCTTCTAGGATATGACACACCCACCATTTACAACCTTCCTCCTTGCATGACTTTGAACAAGTAGCATAGTCCTTGGCACATAGGTGTGGATATCTGTCACTGAAGGGTCAAACTGCCCACCTCCACCCAAGGTAGTCCGTGAGGTGTATGTTATTGTTAACAAATAGCACTCATAGAAACGAAGAAGATTCTGACTCAGTTAAGGACTTCATAGGGCTTTTGACAGTAGCAATAACAACAGATATGTGTGCTTTTTGATCCCAAAGCTAATACCCAACAATGAATCAGGTAAATCTAATTTACATTTTCCTTTTGAAATGATACAACCAAATGCACACACAAAGTTGACCTTAAACTAACAGATGAAACGTCCACGTTGGACACATCTCTCCCTTCCCCCTCCTCCCATTTCCCTTGCCAGATGCTTGCTCTAATTGTCTTCCTTCCCCACTTCCAATTGTATAAAACATTTCTGTTTTTTGTTTTTTAAATCCTTGAGATGTGGGTTTGCTCTCAGCACCTTCACTTTTACTAAATACGATTAGACTAATCTGATCTCAATATGGGCTCCTCCTTTTATCTGCCTTGAGCACCTCACCTTTGCTCGCCAGCCACCATCCCCTCCACCACCATTTGTCACTCAACCTTTTTCTTCACTGATCTCTTCTCCTCTCCCTCTTCATTTTTCTCATCTGGATAGACAGTCCCTGAGTGAGAGGGACAGAACAAGGGGATATTCATAGAAGAGCTAAATACTGCAGAGGTCCTGCTTGTCTTTACTGCTGGTTATATTGTGATACTCTCCTCAGTGGCTTTTCCTATTTTAATGACTTTTTGCAAAAGTGTGTGTAGGGGCTGAGGAGCCAGTCTACTTACTCAAGGCTACTGCAACTAATCACAGACATTCCGCTTTTGAAATCATCTTCATATATACATGTACACGCACACTCACACACATATTTTTGTTCACTATTCTAAGACCCATTTCATGGTAGTCATGTGTTTGTTGTAGTACTTTTGGAAATTTACAGTCTGAAAGAAGATGCAGTGATAATAGTGATTCTCCAATTAATTGCCTATTTCCAAACATCAGACGTGACCTTCCTTAATCAAGCCTCCAAGTCAACATAACAGACCCAAAGTGATTCCTGGGTTTTTATCCTGTGCCCTGATATTTCACATTCACGTACAAACCCCCCAAAAAACATATTAGCATAGTTTTCATGTAAAATTTTTATAATTTTCAGCTATATTTAAAAGACAAGATACCACCTTAAGCAACTAAGTGACTCCAGTAGAGGGAAGGGTGTCACGGCAGACATATGACGGAGATCGTTGGATAGATGGGTCCTTGAATAAGCATCTCTCCAATTCATCTAACCAATGGGAAATTTGGCAGAAATAACTAACATCAGGGAGGAAGGGTTTTAGGATTCATCAGTTCATCTCAAGTTCTACAAATAGTTGAGAATAGAATCATCTCTCAAGTCTAAAAAGGGAATTCAGTGAGAATCCCACTTGGGAGCTTGTGTTGCTGAGTGCAGAGGTGATGTCCTCCAACCAGCCCTTGCAGGAACACAGGCTGTGGTAGGAGAGCTCTCACGGAGACAATGCCCAACCTCAGGGCCAGGCGAGGCTAGCTCTAGCCAGGAAAGCAAGTGTGGAAGTGAGGCTTTGCCAAATGCTGGCCCAGCTCGGTGCTGGTCATTGACTATACCAAGGCAAGGACAGAGCTTCTAAATTTTGTAATGATGAAAAAGATGAGATGTTTTCATCAGCTTCACATACGTTCTCAATAAATATCAGACGGTATCTAGTAAATACACATACATACATATTGTGTGAACATATGCAGATAGATAGATGGTATATAAATAGGGAAAAGTGAGAGAGAGAGAGAGAGAAACTAGACAAAGACAGAAAATACTCAGTGCACGGTAGTATTACTCCTTTCCATCCCATTTATAATTTTACATCCAGGAGAATAAGATATATAAGCCATGTAGAATTAAAATAGAGTCATCCATTAAAATTAAAAAATTTTTTTAAAAATTTTTTTGGCTGCATCGGGTCTTAGTTGCGGCATGGGGGATCTTTCGTTGCGGCGTGCAGGCTTCTCTCTAGTTGTGGGGTGCAGATTTTTCTCTCTCTAGTTGTGGTGCACAGGCTCCAGGGTGTGTGGGCTCTGTAGTTGTGGAGCGTGGGTTCCAGAGTGCGTGGGCTCTGTAATTTGCGGCACGTGGTCTCTCTAGCTGAGGCACACAGGCTCAGTAATTGTGGTGCATGGGCTTAGTTGCCCCGTGGCATGTGGGATCTTAGTTCCCCGACCAGGGATTGAACCCACGTCCCCTGCACTGGAAGGTGTATTCTTTACCACTGGACCACCAGGGAAGTCTTGGAAAATTAAAACTTTTAAATAATAACATCATTATTTAAAAATAATGAAGCTGTATGATATAATGGAAGAAACAAGCACAGTTTTTGAAAGTTAAACAGACTCAAGTTTAAATACTATCTCTACCTCTGTGTGACTTTGGGCAAGTCACTCAACCTCTCTGAGAGCTGGTTTCCACATCTGATAAAGTATATTCGTGGTTACTGAAATTCAGACACATATCGAGTATCTCAGACACTGAGTTTTCAAAACATTTTAGCTGCTTCCGTTTCCCTCAGTGTTGATAGCATAAAGCACAAAAGAGGGTCCTCTGAGTGCAGAGAGAGAGGTAGCTTTCTTTCTTGAAGGAGAAGGAACAAGAACACAACTCCAACTGCAGAACTGAAATAAATTCCAGAGCCAGAAGGGCTGACCTTAGGGTCCACAGGCAGGGAACAAACTTGGAAATAAATTCTGTAAAGATCAAGTTCCGTAAATGCTAGGACTAGAGGTGAGCGGTGTGAATCCATGTCAGATGTGACTGAACCAAAGGAATGAAAGGTTTTGTGCCCAGGAGGTAGGAGAAGAGCCACTCTGCAGCCTTGGTGACGTGCATTTGGATAAGTCATTAAGTGTAATCACGTGATCTGGAGAGAAGATGAAGTGTGAAGGATTTACAGCTGTGGCCCTTACTTGGAAGGAATTATTTCTTTCTTTATTATTTGCTTGATTGATTGAGCTGTTTTGCTCCTCATTAGGAAGGAGAAGGCAGCGAGGAGTAGGCTAGTTTACACTCTCACGAGTGTGTGGCCTGAAAAAAGAATGGTTAAATGGGAGGAAGCTGCAGCCTGGGAGTGAGGAGAAGAGTCTTCCGGAAATCCAGAAGAGAGCAAAAGGACAGCTGGCCTCCTTGTGCTGTACAGTCTGGGAGCTTTTCTATTTTTTTTGCAATGCAATATCCCCTCGTTACCACCCCCTCCTCCAGGAGACTTCAGTGTTAACAAAAATAATATTAATTGCATCTTCCAGGTATTACATGTTTGCCACGTACACTAGTCCAAGTTCGTAAATAAGTTAATCCTAACACATACCAAGGAAATAGGTGCAGCCTTTACTTCATTTTGCAAATGAGGAGACAATCACAAAGAGACTAAACAATTTCCCTCAAGTTGCCTACCCAGTAAGTGAAGGAACCTGGTTCTGGAATCTGGGCTCTTAGCCACTAGAGAGTGGTTTCGGATTCTGGAGTCTGATGTTTGTTTATTTTCAGTGAGATCACATGTGAAGAAGAGAAAACGATGCCCCTGGTTTATTCTACCCATAGGACTAATGGTAGCAGTGACAACGGCCACTACCCTTACTTGTAATGTGCCGATTACCGGCGTTAAACACTGTATACATTACTTAATCCTCTCAACAGCCCATGTGGCCATCATTCTGTCAAGTTACCTTCAGTGAGGAAACTTTAAGCTCATAAAGATTAAATAATTTGTACCAACACTAAGTGAGATATATCTATGCCCTTATAGTTCCTGGTTTTAAGTCGTTTTAGCTTCTGGGTTGAGATGGACAGCGTGTTGGTGGCAGACCCCAGTGTCTGGAGCACCATGAAAGGTGAACCTAGAGGGGACAGGATTACTGGGGACAGCAGTGACGGCAGCGCTCTTCCTCCTGGTGACCTGCTCACTCGCAGCAGCCCCTTAACTCGTACAATTAAGTGTCTGTGAGATGCATTAGGCCACTCACCTACCTGAGGGCCATCCCTGGACATGCAGGCATTCACACACACACACACACACACACACACACACACACACCCCTCAGTGTTGTACCCTAACTCTCTCTCGACTTAAACCTCGTATTGATGGACAGCTAAAGTGGAAAACAAAAATTCAGGTCTCCTATTCGCTCAAGTCTCCCTTTTCACAGCAGTATTAGATAATGATTCATAAAATAGGCTCTGATTATGATGAGTTTAAGTCCAAATACATTAAGATTTCCACTTGCAACCAGGGTTAAAACTCTGCCTTGATTTTCTAAGACCTCACAGTGAAGTGGGCACTGAATTCTAAATGTCCTACAGTATTAATTCCCCTTTGTGTTTGAGGCGGCTTAGCCAGCAGCTTTGGGCAGACCTGTGAGTAGGAAAAAGAAGAAGCGAGAGGAAGGAGAAGGGGGAACCAGCGGTGCATGAATTGAGGGAACTCAGCCTTTCACAAAAGGATTTTGTCGTCAACATGTAAAAGGGCTTCTTTGTGAATTTCCCAGTCACTTTTTTTCTACCCTTGTCACAAGATTTTTTAGTTTTAAATGGGGAAAACTGTAGAAAAGAATCATCAAAATCAAGAAGAAAGTGAATAAGGGGAAAAGCAATAAGTTTGGTCATTATGTAAAAAAAATTGGAAGTAGGTATTTGTAACTGCAATATCCTTTGCTGGAGAATTCATTAATTCATTTATTGTTTTATTCAGTAAATATTTACTAAGTACACACAGAGTCAGGAGTGAGAGATACAGTATACCCAAAAAAGATGACATTCTTGGCTTCATGGATTTCATATTCTACTGATAGAGAAAATCAATACACAAGTACCTGTTCAAATAAACTTATATTCATAAATATTTTGAAAGAAGGTAACAGAAAAGGGAATAACAGAATTGGGAATAATACCTTGGGACAATATTAAATTGGATAGCTGGAATAGAAAACAGAGAAAATCACATTAAAAAATCAGACATTCTCATTCAATTAATTTTTTTTTTAGCAGACATTCAACACTGTGCTAGGCTTGGGTACATTCTTGGTTTTGATTGTGACACAGTCTAGATGGAGAAAAAGGAAGACAGATGGTCACATCATTGCAATACCCTGAGATAGCTCCTCCAATGGACGTATCCATGGTATGGAAACGGTTGGAAGGGCTGAGTAATCAGAGAAATCTTCAAAAAAGGAGACGTTTAAGCTGGGCCTTAAAAGATAAGCAAAAACTTAACAAATGGTAACGTGTCTGGAAAGAAACTTGGAATAATATTATTATGAAGAGATGCCTGTCTGCTAAGGAAATTACCCTTTATCCTATGGGCAATGGGGAGCTACAGAGACTTGTATGCAGAGGAGGGGTTCCATCACATTAATGTTTGAGAAAGATAGCCTTGAAGAAAGTGCAGGGAATCTGTAAGATCAGTCAGGGACAGAGCCGGGGAGAAAAATAAGAAGTTATTAGGTCACAGGAGAGAGGCCCTTTAGCCATGTTCTCTACTCCTAGTAGCCCCAGTGGGAGTTATGGAAGGAAATAGGCTGGAGAAGGGACCACAGCCATGCATAGCCTTTGCTCAGAGGTCAACGGGCCATATTAGGGGCCTGTGGGCATGCCCTCCCAAGCTGGCAGGTGTGAAGCCTGCAAAGGAAGGCGCGAGGCGGGGGCAGTCCCTTCCCCGAAAAACTGAGCCTACATCCTCAAATCATTGTGTGCCTCCGCCCTATGCAGATACAAGCCTGAAGAAGAAGTGCCCTCATCTACACAAGGCTCTCTCTGTGCTTTGGCACTTTCTGGATGAGAAAAGAATACCACTTGTCATGCCTCAGAAAGACACCTGTGCCATTAAGACCAAATGAGGATCGCTTCCTCTAATCCCACGTGTTTCTAGCCCTCCAAAAATTGAATTTCATCGTGAACAAATAATTCTAAGCTGGTTATGTTTGTGTAGGAAAGTAAACATACCATCAGCATTAAAGATGTAATTGTTCATCTTCCTCATTATTCAGTAGCCTTGGTCCCAATTTCAATGCATGTACTTTTTATTTTAAAAAAAATGTATTTGGACAAAGTGTTGTTTTTAGACTTGCAGCTGTCCTTGGTCTGGTTTTGTGTCATTTCCTATTTGAAAACTTCAGGTGTGGCTTTCGATACTTGCTGTTCTTGTCCTGATGATTTGTCATACTGGCATATCAAGCAGGACCTGGCAACTAGAGGCCACGGAGACCAGTAGCCAGGAGGGGAAAAAAAGATATATTTTTAATAGGCAAAAATGACATGGAGAATAAAACAAGGCTACCCAAATCCAATGGTAGAAAAAAAATCTACTCCCCTTTTCTCATTCTAATTCCTGACATTTTCATCCTTTCTTTAAAGGTGTTTCTTTCAGAGCTCAGTCCCCCTCCCCCCAATAATGCCCATGATAAAAAGCATCTTGGTTTCGTGATAGGAGGCTTGTTTTGTTATGCAGAGAGAAACCAACACAATCATTACAAATCCAGGGGACACAATTCTCTTATTTTCTTAGGTTTACCTGCAGAAGCAGCACAGCTCCTTAGAAGCCTGGGAAATTTTACATCCTATGAAATTGGATACAAACCACCTCCTTGAAAATCCACAAGCCAGGAATACATCCTGAGAGCAACCCATGCTTTGAGATTTTCAAACTTACCCCTGAAACATGAATTATGATTTTTCCCTCATGTAATTATTTTTCTATAATAGTTGTTCTGCTTTTCTAGTTCTCTGCTTGCCTCCTTTCTCTACGTCAGAGAGGCTGTTCCCAGACTGATCTCACGTGGGTGAGAAATAGTCACCCCAGCTTCCAAACTCCAATCAGAGGGAAGGTCCAGTAAGGGATGTAAAATGGGTTTTGTTTCTTGTTTTTAATGGAGAGCCATTTGTGGGACCCAACACGGGATTCAGTGACCTAATTCCCCCATCTCGGGAAAGGCGCTCCAGTTTACCCATTCTCAGAGGTGATCCACCCAAGGGCAAGGAAGAACAAGTAATAAGGTGTTCTTGTCATGCAGCTCAAGATTTTTAAAACACATTAACTGTAATTTTTAGATAGTCAGAATTTAGTGAACCATTAAAAGTGGTCCAGTTCACTGAACCAAACTGAACTGAACAGATGGAATTCCACCCTTGCTATGCTTGAGTGGGCTCCAAGAACAATGCCGAGACCTCTTTTAAATCCCTCCTCTGAGCTGCTTACTTCACTTAGGCAAACATGTCGGGGATGCTTTGGTCATTTTTCTGTGTCTATTCTCTTACTGCAGCTGGAAGCTGGGACTCAGAATATGCCGAATTGATGGGGCTGAGTATTGCGCTTTGCAGGCTGTTTATATGTCACCATTATTTTTTTTTTTCGGAATTTGACTCTGCCTGTGAAGCTCGATAGTCCCAATTTTTTTTTCTCTTTCAGTACCTGTGTCAGATCCAGCTCTCTTCGTTTTATGGCTCTCTTCCTTCCTTCATATTCTCTTTCTTCCCACAAACACACTGGAGGTGATATCCTCCCGTGTCCTTCGTCTGCTATTGGCAGGCTTCCAGGCACAACTGATTATGGATACTTTGAAAATTAAACATCTACTCTTCAACCTCTCCTGTTAAAAAGTGGAGCTGATAGAAACGTTCCCATGAATCCAAGAATGGCATCCCTATGGATCAGAATCCTCCAGTAACAATGGCTGCACATCTTCTGCTGTTTAAAAAAATCCCAAATATCCTGAAGAACAATGTGATACAACGGTTGGAAAATGAAAATGAAAGGCCTCACAGAGCCTCTAGGCAGTGAGGAAACAGTGACACTATCTCACAGAAAGAGATACATAAAAGGTTAAAATTGTGGCAAAATAAGAATAAAACCCAAAGACCAAAGCAGAGCCATCTGTATCTACACAGACTTTAGAAAAATAGAGATTAGAGAGGTTTCATTATGCTGGCTCTCACGTGACTGGGGAAGCCGTAAAACAAACTGTGCTACGGTCTCGGGATGAGGTCTTAGAAGTGGAACCAGAATGGGTGCGCATTTGTTTATTTTCGTCTGTTTCAGCTTTAAGTGGTAATTAACACAGTGCACTACATTATCTCTGTGTCTGTGGAGCAGATCGAGGACCCACGTTGTCCCCACCCCAGCCCCCGCATAACTTCCATGGGACACTTTGGTTTGGCCTCTGGCCTCGGTGTAGGGCACAGAGATGCAAACTTTATAGCCAAATGGGAGCTTGGCTCCTAATTTGGAAATGACCAGTCAGTCATCCTGCGACTTCAGTCACTCATCGGCAGGATGGGAATGTTAGCACTGCTCATTATGGTCCTGAGGAAGCTCACTGCTCCATTCTGATTGGAAACTCGGGCAGCAGCAGCCAAAGCAAAGGTTGACATTCAAGCTTTTCCCATCCTTTACAAATCTCAAGCTCTCCAGTCTTTCCAGGCTTTTCTGCCACCTGCCCTCGTTCATGGAGATAATCAAGGAAAGTGGCCATGAATGCCTGTGTGCAATCTGTCTTCATCTTCTGTGTGGCCGCTGTGACATCGTGGCCAGAGGAGCCAGAGGCAGTATGACAACATTGTCTTCATTCGTTGGTCAAATATAATGTGTATGCAACTAATCTTACTCTTAGTTACCTCCAAGTAATTCACTCATTATTTAACATCTATCAAGCACCCGCTATATGCAGGTTCTACAGAGACAGAAAGATGGATAAGGCAATCATTGCCTTAAAAGATGTCTAGGGGTCATCAGACTCAAAAAATAGTCATCACATGAAGATGCAATGGGTATCTGAAATGGCTTGCATTGTTTCATACCAGTGCAATTCAAAACAATTTTCTAAAGAAGAAACAAAAAATGAAAAGAAAAGAAAATTCTGTACCAAACAACTGAAGTCAAATAATAAACATTTTTCAGTTATCGATTGCCTTTCAAAAAGTGGCATGGACACTTTCAGCAAGAACTTTCCTGAGAGAGAGGAGGGAGGGTGTTCTTTTTTCCAATTATCTTTGTGCCATTGCCTCAAAATGGTCACAACTGCAGCATCACTGATGTCATCTGGAATTTCTTCATCATTCTCAAGCTTCAAGATGAGAGAGTGGAGCCATAGTGTGCATTTTCCTCAGCCGATCTGAAGATTTCAGCAGGGATTCCATCAGCTCCAGATGCCTTGTTGGTTTTCATCTGCTTGATGGCTTTCCTCACCTCATAAAGAGTTGGAGGGATTTTGAGATTGCCACTGATTGGGAGTTGTGGGATGGAGCTGAAAACACTCCCACTGATAAAATAGTTTCCACCAAAGACCTTGAAATGGTCTTTTCAGTGTGTGTTGACATTTTCTCTCTCACTGAGCAGTTTTCAAGCACCCTTGCCTTCCTGAAAGCTCTTACAGGGCTTCAGTGGCATCAAACCTAATCCATGTGGATGTTGAATCGACTTCACCATGACATCTCACCATCTGCCCTGTGTGTTGGAAGCCTCCTTCGATCTCTACCTTGACTTACAGATGTAACAATGTCTTCTTTTGGGATCAACGACAATGCCAAATGCCCAAAGATTAAGAACAAGAGAATCACTGCAGACTTAGGTTCAAGACTGTGCTAAGCTTACCAATTTGCATCTACTAAATAATATTTAAGAGAGGCAGGGCCTTAGGGAGAAACTAGCATATTGTGGCTTTTGCAGTGTTCACGTTAGGTCAGAAGAGGTGCGTTAATTCACACGGGTATGCATTGTCTTGATTTAAAAGTCTGTTCTCAATAGTAAATTGAGTTCAGAGTGTTCTAATCTTACAGGAAATAGTTCTGAGAAATTGGCTTTCTTTTGTTCTCTGAGTAGATGCCTCTTTCCTATTTACAGGAACTTATTTGGATTATAAATTCAATTTTTATCATGAGAGTATTATAGCCCCAGTATTGCATTAGGGCTCCTATATTTTACTATGTAGGATCATCTATTCAGAAGGCATCATTGGGCATAGCAATCTAATGCAGTTTTCTACCCCTATCTAATACAGGACAAGTATTACATATATTGCATTATAATTATCTTCATCATAAACTGTTAGAACTGGAAAGGGGCTAGTACTTTAATTTTTTAGTGAGGAAACAGAATCCAAGAGAAGTGGAGTGATAGTTATCCCAAAGTTGCATAGCTGAATGGTGATAGAAACTGTTCTAGAACTCAGTGCTTCTAGGGCAGAGTTCTTCTAGCCGTGATATTCTTTCGCTCTTGACAATATTACATCTAATAAGGAATAAAATCCAAATCCTTTATCCTCTCTAATTTCTCTTGTAAACAATACCCAGGAAGCAGGAATATTTAGTGTATTTAGGCCCTCAGCAGTGTGAAGCACTACAGTCACAAACATTATAGCACTGGCATTAATAATACATCTTGAAAATCTCAATGTTTAGGGCACCAGAAAAAAATATATAAAGACCATTTCATTTCAAAAGTAAGAGCAATCAGAAAGACTACGAATGTTTTGTTGCTGTATCTAACAATGAGGAAAGAACTACAGGAATTCTGCAAATGTAAACCATAAGGTATATGACCTGCCAGAAGACGCCAAGGTACAGAGAAGGTCCGCATGTGACAGTCTCGAAGAAGCGTGAAGATTAACAAGGGATCAAGCATCAAAGTTAGCAATGGATGATCTTCCAAAGCACAGGAGTTGGTTTAAGGGCTTCTACTGGGCCTTGAACACATTCATCATGAACCATCATTGTATATATCCAGTGAGCAAATCACAATACTGGAGTAGACTTTCAAAGACAGCATAAAGCATAAATTCCTGTCCTTGAGTCATTTATTGACTAAAAGGAGAAACAGGACACACGTGAATCAAGGGCATGCAAGTGAGGGTCAAATTATATCAATGAAGAGTAACAAAATACAGAACCTTGAAAGGCAAGAGCTCAACCTTTGTGCAAAGTATAGAGGGTCTAACTCTAGGAACTTGGTTACTCAGGCTTCCTTTCCACTCACTCTATTTAGCATATTAGACCCCTGTCCCCAGCCTGCTGTCATACCTCCCTGTCTCCCATAGCCTGGCCAACTTCCATGCATTCAAGCATTTATTTATTCTGCAAATATTTAGTGAACATTCCCCAGGTAATAGGGCTTGATATGTCAATGAGAAAGCCACAGTCCCTACCCTTGGGGGTGTTTAAAGTCTAGTGAGGGGACTTCCCTGGTGGTCCAGTGGTTAAGACTCCATGCTTCCAATGCAGGGGGCACGGGTTCGATCTCTGGTCGGGGAACTAAGATCCCACATGCCACGCCAATGGGCCTAAAAATAAATAAATAAATAAATAAATAAAGTCTAGTGAGAATGACAGAAAAGGAAAACATGATTCAAATACAGTATAACAACTCCCTCCGTAGGGGTGGGCATATACTGCTAAATAATATACAAGCCAAACTTGGCATTAGAAGACATGATGTCTAATCTGAAACTGTGGAGTAGAGAGAATTGCACATTTGATCGAGTTTTGAGGATGGAGAAAATGGAGGAGTGGCGAGTGAATACTTGAGAATAATAAGCAGAAATCAGACAAGAAAGGCCTTGTGTGCTGATCTTACAAGGTTGAAAAAAAAATTGGAGGGGGCTGGAGTATAAGGCAAGATTCTCCTTAATCCTCTCTTATCATTAAAGGGAGGGGTATGGACCCAAATCGTCCATCACCACAATGTCTTACTGTTATCAACTGCATGCAGGTTATCAGAGAAATGTTCAGGAAAAGAATTCATTTTAAGCTCTACTATTCCAAGCAATCTATACAGAACCCACCTTAGCTTCTGACATCTGTTTATCTCCCCCACCATCTTCTCAACTGTACAGGGACTATCCTCCCAGTTACTTATCTCCTGGTCCTACTCCTATGTGGACACCAAATCGCAGGTTTCCTGGGGCTCTTAGATTCCTTCACCCCCACCTCTTCCACTTCATGGATGAAAGAGGAGCGGAAAGGAAAGCAATTCTCAAAGGTCTGGCCCCAAACAAGGTAGAAAGCCCGAAGACTGTCACAGAATCACCCTGAGCGTGACCATGCTACGAGTTCCTCTGTTCCTTTTCTCTGCTTACAGATGCTTTAGCACACGCACCATTTTGTGATCGGTGTAGGTTTAGTCCTAAAACGGAGTGGACGTCTCATGCCTTCCGAAGATGTTTATGGTCAAGGGAAAACACCCCATGCTGCTGCATTTAGGGTTGTGGCATGCCCCAGAATGTGAATGAGAAGGAGCTAAAAATAAGAAAAAAGAGATGTATTCTAGCACACGGCATTCCTGTGCTTGGAACGGCTATGATCAGATTTGTGTCCTAGAACACTTCCTCTGGCTACCTCGTGGGAAAAAGGCTAGAAGGGGGCATAACTGGAGACAGGGAAAACCACTGAGGCCTGTATTAGTTTTCTGTTGCTGCTGTAACAAATGACCACAAACTTAGAGCCTGAAAACCACATGAATTTCTTCTCATACAGTTCTGAAGTTCAGAAATCTAAAATGGGTAAGCAGTGCTGCACGCCTTCTGGAGGTTCTAGAGAGAGAACCCATTTCCTTGCCTTTTCCAGCTTCTAGAAGCTTCCTGTGTTCCTTGACTCGTGACCTCACCTCACTCCCATCTCTGCTTCTGTCATCACATCTCTTCCTCTCTCTGGCCCTCCTGCCTCCTTCTTATAAAGACTTGTGAATATATTGGGCCTACCCAGATACTCCAGGATAATCTGTCTCAGAATCTTTAATCACATCTGCAAAGTCCCTTTGGCCATGTAAAGTGACATGTTCATAGGTTCTGAGGATTAAGATGTGGACATCTTTGTGAGTGGGAGTTATTCAGCCCTTTAAAATATCCAGCCAAAAGAGACTTGGGAGAAGTAGGTGGATTTGAGAGATATTCAAGGAGTGGAATTAGGATTTGGTGATTGGCTGGTTGTGGAGATGGGGAAATAGAGAGGGAAGTCCAACCACAAAACCTCATGCTTTTTAACGCTATCAGCTTTCCAACTCCTTCCATTTTCTAAGACAGGATACGCAGGGAAGCAGGTTTGGCGGGGGTTGGATAATGAGGTCAATTTTTGACATAGTGATTTTGAGATGCCGCTGAGAAATCCAAGTGAGGCTGTCAACTGTCAGGTGAATATACAAGGCTGCAGCTCAAGAAAGGAATTGTGAACTAAAAGGTATATATTCGGAAATCAGGAGGGAAAAAAACAAGATAATTGAAGCAATGAAATCTGTCAGGAAGGGTATGTAAAATGAGAAGAGATAAGGCCTAGCGACAAAGGAATGCCAATATTTTAAGTTCTGGCAAAGCTCTGAAGATTCTAAAGAGACAGAGGAAATGGGGGAAACCTATTTTCTTCCAGTAGCGCCCATTCTTTGTCTCCTGTTTCCTTCCCTTGTCTCTGCCCCGTGGTCTGGACTTAGTAACTACTCAGCCTCTTTCTTTAAGGAAGCACTGATTCTATATGACCCCCAATAAATGCTACCACCAACACGCCTGTTGAAAGAGTAACCGGCATCTCCAAGGAGATAGAAAGAAGGGAGCAAAAAAATAAAATAAACATCCAGAATTACGTGCAACAGTTGATGGGGTGAATGCAGACTCTGTGGTTAAGAAACTTTTCCTCTTCCTGCCTTCTCCCCTGTAGCAACCATCAAAAACTATCAAAAGGAGAGGAGGGGGTCAAGTAAAAAGTTCCGGCAGTCCCCATTAGCAGGGAGGTGAGCCCCTCTGGGAGCCATGGTGGGCCTTCCTCTTTATCACGAAGGCCTATCACGGATCAGGCATAGACAAGACTTCCATAGGCAAGAGGGCATTAAGCTTATAGAGGTGGCTTCTGTATGTTTGAAATATCAGCTCATCATCCTCAAACTCATCAAACTCAAACTGTGTTGAGTTTCTGAGAGTTTGGCAAGGTCAGTTGGAGTATCTTGGGGCCCAGGAGGCACAGTGTCTCTGAGACAATAGGCGGGAAGATATAAACAACAGCTCCCATTGTTTCAGTGGACCCTGAAAACTCTGAACTTGGATTCAGGCCAGGGCTTAGACTCATATCTAGCGTGCTGCTCTGCTGTCCCAGCTACAAATGCCCAGCTACAAATCACATGTCCATCACCAGCAGCCCCCCGCCCCGCCAAAGCATCACAGCATGAAAGAAGAAACAAACGCCTAAGCTCTTACTCTGAAGATGCGCTCTGACCAGGATCAAGACGGATTGCTGGGCAGGGTACTGCAGCCAGGGTGGAGAAGTACCGGTAACCTCAAGAATAAATCCTTTGTGGTGCAACTGCTGATGAGGGAAGTTCAGCCACAGGAAGTGCTGGCCGCCAAATCCCTCATCTGATGGCAAACGCCAGACTCCAGAGCCGGCAACTTCTGTCAGAACGTGGGTAGCTACTACCTGTGCCATCTCTTCCCCAGGGGAGGAAGCAAAGACAGGGCTTCTGGGGCGCAGAGATGTTAAAGGAATTCTCACTCTGAAACAAAAGAATGAACACAGGCATGAGAATTCTCACTGTGTTTTGTGTGTGTGTGTGTGTGGTTAAATCAGAAATCAATTACTTAGTTCCTATCTGCCATGTTTATCATCTAAGGAAGGGCTTTGTCAACAGTCAGGATTCAAATTGTGGCTCTACCACTTACCCTGTGGCATGGAGATGAGACAGCATCTCAGAATCAATTGCCTGGCCTCTACCTACGGGTACATGCCATAAAGTAGTTAGTGCCTGGTACAAAGTTGGCATCCTTCCCCTACTCCAATAAGGAAATAAAAGATAAATAAGGCCAAGCCCTTGCCTCAAGAAACCTCCAACTGAAATAGAAAATTAAGTCAAAATGTATGAAATGGTCAAGCCCACTGAAAAATTATTGACTCCCCATTCAAGCCAGCACCAGAAGATGGTTAATTGCCAAACCGTCTGCAGACACAAAACTTGGTGAATGAGTTCAGAGGAGGACGAACACAACCTATTACTCATTTGGGTCTCCTTACAAGGAGGGAGCATTTATGAAGAGGGATGGATTTGCTCTGAGTTTTAAAGAATGGGCAGGGTTTGGATCAGCTGAGAGCACAGGGAAGGGCTCTACTGATAAAAGAATCCCGAGAATCAATACAAAGGGCCATCCTTGAGTCAAAGGCTTGTTGTTGTCTGTTCATTATTTCTTTACTGATGTGTCACTTGGGGACGGCTTCCTGTTAGGCATACGCTCTCTCCCTTCAACGAAATCAGATATGTTTTGCCATATTCTTTTTCATATCACTGCCTTTTTGTTTCGTTGTTGTTTTTGTTTGCACATGGTCTACGGGGGTCACCCTGTAAAAAGCCCAGCAGGATGGTCTGCGTGAGGAGCGATCGGCCCACGTTGCTCTCTGACGCTGAAGTGGGGTTTAGGGCTCTTCTCCTGGGAGAAAGCGTCACACCAAATGCCTCTGGAGCTCCGACTGGAGACTGAGCACAAAGGATTTCAGACCTTCACGATTGCCTACGCCAGCTCAGCAGCAGCAACTTCAGAAAAAGGTGATAGCGATCCATTTCTTGAATTTGTAATCCCTCTATATTTTATCACTGATTGTGAAGAGCTTTGTGATGCAAAATATACAATATAAAATGATGTGGGGATGAATAGGGCTTTCGCACTCACCCAAGGGCTTCTGTCCTTCTAGCTCTTTCTCCCTCTGCCGTTGACACAGATGAGAAACAAAACCCCAGGAAGACCTTCCCTTTCTGTAGTCCATAAGGTGAGAATTCGGCAAAGCGAAGGAAATCCATCTCTGAGGCCAAACATAGAAACTCCCCACCCAACTGTTTTTGGTGGGAATGAAAGCCAAGGTGTGCTTTGCAGAGCCAAGCACTTTTCTCCTCGAGCCATGAACTCCTGTGCACAGCAAGGGAATTTTAGCCCATTATGTTTCTGATTCATTTGCACTTAACTCATCAAGATATTGTTTTGTATGAGCTGCTTGATGTCCGAAGCACCTTATGAGCCTTTTTACGACCCTTTTATCTGAGAAGCTGGGAATTATGCCTAGCCAAGAATAAACAAATCTCAAAGGTTCAAGTTCAGTTCCAAACATGGAACCCCTATTTAGGCAAAGGCTAAATAGTCCATCCTTTCTGAGTTTTGCTGTGGTTAATTGCAAAGCGACTCAGAGGTGTATAAAGCCAGGAAAAGCCGACCCTGGTTCAAAAATGCTTTCCTTCCGTCCTGGGGATGGTCAGTATTAATTAGCAAGGAAAAATATATCCTCTTTCATATCCAGCCTATTTTTGAAGTGAGGTACAGTGAAAAGCAGATTTCATTTTATTGTTGTTTTCTGAGCATCCATTCTTAATCAGATGAATGAACTTATTTGTACTAGTTAACTTTGCTGGAGTTTAGGAGTTGTATTTAAAACAGATTTTATCCTACAGTGATATTAATTTGATAGGATCCCTGATCTGTAAACCATTGGTTATCTTGGTCTCTCCTGATAAGGAAAAAAAGTGCCGAGGATTTCCAGTTGGTGAGCACATTTGGGCAGAATCTTTCACACGTCACAAATTGCAGATGGGAGGCGGTGATCTCGAACATGCAGTCACATTGCGTGACCATCTGACACCTTCCATTTAGAAAAATAATACTTTCCTCCCAGCATACGCTCCCTGCTGCAACCAGCACCAAAAATTATGCCTGGGAGAGCCGTTCCTCCTAGAGCAGGGTCTTAAATATTTCTTAGGCGGCTTTTAAAAGATTCAGATGGCCGCAGCACCTAGCTCCCACCCTAGTCACCCTTAGAAAAATCCAGGAAAGGCGACTTCGCAAAGATGCTACTGATAACAAAAACAGCCACAAAGAACAAAAGGGGTGGGGGGTGGGGGAACTGGAATGAGATGAGAAAATTACACCAGACACATTGGTAAGGTGATTTATTCTTGTCTTCTGTGTGATTCAAGCATACTCATGTTAAAGTCAATGGACTTCTTTGTCGGCTCATTTCTAAGCCACTTCACAGTGGCAGAGGATTTCGCAGTCCCCAGGAGGGGCACCGGAGTCGCTGGGATTGTGTACAACTTGCTCACCCCCCAGTGTTCTTCACTAACCCTTGCTCATTTAAGAAAAGGAAGAACATCTCTGCCTGGCCTCCTTCCCTGTACACTTAATGACCCCTGGCATTAGCAAAGGCAGTGATTTCTGACAGACATGTTCAGGCAGAGAGATTTTTAACCAGAAATTCAGAATTCTGATAGAACGTCGAAATGGGCACAGCTTATTTGCTGATTAACAAAGCCTATGGCAAATTCTGTATCTGATCTCTCTCTACAAACACACACACACACACACACACACACACACACACACACACACAGAGGTTGTCTGAATCCATGTACACACACACACACATATACAGATCATGTATGGCTGTCCCTCCTTTTTGCCCCAGACTGAAAGTAAACACACTTTCACAACCTTCTAGGTTGCTAATATCCATCTTGTAAGAATGAAGAGGGCTTGGGTAGCTGCTGTGCCTGTGAGAAGTGACCCCAAACTGTTTTCTTAGAATCTTTTGGGGAGATGGGGTGGAGGGAAGGGGTATTCTCTCTCCATGAACACAGAACAAAGGTGACCAAAACAATCACCCACCTGCTTTAAAAAAACACAAGCTTCTTCCCATTTTCACACTGCCTTAGGTTTCGGGGGATTTCCCAAAGCAGCAGCAAGTGAATGGTTTTAAGGCTGTTTATATCAGGATCTACCAAAATGTTTAAAAAGAAACTTTTCTTTTTATTAAAAACAAAATGGTACTCGCAAGATGCATACCCTGTTCTCTGTGCTTGTAGAAACAGGGAGCAGATAGCCTGATAATTAAATGTAATAATAACACCATCTTTCACTTTTATAATGAAGAGAAAGTGCTTGGAAAGCTACTTCATCAGAGACAGACAGGTGGGTTTGTTTTCAAGAAAGCTCTAGTGTCAACTGCAGAGAATCTGACTTATTTTCCAGTAGCTTTTAAAAAACACAGGAGCAATCCTCATTTGTAAAATCAGCTCCACCTCTGTATCCGAGGGACAAGAATAGCAAGTGGGGGACTTTAAAAGGAAAAAATAAATTAAAAAGACAAAGCTGCTTTGATCAGGATTGCCTCTAAAAAATCCATTGCTCCAGAGGTTTTGTATAAATATGTTAGCCTCTTGTAGTTCTCTCCAGATCTTTAACTGATAAAGTCTGTAATAACAATAATCTTTGTCTTACAGTCTGTTACTTTCTCTCTCACTCCTTTTTCTACTTGTACGTGAATATTCAAAGACACATATTCAGATATGCGTACGTGTGAGAAATTTAATCAGGTATTGCCTGAAATACCAAACAATATAAAACTTCCTCCAAAGTCAATCTGTCCATGGGATCTACAAGTATCATAACTTTGTAGTAGGGTTGAGCAGTGTGTGACTGCCTGATGGTTTCATTAGGTATCTCTTCTAGGTATAGCCTCAATCCATTTGTCTACCAGGTATCTATTAATCTTTATACCATAGCTTTAACGTCATCACTAACTCAATGACAAGGTATATTGTATTACCTTGAATAATTAAACAGATGAAATGCCTGATTCCTAAAACCTCCAGATAATTAAGGAAGTAATGATTTGGTCCCGAACTATTGCCTGTATTGTCCAGATAACCACCAAGTCTCAATTTGATATTGAACTTGGGAAATCTATCATAACTGGCAAATAATAATGAGAGCTCACATTTATTGAGCACTTATTATTTGCCAGGCATAGTTTTAAACACTTAAAATGCATTTGAGGAAGGTTCTCTTATCTTCCTTTACAAATAAGGAACCTAAGACACAAAGAAGTTAATTTCTCAAGATAACAAGGTTAATGAGCTGTAGGTCCAATATTTGAACTCTGGCAGACTAAATCTACCACACATGTTCCCCACCTCTCTGTAAACTGCCTCTTTGTGAATTGTGATCTAGGGATGTTCACCTACCAGTACTTGGAAGGGCTGCCTATCCAGGTACAACTCTAATCAGGAGGAAGCTACATGAGATGGAACTTTCTTACAAAGGTTGAAGGGAGGTGGTGTTTAGTATACTTGGGCTAGGTTTGAATCTGTTATCTTAACGAGAAAAGCACTTTATGCTGAGAATGGTAGAGCAGAAAGATGGAAGGAATCTAGGTTCTAAGGACATCTCTGACCCAACCCTGAGGGGTCCTCCCAATCTCTGGACTTCCAGGTATGGGATATAATGTGCCCTTATTGTCTCTATGACTTTTTTTTGTTATGTTGTGTTATTGAACTATTATATTTGAAGTTGAATAGCCCATTGAGTACTAGAAAAGCCACATTAACATTTTCAGTTTAATATTTGTTAAATTCCCTGTAAAGTTTTGTCACTATTTTGGTCTAGTATTTATTAAACCATCATGATATATTAAGTGGTAAAAGAAGTTGTACATCAGAGATTTTAACCATAACAAGAAAAAAATCAAACGTTAAAAGAATGTTAAGGGGGACATTTTTAATTAGACTAACGTTATAGTTAGATTCAGTATTTTGCGTGTATCTTAAACTATAAAATTGGCTTACGTGAAAGAATGCATCAAAAATTGCCAGCACTATATCTTAAGAAGAGGGGTAGAAAAGAATAACATATGTATAATGATTACTGTTAGATGCACTGGCCAAATCTGAAGTGTCTTAACCAATTTCATATTGTCTTTCTCAAAACTGAAAAAAAATTGATGTAAACTAAAAAAAACATAATGTAGACTAATCATTTGTCAATTTTATTTTTAGCTGAAGCCATTTTGTGATAGCTTTTATAAGGACAGATTCATGCAACATTCTATATCTTTCCCTTCAATTTCTTCAGACAATCAAACACAAATCTCTTCATAGTAAATTGAATAGATGCCACACAGAAACTTCGGGTGGTAGCTTTGCTGCCTCTTCTTTGATAAGAAAAGGGAAAATTCACCATCATTCATTTAACAAATCTGTACAGAGTGCCTATTATGTGACAGGCACTGTTCTAGGGACATAACACCAAATGAAAAAGATAAAAACACCTGTCCATATGGAGCATGCATTTTAGTTGAAGGAGATGGACAATTAACCCAAAAAAAAAAAAAAAAACTAGTAAAATAAGTAGTAAATGTTATAAAGAAAATAAAGCAAGAAATGAGGATGGGAATGCCCCTGAGAGGGGGGCTTGTGATTTTAAATAGGATGGTCACAAAAAATGGCACTTAGATGAGGTTAGGTGGCAAGCCCCATGGATATCCAAGGAAAGAGTGTTCCCCGCAGAAGGAAGCCACAGATGCAAAGACCCTGAGGCAACATCATGCACGGCCTTTTCAGGAAGCTGCAGAGGTCACTGGAGCAGAATAAGCAAGGGAGAGGGATTGTAGTTGAATGTGAGGGTCTTGAGGTAACAGGAACCTTCTGAGGAGGGAGGCAGGGAAGCACTTGTAAGCATTTGAGATGACCTTGGCTTTAAAATACTCTCATAGAGGTAGGGCTTGAGAAAAAGCATTTCACTGTGGCCATGCTTTAGTTAATATAGATCTTTTTTCTCTGTCTCTCATGTGGCCCAAGTCTGTTAAGTGCAGCCAGTGTAATAAGACGGTTCACCATGTACCAGATTAAAAGGAATGATCAGCTTGAGACAAAATCTGTTTAATCTGTTCCTTTTTTTTTTTTAACCTTAATTCTATATAGCTTCGCAAGTTAAAATTTTCTTCATGATCTCTTTTAGACTTTTATGAGCTTTTATTTTTTCACTGTCCACACAAATCTATTGATGTTGTTATATATTTTAATCCAATAATAATACTAAATGAGTTTTAATAAAAACCAGCAGAAACTTGCCCTACCTCTCCCCAGTTCTCCTTAAAAACAGTCATTCTCTCTTTTACCTGCTGTTCTTGGCATTCACATCTGTATATATATTGTGTTTGTTTGGTTGGTTTTGGCTGCGTTGGGTCTTCGTTGCTGCACGCGGTCTTTCTCTTCGTTGCGGTGCGCGGGCTTCTCATTGCAGTGGCTTCTCTTGTTGCGGAGCACGGGCTCTAGGCATGCGGGCTTCAGTAGTTGTGGCACGTGAACTCAGTAGTTGTGGTGCACGGGCTTAGTTGCTCTGTGGCATGTGGGATCTTCCCGGACCAGGGCTTGAACCTGTGTCCCCTGCATTGACAGATGGATTCTTAACCACTGCGCCACCAGGGAAGCCCCACATCTATATTTATAAATAATTTGCTAAGGTGATATGTCTTTGTCTATCACTTTTGACTTTCTGATACCTGCCACTTCTTCCCATTTTGATAAAATTAAAACAAAAAATAGTTAAATCAAAGATCAGTGTTCACATTACTACGTACTGCAGAGTGAAATAATTATTATGATTACATTTCCTTTCTTATACAATTGCCCCTTTCTGGAATTTATTTTTGCCTTTGTCTTTTACCTAAATAGATGTTTAGAAGCAAATGCGTTAAAAAAAAATTCTGCTACTCCTTTGAAACCACCATACATTTGTAACTAGTTATATATTTTTTTCAAATGCTCAAACTCTAGCACCCCTTTTCGCCCTGCCCCACCTTTTTTTCTGGGAATTTTCTTTCTACAAACTTTAGTTTTTCTTCTTCATTCTGAGTCTGATTGCTCTTTAGGTCTATGACACAGACAGCATCCTGGGATATCCCTTCCCAATTCTCATTAAATGTATATTTTTGTCCCTGAGCCCTATGTCTTCTTTTTCTTCAATTACTTCTTGGTTCTGCCAAAGCATATCCTCTTGTAGTTTGCTTAAAACTAACTAACTAATTAATTTTTAACAATATACACAGGAGATGCTCTAGAAATGGAATAACAACGATTGGTTATTCTCTTGATGGGTGATTTGATTGGGTAGAGAATTCTGGGTTGAAAATTACGTGAATGTGCAAAGAATTTGAAGTCTTTCCGTCCCTGGAGCTCTGCCATTCCCATCGCTTTGCCCAATATGGTGATTTTGTTTCCATCCGTTGTGCTGAGTGCCTTGAATCTCATGTTCTTCAGGGCAGAGAAATTGTCTTTTTCCTGATTAATCCGCTCTGCTTTCTCTACCATCTTCTTCTAGATGTTAGACCTTTTAGATTGATCCTTTACATATTTTTTTCTTATTTTCCCATTCTTGATCTTTTTATCCTACCTTTGAAGATATTTCATGATTTTATCTTTAATTCTTCTCTAGATATGTTTCACCTTGTTTATAGCTACTTCATTATTCTCCTTTTCATGTCTGAGGATATTCATTGGGCGGCTTTGTTTCTTATTTCTATTTTTTGGTGGTGATGGTGGTTGTGGTGGTGGTTGATTGGTTAGTTGGTTGATTATGTGTATTTTCTTCTCTTCCCAGAATCATCTCTATTTCTTTCAAGTTTATTTTTTTTGTTGTTTTATTTTTTAAATTTCTGTCCTTTAGATTTTCATAAAAAATGGAGTTACACTTATCTCAGTTTCTGTTTATACTTAAGATTCATGTACTAAAGTGTGTTTGGACATTTTATGTCATTAGACAAGATTGTTGATTAGCAAACATTATTCTTGAGTCCTGAGGTTCCCCTTCCCCTTTATTCAGAGAATAGCTCACAGTCTTCCACCTGATCAATGAGAGGGTGAAGGACGCTGACTGTACTAAAGGGTTACTCCTGGGATCTGACACTGTTAATATACTTCTAACCACCCCTGACTTTCGGTACTATCTTCAGCCATGCCCTGCACTAACCTGGGAACTCCAAGTCCCAAGTCCCCTAGAGGTTCTAAAATGCAAATCAGTTCACTTTTTGTCACTATTCACCACTGCAAGACCTTTGGGTTTTAGTTTTTTCCATGCTCATAACCCCATCAAAAGACATTTTCCCAAATATATTAAGATACCTCCTCTGCTGCTCTCTTCTCTCCTTTTATCTTTGCTCTTATGAGTCTGTTTTATCCCTTTATTGTCTTTTTAGAAGTAACCTAGAGAGAGAGGAAATAGTATGGTCACACAACCGTCTCTGATCTATACCTGTGATTTTGATTTTAAACATTTTCTGATTTTTTTTCTAAGACTTCCTTACTGACAAATAACAAATCTGAGAATATGTTGTTTTGATTTGGTTTCAAATAAAATAATGCCTAACAGAGCAGCTACTCATAAACATTTATTTACAGGTAGTGAATATAATGAAAGTATTCTGTAATTTAATGATTACAGTATAAATGTATAAATGACTGGTCAATTACTGAATTAGAGCTAATGCATAGCATCAGGGAAATATTTTACCTTGTCTATATGAAGAAGTGTCCTCCTCTTTCTGTAAAATAACAGGCATTTTTTTCTTATGAGGCTTCTAGTTAATTTCTTAGCTTCAGAAATATCAGTCTCCTTAGTTCTGAAAGCCATATTAGAATAATTTAAATAAGCATTCTGATAGGAGACTGCTCTGTGTTTTCTGGCTGAGAGACCTTTTGTGGACCTAGGACAAGTTACCACCAGATTATATAATACCATTTAATATCGAGTCCCCCCATGAAACCTATATCCTGCTTTGGTCAGCCTGGCCTATGTTCACTGAGGTTTAGGGCACTGAAGTGTTCATGCTAAGATCTTGCCATAAAAAAAAAAAAAAAGATCTCCTCTTGGAGTTTTTTTTCTCTGACTGACCACAGATTGTTTAAAAAAAAAAAAAAAATCAGAAACACTAATATGGCAAATCTCAGCTTGCCCTTAGCTCTGTGATTAAGCAGGATAAGCAATAACATTGACAAGTTGCCTTGATAAATTTCAGAAGCCAAATGAAACTGTTGACTCTTGGGAATGAATTCACTGGAGGATGTTACACTATTCTTAAGGAGTAGTCACTGGAGATTTCCCCAGGACTCCACAGACTTAAATAATAAAAATAAAAAAAAAAAAAAACTGTTGGCAAAAATAAAATAGAAAGGCACAGACAAAAATAAGGGAAAACTTATAACCAGTGTTTTTGATGTTGTTGTTTGTTTTATGACAGCTTTATTGAGATATAATTCACATAAAATATAATTCACCTCATTAAAGTATACAATTCAGGGAGTTTTAGTACAATATGTTTAGTTTATAAAATATTTAGTGTATTTAGTATATTCAGAGAGGTGTAGCCTTCATCACACTCTACTTCTAAAACATTTTTATCATCTCAAAAAGAAACTCCATACCCCTTAACGGTCACTTGCCTTTCTCTCTTCCCCCAGCTGCTGGCAACCATTAATCACTTTCTGTCTTTATGGGTTTGCCTTTTCTGGACATTTCATATAAATGGAATCATACAATATTTGGCCTTTTGTGTCTGGCTTCTTTCACTTAACATTATGTTTTCAAGGTTCATCCATGCTATAGCATGGATTAATATTTCATTCCTTTCTGTCACCAATAATATTCCTTTGTGTGGATATAACACATCTTGTTTATCTATTTATCAATTGAAGGACATTTGGATTGTTTTAACTTTTTGGCTATTTTAAATAATGCTTTTATGAACATTCATGTATTTTTGTAGACATAAGTTTTCATTTCTCTGGGGTGTATTCCAAGGAGTGAAATGGCAATCCATATGGTTTAAAGTGTTAAGAAAATGCCAGTTTTCCAAAATGGCTGTACTATTTTATGATACCAGCTGTGTATAAGGGCTCCAGTTTCTCCACAACCTCACCAACACTTTTTATTGTCATTTTTTAAGCAATTCTAGTGAATGTGAAGTGGCATCCAATTGTGGTTTTTATTTGCATTTCCTTAATGAATAGTGGTGTAGAGCATCTCTTCATGTGCTTATTGGCCACTTGTAGATCTTCTTTGAAGAAATGTCTATGCAAATCTTTTTATAATTAGGGTTTATTTCAATCTAAATTTCATTCCATTCATCTATATGTCCATTCTTATGCCAGTACCACACGGTTTTGGTTGCTGTAGCTTTGTAATAAATTTTGAAATTAGCAAGTGTGAGTCCTCCAGTTTTGTTCTTCATTTTCAAAATTGTTTGGGTCCCTTTTGTTTTCATATGAATCTTAAGATCTACTTGTCAAATACTGCAGAAAACACAGCTGAGATTTTGATGTGGATTGTGTCGAATCTGTAGATCAGTTTGGGTAGTATTGCCATCTTAACAATACTAAGTATTCCAATTTGTAAACATAAAATATCTTTCCATTTATTGAGGTTTGCTTTCATTTCTTTCAACAATATTTTTCAATTTTCAGGGTACACATCTTGCACTTCTTTTGTTAAATTTATTCCTAAGTATTTTATTATTTATGATACCATTATAAGTGGAATTGTTTTCTTAATTTCATTTTCAGATTGCTTATTGCTAATATATAGAAAAACAATTGATTTTTATATAATGATCTTTTGTCCTGCAACCCTGCTGAACTCATTTATTAGTTCTAATATTTTTGTTGTGGATTCCTCAGGATTTTCTCTATGAGATCATGCCATCTATGAACAGAGATAGTTTTATTTCTTCTTTTAAAATCTGTATGCCATTTTTTTCTTATTCTCACTGATTGCCCTGTCTAGGACCTCTAGTACAACGTTCAATTGAGGTGGTGAGAGCAGACATCCTTGCCTTATTTTTAATTTAGGGGAAATCATACTATCATTTGCCAGAAGTATATTAGCAGTGGATTTTTCCTAGATGCCTTTTATCAGGTTGAAGAAGTTTCTTTCTACTGCTAGTTGGTTGAATGTTTTTATCATGAAAGGGTGTTGGATTTTGTCAAAAGCTTTTCCTGAATCTCTTAAGATAATCATATAGTTTTTGTTCTATGTCCTACTAACATGATTGTGTTACACTGATTCATTTTCAGATGCTAAGCCAACCTTGCATTCCTGGGTTAAACTCCATTTGAATATTGTGTATAATCCTTTTTATATGTTGCTGACTACCAGTTTGACTTTAGTTGTGATCAATACTCTGCACACTATTTGGAAAGTGGTGACAATGTGAAACACTAAGTATAACAACAGTAATAATACGCTTGCCTGACTCTGTGCTGGACATTTTTACATCCATTGACTCATTTAGTCTTCACACCAGCCCAATGAATTGGATCCTAATATTACCCTAATTTTACAGACTATAAACCTGATTCTCAGAGAAGTTATGTAACTTGCCCAAGGTCATAGTACCAGTACTAATGAGTGGAGATGCTGGTGTTCTGAACAGTCTGACTCCATAACTGAGCTTTTAGCCACGCATTCCAGGAGTATATATTGAGATATGGATACTCTTTCCTAAGTAAGCACTGTATCTTCTCTTTGTATTTTCACTTCCATCTGTCTGTTGTGTTCAGGGTTCAAGTCACTAAAGATGAATTAATAGTGCTGATTGACAAAGTTGTTTCTGGGGCAGAGGTACAGGTTCATTCAATTTAGATTCAGTTTGGCACTCATATACCATAATCTATAGGGATGAGAGCATGTGGGTTAACTGAAAATAGATCACAAATACACACTGGATTTAACTAGAAAATGTCCAATTTCTTTTCACTAAAATGCAGAATTATGATCTAATTCACTGTCTTTAATATTTGTATGATTCTTTTTTTCCAGATGTTTAGAAAGACTTCCCTGAGCTTACCTTGCCAGATCTGTTTGGGTCCCTCAGGTTACAAATATAGTAAGGATAAGGAGTTTGCAAAGGAATAAAGTCTTAAAGAGAATATGCAAAACTTGTATAGCCATAAAGAGAAATGGAAATAACATGTTGGATTGGTAGAACATTGTTTTCTTTTTCCAAAATACTCTGTAGTATGAACATATTGTTTTACAGTTCAAGGAAGGAGAAACATTAAATAAGTGAATAAATAAGCTTATTTTGAAGAAAAAAGAGACTGAGATTGTAACGTATATTCAAATACCATTTTGAATCTTTTTTCTACTTTCTGATTTATATTTCCCAATGCCCTTTAAATTTACTGTATTTAATAATCTGCTGGGATTTTTTTTAGAAAGTACTAAGAAACCTTAGCTGCCAAGATGAAGAGAGCTTTGAAAAGATCTGCACCCCAAAATAATGTCCAACAGAAAATTATCATTCAGATTAAACAAAATGAGCTAACATTAATTAAAACTCCTTTTTTTTTTTCGTGGTGAATGTCTCAGTTCTTACCAGTGGCTAACAGATCACGTCAGAGAGTATTTAGGCGTTCAGAATCCACAGTCCCCAAAAGAACCTCCAAATCTGAACTCCAGGAGCTAATATTTAAGTAGTTGTTCATCAATTCTACTCAGATGAAGAGAATTTCTGAGGAGCCCTTGTCTTTAACAGTGAGAAAAGTTGGAAGAAAGGAGCCCAACTCAACTATCCCTGCCCTAAATCCTCATGATTCTTAGCTCTTCTGTTTCACAGAGCAACGCTGTGTGAAGTGTCAGTTCTGTGCTCTCCCCCACTGCCCGTCTGTAGCGCTGCATGGCTTTGCATTGCTTAAGGATAAACAGGTTGAAGTTGCATATGGTTAACATTTTTTGTTTGAGCTGGTGCAGGGAGAGATTGTTTAGCATCTGCAGGTCTCACATGGTGTCATGGGCAGTAAAGGAATGACTGAAGTAGTTGCAGACAGCATGGAGTCTGCGTTCCTCTCTTTGCCTAAGAAATCATGGATAATTAACATGGATTGAATACAAAGCATGAGAGCATAGGCACGAGATCAGAAACCCCCATCTCCACGTGGGATCTCCATATTTACCTGTATTATATGAGGCAATAAAAAACCAGAGGAGAAAAGTAATAAAAACGCAATAGTAATAAAAACTTATATTTACATAATTCCTTTCTGCCCCAGGATTCCGAAGCATTTGATGAAAATCATATAGGAAAACCTGTCACGGGACCTGTGACTTATAACTGGCAGAAGAGCTCATTAGCAATTACAGGCTGGCCAAAGGAACCAGAGACAAAATACATTTCAGAAAGAGAGTCCTGCCTTAGGTCTTCTGACTTATCCTGTTACCTTTATGACTATAAATCAGAGTGATCAATTTCAAACATACTCCTACTTGTCATTTGACAGTGGCAAGAATCATTAAAAGCTCACAAATTCACTAAATTACAATCAACCTGGAACTGTGAAATCCATGCTCACTTAGGGAAGTGTTAAGTGCACATTTTATGTCCTTTCATCGGTGCTTCCCAACATGGAATTAAAGGATAAGGCCTTCATCTTATGTGCCCAGCATTATCAGGTTTCCCAGACATCTTTCCTATACGTGAGTTGCAATTCGTACTGTGGCTATGAAATCAGGCCGGTTTTGTTATGACTTGAAAAGGTTTGTAAGGCACAGCTGTCATCTCCAGCTGTTTTTATCAGTGATCTGCAGGCTACAGTGGTCCTTTGTAAGTTGTGCTCTTACAAATGCCATGAGGGTGTGTTCTACTAACACCCACATATTGAGAATCCCCACCAAAAACTGGATTTGAGAGAGAAATTGTGCTTGAAGCCAAGAGGATTTTTGAAAGATTAGACAGTAATAAAATAGCTACTTCCCCAGAACATGAGGACTTCTGTGGCAAATCCATTGCTTTTCAACTCAACAAAATCTCTTGTATGTATCAGGCAGGTGCCAGTTATAATTCTACTCCTCATGATAATAGTGAAGGCACATGATGTAGGTATTCTGTAAAGTCTTTAAGCATATTACCTCGTTTAAGCCTCAACAACATGATGAGGTAGGTACTACTTTTATTCCCATGTAAGGATAGCAAAGTTTGGGATGGTTAAATTATCTGCTAACGTCACAGCCATTTGCAAAGTGCCATTGGTTCTAAAATGAAGTCACAATGAAATCATTCTTTAGTCTTATCTCTAGGATTCTTATCTCTAGATAATAAGTCCAAGAAATAAGAGAAAGTAAATGCTCTCCTGCCAGTTTAATTGAAAGAAAAGTAAGGAGTAGAATCTCATAAAGTCAGAGATGAGACAGCAAATATAAAATCAGCCCTATATCCTAGCTATTGATATCATGTCATTATTTTTTATCAATTCACCCAACAAAGACTATATATTTTTCATTGCTATAGTGGAAATCACAACTAAACTGTTATAATGCCAATTACACTAGAAAAATAAATCATAGCATAAGCACTATCACTTGCAAAGGGTTTTTATGTTCTGCTTGATATGACTTCATGAGACAAGATATAATAGATGATATTACCTATTTGTGAACTTCTCCAATCCACTTATTCACTCTACACACTCCCAGCCTCAGTTTCCCCTCTAAAATCCTCCCAGCTCAAAAATTCAATGATCCTATAATTCTAAGTCACAGCAGTTTTTTGAAAGTATGCTTTACTCATTATTCTTTTTATGCCTTTCGAATATAAGACAGTTGATATTAACCAAGTATTCTCAAATAGTCTCACAAACATTGGATGTTCATTATAGCAATCCTGACTCCAACAAACCTTCATGAATCAACCTGTTATAAAATAAAGCATTACAGTAAGGCAGATAAATATTATCATCTGCTACAGCTTCTCAAAACATTCTTCATAAGTGATGTTTTATGCGACATGATTGGAAAGCACTGCCATCTCCCTTAAGGTTAAACTTGTGATCATCATGTAGATAGGAAATAAAAACCTCTGCATAGAATTGTATTCATATCATTTATGAAGCAGAAGTAAAGAATCACAGAGAATGAAATGTTTTCATAACAGCAAAGAACCACAGCTAATATTTTTTGAGCCTTTGTTCTGTGCAACACATTATAGGCATTACTTCATTTAAGTTAAATGTATAATAATCGTGGGTAAGACTTCTTGAGCCTTCTCTCATTGAATACTCACAATAACCCTATGAAGTAATAAAGTACATAACTGATATTCTACTCAGCACATTATTATTTAGAATATTCACATTTTATTTGAATTGTTTCTCAAAGTCTCCTCCATTAATAACAGAGACTGTTATTTTCCATCCAATTTATCTCTCCTTCTTCCTTTGCTAAGAGAATGCTAATTGGATTAAGGGTGCCAACGTGCCCATATAAAAACTTGCATTCCCAGCCTCTCCAGTAGTGAGAGGTATTCCTTTACACACTCCTGACCAATAATATATAAACAGAAATTTCCTGCTAGGAATTCTGCGTAAGCCTATTTATTTATTTATTTATTTATTTATTTATTTATTTATTTATTTATTTATTTATAGCAGTAAGACCAACGGCAGCAAAGAGTTCAGCTTTTTATTGACCCTGTTACTAAAGAGGCTTAGTCAAAAAGACCAAAGTGCATGCCATCATGAGACTCTCCAGATTCTTCTTCCTTTGCTTCTGCTTTCTTCTCCTTAGCTGGGGCAGCAGTGATGGAGGGGGCGGGACCTCCTGCTGGGGCGGGACCTCCTGCTGGGGCAGGTCCACCCGCCCCCACATTGCGGATGAGGATCCTGATGTTGACATTGGCCAAAGCCTTTGCAAACAAGCCTGGCCAGAGATGTTCAACATTTACACCAGCTGCTTTAATGAGGGCATTGATCTTACCCTCCGTGACTGTCACCTCATCGTCGTGCAGGATGAGGGCCGAGTAGATGCACACCAGCTCCAAGACGGAGGCCATGGTGCGGGCAAGTGCTAGGTGGGGCTGCCGGGCACGGTGCTAGTCGCTGGATGAAGCGAGGGCCTCACCCCAAAAGTGGCCTTGGCTTCCTCGGAAAGACTGAGCACCTTGGAGGCAGCTGAGGAAAGGCAAGTAAGCCTTTGTAAATGGGACAGTCTGGGTTCTTGCCCGAGAAGATGTTTAAGGGGACACACGCTGCAAACAGATGGTCCTGGGTGGATTTACTCTGGCCCAGTCACATCTTGTTTTTCTTTCCGTACCACTTCGTACCTCTGGGTGTCAGGCACCTCCCTCTTTTCCAAAGTGGGGCCTTTGGAAAGTGTGGTCTTCACACTCAGTTTGGATGGAACTCAGCACAAGCTGGAGCAGGTGAGAGGATCCTTAAAGGACTGCCGTTGATGGACAGTATCCACGTGCACTGAAGCACGGGAGCAGGCAAAGTTGTGCTCACCAGGCTTCCACCTCCCTTCTTTGTCACTTCCTCTCCAGACGCTGATATTTCTCTCCAGGTGACCCTACAAGGTGAGTCTAACCCTGACCTCCTGTAAGGTCATTGTCCCTCCACCATCAAACCAGATCTACCAGCCTGGGAGCCTGGAGGTGGAGGGTGGTAAGGGGGATTCCTCTGCCTCTCCTTCTAGTATCTTCCCAATCTGTTGTTAGATCCTTCACTCTTTTAAATAGTGCAAATCTAAATTTTTAAGTAAAATCATAGAAATGCTAGAAACTGTGCTGTAGTTGAAAATGCATTTAATATTAAGGTTGAAATGTGCTGATAACTGTGATATCAAAGCAACAAATACTTTAAAGGAAAAGATAAACTCCACACGTTTTTTGAACTGTCTGAAACAAAATATTTGAAAGACCTTTTAAACTGGAAAAATATTTATAACATATGTGACATTTAGATTTTACTACCTTTAATATATGGAGGGTTCTTAAAAATTAAGTTTTAAAAAAGAGCACGTATTCCAGTAAACAAATGAGCAAAGAACATGAACCGGCAGTAAAACACATACACACACAACTAAAGATAGACCAGGAGGGGCTTCCCTGGTGGTGCAGTGGTTAAGAATCCGCCTGCCAATGCAGGGTAACACGGGTTTGAGCCCTGGTCCAGGAAGATCCCACATGCTGCGGAGCAACTAAGACCGTGCGCCACAACTACTGAGCCTGCGCTCTAGAGCCCTGGAGCCACAACTACTGAGCCTACATGTCACAACTACTGAATCCCGCGTGCCTAGAGCCCGAGCTCCGCAACAAGAGAAGCCACCTCAATGAGAAGCCCGCACACCACAACGAAGAGTAGCCCCGCTCGCCACAACTAGAGAAAGCCCACGCACAGCAACAAAGACCCAAAGCAGCCAAAGATAAATGAATAAATAAATATTTTTAAAAAACAAAAAAAAGATAGACCAGGAAAAATTTTTAAGTTCAATTATTTCAGCTAGTCAAATAAAAGCTGATTGAATCAGTGAGTTTTTACCTAGAAAATGTACTTTAAAATTGATAATATTCAGGGATAATGATGCAGGAATCATCAATAACCTTAAGGAATATAAATTGGTACAGCTATGCTGGATGTAACTTTGGAAAAATATATCCATTTTTTCAATCCTAAAATTGTGTACAAACTATGACCTAGTAATTCTTCCTCTAAGAATTCACCCTAAGAAAATGATTATAGATGTAACAAAGATTTATTTACCAAGGTTGTTTATCAATATACTTCTTTACAATAACCAAAAACATGGATAGAACCTCCAGCCCAACATTAGGGAATTGGTTGAATAAACTGTGTATACACATATAATGGGAAATTATAAAACCATTTTGAATAAGATTGAAAAATAGCATTTAGGAAAATAGAAATATATTCATGTTATATTGTGGGGAAAGGTTATAAAATAGTTTATACAGTATGATTCATTATTGCAATATTTGTAAATAAGAATATCCATGGAAATAAAGAAAAACTATATACCATAACACAGGTTATTTCTGGTTGATGATACTGCAGTGTTTCTTATTTTCTCTTTACCCCTTATGTAATGTATAAATCTTCTACCATGAACATCGATTGTTGTCATAAGAGACTATTATTTTAAACTATTAAAGTTAATGGCAAATAATTAGATAATCAAATAGTCAAGGAATTAATTTTGATGCAATATGAGAAAGTCGGTTTGAAATATGTAACAGGGGAGTATCAGAGCATTTAAATCCCAACGTGGGAATGAGGAAAGCAATTGTGTCATGGAAAGAAGAAATTCAAATAAAACAAGTGTACAGAGGAAGACAAGCTGAGATTTGAAACTGGTAAAGAGGGAAAAGGATGATATTGACTATTAGCTCAGATAAGAAAGTCAAAGAACAAGCTTTCAGTGCATTTGAGTATTATAAGTCAACTTACCATCATACAAAACAATAATGTGTTTTTATTCGGTGCAAAAGTGGTAATGGCCAAATTACTTACTCTAAAAAGCAAACACCTTAAAGGGGAGCTAGTAGAACACTGGAAGCAGTTAACTGATCTCCAGCATGACTGGGATTTTCAGGCTGGTGTTAAGTTTAACAATCTTGAAAGGTGTTTTGGAGTTCAAATGCAAAATAGGTCCCTCCCTTGGAGGGAATTCTGTGAATTAATTGGAGACACAGGCATTTACAGCTCACAGGTTTCCTCATTTGCTGGAGGGTATCGTTATCTTTATAGTTCTATATATAAAATAGGCAAATGTCCTAGGTCATGCCTCTTCCCATGAAAACTTGATCATGTGCTGGGAAGCAAGGGGAAGCCCAAAAAAAGTCTACCAATGGACAGAGATACAGATACATAACCCAACACAAAGGCACATCAGTTTAGAAAACTGATGCCTTTCCCCAAGCATCAAGGAACTGTCCTCTTAGGGGAGAAAATGGTTATTTCTGAGGAATACTCATGATCACTCCCAGAATTTTCTTATGTTCCAGAAAAACCACCACATAGAAATTTCCACCACTGTAGTATTCATATTTCCTAGCACATAGGTGTATAGAATGCTACAGCAAGTGGCTACAAACTGGACAGAAAGTTTTGTGGTTAATCAAACCAACTTGCCTTGTGAAGCAGGTACACCTGGATTTACTACTGAACTCGTTTTCCTTACATGCAAAATTGAGATAACAACACCTCACTTACACAGTTGTTTAGAAAATAAAAGTAAATAATACTTATAATGCTGGGTCTATAACAAACAATAGCTACCATTGGGACATGTTTTTTGGGGGGGACAAAGTTGGGGAGAACTTATTGTAAATGTATAAGACAAGAAATACAGTTGACCCTTGAACAACATGGGTTTGAACTGAGCAGGTCCACTTATATGTGGATTTTTTTTTCAATAGTAAGTACTGCAGTACTACACGGGTTTGTGGTGGGTTGAATCCACAGATGTGGAACTGTGGATGCAAGGGTCAACCATAACTTATACGTGGATTTTCCATTGCCCCGGTGGCCAGTGCCCCTAACCCCTGCATTGTTCAAGGATCAACAGCATATGTAACTTGAACTGAAATACATTATTACAATAGCAGTGTTTTGGCTGACAACTTTTTATCTGAAATGCCACAAATATCCAAAGCAAAATTCAAATGCTTCTATTTATAATAAAGTTGGAAATTCATTTCAAATTCATATTTTCATCAGGTGTGGCCAGCATTTTAACAATTATTTTGATTTTTTAGCCCCATTCACATTCTCAGTGGCAAGTATATTTGTCCCATTTTTAGACCATTCTATACATTTAGCACAGCATATGTGAGCCAACGTGCTTATATTAATGTCAAAAGACCGGTGAGATTGTTTTCCTGCTCGCAATAATTAAAACATTTCTGTAGTCTGGTACCTAAATCAGTAAAGAATAGAAAATTGTTAAGACACTGTTAAGCTAATCTCCATTTGTGAATTTTTCTTCCTTTTCTTTCTTTTTTTTTTAACAAAGTAGGTTAAGTTTTGCCTTATTCATATCAGATATTTTAGAGAAAAAACTTTTCAGATATAATAATTTTCAAAGGAAATGTCTTATGCAAGCTTATTTGAGCTTGTTCTTATAGAAGCAATCTTTCTGAGCCATTGATTGCAACCTATAACCACTACAGTATGGTGACATAAGTGACAATGACATGGTCAGTTAATCAGGAGTACCTTTATTTTAGTTTAACAAAATTTGAATCAAGTGCTTTAGATCTAGAAGACTTCAGTCCCCTCTTTTCAGAGAGGGCAAGCTGTTTGGCTAAGGATTCAAAGCCAGTTAACAATAAAACCTGCCTTAAAACTCAGGTACCCAGCCTTCAGGTAAAAAGTGAAGTATTGGCATTTCTGAGAAAGGGTGAGGAATAGATTTTAATAATCAGCTTTTAAACACAATATTGCAAAACACACTGTATACACGTGCTGTTTCTTAGCTAGATGGTTTTGTTTGTAATTTCCAGGGTTGTGAGTAGAATGGAGTTGTTGAGTAGCATGATAAATGTTCGAGTCTCTGCTCTACCATTTAATACAACCATAAACTTTTCCATCTACAAAATGGGAACAATAGCACCTACCTCACAGGGGCATTAGGAGAATAAAATGAGAGAGACTATGAAAGTAAAATCAATTTTTAAACTAATAAAAAATTTGAAAATGCAAGGGAGTGGTATTATCATTATTAATCAACTTAGAAAAATCCTGGCTCCTTTATTGTGAATGAACTTGATTTCAGGCTCTCACGCTTATTTCACCAACATAGCTCTTAGATTTAAGATATTGAGGGTTTTTCTCACTAGTGAGATTCTTGCTATGCAATAAGAAAATATAAGTAATTATCTAAAATAAGGCCATCTAATTATATCAGGGGGTTCTTATAACAGCATAAACCATGACAGTGGAACCTAAGTGCTTTATTATCAGAATCATAGAACAGAAACACATTGTTATTGCATTATTGCAAATTCTTTATTTTTATAATACAGATTTGAGAGTGCTTCCCAAATTGTCATTTTTATACTGAATATGTTCCCGTTAATTTTTCATATTGATGTTAATATTATTTCACAATATCATGCCATTTTTACTAATGGATTTTTTTTTTTGTAAATATACCATAGTTTCCACATAAAAAACATGATGGAGTTGAGGTCTCCGCTATAGTCATTAATTCCCCCATGTAATACACCAATTAGGCTTGTATCATATCCGCAAAAATATACATAAGGCCGTTTGCACATAATTCATACCCATACCTAATGATAACCTCATAAACTGTTTTCCCACCATTGAACCACACATGTTTAACTTTGAAATGTGTTACCAGAAGAATGCCTTTGAAAAAAAGAATCCCACTGCAGATGAAGTCTCATCAATTGCTGCTTTTTTTCTACTGTATACTTTATGAATTGCCTCATCATAATTAACTCCAGCCACTGGAATTAATTACTCCAGATGATCTGGAAATTGATCTTCTCAATTCCTCTGAAATTCGTCAAGATCATCCCGCAAAGCGGGGGAAGGGGTTTGAATAAAGCAAAAATGTCTTTGAAAAACTGAATATGCTTTAGTGTTTTGTTTTGTAGAGAAGGAGAAGTAGCACAGGAAGATGACTTTGGGCATATTTTATTCCTTTTTCATTCCATAAAATGATAGACATTCGGAGCCAGAAGTGATCATAGTGAATTTCTGGTTCAACCCCCTCCTTCCATACACGTGGAAGGGAGACCCTAAAAGCTTGGGTGAATTGGCCAAGGTCCACGTGGTCATGGGCTCATGATCCAAAACCCATGTCAGGGTTCTGTTTGGCAGTAAAATAAGAAAGAAAGATAGATGATTGATTTCACAGACTTTCTCATACGGAAACCACACATGGCACTAAGGAGTTATAGATGAGAAGGATGCAACGAAAATGAACACTTTGCTAAAAACACACGAGGATGCTCATTTGAGGAAGCTTTCAGTTTGATTCAGCCCATCTCAACTTGGTCCCAATTGTTTTCAGATTTTCCATCACAGTCATTCTTCCCTAAATCTGTTATAATTAGAGACGATTTATATTTGATAGAACAATTCTGTGCCAGCCAACTGCAAGGAAAATTGGAAAACAGTTGATACCAGTTTACAATTTTTTAGCTGTCAGAGGAGATTTTACCTTTTGAATAATGTACATATTTGTTAGTGTCAATTCTTCCAAAATGTTAGCATTCTTTCAAAACATGCTAAATTCTCTCTTAGAAAGAGTACATATGATCCAACCAGAGCAGGGATTGGAGGCAAGGAATCAGGGATTGGAGGCAAGGAATATCGCAGAGTATGTCATACCTTTATATAAAGCAGAAATTGGTATAAATGGGGAATACATGAGTAAATAAAAAATAATAAAAGTAGGTTTTTAAAAATTGTTTTCCCATACATTCTCCACAAGCTCCCGATACAACGAAGTAAAGGGTGACATGGTGTGTCAGTTGAGTCTTTCCAGCAGCAGATCCTCAGACAGAGCTAGAAATGCAAGATATTCATTGGGGATAATGCCTGTTACAGATAAAGGGGAAAAGGAACAAGAGCAGTTAGAGGAAACTTTCAGACTCTGATGTAGGTCTGATGCCTGTGGAAATACAAGGGAAGGAAGGAGAGTCAGGTAGGGAGCGCCTCAGCCTGTGGGGCAGCTCTGAGGAAGCCTCGGTCAGCCAACAAGGGGCTGCAGGACAATAAGCTCCCAGAGAGCAGTGGGAGAGATCCTGCTCTCCAGAGATCGCAAGCCCTTTACCACTGTTTTGCTCAGTGGTCTGCTGGGGGCTTCCATGCAAGTGCTTGGCATTGGCTTAAAAGCTGAGGCAGATCCCAAGATCACCTACACTCAGAGGCTGTTGGCTACTTGCGCTCCTTGTGGCAGGTCTTCCCTTGAAGGGATGGCTGAGTGGTGCACCAGGATGGCTTTCACTTACAGGCATTGATTCCTTTCCAGTGTGATTGCATGGACTGAAATTGATGACAGCCAATCAGGTCACTGCATTGCTGCTGCCAACTTTAATTTGGATGTGTACTCTTTCCCAATGACTTACCCAATTACTTTCATAAAGAAATTCCTTCGTGAAAAATTTCCACATCTTATCAAGTCAAAAAACATAAACACTTTTGAAACCTTCTCAGGTCATGGACTGTTTCTCCACAGATGTGATCCACCCCCTCAAACCCATTGAAAGCACTAAATGAAAGTAAAAGTGACTTTGTGTTTAGAAACAACTAATTCTGACGCGTTCCCTTCTTATTCTGGAAAATGTATTCTCTCCCCTGCATATCCATAGGACATTTACTCAACCTTGATTCTTCTCATTGATTTTTGTCTCCCCACAGAAAAGCTTTGTCCTGCTGATTTGTTTTAATCAAATTGCTCAGTGATATAAAACAGAAAGTAAAGGAAGGTGAGTTTTGCTTGTTTGCTCTGGATGTATTCTGGAGCGGTTTGATTTCTGCTTCCCTCTTCCCCGGCTAGGTCTGTGTGCATGACATTCATTGCTGTCGGCCCTCAGGGTCCTCAGGACCCAACACAGGCCAATGCACAGAGCTGGCCTGGTTCCCTGGGCCCTGCCCCCTAGGCCCCGCAGGGTACTTGATGGTGTTGAAGGCAAACTGACTCAGAAGAAATTTTTTTCCTCTTTGTCAGAATTTAAATCCATGTTATTTCCATAATTTTGAGCTATAAATGTAATGCTTTCATCTAACAGCAGAGGATAATGCATTTCCAAATTTAATCTTGAGCCCTAACCTCGCCCCAAATTCTAAAATCATGTATTCCAGTATTTGCTCGACATCTCCATTTGATGGATGACTAATAGGAAAAGACATCTCAGACTTAACATGTCCAAAGCAGAACTCTTGATTTTCCCTCCCCCAGACCTGTTCCTCCTTCAGTCCTTTCCCACTTGGTAAACGGTACCTCTGCCCTCTAGTTGCTCTGGTCAAAAATTGTGGACTTGCCCTTGACTCTTCTTTCTCACCTTTGTGTTCTTCTATCCATGAATGAATCATCTCACCTCTCCCTAGAGCATTTCTAACCATGTCCACCATTACAACCCTAGCCCAGACCACCATCAGCTCTCACCTGGGTTATTTCAAGAGTCTCCTGAGTGGTCTCCCTGCTTCTTTTGCCTCTTCAATCTATTTTCCTTTCTTGCTGCCAGAGTGGTCCTTTTAAGCATAAGATATATCGTCTCACTCCCTTTACCAAAACTCTTCAAAGACTTGTCTTTTCATTCTGGATAAAATCTGAAGTCCTCACCATGGTCTATGGTGCTTTCCATTATCTGTGCCCTGACTACTACTCTGACTGTATCTCCGGTCACTGTCTCTTTTCCCCACTCTGTTCTAGCCCTAGGACTTCCTTGCTCTTCTTTGAGTAAGTCAAGCTCACACTTACCTCAGGGTCTTTGCATCTGCTTTTCCTTCTGCCTGGGCCAATCCATCCAGCTGTTCTCAGAAGGACAAGGGCTGCTTCTGGAAGAGAAGCAAGAGCATGAGAGATAGTTAGAGGAAACTCAGAGAGCTCAAAGCCAGGAGTGACCTAGCGATGCACAGACACAACAGAAAGTGGATTTGGGGCTTGAGTCAACTTTCCCTAAGCCTCAAAACACTGGGGAGCTCCAGCTGCCAGCTGAGCTATACTAAACAATGGTGAACAAACCTCCCACTCTCTGCCCCCAAAGGAAATATTTACTGTTAGCTTTCACAAACCCAGTGCTTTACATATCTTATTCCCGTAAATCCCTACAACAATACTATGGGGTACATATGATTATTATCATCATCGGTGTACATATAAACAGGGTTTATATGTTTCACATATGGTGAGGTTCTATGTTACACAGCCAAGGAATAAAGGCAGAGCCAAACACAGGTTGAGCCAACTCCAGAGTTCATGCTTTTCTCTTCCTGTCATGCATGCTCCTAGTTAAATAAGACCATTCGCTACAATCCCCACAACTTTCCATTTCCCTGTTTATGATATTGCATCAGAATATCCCCTCACACTCCCAATCCCTTCTTAAATTCTACTTATACTTCCAGGACCAGCTCCAATGATCACCTGGACCACCCTCCTCCCCACCTCAAATAAGAATGAGAGACTTTCCTCCCTATCCTCATGGTTTGTGGATGTGGTCTGTGCCTCGGTTGTACCCTCACTGCTGTCAGGTGTATACGTGTCTAACTCCACCCCAACAATCCTAAGCAACTGGAGGCTAGAGCCATATTTTCATCATATTTTTACCCCTCAACACACAGGACAGTGCCTTGCATGTGTTTGTTAGATGTTCATCAATGCAGTTGCAGTTGAGTAGACTTGAATGGAAATAATACTACCAGGTCTTAGTTTGCTGGTCATTGGTAATAAAGGCTAACTTTCATCGATCACTTTCTAGGTGCCAGGTGCTTGCTAATCCTTTATGTGATCTATCTCAATTTATTCCTCGCAATAACCCTATGACCTGGGAAATGTTATTATTCACATTTAACATGGAATGGAACTGAACAACAGAGAGGTCAATTAACTTCACCAGTGACTTCAGCCCTAGGAAATGGCAGGATCTGAACCCAGGCTGTCTGAATTGAGATAGCCCCATGAGGTAACTATCACACTATCCAAAATTGAACTTTGTGACCTCAGTAACTACTGTCACGATTGCCTCTTTTATTCCAATCCTGCCCACAGCTGTGCCACATGATGCTATATTGTCCGTGCATTTGCCCGTTTTAAGCTGCATTTCAGGGCAGGACCCAGGAACCAGAGAGATTCATTTTGTCAAGAGGTGGGTGTCATATGTGTGCAGCGTGGCTACGGGGCTACAGCTAAAGCAAGTCCCAGAATTTGGAATTCCCACCTGAGGCCTCCATTGCATCCACATAATACCACTGACGACTATGAATCGGTCTAACCAGACTCACTCATCCTAAAAATAAAGAATCTTTTTTTTTTTTTTTTTAATGATGAAAATGTGTGAAGATTCAGGAGACCAGTTAACGTCTTAGTGACCATGGTTTTGGCCCACAGTGATCACCCGTCCTGACATAAATGATGGACACAGCTAGCAAACCTCGGACATGGACCAACACCACGGTGCATGCTGGCCACGGCCGTCCAGTCTTCAAATCACCTACCAGACCGCAGGCTTCACTGCTGCCTGAGACGGGAGCTCTTAAGAACACGAACTCACAGAGAATATTAAATGTTAAAGACCTTCTGTGGTGATTGCTGAGAAGTTGACTAAAATTTGGGACTGATTTAAAACTAGCTTTTTCCATTTGGATATCTATTGTTTTCTACATCTTAAAAAAGACAGATACCTTTTCTCTTAATAATAATAAATAATCACATTTTTAAAACGGTACAAGATGGATAACTGCTCCTTAACTTGCAAGTGAAAATTAATTTCTTCATCTCAGATGTAAGTGGATGGATTTCAGTATTGATCAGAGCACATTCTGTACAATTCCTAATAACATCATCAGAGAAGGAGGGGGCTGAGGTGTTACCTGTCAGATTCTGCGGTCCCTTGACAGTGTTGAGCATTTGTCATTAACAGAGGGAACTAAGTTCCTCTACTCAGAGGGAATAGGATTTACAAACTGTAGCACACACATACACACACTTAGAGGATGAAATGGGAGGGGGATGCCAATGATTTGTTTGTCATTTGAGATGGAGCACGGGGGAGGACTGGTATTGTTTCATCTGAGTCAAGTAGCAGAAAGTCTGAATTTAAGTGCAGCTCATTTGATTTTATTACCGAGTACACGTGGATATTAGCAGATTGGCCTCTTTTTTGCCCATGCCTGCTGCCCTGTTTTTGGTCATTAGATTATTTGATTTGACACCTACCATACAAATAGGTTGTGCTGCATCAGGGCTGATAGGAGGAACAGAGGAGGAAGAAAAATTGCACAGCTGGTAGTACAGTGAACCCAAAAATATACAGCAATGTACCAGAGGGAATAGTCATCAACACGAAGTGAATAAGCACCCAGACTATCGATTACATGCTGCTCACAGAACACCAGGCGTTTCTGCCAACTCCTTTCTACTCATACACTGAACTGCAGACAGCGTGCTGTACCTTGCATCATCAGTTTTGATGAATAATGCACTGATAAGCACTGCAGCCAGTATTCCGGGGAGCTGGGTAGCCAGATGTCATCGGGACCTCCAGTAGTTTGAACCCTGGGTCTCCGACAGACACTGATAAAAATCCAAGGCGAGCACTGCAGAGGGGGCAAGGCCACTGCAAGATTCTGGTGAATATTATGGCGCTTGGAAAATGAATGAGAATCAGCTTTGTCATGTGCAGCATTTTGAAGCATAATCTAAACAGAGGGTTAGTTGCTAAGTGGCAACGCCGGTGAGGTGAACTTCCATCTGAGACTTGTTGGGAAATCGCACACTAACACACACAAAGAAAGGGCTTTTGAGAGGAAATCATTTTAAAAGGGCTTACATCCACTTGGCTGCAAATGGGCCATCGTGACAAACAGATGGAACGGGTTCCCTCCACGATGGAATTCAGATGGTGGTTATGACAGATTTGAATGTCGCCTTGGCGGGAGGGGGCGTGGGATCCGATGCCCCCCTCCCCGTTCACTGCACACTCGAAGCATTTCAGCAGGAGTGCTGCACAGATCATGTTTTAATTCCATCATTACAGGTAAATGTTCAAAAGGATCAATTAGACACAAGGTTTCCTTCACTCAGTAACTGCAGACCTACCTCAGGTCGTTTTATGAGTGAAACCTGGAGTTGGGGCAACCATTGTCTTTGCTCTATTTAATTCTTCATCTAGACAACAGATTTTTCTGACCCTAGATTCCCAATGGTCTCTGGCTCCATCCTCAATTGCAATCGCCTTTCCTTCTCCACTCCTTTCTAGGCCATCTCCTCCCTGCGGCTCCCCCCAACCCCGTCACACTTTTGTCCAGCAGCCTCAACTCTTCCAATATACTCAGCCTCCGCAACCCACACTGTCAGTGTCAAACGCTGATACCTGGCAAATCTACTCCCATAGCTGGAAGGACTCAATGATAAATCTCCAACGTGGGAGATTTAAGCTACAAACATTGTGACGCTCAAGCTATTACTTTGACACTGTCCCAACTTGGCTGTTGTCCTTTTCCATACATTCTAACCCACTGCACCAGACTGGATCACATGAGCCGAGAACCAGAGGGCATCCTGGGTGGCCATTGCCTGGAATGTACAGACAAAAACCACACGAGCTTTGGGTGGCCACACCCCTATGAGGTCGGTCACTTCAGGCTTGGTTCTAATAACATCATAACAGGCAAAAGTCAGATGAGGTCAAAGTAGTTTTCCAAAATCCCTAAAGTAGCCCATAAAGTATAATACAAATAATTTTGTATATGCAAACATATAGTAGGATATTATAATAGCATTTCCACGTAAAATATCCTTTTGTAATAGAGTTTCTCTCAACGAGGCAAGAAGACAACCGACAGCAAAGCCCATACTCTCCTTTTCCTCACTCCCTGCCTGTGGTCTGAGCGGAGACAGGCTCATTTGCACTGGTGTTTTGGGGGATTTTTGGTTTTATTTTTACTTGTTATTATTTTTCAAAATTGAAATACAGAAGAGTAGAAAGAATAGTATTCTGAACATCCATGGAACAATTACTAAGCTGTGAAAGACATTAATCTTGGCATATTTGCTTTACCTTTTTTGAGAGGGGGATTGAAAATGCAAAATAAATTATAGATACTGTTATTTTACCCAAAAAACTTCAGTATCTCTTTCAAAAGAGGGAATTTTCTTTAATGGCCCAATTTTATTATCACACCAGCAGAATTTATAACTTCTTAATATCATCTAACATCCAGTCCATATTCAAATTTCCTTTAGCATACTCAAAATACCTTCTATAGTTAGTTAATTTGAACTTGAATCCAATTAAGCAACATGCATTGTATTTTCTTTCCCCTGCACTATTTAAATAGGTATTATTTCTCTCTCTCTCTGTCTCTCTCATTAAGTGCACTTAAGTAAACTTCATTAAGTTAAAATGTGTAATATGCAATTTGTCTTAATGATAATATAAAGAACATGATATATGTCTTAATAGAACATAGTAGAAAATTTCATGGGATAATAATGACTAAAACAATAAATGTACCCTGGGGGATTTAAAAAAAATATGTTCACAAGTTCTTTGATACTCCTCCTTTCAGGAGTTGAAGGTTAATTCCCTTCCCTTCGATGTGTGGGCTGGACTTAGTGACACATTTCTAATGAATAGAATATGGCAAATGGGATGAGATGGGCTTTTGACAGATTGCAACTTCCGTCTTGAATGTGATCTCTCTCCTCTCTGTCTGTCTTTCTCCTTCTCTTCTCTCTCTCCTCATGTCTTTCTCAGAAACCACGTCCTGTGAGCCCTATCACAACTGCATTGCCTGTGCCTCAACTTCCCATTTAGAAGCACCCAAAGCCTCAAGACACTTTTAGCCAACAGTCAGAGAATCCTTGGTTTCATAATTTCACAGCTCAGCTACAGTTACCACTCTGCTATTATATCATGGTCTTAGAAGAGAAATCAAGAAGCAGCCCTGACATCCAGGAACTGGTCTGACACTTACAGCGAGGACTCAGCATTGTTTGAAGCTGGCTTGGTGCTCACAGCCAGGCCATGTGTTTATATATTCTTCTGTTAAACATAGATTATCTCACAGAACCATAATCAGACAAGGTCACTTAGATAAAACAAGGCCACTTCCTAATTTTGGCTGAATACAGATGAAAGCAAGGTCACCATGCCACCCACGAAATACCAAACATCCCCCTGTATAGGCTAATGCGAATGACTGTTCCTTCTTTACCAACCATTACGGCTCTATCCTGACTCAGGGTGCCCTTCCTGTAGATAAGATTAATTGAGATACCCAATTATAGAATGACTCCTGTTTTCTATCCTGTCCAGAGTGAACTCCAGCATCCTTGGACCCCTTCCCAAATCACCCAACCAAAGCCCAAGTCCTCTAATAGGCTCTTTCTAATCCCCTTACTAAGACCCCCTACGGTTCGCCATGGCATGTGTTCTCCCTTCATGAAAGGAGTAATAAACCCAAACTTCAACTACAGGTGTGTTCCTGGTGGTCTCTGGCTAGAAAACATTAGCATAGTAATAATTATCATTTATTTCTTCTCCAATGGGGGCACAGACCTAGGTTATTATAATTCTGGCTCTATAACATATTACTTGTATGACTTTCCTAAGCCACACATTTTTAATGCCTCAATCTCCTCATCTGTAAAATGGTACAATATCTTAACTAATCAGGCAGTTGTACGAATTAAATGAGGTAAGGTATATTAATCACTGATCATACTCTCTTGCACATAGAAAATGCTCATTATATGGGTTTCCTTCTTATTTCAGTAAGGGTAAAAAAATTATTTTTATAAAAGCTAGGAAATTACTTCAAGTTTTGCAAAAATTTAAAATATCCTAGGCTATCTTATATTTGACACTCATCTAAATAAGTGAAACTAATCTTATACATAAACACTTACTTAGCCTTCCCAGGATGAGAACTTATTTCTACTTGGTGAACTGTGTTGTAATTTTTCAAAGCTTTGACCTCTTAGAAATGGTATATTGGTTAAAATTATTTTGGGCTTGGAAGCTTCTTGGAGTCGTTTGTAAGGCTGAGTTGTAACAATAGATTCATTAAATGGGTCTAATTTTACCAGTGTTTGGATGTGTCAGATCGGTGTTTCCTCTAGATAGGCAATGTGTACACTTTGGGGGTTCAAATGCAAATCCCCTGTCGTGCAGAAGCAGCCTCTCCAGGAAAGCGTGTCTCGCCTCCAGGACTGACCCCCTTCAGGTGCATAACCTTGGTGCGTTGACTACAGTCCAGGGGCTGTCATCAGCCTTGCATCCTCCGAAATTTCACCTTATCTTTATTCTAGAGACCACCTAACTTAGGGTTGCTAAAGCATGCATCAAAGCTACTAACAGACTTACTTGTAAAATCTGAATTTTTATTTTTAATTTATAAGGAGAAGGCTAACTGCCAAAGAAAACTTTAATATCAATAGTGCTAAACAAGCACATATTTTCCCTATAGACAAAGCACATAGGAAATCAAATGATGAAAAGATTGGCATGGAATCAGAAAAAGTGGGTATATGATTCTGAAGTTTAATAGCATTAGTTCTGATAGGGGTTGCAGATGGCTATTCAAGGGAGAGACAAAGTAGCTACTTCATTGAAGAGGGCACCTCCCATGGGCAGGGCCTGGAGAGCCCTAATAAAACCCGCCCTTCTGATTGTCCTTTCTTTGTCCTTCCATTCCTGGAAAGTCATTCCTTCTTCCTTTATGCAATATGGAAATTTGGAAGCAAATGAATAACCAAGAAATTTGGAGATGTCTCAACATTACATTATGTTATGTTTGCCTTGTTGAACTTTCAGGCTAAACCACAAACCTACATGTCTAGACAAGGGTGCTCTCTGAAAGGAATGGATGTCTTCTTTTGCTGTTCATCCTAAATATGAACCTGGAGAGGTTTGGAGCAGTGCTTGGGGGTGGGGACCGGCGGTGATGTGGAAGGACAGAGTGAATTCTTTCAGTGGATGGCACGTGCTGTCTGGAAGATGGGCTGGGAGCAAGGCACAGGGCAGCCGGCTACAAGACATGAGGATAATCCAGGTTGAGGAGATGTATCTTATTCTCCATGTTCATCTTCTGTTTGTTTTTCCTCTAAAACATCAATGAAGCCTCATTTTAAAACGTATAATCTGGGACCAGATGCCAGAGTAAAGGCACCTATCAAAAGCACTTATTTATTACTAAATAATAAAAAGGAAGAAATTAATCTTCATTGAAACAAGGAAATAGTCCCAGTGCCAAAGCCCAAAATACGAAATGTCCCTGCCAAATACTGTGTCAATTGAGTTTTATTAAATTAATCAATTGATCAAGAATAATCACATCCCCAAGTACTAATCAAGTGGGTGTTTGAATAAGGAGATATGATCTAGGAGAACCAGGGCACATCCCATAGATGTGTCAGGGAGCCCTAGGAAGGCTGTAATGAAGGCGGAATTATCCTACCCATCAAAACCCATGTTGTTTTGATTGTCAACAACCTGCACAACTATCCAGGGGACAGTGTGAGGTGAAATGTGAGGAAGTAATGTCATGAAAGGTAAAAAAATCAAGTGAGAGACAAGCCATCAGGAAAAGGATATAACTTATTTGACGAACGGTTATCTGTAGAAGAAAATCTGGACAGAAGTTGTGAGTTATCCTACCTCATGCTCCCCTGTCCCCCTGCCTTTATTCCATCCTCAATCTCTGCCCTGCTTAGAATATTTTATGGCAAATATTAGAATCCATTCAAATATGAGCTAAGAATCAGACAGGAGACAGTATGGAACATAGGCATAGAAACTACAAAAAAGAAGAAACAGAATATAAGCAAAGGGCACACAAAGAATAACCTCAAAAAACAAATCAATCAAGGAAATGGAAGAGCTAGAATACCACAATCTAAATAAAATTAGAGATAGCATTATGTCTTTTAAAAAACAAAAGAGGAGTCAAAAAAAAAAAGCTACAACTGTTCAAATAAGAGATTATAAACTAAAACAAAGATCAACTAATACTGAGCTGGAAGAAAAATAAGAAAGAAATTGAAGAAAAATTTTAAAATATTACAGTGATGAAAGCCCATTAAAAGCAACAAACATAAAATAATCATGACTGGAAACTGTCATGAGCAGTATGGACGGGTTTGAGAAAAGAACACTGAAATGTACTGAAAATGCTATACTGCAATCTTCAAGGAAGGATCTAGAAAGAGAGGTGTGTGGAAGGGGGCTGTTTAATCCCAGTCTTTCACAACCAGAGTTTCTTAAAAATGCAGAGAAAAAAATACAGAGGAAATGACTGTATTAGATGTGTCAAGGGGTGGAGTCAGGGTAGGTTAGAGCCCAGACTGTCCAGTTACTGGGCCAGTCAGGGTGTGGATGGACATGAGTGACCCCTGACCCCCTCGACAGTAGCCTGGGAGAGAAAGGGGGACCACACCTAAACTTCATCTGGAGTGAGTCTGGGCTTAGGATCAAGTTGTGAATTCTTCCCCCATATTTTACCCCCATTCCTTTATTCCTAAAAGTTAAGCAACACCTCATTCAATATACGACACGGTATTTGTAAATGTTATACTATAGGAAATTGGGGCAGGGCCTGTGCCCGATATGGTACAGAATAAAACCATGATCCTCCCCTAAGGATGGGCTGAGGATGGCAGGTGTCACCTCCAATGAAGTTAGCAGTCATTAGCAGATGCACTGTCCGATGAGAGACAGTCATGGAAGACGTAAGTTCATGGTAGCCAATGAGGAGGCCAGAGTAGAGGGATCTGGGATACGCACTCAGAGAACAGGTAAAGCAGCATCTTGGGAAGCTCCCTCGGATATGAGAATGAGTCTCTTTCAGGTGACCGCCTGCGCTTCATTCCACGTGCACCGATCTTGTAACTTGATTCTCAGAGCGTGATCTGATTTCCCTTATTTCCAAGTTCTTCTGTGTATGAAGAGTAGTAAGTCCATACAATGAAATACTATCTTTCTGGAGTCCTTCTGCAATTGAAGTACAGTGTGCACGAAATATAGTGCAAATACAGTGTGCAACCTTATAAAAAAGTTGAATATTCATTTCTGCTTATACCTCTGTCCCTCACTCTGTCCTGTTTCCCTACAGCGTTCACAACTCCATCTGCAGTGCAGAACGTGAGCACAATTTCATCCTCAGGGACAGTCCTTCTCTGCCATCTGCACCAGCAGCAATAATTCCAGCAGGACTTGTTTAAAACAACAGTATGTCATTTCGAGACAGGAGTTCCTCAAAAGGCAATTTTAAGGTACAAAGTCTCCTCCCATGATCTCTTTTCCATTTTTCTCCTTTTTTTTAAAAAAAAGAATCCTTTTAAAAAAACAAATAAACTGTAGTGTCTCAAAAAGGTCCCATTTAGAAGCAGAATTTTAAAGTTTTATATATATATATATATATATATAGTTATATATTATATATAGTTATATATTATATAATTTTAAAATCCGTAGTATAGTTTTGAAAACTCAATTTGAGCCTATAGATAACTAAAACAGACCCTAATGACCCTAAATTTTGCCATCCAACAGTTTAGGAAAATACATAGGATTTAACTTGACTGTATTATTAGTAGCCTTGTTAATTTCAAAAGATTATATTCTCTCAAATAATGAAGTATTTATGTGAATTAGAAGCACTGTGTTTAACATATCTTGAAATAATGTGACTATTGCATAAAAGAAAAGAACCAAATACAATAACGATTCTCAATGAAAAGGTTACAGATTTAACAGCAAATTTATTTTGTGGAGGTCACATAGATGGGCGCTGATGAAAAAAATTAATACAACTGTTCAGCAGAAACAGTATATACTGGAAATCATCTGTTGTTAGGCACCCTGAAATAACTAGTAAATGCCAAGTTGTATCCTGAAAAAAGGTGGCCCTCTCAGGAGGAAAATACTGGGCAAGACAAGACAGATCTCTCAACACTCTGGTTCAACAGCTCTGACTCAGCCCTGAGGGCAGGGTAGAATAATTTGAGGGAGGGAAAAGAGAAAGAAAGGTTGTCTAATTTAGACCCATACTAATATTTTAAAAACGTGGACGGACCTAGAGTCTGTCATACAGAGTGAAGCAAGTCAGAAAGAGAAAAACAAATACTGTATGCTAATACATATATATGGAATCTAAAAAAAAAAAAAAAAAAGTTTCTGAAGAACCTAGGGGCAGGACAGGAATAAAGACACATAGAGAATGGACTTGAGGACACAGGGAGGGAGAAGGGTAAGCTGAGACGAAGTGAGAGAGTGGCATGGACATATATACACTACCAAATGTAAGACAGCTAGTGGGAAGCAGCCGCATAGCACAGGGAGATCAGCTCGGTGCTTTGTGACCACCTAGAGGGGTGGGATGGGGAGGGTGGGAGGGAGGTGCAAAAGGGAGGAGATATGGGGATATATGTATATGTATAGCTGATCCACTTTGTTATAAAGCAGAAACTAACACACCATTGGTAAAGCAATTATACTCCAATAAAGATGTTTAAAAAAACAAAAAACAAATACACACTAAAAAAAAAAAATAACTAGGGAAACTTGGTAAGAAAGGAACACCTAATAGTTGGGGCCAACTTATTTTATAATAAGAAAATTTGAGGAAACCACTACAATTCTCTAGTGTTTTGTACTGGAAACTTAGGAGCCAAAATCTTTATCTTGAAAGCTCATATGTTAATATGCATTTTTAAATGTATATTTTATTTCTACATCAATTTTCCCTCACCCCACCCACTCTTATACATTTTTTCAAAAACACATTTTTATCAATACAGATATAAGAAGAGTGTACAAATCATAATTGTGTAGCTCAGTGAATTTATGTACAGGGAACACACCATCCAGATAGAGAAATAAATATCACCACACTCCAGAAGCCCTCCATGGACCTTTTCTTGGTACCTGTCCCTACCTTCCCCTCCAAAGGTACCTCCATCCTGACCTAGAAGACATATATTAGTTTTGCCTGATTTGCAACTTTATGTACGTGAAATGATATACGATACATGTACCCTCTGTGTCTGACTTCTTTCATTCAGCATTGTTTATGAGCTTTATTCATGTAATTGCATATAACAATGGTTTATTTTCATTGCTGTGAGGAATTCTATTGTGTGAATATACAAGAGTTTATTTATTTATTTTGTTTTTGCTAGACTAGTGGGTTGTTACTAATTTTGAACTGTTATGAATCAGTATTAATAATGCTGCTATAAGCATTCATACATATATAGATACATATATACTATACCCGTAAGTGTATCTATAAGTATATGTGTGTATACACACATCTTTTAGTGAATATATGTATGCATTTCTGTTGGAATGGAATTAAGTCACATGGGTATGAACATATTCAGTTTTAGTAGATACTCACAATGGCTTTCCAAAGAGGTTGTCCCAATTTACCTTCCCATCAACAGTGTATGAAAATTCCAGTAGCTCCACAGTTTAATCAACATTTCATTTCTCACTCTTTTTAATTTTTGCCTTTCTGGTGAGTATGCATGGTTATTTCACAGTAGTTTTCATTTAAATTTCCTTAATGACTAATGATGTTGGACACTTTCTCATACATGTATTATCAGATGGGTACTGTCTACTATGAAGTACGGGTTTAATTCTCTTGCCCATTTTTTCCACTGGGTTGTCTCTTTTTTTCTTCTTGATTCATGAACAATGCTTATATATTCTCGACGGAAGTACTTTGCTGGTTATACATATTGCAAATATCTTCTCCTCTTTGGCTTAACATTTTACTATGTTGGTGGTATGTTTTGATAAATTGTAATCTCATTTATCAATATTTTCCTTTTTGCTTACTGGTTTTTTGTGTCATGTTTAAGAAATCTTTACTAACCCCAAGGGCATAAATATCTTCTTACTTGTTACCCTCAAGAAACTTTAAAATGTTTTCATATTTAAGCTTATAATCCTCCTGAGATTGATTTTTGTTTAAGACAGATTTTCTCAGTCTTGGCACTACTGACATTTTGAAGAAGATGATTCTTTGCTGTTTCGGACTATACTATGCATCGTAGGATGTTTAGCAACATCCCTGATCTGTACCCACTAGATGCCAGTAACACTCCCCCACTTACTCGTGACAATAATGTCTCCAGACATTTCTGGATGTCCTTGGGGGTAGGGAGGCCAAAATCACTCCCACTGAGAATTACTGATTTATGGTATTAAATGGGAATCAAGATGATACCCAGTCAGGCTAGCACTATTATAGGAATAACATTCTTTCTTCACAGTCTCAGGGTCACCAAATGTCGCAAATCAAGAGACCACATGTTGTCAGGAGAATGCAGAGTTTTTTCTGGATTCTATTCTGTGCTCTTGGTTTAAGGGTCAACCTTTATGTCAATTTCACACTGTCTCATTATGAAGCTACCATAATTAGGTCTTGATAAGTAGCACCATATGTATTCCAATTTTGTTCTTTATGATTTATTTTCTCTTACTATTCCTACATCTTTGCACTTTCATATACGTTTTAGAATCAGCTTGTTGATTTCCAACCCCTAAAAAAACCTACTGGAATTTTGACTGGATTACTTTAAATTTATAAGCCAATTTGGAGAAAACTGACAATTTAGTGATATTGACTCTTGCAATTCTTAACTATAATATCTCTATTCACATGGTTAAATCTTTAATTTCTCTCCATGTTTTATGATTTTCAGTGTAGATTTCTTACATCTTTCCTTAGACTTAGGTAAAGGTATTTGACTCAATGCTATTGTAAATAATATCTTTTCTTTAAAACTTTTTTTTAACAGTAGTTTCTAGTATATAGGAATACAGCTGATTTTTTTATATTGAGCTTATACTAATTACCTAGCTAAATTCGTTTATTTATTCTAATACTTTATTTTTAAAGTATTTTATATTTTCTGAATGCTTACACTGTCCTGTAAAAAATGACATTTTATTTCTTTTCTTTAATATTTATACTATTTTTTTCCCATTTACGTTGGCTAAAACTTTTAGTAGAAAGTTGAATAGATATGATAATAATATGCAGTGTTGTCTTATTCTGATCTCAGCAGGGAAAGCATTTCACTTTTAATTATGATATTTAATGTAGATTTTATCAAAATAAGGAAATTTCATTTTACTTTTGGTTTGATATGAGTTTTTGTCATAAATGATGTTGAATTTTATCAGATCTTTTTATACATCCATGGCAATGATAATATAATTTTATCTTGTTATTGCTAAAATTGATTTTAAAACATTAAGCCAATCTTGTATGCCAGGAATATACTAATTTGTACTGATGTATTATTGTTTTAAGTGTCATAGAATTTAAATTGTCAATCATTTCTTTAGGATCTTTGCACCTCTGATGATGAAAAAGATGGGTCTGCAATTTTCCTGTCTTGTAAAGATTTTATCAAGTTTTGGTATCAAGGTTACTCTGGCTTATGATAGAGATACTTTGAAGTTCTGGGTGTTATCTTCTTCCAGAGAAGATTTACTCCTGCTTCTGGCAGGTAAAGACTGCAGTTTAAAAAAAAAAAAAAAAGTTTATAGAGAGAAAAATATAAAGGAAAACCCAGGAGGATCCTTTGTTCTTGAAGAGACTTTTGAGAAATTCCTGTCTCACAAAGTCATACAGCTGTCTTAAACATCTGCTGGAATTATTGCTGTTGTAGTAAAAAGTAATTGAGAGGGTTTTTCTCCTATTTTTGTGTAAAAGTGATCCTATTTCTTCTGCAAATGTAAGAAAGAATTTACTGACAAAGTCTTCTTGTTCTGACATTTCTTTGTGAAAAGATTTTTTTTTTTTTTTTAGATTTAACAGCTTTAGTAAATATAGGACTGTTTAGCTTTTCTATTTCTTCTTACATCAGGTTTATTAAATTGTGTTTCTCAAAGGATTTGCCCATTCTATCTGAATATTCAAATTCATTACTTTAAATTTTTCTTAACATATCTTATTACATTTTTAATGTCTGAAGGCAATGGGGTAATATCTGCAATGCTATTTTGATAGTTTGAGTTTATTCTCCATTTTTTTCTTTTGATCAATCTTGCTAGGATTTTATCAATTTTATTAGTCTTTCAAATACCCGACCTTTTGCTTCTTTGATTTCTCAATTTGTACATTTGTTTCCTGTCTGTCATCTTTATCTTCTCTGTGTTATTTACGTTTTATTTGCCAATCTTTTCATAACTTCTTGAAATAGGTGCTCAGATCATTGCTTTGTAACCTTTCCTCTTTTCTATAGTATGAATTTAAGACTAAAATTTCCCTCTCATCACACTTTAGCTGCAATCCACAAGTTTTAATATATCATATTTGTATTATCAAGTTAAAAATGTTTTCTAATCTCCACTTTAAGTATTTCCTTGTGAATTATCAAAGGGAATTTTAAAATTTCTAAACAATTGGAGATTTTCTTATTTTAAAACAACTTTATTCAGGTATACTTGATATACAAAAAACGGGCATATTTAATGTAAATAATTTAGTGAGTTTGGATCTATGTACACACCCATGAAATCATCATCACAATCAAGGTTATAAATATAATCTACTACCTCCAAAAGTTTCCTGCTGTCCTTTGCTTTTTTGTTTTTGTGGTAAGAACACTTAACATTAGATCTACACTCTTAACAAATTTTAAGTGTATAATACTTAAGTGTTAACTATAGAATATATTTTATATATTTTCAGACTTTTCAATTTAATTGAGTTTTTCTTTATGGCTCAACATATGTTCCATTTTGGTAAATGTTCTACATGAACTTAAAAAAAAGTATTATTCTACAGTTGCTTTGAGCTGTGTTCTATTTGAGTCAACTAGGTTAACAGTGTTAATTGTGTTAGTCAAACTTTCTATATCTTCACTAAGTTTTCTTCATGCTTGCTTTCTCAGTTATTAAAAGAAATGTGTTTGAATCTATCACTATGATTATAGAAGGGTCAATTTCTCCTTTTAATTTTGTTAAATTGGCTTTACCTAGTTTGAGACTTCGCTATCTGACACATACAAATTGGAACTCTTATTTCTTCCTGGTGAATTGATCCTCTCATCGTGAAGTCTCCCTAGTACATTTATCCTAAAGTCCACTTTGTCTGATATTAATATAGCCACTCTACCTTTTTTTTTCTTTTTGGTTAACTGGCACAGTATTATAATCACAGTTATTTTAAAGTCCATGTCCTGAATTCTCATTATCTGAATCACCTGTCAGTCTTTCTATTTTGCTGATTGTTTTCTCTTGGTTTTCTGCAACTTGGTGTTTTCTCTTGGTATTTTCCTTCTTGGCAATTTGTCGTTCTTGTTGTGGAATACCAGGCATTGTGCATGATAGTTTGAAACTCTGAATGATGTCATCTCCTGAACAAATGATTTACATTTGCTTCTGGTAAGCAGTGAGACTAGGGGTAGTTTACACTAATCCAAGTTCAGATGGAGCTGAACTGAAGCTGAATTTCTATTTTTGTGAAAGCTAAATTTTTTTACCTCTACTGACAGAGTGTAGACTTAAGGGTCTCAACTGAAAAACTAGCATGTTTCCTAGGTCCTGCTTTCTCGGTGGGCCCTGAATTTTAATTTTGTTTCCCCAGGGCCACAAGACTGCTGAAAGTCTACTTGGCTTCCCATCCTCTTAGCTGAAGGTTTCTTCTTGGCTTTTCAACTTCTTAGTTGATGCTCATAAATTAGGAAATGTCACTTCTCTTCAGGACTTTGCTCAAGTTCTGGCTGCCCTCATAGCCCTGAACTCTAATTTTCATCTCCTCAGCGTTGTAAAACTGCCAGAAACTCTGCTCAGTTTCTCAGCTCTCAAGCCCACCCCACCTATGGATTGGCATATGCATCGAGAGGAAATGTATTAGCACAAAATATTGGGATAACCTTGATGCACTTCCTTCTCCCTGAGTTAGTGGTCCCTCAAGTAATGACAGCCTTGATAGCTAACCCTAGCCCTAACAATAACTCTAACCCTCCAATCGGGGACTACTCCCTCCAATCAGAGATTTTTAAAGCTCGTTCCAACCTTTCTACTTGTACCTAGAGGAGGGTTATTTTATTACAAGGTAGTCTGTTATAACCAGGGGCAGAAATACCACTCACACCCTTTTGAAATAACATTCCTTTAGAAAAATTCCAGTCCCCTTTAGCTGTGCTAAGGTGAGTGAAAAATACAAGATTGTTTTGTTTTTTTCAATAGTATTGCAGAATACTCCCAAGTCTGGCTTAGGTGATGAAAAACTTGTTTCAAGTGGGAAAAATTGAAAGGGAATTTCTTAAGGGAAACTTAAGCGTCAATGTTATAGCCATCTCTTTCCATCTGGAGATTTTCCTTCTAAAGCATAATGAGTATTAGAAAATATATAACTAGTGCATAATGCCTCTGATTTTACAGATATCCTTGCTGAGGATTGAAATTGGTAATTCTGTGATAATCCACTTCAGGCAGACCTCATAAATTAGATATGTAGGGATTGGGATCTATAGACGTGGTGATACACAAGGATACTTTACACCAAACAAAAAATTTTGTGATTCCGAGGACACTTCTTCAACTTTCCTTTCTCCACACCTTGCCTCTGCCTGGAGTGCTCCTTTCAAACCAATAGGACTGCATTAACCTGTTTGCCCTACTGCAAACTCCAGTCCAAAGGCAAATGCTAGAGCTTCTTGGCTTCTCCAAACACCTAATTCACATTTCCTGTACTGCTTTTATGGAACTTGCATCTGTTTTACTAACATTGTATTTGTTAATGAATGTTTTCTTCCACTCAGAATTAAATCTCATTGATGGCAGAGGAGAATGAAATGTTTTCATCTTTGTTTCCCCTGAAGTACTTTGAGTTTATAAATAGTTGTTGGCAAAATAATTATGTTGAAAAGCCTAACTATAATGAACAGCCATATGGCATTCAATGTAAACCAAAGAACAAGAATAATTCTCTCTACTTGCAGTTGTGGATAATTCAATATACCAAAATGTAAAAGATAAATAATAAAAATAAAGGTGAATTATAATCACAGTACAACTGTGGGGCGTGTGCATGTGTGTGTGTGTGTGTGTGTGTGTATGTGTGTTGGTGGAAACATTACCTTTTTCAGCTAAGGATGGACAGCCAATTGTTGATCATTAATCCCAACAAATTCATGCTTCATTTGTAATTAGCTATGTGTATTTGCATAAAAACAATTCAAGTAAAATCAACAAACATCGTGTTTGAGTTCCTACAATATAAGACACTGTGTTGTATATTCTGAGAACCACAAAGAAATATACTATATTAATCCTGCCCTCAAGACAGAATATTCTGAGGAGTTAAGACAGTAACACATTAAACCTTAAAATATTGATAAAAGAATTTGTAAAACCACAGTTGAAGAGATGTCACCAAATAATACATGATTAATTGCCTAATGAATTGTAGAGGCAATCACTGCTTTAGGAATTGGGGGCAGGGTGAGCACTTTCTGGGGGGTGGGGGGGAGGAGGTAGACAGGGCCACCATTTGTGGAAGAACATTTGTGTTCTGCATGAAAAGCCCAGGTGGATTGGGGGCGGGGCAGCTGAAATCCAACCCAGCTCTGCTCACCAAGCCCTCTGCCCTCCTGCAGCCTGCTTCGGAGCAGAGAGGAGAGACCTTTTTATAGCAATTCACACAGAGATATAATAAGTGCCAGGAGGCTCTAATTGAGTGGAATTTTACAAAAGGTGTAAGCTTTGAACACGTCTTGCAGTATGAATGTACTTTGCTGTAATTCCAGCAGATGAAAAGTACCAAGGATATGTTTGGGAACCACTTGTGTGGCGGGGGAGTATTTTGAGCTAAGGAAACATATGGGGAAGATGTATGTACTCTAGGCTAAAAAGTATAGGGTTTATTTTCTAGCTACTCAGAGCCAACAAATATTTCTGAACAGGTTACAAGTGGTTGCTGTTTTAGTAACATTTATCTAATGCAGTATTAAGTAAACTGGAGAAGTGAGAGAAGAGTCAGGGCATCTTTTTGGGGCATCATTGTAATTGTCCAGGCATGATGTGATGAGGGTCTGGTCTAGGGCAGTGGCAACAGTAAGAGAAAGAAAAATCTAAAAGAAATGCAAGAAAAAAATGCAAGATAATTGGGAGGCTAAGATAAATAGGAGGAGAAAGAATCTTATTTTATAATAAAGGTATATTAGTTATTAAATGCAATATTTCTTCTTTAAGTTTAATATTCCTTTTCCGATCTTGAATCTTGATTGTTTTTCTTAAAGGAATTTCACTAGCCCTCAAAAAAATCTTCAAAAATCATATTAAAATTGTATTTACACCTTGAGACTAAGGTAATGAGGTCTCACAGTGTCTTAAGATCGCTAAAAGCATAGCTTTGGAGCTAGACTTCCTAAGTTGTATTGAAGATCAGCACTTACTCCTTACATGAACCTGGAAAAGTTACTTGATTTCTCAGTATCTCAAATGTGTCACCTCTAAAATGGGGGCAATAATAGTATCACCTCTAGTATCGCCTCATAGTATTGTTGTGAGGAACGAAACAGCACCTGGAACATAGTGTTACTTCTCATTGAGGTTACTCTTATTCTTTCTTGTGTTTCTTAGGCCATATCAGCCTGGGGCTAAGAAAATGGTCATAAAAGCTACAAAACAGTATTTCTCCAACTCCACACCACCTGCTTTTCAGGAATTTTACCCTCTCTGCTCAAGCTACCAAATAGTTCTGGAAATTGCCAGGTAATGTCTCATTGGGCTATCAGGATGTCCAGTCCTCCCCCTTTCTCAAAGGCTTATAATGTTATAATGGCATTACCTCCGGCTTCACTGCTACCCGTCAGAAGCTCTGCCGTCACTGGTGCCAATACATGTGACAGTGTTTCCAGTATCCAATTTTGAGAGCTCTAAAAGGACCCTGAGACACTGCTGTTATCACAGCCACCACTGTCAGCCCCACTGTGCTACTCTCTCCAGCGCTGCCACTTCTAGGACAGTACAACTTCTCCTTCACCATGTGGCAGTCAACACCATGGCCACTGATGTCAATGCTACTTACACCCTGTGTTTTTATCATCCCTTAGAAGTGGAGAAATTGCACATTTTTATTTTCCCTTGGTCTCCTTTTTCCATGTCCCTCAACCCTAAGGACTCAGGTTTATGTCCTGGTGGCCAGCCTACTGGACCCTTCACATGACAAGCACAATTGCCATATTAGGATTTTCTCCTCTGACTTGAAATTTACCTTTTGCCCTTGAATCTCCTCAGGAGGAGTTCTTTCCTAAGAGTTAGTTTATCCTAGAGGGCAACAGCCCAGCTTTTGGCAGCTCTATCTTCAGAGGCATGTCAAAATCTTGGTAAACGCTATATGGGCTCAAGTTGGGATTCCTGGTCCAGTTGGTTAAAAAAAAAAAGTCATGCCACATAGAAAGGCCACTTTTCTAAAAAAGAGTCGAATTCATAAAAACAGTTATTAATGTGAGGAGATATGTTTTCCTATAACAGAAAGCTAGGAAATGAGCAGGAAAAAAATGAGGAGGCTTTAGAGAAATAAAAGTAGTCAATGTGATGTAATTTCAATCCCCTGACAATGACTGATAGATCACAGGAATGGAATCAGATGGATGCTCGTCTCTGAGTGCATTGCAAAAATGTTCCCTCACATAGCTTGTGAAGCAATCAACAGGACCAGGGCCTATTCTGGACTTAGTCCAAGGAAATGAAACTAGGTGAAATGAATACTGCAACATGGAAGCTAATAAACCCCTAGGGGAAAGTTATCATAATATCACCAGATTGGAACATACTTCTGAGAATATTTGTGAATGGTAATAGAAATATAAAAATATTGGAAATGTGGAATGAGTTAAAAAAAATGTTGATTGGAATCAACGGTTGTGTACTATAATGGAAAGGTATACAGTGCTGAGAAAGAACATATGACATTTGCTATCCTGAAATTCAATTCTAACAACAGAAGTTAATGTAGTCTCATAAAAATGTAGTAATGGAAATCAAAAACAACTTCATTATTTAAAAATGCTATCAGCTTTGATATGGGATTAGAGTCTGGAGATTAAAAAGAATGAGAGAAGTCACAAGCAAAATTCAAAAATGTATTTTAAAATGTAGTTTCAAAGGAAGCTGTATAGGATTGCAGAAAGAGGAGGGATTTTGGATATGAGTGTTCTAAATTCACGATGCTAAGCAAGTCACTTCTCTCATTTCCTACCTAAAGTATGTACAAGAATATCTACTTTAATGGAACTATTGTTCACAGAATGTCAGATCAATCGTGTGAAAGCACTTGCATGGCACACGGCATTGGGTAGCTGCTCAATAAACATCACCTCCACTCCCTTGATCCCCCTTCGTTTCCATGACCAACAGTGTATCAGACATTAGTTGTCCCTTCTCGCTTTCTTCTTACTTCTACCAAGATAATAGTATCTCCATTGCCAGGTCAACTCTTAAAGTCTGATGGGCCAGTGGGAAAGAAGGAGGAGTAGAAATGGACTTGAGAAATCTTGAGAGAATAAAACATATACACAAATTGCATTATAGGAAGTGCTTTTCACCAGCTGGTAGACACTAATCCAGCTTAGGGTAGCTCTAAAATACAAAATAAGATCATCAGTGGATTGGCCTTTTTTTTTTCCCGGTGTATAATGGAGAAAATGCAGACATTAGATGGGTAAGACCAAATGATTTCTAATTCTCTTTCAAGCCCTTTCTTCTGATTCCAGTCAGACTGACGTGTTCTTATTAAACTGGCATCCAGGGGGTAGGTTTGGCAAACCATGGCAGCCTCCTCAGATCTGTGCCCTTAAAATGTAGGCAGTGCCCCCATGGGTGCTAACAAAATTGTATATTTTTAATATGAAGGCTCTGTCCAAACTTACAAAAGGACATACAAAATGAAATCAAGAGAACTCTATCTGCTATTTTTTAGCATGCTCAGCTTATGAGGTATAACCCAAAGGTAATTTTATTTTGATCTCCCCTCCCTCTTTAAAATGTACATAATGGGGGAAAGTTTCCCCCGCCATTAAATTCCCTCTTCAAAACATCCCTTTACTTTTGTGTTTACTATTTAGAAATAGATGCTTTTAAATTCACCTTGGGTTCAAAACAGTCTCAAATCAATAGTCAGATGCTCATCGTTGGTAATTAGCAAAATTCTGAACTTGATTTGGAGTTAAATTCTCTCCCGTCCACCAGCTGGGCCAGTTTCAGGAGAGCTGCCTGCCACCTAGAGGGCAGGACACTCTTCTTCTTTGTCCAGAATAGCTCTTCTACCCCTCCTTCCCTGCTCATTGGCTATGGTTTCTAACCCCTCCTGGCTTGCCACATAGGGGGTTAGAAAGCAGAAAGGTGGCAGGGAAGTTTCTTTCATGAATTGGTATTGCTATAATCTGACTTTATGCTACTTTATGCTACCTGTGTCTGGAGGATGTCTAAGCTCACTCCTTCTTTCATGGAGGTTATGGTAGCTAAATTTGGCAAGTCCCCTACTGGTCCCCTCCAACTCTATCTCTAGTTTATGCTTCACCTTGAACTCCCCTCCCCTAATGCCCCACCTGGGCCCCAGTTCTCAGATGGTCCATTCTATAGAGATTTTTCTCTGCTGGAGTCCCATTGCCTCTTCTAGGCTAGTTTCTTTGCCAAGACATAAAATGGCTTCAGGTCATTCGTACATCAAATCTCTCTCTGGTCCCTGGGGTTTGCCTCTTTGAACTTCTGGCAAGAGAGAGAAGTTACTTTCTGGATGCAGCAGAGACAACTCTGCTCAGTTGCTCAACCATTTTCTAACATATCTTGTCTACTCCCTGATTTCCTGGGCTGAAATCAGACTCTGTCCACTCTGGGCTCAAAATCAGAGGAAGGATAACAAGCTCACCAAGTGATCCTTGACATTCTTCCTTACTCTGTGTGAGGACAGGTATGTCTCCAGCCGCCTTCCCTTAGGGGAAGAGGAGGTTGTCAATGCAGTGTTCCCTGAGAAACAGTCCTCAAAGTGCTCTCTCCTTTCCTCTCTCTTAACACTGTTACATTCTCCATGTGGGTCAGTGTCTCCCTAGTGTCAAGCTCCAAATCTGTGAAACCAGCTCTTAACCTCCTGCTTTAAAGCATGCACATTTTGATCCAGCACCTCACTTTCCTGTGCCACATCTATTGTCTTGTGAAAACTTGCTCAAAAATTTTAACATCCTATTACATATACGCACACCAAATTTTTTTAAAAACACTGGATATAGGAAAATCCACCATATTAGTATTAGGGTAATATTGCACCAAAGTATGGGAAGCTATTCAACTACACCTGAAGTATTGAGGTTTCCACTGAGGAAATGGAATTTCCTCAATTCCATTGAGGTATTCGTTCATTCATTTATTCCATATCAATTGAACATATATCATATGCAGGCACTGTGCTAGGCTCTGAAACCACAGCAGTGACCAAAAAGGATTGTGGTTCCTGATAGTGGACTGTACAGTCTATAAGGAAGGCATCTGTCCCCATTTTCATTTGCCCTCCTTATTTTTCAAATAAAGACTTTATTAAGCTCTTGTACTCTTGTTTCAACACTGAAAACACACCATTTTCTTGTGTCGGCCTGTACGAGTCAATTAAGTCAACGTATATATGAGACAACCAGTTCTTGCCAAAAAGTAACTGGAGTATATGATATGAGCTTGTTACCTAAAGTCCTTGCCAAGGTTTTGTGTTATTGAAACCTGAAAGTTCACTTAATCAGAAGTACTTCTTGGTAGAGCACCATGGGTCAGTAGGTGAAGCAATGGCATGGAAAGGACTCTGGAAACATGAATTTTAATTTGGTTCTGCCACTGACTGTGACCTTGATCAAGTCCCCAGACTTGTATCTCAGTTTCCCTGCTGTAAGAGCAGGAGGGGACTGATAATAAAGTTGGCTGAGTGTTGTGCTCTGCTTACTTTACATCTAGAGAAGGCAAGTTAGCACTGAGTATCTGTTTTATGTGTATTAAAACAGAGCTCCAAAAAAAAAAAAAAAGTCAAAAGATGATTCTAGATTCATATAGTGAATGAGAAGCCAACCAAAAGTTGGACCTGAGGGTCTGTAACTCCCTGATCTCTTAGCTTGGTGATACTCTTGGCAATGTTAAAAGTGAGTTCAGGTTTTAGTGCTTCAGTTTTCATTTCCTTTCCACTGTCTTCCACAGAAAGTTTCCATCCTCAGTCCTTCCCATCCTTTAGTGAAAGAAATATGTAAGCTGCCTCTTGAAGTCATATTTTTTTACTATGCGGTCTAAGGATGACATGAGCTAAGGGAAACAGAACATGTACTGCAGGCCTGCTGTGAACCAGACATTGCTGAGCACTAAGTATATAAAATAATATAATCCATCAGAGGTCATGGTACTTGAGGGCTTACTATGTGCCAAGTGCTTTACGCGGATTTCTTTAAATTATGAAAGCAACTTCCATAGTGTAACAAACAGCCATTTTACAGATATCGAAACTATGGCCCAGAGTTGCTAAACATCTTCTCCAAGGTCACACAGTAAGTGGAGGAGCGGAAGTTTCACCCAAAGCTTCTAACTCCAGAGTCCATATTCTTAACCACCAACTTACTCTGCCTTCCAAAGATGAATGAGATTAGATAGAACCTCTTGTGAAGAGGCTCACGGATGAGTGGAGGAGAAAGATTCATAAATAACTGCTACGAAAGTACAGAGAAATGTGCAATTAAATTGGTTCAGAGCTGAAGCAAATGGGTGCGTGAGAAAGTGTTGCAAGGGAGAAAATATCTGAACTTGAAGGAAGTAAATGAGCGATTAGAAGTAGGCATTCCAGAGATGACAGCATGGGGCTAAGATACTGTAAGATGTATTGAGGAAGGAACTCTGCACAGGAGAGTGTGGCTTGAGCATAGTACAGCTGGCTCCTTCCTTCCTGAGTGTCCATCCACTCTTAGACCTTGCAATGCCTGCACCAATCCTGAAGGGAGACATAAGACTTCTCACTACTCTGCCCTTCAGCCCAAAGCCCATGGGGTGGGGAAAATCTACAACTGTAAAGATATTGCAAACTCCACATCAAGCACTGAGAAAATGCCCATGGAACCAGTTTACTACAGCTCCATTGTCCCCCAAGTAAAAGCATAAAATTCTGAGATAACCTTGGTTAATCGATAGATGAATGAATTTTGTAATTCTGTCTGATTGTGGAGCCAGTCACAGACTAATGGTAGCTTTTAGGACGATGGCCTTTTGTCACCAGGATCCAAGTTAATCTCACACTCCATGTGACACTAACATATAGACAATATAAATAAGTTAGGGTTCAGAATTGGGTTTGAGTAATGCTACTGAAGATCTGGCAGTGGGAAGGAATAAGCAGCAAGAATGAGAATGCAAGCAAACATGGTAGAAAAAGAGAAAGTCACATTCAAAAGTATTTCTCAAGAGCCTATGAAAATGCAGGCTCAGATCTAGGCTAGAAAGCAAGGCTCTTGCCCTTTATTTGATGTTATTTTAATATTTTAAAGAAAGTGTTATGGAAGCCCAGTATGAACAGGGAAGAAAATAGATTTTTTTCCTTTGTAATGGTATTCATCAGTTTCTGCCTCAGGAGTCTTCCACATATGGTTGTTTTTTCCATAACAGCTCATGGGGAGTAGTTAAAATAATATTTAAATTAAAATATTTTCTAAACTATTCCACAGTTGAAAATCCATCATTTTAAGTCCTAACCACACACACAAAAGAAAACCTTATTAACTTTATTTCCATATAGGATATACACAGAATCCTTTAAGAACTCATTTTTGTGTGGTGTTGGGGTAGGTGACAATGTAAAATGTGTGCCCCATGATGAGTCATACTTAGAACAAGATAGAGAAGGATTTAGATTTGCTCTCCCTAGACTTACAGTCTAACTCCTGGACCTTCAGTCAGTGTTACTATATGGGCACCTCTGAGTGTGAGCTTAGTAAGATTTTATACAGGGTTTTAAAATATATTATAAATATGTATTTTATATAGGATATTTCAATATATTTCCTCATAATATTATCGCTGCTTATCAGGCCTAATAAACAAAACAAGCAAAGACTTCCTGAAAGAAGATTGAGTCACTGGGAAGAAAAAAATCAATGGGAAGAGTCAAGCTATTAACTTTGTAGAATATAATATTGCATTCTGAAAGGGAAAAGGATAAAATTCCTGAATAAAAAATCCAGGTCGGTATTAATGAGGATTGTGATAATAAAAATAATGTCAACAAATAATAATTTTGCCTCTATTATTTTTCAATGTTGAATATTTTGCACCCTGAAATAGGTGTCATTCTTATTTTACACTTAAAGAAACCATGGCTTTGCGAGGTTTAGTATAGGACTATATAAACTTAGAAATCCAGATTCGCCAACTGCTTTCCAACACTGTATTTTAATACTCTCGCAAAATACTTAATTCTCTGCCCTATCCTTCATCTAATCCAGAAACTGTTTTCTTGCAGTCTCAGACATGCCTGTCCCTCTAACCAGCTCTAGTTTCAGTTCAGAGCCATGTGAAGGGCTGAGAGCCACAGGATCATTCAACATCAAACTCATGCTTTCTGTTTATATCCTATGCCTATTATTCAGACCTTTTGAATGGCTCCTAATCTCTTGTTGTTGAGCGGTTTTGACCTGGACTCATGACCCCATGTTGCCAAAAACTTCTTTTTCACCCCCTGACCTTGTGTGTTCCGGAATCATAACCTCAGTATCTGATCCTTAATGCCGGTCTCCCTGGTTTCTGGTCCTCTTACTTGCAAATCTCTCCCTCAGCTGACCTCTCTGGAATTAATCAACAATCCACCTGCCAGTACATTTTGTGCCTACCCAAACTCCCAATCCTGGCCCCTCTGGCTTTATCTCTGGTCCATTGTCTCCCAAACCCTATTAGAACATGCTTTGAAGAAATGGTCTGATTTTCAAAGAAGCAAAGTCAGTTTAAAGCTTTACAAAACATAAGCCTTGAAAATGAACGTATCTACAAAATCCCAATACTGAAGATATTGACATGCTGATCATGTGTCAACAGACCATGGCACCAGTTATGAGTCAAAATAGGAAGGTGAACAGACTATAGAAATCAAGGAGCCACTTGGATGGCATGTATTTTCAAATGCATAATTGTCTCTGACTGGCTTATTGCTCCTAAATTACAGTCTCCAGGAAAACAGAGACTTGAACTTCGTTCCGTTTTAGATCCCACACAACGTGCAGTATAATGCCTGACACTAGTTAGCCCTCATACATACATATTGAATTAACTAATTGATTGACTAATGCTTAATGAATTGACTGCAAACAGCCTTTTGATCTCTTGGTCCCCTAAGAGGATCTTTGGCACTTTGATTAGCAATGCATGTCTATAACCATCTGTATCAGTTTCCCTTCCCTGTGCTGTCAGGATTTTAGAAGCCAAGAAAGGACTGAAATCTGTCCTGTGGTCTGGCATTCATCTGCAGTTCCTGAAAAGAAGTGAAAATTAAATAATAAAGTCAGGTGAAGAGAGTAACACACTAGTCCATGTTGTTCAGGCCTATTCTCACACACACACACACATAAACACACACACACACACAAAGTCTTTCAAGGTATATCTGTATCTGGACAGATTAAAATGAATGACAACTCAGGGCAGCAGTAAAAGAGAACAAAACATTCAACTACTAACATACACTTGGAAACAAATGGAAAATAACATTGGGACTTCGAAAATGATGGGGGTGTCCCTGAGAGTTTCAAAATGGACTGCCTTCCCTTCTGCTTGAACAAAAATACCAAACAACCGAACAAAGAGCTGAGGGGCCGTGTTCCATCCTGAGAGCTCCCCACGTGTTTGCATTGGTGAGGTAAGCAACTACAGAGGAGGGGACTTAAAAGAAGACTTTGTATTGCTTGTGGAGCCTTTCAAGCAGAGCAAGGGTGGAATTCCATCTGTTCAGTTCGGTTCAGTGAGCCGGTTCACTTTTAATGGTTCACTGGGTTGTGACACCTAGTAGAAATTACAACCAATGTTTGAAAAAAACCTTTAGTGATCATTTATGAAACTGTGTAGTAGCATTTGTGAAAGTTTACTTTAAAGTTTTCAGCTCCTTGTGTGTCTAATCTGTTTCCAGGGCATTTCTCTCCCGGTGGAAAAAAAAAAATAGAGTTAGAAAATGGCCACCGAAAAAGAGGAATGTATTTGTTGAGCTCTGCTTTGCACACTGGCTTCATTTGTGCATGATTTCAGACAAACACAGGAAGTTACCAAGCTTTCACTCAAGGTTTGCATTCACCTAACCATGAGCGTTTTACACGTAGAAAGAGCTATGAATGCCTAACAGTCTTTGCAGCAGCCTAGCAGATACTTTACCTTGAGGAACAGGTAGAATTCCACTCTGCTCGCTTGAATGACTCGCTGAACAATACCAAGTTGTTAAGTTTTTCAGCAGTGAGAAGGTGATGGGGGAGGGAGCTCCATCTGATATCTGCTCCGAGGCATCTTGCAAAAAGCCCATGTGCTTGCATGGACCTCTGCAGGAGGCCAAGTACTGATCAGCAATGATTATGGTCTCAGTCAGATGATCATTTTCACTCACTTAGAGGAGAAGAAATAAGGTGCAATGATACGACAAGGTAAAGTGATGGATGGTTATTTGCAGTATGTTTTGCAAGCAGCACGTTGGACGTGATGAAGAGGAAACCTTGTAAGAAGTTCAACAAATAACAAGATATTCCCACTATGCTTTGGGAAAGCCACCTCAAAACAGCCAGACCTATTTCTCACAGGGTAAAGGAAGCATGCAATATATTGGGAGGGAAAAAAGAGAAAGAGAGAGGAGTGCTTAAGGAGGATTTCCACTACATGCACTGGGGATCTGAAAGGAATGGAAGTAAATCTCTAAAACAGAAATCTAAGGTAGGAGAAAATGCAAAAGAAGTTGACCACATCAGGCACCAGGTCCAGCTGATTATGTCTTCATCATCGAATGCCACATCGAATGTTTTTGTTTTATCGTGCATTGTACATCCTTTCAGTTAACTCCAGCATTTTCATCTGACCATCACTCAGGAAAGGAGGGGTATGTAAGGCAAAATGGACAAGACACCCCTGGGTCTCAACAGTAAAGAGCTTCTTGTTGTAAATATTTTATCAGATAAAAGGATTCAGATTTTTTGTCAACCAAGGAACAAATACCATTCAAAAATAGAGAACTCTTTTAAGTGGTGCTTTCACCATGTTTTACTTCCTATACGTCTCTGGGATTATTGCATTTATTTTGCAGCTCAATTTACCATATTATTCATCCTAAGACCGCCCCTGGGAACTGTGCTGTTGTCTTTCTTCACCATCACTTCCGGTATCATCATCACCACATCAAAGCAGGTAGGGCAGAGAAATGTCACTGCAAAGAAACAATCTGATGGGAACCTTGCTTTTCTAAGGTCTCCTCACATTTCTGATGAAAGCCCGTGCTCTAGACTTTTTGGCGGTTGGATGTTTTCGTCTTGGCTGTGTCCACGTGCACTTGTCTGGCTCTAACTCTCTTTACTGCGCTCATCTTCCATCAGAGTGACTGGATGGCTAATTTTAAACATTTAGGAAGGTGGGTCAACAGCATGATCTCCAATAATATTTAGAGCAATATTTCAGCTTATTTTCTCTTTACTAATCTTCCTTTCCAAATCTTCTCATTTCACAGTGAACTTTTCCAGCAAATTAGTTTTAATCAGGTGAAAACTGGGTGACCTAGGAAGCAGCTAATAGGTCAACTCTGTGCACTTTACATATCTACTCTTTTTTAAAAAAAAATAAATTTATTTATTTTTGGCTGCGTTGGGTCTTCGTTGCTGCCTATGGGCTTTCTCTAGTTGCCGCAAATGGGGGCTATTCTTCGTCGCGGTGCACGAGCTTCTCACTGCAGCGGCTTCTCTTGTTGCAGAACACAGGCTCTAGGAGCATAGGCTTCAGTAGTTGTGGCACACGGGCTCAGTAGTTGTGGTGCACGGGCTTAGTTGCTCCGCGGCATGTGGGATCTTCCCGGACCAGGGTTCAAACCCGTGTCCCCTGCATTGGCAGGCAGATTCTTAACCACTGCACCACCAGGGAAGTCCCTCTACTCTTTTTCTTTTAGAAGAAAAAAATGTTCTAAAATGCTTTGTGTGTTAATCACCCCAACAAAAGTCAGTACCAAAATCTCCCTATAATCAGGACTGAATTTTTATAAAAATCTATAACAAAAGGAAATGCTTCTCTCTAGAAATAAATATGGAAATAAAAAGAGAAAACTAACAAATATTAATTTTTGCAAAACAAAATGCTTCTGAGTCTCTGGAAAGTACATCAGCTATTTGTGTGTCTGTGGGTTAAATCTTTGTTTGAAACTGCTTCAGAAGCAAACCTGGGTGGCATTTAGAAATCGCAGCATGATTAAAGATTGCTGGCATGTTTTACAAAAAGGGAAGAAGAAAAAGAGGAAGGTCAGGCCTCACTAACTTCTTGGAATTTCTGGAAGACACAACTGACCGTGAAGACGAGAGAAGAGAATGAACACTCTATTCTTTGCCTTTTTTTTTAAAGAAAGCTTTTGATAGTGGTCTCTGTTAGATACTGTGAAACATCTTAAAACAGGTAAACTCATTAGGGGCGTGGGGAAGAGTTTAGAAAATGTCCGGTTGGTCCCTGAAAAATGGGTCCATTTGTCCGTTTAAAAGGTAACAAATCTCAAAACATGCATGAAGACCGATAAAATAAGGAAAGAAAATTGGCATTTATTGGACACCTACCGTGTTCCAGGCATGTCACACGCTTGCTCTCACCGAATCTTCACTCAACCCTGTGAGGGAGGTACAATTGTCCTCATTTACTACATGAGGAGGTTGATGATACATGAGATTATGTAGATGTCCTCAAGTCACCCAGCTGGTAAGTCAGTGGGAGAACAGGGATTCAAACTCAGGTCTAGCTGGCAGCACGCCTGCCACTACCCTACATGGACTCCTGGGGAACTAATGTTGGTGTTTCTGGCCCTCTCATCCTTCAGATCCCTTCCCCATGGGAGGGACCGCTGCCAGCCCGTCCTTCCAGATCCCTGCTGAACAGATCCTGGAGTTCTTCATTCACAGTAGGATACAAATGCTCCATTACCACATTGAAGGTATTTGCATTTTCCCCCATGTTTTCAACCTGAAACTGAAGGGATTTGGTTCTAAGAGGAAATGCGGGCATCTGCAGGGAGTGACAAAAAGAGAGGCTTTCTGACTCCTTGTGACCTACTCCTGGCTCAGCACGAGGCTTCCCTTGCTCATGGATACCTTTAAATATGAGTGTGTGCGATGTTCCGTGCAGAGTTCAGCAACATCTTTTGGCTAACTAGATGACATTTTGGTGCTTAATAAAAAGGGACAGAGCGTGGGGGAGTCAATTACAATAAGGGTACCGAGCTAGAACCTCGCTGGGAAGGAAGAGGAAAAACAAAAGAATAAAGTGGCTAGAATCGAAGGGAAAGTGTAACACGTGTGCTATAGTTATGGTTATATTGGTTCTTATCATAAGCATTGTCTCTACAGCTATAGAATGCCTTTTAATGTTTTAAAGGTCCATACCCCTCAGCTAGTAAATTTTAGACACCATATTTACACACACACACACATATACACACATACACACACATCTATAAAAAAAAAATCATAAACTCACTCTTTATAAACTTTTGAAAAACTAAAGCAAAGTAAAATTATTTGATGCAAAGTTTTTTTAAAAATAATCATCCACTGAGATCATTTTTTTACATCCTGGGGTATCACAAAATCAAAGTACCTTATGCTCCAGTGCTAGAAGTATTTTGGCCTTCAGAGAATAAATGCCCTGAGAATTCTACCAGAGGGACTTGCTTAAAGGGAGAGTCACTTCTTGTGGATCTTCAGGAAGTCCATTAAGGATCCCCACCATCATCCACGGGGACCCCCAATGACATTCAACACAGCAATGTTAACCTTTTTCTTTCGTGCTCAGATGTGACATTTGGCCATGATTGTGAGATCTTCCTCAGAGAGTGTGAGTGAGAAATGAAAATGTTTACCAAGAGTCATTTTCTTATACTCCACATTAGTGATTCTCACACATTTTGCTTCAGGAAACTTGTACACTCTTTAAAAAATATTGAGTACTCCAAAGAGATTTTTAGTTACATGGTTTACACCTATTGATAACTAGAAATGAAAAAACAGACACTTCAAAAATATATTTGTTAATTCATTTAAAACGATAAGCCTGTTACATGTTAGAATAAATCACAATTTAGGAAAAGTAACTGTATTATCCAAAACAAATGAAAATTAGTAAGAATTGTGGCATTTTTGTATATGTTTGCAAATCATGTTAATGTCTGGCTTAATAGATGACAACCAGATTCTTATGCCTGCTTCTGCGTTCAGTTTGTTGTAATATGTTGCTCTGATAGGAACATATGAAAATCCAGACCCAGACAGACATGTAGTTAGAAAAGAGAGGGCATTTTATTTTAGATATTCTTTTTTGATATTACATCAAAACTCAGCAAGTGATATTTCCCTATAATCAGTTGCAGTGTATGAAGTCATACTAATTAACTTTTGTATTCTGGTACATTAAAATCCATTGGTCTGTCTCAAAGTTTTCATGAATCCTTTACCCATGTATGATTTTGTATCATCAAACATTAGTATTGGGAAAATATTGCCTCACTGAATTATACAAAGTTTCTAAATGTTTACATATATCATTATACAATATTTTTAAAAATATTATCCATTAATAGTACAATCAATTGCATTAGATAAGTGTTTAAATCAAGTTCATGGTGGTGAATACAGGTTTTCCAAAATTTTATTTTTCACTGGAAAGCTCAAATTTCATCCTTGGCAATAAATACTGTCGGTTGCTTTTCTCGAAGTTCATTGTCTAGAGAATTTCTGCCATATATCCAAGTCTGAAAATACCTGTCAATCATTCTTTCAAGTCGAGTCACATTCCATGAAAAAAATGTCTAGTTTAGCTTGTAACTCAAACAGTTGCACAAGAACTTTTCCTTAAGACAACCATTATACTTTGCTATACAGGAGAACGTCCCATTTTGTCACACATATTATTTAAACAATATGTATTAAAGGTGAAGATGCAATAAAATTAATATTTTTATTGCTTTATCAAATATGTTCTTAAGTGAAACTGGCAATATTTTAAAACTGGAAGTACATAACATTTAAGAACATAATAACTACTAGTTCAGTTTGATGTCACTGCCTTGATTCAAGACACCAGCAGTTTTACCCACATTGCTTTTCCACCATCAGTACAAATGTTAACACAGAAAAACATGAAGATAACATCTTTGTATTATTATAAAAATAGCTTTGACCTCATGAACTCTCTGAAAGTATTTCCGGCACCCCCGAGGGTCTATGGATCACATTTTAAGAACTGCTGTTGTATGCAAATAATCTCTTGTGTTTATAACTACAAAAAACTTGAGGACCTCGGAGCTGTTAGAAGCTTTGCATCCTTGCCTTTAAGCCTTCTCTGACTGGTTTAGCTGTGGTATTGTTTATAAGGTGTGCATAACTGTATAATTTGTCATGAAAGTTCCTCTAGGTGAGTGTGTTTCAGCTGGTGCTTTGTCTGCTATTTTCACTCGCCTGATTTTTTTCAACAATTAGTTCAACAATTACCCATCCTTCTCTTAAGTCCTGCAGAGTTGGATTACTGAACAATTCCAGAGCAGATACTGTATTTTTTTCATCTTTAAAATCCCAGCACACTACACTTCGGAAGTGTTTAGGAAAGACTAGGGTTCGTTGAGTTGAAGGATAACGGGGCAGTTGTCTTCCAGGGTGATGTCAGTTTACCCTTATTTTATTATTGTTCCTTTAGGGGAAGTAGAGAATGGTGATATGGAAATTATCTAAGAACCTAAGGCAAGATCATATTTGGACACTGTCACTCACTTTCTTTGTCATCTTTATTTTTCTCTTAAAAAACTCAATGCCACAGTCATGTTGCTGAAAGACTTGTAGGCTATCTGGATGTGTTTGTTTAGTCACTTGTCTTTTAGCATACCAGAATTCAAGAACAGCTTTCTTTTGAATTACTAGGGAATTGTGTAATGAATGCTTTCTCTCCTATCAGTTGGTGGAGGACCTTGGTATTTCCTCAGATTTGGTGTGAGTCTTTTGTGCACCAACTGAAGAAAGTCATGTAGTCAAACTGGTTTGAATTTCCCAAATGTGTGCTTGGAATGATCCTCTAACTATAATTGTTTTACTTTGTTTCTGGCAAAAACTAATATATCAACCAACGTTTATGCATTCTTTTATGTTTTACAAATTATTTCATGTACATTTGCATTTTCTTTCATAATAATGAGAGATAATCTATATCAAGGACTTTCTATTTGCCAGTCTCTAGGCTGGAAAATCAACACACATAGTTCTGTTTGATATTAACAAAAACTCTATGAGGCAGGTATTAATATCACTCCCAACTTACAGATGAGGAAACTGAGGCTCAGTGCGATACATAACTTGGCCTTACAGCTAGTAAATTACAGAGGTGGATCTCAAGCCCAGTTTTCTAACTCCAAAGCTTGAATCTTTTCCACTAAATCACACTCCTGGAAATTTAATTTTAAGTTATTCTTATTGAAAATCCTCCAAATTCTTTATCAGAAGTTTGTTTCAAAACACTGTGGTTTGGGATTTGCTCTTTTTGGAAAGCTTACGAAAAGATTAAGAGTCTTAGGATTGATACTATTTTTTAAAAGTCTCAGAGCTAAGAGGGACTATTATCAAACCCTGAAATATTTGGTTAGAATGACAATCCTGGAATATTAGTAAAAGTATTTGGCTAATGCCTTTAATAAACTTAGCACTTATCTAGGTGCTAGGTTGTTTTAAAGAGGTTCTTTGTTTTATTTTCTCCCATTTTCTGAAGATAATTTTTAATTTTAATATAATTTTTTTTAAGAAAATACTATTTAAGCCATATTCAGTAAACTAATGGAGAATAATATCCTAACTTAGATTATAGTTTAAAAGTGGATTTAAGGATCACTTAAACAAATTCCTAAATATTATATTTATGTTCTTGAAAAATTATACTCTCCCATCTAATAGTAGTTAATAATAACACAGAAAGAAGATTGGCCTCATGAATATGACCCATAGCTATCTTGAGTTTGTGTTTCTATTAAAATGAAGACAATAAGTCAGTCTCGAGTGTGTCTGTAAGTCAGTGAGTATTAACCTTTGTCAAATGTCTTAATGTCTAATATATAATTAGAAAATAGGAACATTTTTCATTAAGTTTCCTCTCCATTCAAATGGGTTTTGCCTAATACTCCATAGATTTTTCCCCCTAATTCGTTGGCAAATCACACTTAAATATTATTCATTTAGATGTTCATTCATTAAATAATATTATTTTACCAGCCAACATGTAGGCGTCCCTCTAAGATTTCACTTGTGAGGAAACATTAAGGAATATTAACTCTTAAGCATTCTTGGTGTGTGGATTTGAAGATATGACTAGACTTACTCTGAAACACTCGTTCTCAAACTTGAATGAGCATCAGAATTACCTAGAAGGCTTGTAAAAACACCAATTGCTGAGCCCCACCTCCAGGGTTTCTGATTCAGTGGGTCTGGGATGGAGTCCAAGAATTTGCATTTCTAACAAGTTCTCAGGTGATGTTGGTGCTGCTGGCCCAAGGACCACACTTTGAGAATCCCTGTTCTAACATAACCAGGGTCACGCTGGATGTTGGATGTGAAATTTAATAACAAATTATCCTGCAAGTGGATCTATAGCCATCCCAGTAATCAATGTATCTATAAAGGTAAGCATGTTAAAAGTTGTAACTGCATTTATAGCAGAATGAGAGAGAAAAGGGAAACAGGAAAAATCCTCTAATAAATGATTTCAATAACTGAGCCAGCATCGATGAAGGAAAGAGAATCTTACGTTGCCTGCTGTATTTGCACATTATCTTGAAGAGTCTTGACAGTAAGTGTTGGAAATGCTCTAACTACTCAAAGATAATGACTTGATAGCATCAGATTTGGGAACAAAAAATCAAAACATTAACGGGAGGAAAGAAATGCAATCTCTTCTTCCTCAAGGTAAAAGGGACACTTTAAGTAAGCTGCGAAGGTCTTTAAGACACTGCATTTCATCCACATGTGATAGTCCTAGCCTTAAGTCTGATAAAGGTTAACTTCATGGAGCATGGAGGGCACCACTAAGTAATCAATTGCTTTAACAGGCAATCTAGATTCTTGCACACACGTCTGTCCTTGGGGCCGCCACCCTCCTTAGAACCCCTGTGGCCAACTAGCCACTGCACACCTATCACCTTTCTGTGGACAAGAGGCAGGAACACACATACCTTTCTGAAATTCGAAGCAGGACCAGGAGTACCCCTCTGACTCCAGAGCTCACAAAAACATACCAGTCACTGTTCTGTTCAGACACAGCTTTCACCCTCACAGTCAAAAATAACGTTTCGGGGGGAAAGTTGGGGTCATCTGCAGTGGAAGGATTCTGCCTGAAGTTAACCCATAGTCTTAAATGGTGTCTGTACCAGTCAGTAATCTCGTTCAGCTATGAATTACAGTGGCTCCCCTTTCCCAGTAAGGGATTAAACATGCAGGTTTTATTCTGTCATGTAAAAAAGATCCAGTCATAGGCATTCGAGGACCGGTGTGGTGGTTTCATGAAACCATCAGGGACCCAGACCCTGGCAAGCTCTCTGACCCACCAATCCCATCAGCCTTGTCATCAGGGTCCAGGATGTGCTGTTGAGGCTCCAGCTAATATAGGCACATTTTAGGGGGCAGATTGGAGAAAAGGAAGAAAAAGTGCATGCTCCCATTTTTAAAGGAGACATTTTATAAGCACTACGCAAAAGCCCCTCTTGCACCTAGCTGTGAGGAAGGCTGGGAAATGATAATTGGGGCAGCAAGGAGCTTAGATGAAAATTAAGGCTTCATTATTAAACAGAAAGAAAAATATGGATATTGGGTTACCTAATAGTAATGTCTGCCATCGGGTCCAAGGAAATCAGAATTTTTACTTTCCACCACAGAAAGTGATGAAGGGGTAAAACACACCCACATTACAACTGTGGGTCTCACACTTGGGGAACACATTGTTGGAGTGTTTGTTGAAGTCTGGGATGCTGGCACCCAGGAGATTCTAAGTTCACACTCTAATTTGGTTATTGTGATTCAAGAGGTACCAAGGACCATGCTTTGAGAAACCCTGCTTTACAGCTTCCTTACCGTTTGTCAGCCATCTGTCTGCCACTGCCTGGAATGTTACTGATCACCCCTTGATAACAAATTCTGTTCTGTTCCCTTTTAACTCTTTTATTCTCTATAATTAGATCTTGCAAATGGGTTGGACACACTTTCCAAAATGTTTGCTCCATCAGTACAGCAAAGTTGGAAGGATAGTAACAGACGGGTTTTAGCAACATGATAAGCCCCTCCTCAAAGGCAGGAGGTAAAAGTCTTCCCCAGGAGGAGTTTACCTGGGTTCCAAAGTGGAGTGGAAGGGCCATGCCTTCTGGTGACTCTGATGGCCGGAAGCAGCTAGATGAGGCACAGCAGTCAATCTAACAGTGAGTGATTAATAGCCAAGCAGAATCTCTAGAGCTTTATTCCCCGGTCCTTGCTCTGCTTCCTCTTTAACACTCAGGTAAATGTCAAAAATGGACCTACGGATTATAACTGACAAGGGGTAAGTGCCTTCGTGTTGTCCTCCAAAGGTTAAGGTTTCCCACACTCAGATGGAAGCCCCAATCTCCAATAACCATTAATCCACTGTACATTGGTAGGAGTGAGCATATTTATGACCGCAGTCACTAAAAGGTGAAATAAAGATTAGTTTTTAGTTAGGAACGCAAAGCTTTTGAGATCAATACAAACTCACTGCTGAAATCAATCTAAAGTTTGGAATTTTTAAGTAAAGATTTACTGGGCTTCCTTGTACAGTTAATTTTCCCTTTGGAAAAATAAGCTCAGAAATGTAACATAGTAATCAAATTGAGTAAACACTAGTCAGTTGGTAAACTGACCTCAGTTATGTACATGTCAAGTAGGGGTGTAAAGCAATAAAAATGCCTATAATGTGGATTGTAAATTTGCCAATAAACAGGTAAAACCAAAATCCACAGAGATTTACATGATCAAAATACTAGCAGCTACATTTGCCTATTTGAAAACATAAATAATCGATAGACATTAATAATGAAGTTATTCATGTGTTTCCCTATTACTGTGCATATTAAGTGTTTCAATTATTTCTACTTAGTTTGATAGATAAATGTATAGCCATATTTTATGAAAGCTTTCAAAAGGGATATAGAATTGTTCTTGAAAACAAAAGCTGCTGTTTGGATGAGAGAGAGCAAGTAGACTGGAAAGACATAGCTTGTTATACTCTGCTGTTCATGTTTGATGCATGTATACAATTTATTATGCAATTTCTTGAGATTTGACAAAGTAATTGTCTGGCAAACCATAGCTTTAGTGATTTTTTTTCTGTTTCATATGAAAACACTGTAGGTATTTTGGGGAAATGGTTTAATAGATCAGTGTCCATCAGTACTTTTTGGCGTGTTACAGATCTGTAGGTTGTGGAGAGCCAGGGATATTTTAAGAGGCGTGTGATTCAATGTAGTAAATTCATTTTCTTCAGAAGAGTAAGTGCATGAAAGCTGACAGTAAGCTATAACTTCAGAAATTATTGTTACCCTTGGGCCCTCACAGTAGAGCTGCGTATCTTCTCAGTAGGGTATATGGGAGAGTGAACAGGAGAGCACCTCCAACGTGAAGGGGATTCTGGGAGACAGGCACAGCCTCCTGTTCATTTTCGACTAGGCTATCATGATAACAGGTTGATATCACCTGCTGTGGTTAGAGGGTAGAATGATCAATTACCCTCCAGCTGATCCACAGCTCAGACTCATTTGCCACTATTTGCTGCCTGGATGCCAGAGATGGGCTCTGATAGCCCCTCACCTAAAGCATATGCCTTCCATTCACTACCTGCTTAGGGGCAGAGCTGGACAAGAACTTGGATACTGGGGACTGATGTTGTCCCCTTTGAAATATTTATAGGGGAGAGCAAATGTTTTGCTTAGTGTTGGCACCTACCACCTGGTGCCCTACTCTTGGGAAATATACAAAGCCACTGAGCAAACAAGTGTGTGTATTCCTAAATAGTAAAATCCACATAGGTCATAGGACACAGGTAATATTTCTTTCTCTACTAAAGCTATTAAGTTGGTCCTAAACCATATTTTAATACATTATTCCCTCTAAGGATGGGTACAGTAATTCTTAAGTTTTACAAAGTGCACATGTACAGTAATCAGACATACTATATATGTATATCTATGTATTTAGACTGCGTGTATGTTAATATGAAATTCACATGTACACATGAATGCATATATATGTGCATGCATGCATACATACATACAAAATCACCATGTCTACCCTGGAATAGAGAACTTGACCACTTAAATTGTGATTCAGATGTTTTGATCAACAATACATTATTTTCCAAAATAATTCGGCAGTTTTTAAATCACTTTAATAAATTGCATTTTTATTAGGAGATTCATTTAGCACAAATACACCCTCAGATTCTGCCATTGGAATAAAGATATTTGGGGTGGAGATTGCTAAATTGCTATCAGGAATCTGTATGATTTCAAGAAAAGCCAGGTTAAGAGGTAAGATACCAGAAGAGTTTCTAAATTTCCGCAGATTTCGGACCCATATCGATAAGTGACAATGTGCTTAAATAATCAAATAATCAAATTTTCATACAGTGCCAGTTCTTCCGTTGCACAAACCTCAAAGCATTTGTTCTAAGGAAAAAACATATGAGTGCAGAGGTCACCTTACACATAACAGTAAATATTTTGCTGATGAATGAATGAATGATGAATGCATAGTGGAATCCATCAGCACAACTGGAACAAACAAGTCCAAGTCAATTGCCTGAGTGGCTCCAGGTAGCAAGTTGAGCCCTTGGGAGCCACCAGATTCCTCTAAGCCAGTAGGGAAGGAGACGTACAAACAGAAGGAAGCTGTGAGAGGCTCAACTCTTCGTTTCACGGAGAAGATTCCTGAAATACAAAGGATCTAAAAGGAAATCCAAATTCAGTCCTGCATCTTTGTACATCAGAGAAATCCATCTACTCCCACAGCCTCTTCTAAGAGACTTGGCAGGATCCTCAAAGAAGCAAATGTGGGGTACATACAGGAGCAGATACGCATTCTCTGGTGCATAAAATTACAAATATTAAAAAGCTAGCAATACCACAAACATAAATAATCCACGAAAATCACATAATTTTAACTAAATAACTGACAAATACACACCTCTCTAATACTCTTTTCCCTGAAATTTTGGCTTCTTAGTCTTCAATTAGCATGATGGCAAAGTTTTTGTAATACTATTTTCTAGAGAAAAAAAATATATATCAATTAGTCTTTCTAGTCTTTCTTTTAACATGATTGATCAAAATTTGGGTTTTTTATTGTAGTAGCTTAGAAAATTTCTTTCAGCTTCCCAACTTGTATGTGTGGGTAATATGCATATTTGAGAGAAGCTCCGTAAATTCTTTCATATATGAGCTGTAAGATTTCAAATTTTCTTGTGCAGACAACCATCTTAAATACCTCCACGTTCTTCAGGAACTGTTGCAATAGTACACACTCATATGATAACATAACTTCCATTCCTACACCTTCTTATCTCTATTTTGTGTGAGTCAGCACAGTGGGAAGTCAGAATATTTCTGTTGGTCATTCTTTCACTGCGGGGGGCTAGCAACCACTTGGAAGTGCAGACAGTCCCTGACTTATGTTGGTTTGACTTAACAATTTTTCAATGACTTACAATTTTTCTAACTTACAGTAATACAAAAGCAACATGCATTCAGTAGAAACCTTACTTCAAATTTTGACTTTTCATGTTTTCCCAGACTAGCGATATTTGGTAAGATACACTCTTGTGATGCTGGGCAGAGACAGTGAGCTGCAGCTCCCAGTCGGCCACGTGACCACGAGGGTAAACAACCAATACACTTACAACCATTCTGTACCCAGACACCCACTCTGTTTTTCACTTTCAGCACAGTAGTAAATACCTTCCATGAGATATTCAACACTTTATTATAACGTAGGCTTTGTGTTAGATGATTTTGCCCAACTGTTAACTGGTGTAAGTGTCCTGAGCCTGAGGCCAGGCTAAGCTGTGATATTTGGTAGGTTAAGTGTATTAAATGCATTTTCAACTCATGGTATTTTCAATTTATGATGGATTTATTGGGACATAGCCCCACTGTAAGTGGAGGAACATCTGTAATTGTGAACACATAAATACATCCTACTACCTCAATCTGCACTAAAGTCCTGGATCACCTTCCCTTTCACCATCTCTCAAAAATGTTCAAGGTCCCTCCAATACCATCTGACATGAGGGAAAGTAGAAGTGAAGTGGAAATAGCAATCAACTGATTGCAATTAAAATGCAGATTTCACACATTGCAAAGGCCCCTCCCAGAGGTTTGGAAGGGGCCTGTGTAAGTGAGGGCCTTTCCAACTGTAGCCTTCTCTGATCACTGAAGTGAGGGGAATGCATCATAGCTAAATTGAGGGGCCAATCCCTCTAGCTTACTTCAAGAAATTTACCCAGGCTCTGCATTATGAACTGGGAGCACATTTCCCATGCCTCAATCAGCATTTCAAGGAAATAGAGATTCAGAATTTGAGGTTTAGAGCTAAAAAGCTAAAAAGGAAGTTAGCAACTGTACAAACCCCCTGCCCACTCCATAGATGATTAAACTAAAATCCATGGAAAGTTAACATGGGGATAGCTTTATTTCTCAGTTCTCTTGTGAATTAATTATTTGGGGTTCACCAAACTGATATTAAGTGTTTTCCATGTACAAGGCATTCTCCCACCAAATTCTCACAATGAGTTTATGGGATAAATGAATCTCATTTATCTAGGCGAAAACTGAATCTCAGTGAAATTGTTTCTTTACCAATTTTACACAATTAGTAAACTGTGTCATTGGGATTTTAACCTAAGCAATCTCTTTCCAGAATTCACTTTCTTGACCACCATGCTATATCACTGGCAACTACCTACGTATGTGTGATCTCCTCCTGCGAAGAATATAAATAAGAATACTTTTTGCATTGTTTTTTCAGTTCACAAATTACTTTTACATATGTTAGCTTTCTTGATCATTACACTGCCCCTAAAAAATAAATATTATAGGAATTATTATTATCTTATTTTACAAATGAGAAAACCAAGGTTTAGAGATATTAGGATATTTATATTACTAACAAATGGTGGAGGTGACCCTCAAATCCATTTCTTTCTATTCCAAGTCCCATGTTCTTTCCTCCTATTCCTACGGGACATTGAACTATTAGGTGAACTGTAGCTTCAACCACCCCTCACCACCCCTCTTATAGGAACTTCCAGTGGTCATCAGGATCAATGGCCTAGAGAAGCAAGATCGGACTAGGCTGGGATGCTTTGTCTTATAGCCTCCTCCCAATAGAGCTGTGTTTGAAGTCTCCCTCTCAGGCTACAGAATCCTGACATCTCTCCTATTGAAAAGATATTGGACTTCGAAAAGTCCAACTGAAAAGATATTGGACTTCTGTTGCAAAGTATTCCTTTGCTGCATGTTACCCTAAAAATGTTTGAAGTATAATCCTATTAATAGTAAATCTGAAAATTGTTACTAGAGGATGTATTAATAGTTTCTTCCTCCATTGGAGCCCTTGTTTACATCCTTTGGGAGTTCAGTGTCGTCTCTGGTCTCATCTACCCCAAAGCAGGGACACTGTTTTGCCTGTTCTTCCTTCTCCTCATGTTTTTCCCACGTAAACCATTTTAGTTAAAATTAAGTTGGCTGTTAGTGGATTAGAGTTAGGGACATGAGTATGAACTCATGTTGAGCTTAATATAGATACAGATGGTTACATATAGAAACATGTATAGATGTGTACATACAGCTTGCTCTGTCAGCTGAGAATGTCTAAAAGAAACATCCCAGTATCAACTAGCAATCTAATGTCCAGATCTTTGTTCCTAACACCAGTCTCCAAAAAGGCAAGCAGGGTTCCTGGGAGAAATTGTTGAATCTAGGACTGGGGAATGAAATAAACAAGATGAGCATGCAGTATTTTGCCATGCCAGGAAGGAAGGAAGGAAAGAAGGAAGGGAGGGAGGAGTGAGGGAGGAATGTGACAATGGGAGAATGTCAAGGAATATAGAAGCCAACAGAAAGACTTGCCAATGGCCAAAGCTGAACAGTTCCAGCAGCAAAATAAATAAAGTAGTATTGGATTATAACCCAAAGTACAAAATAAATATCCATGAGCCCATACTGATATAAATAAATGACTAAATAAAGAAAAATAAATAGATACAGGAGAATGGACAAATCTCCCTTGCAGACAAATCTCAAATCTTTTGTGTAGATGCTCCACCCTCAAGGAGCTGCAGCTAAACTCTCCACTCCTTAAGTGTGGGCTGTGAATAAAACTTACATCCTTTTTATAGAAAGAGGAGTAAAAAATAAAGAGTATCTTTACTGCAAATACCACCTCAGCCAGGTGATCAGGTTTAACATCAACTAGATATTCTGTGATTAAAATGGGGCTTTACCTCTGTGGTCCTCCTTCCCAAAACCCACAACCACAGTATTATCATGAGAAGAACATCAGACAACTCCCAACTGAGAAGCATTCTACAAATTATCTGATCAGTATCCCTAAAAACTTTCAAGGTCATCAAAAACAAGGAAAGTGTGAGAAACTATATAGCCAAAAGGAGCCTAAGGAAATATGACAACTTAATGTAATGTGTTTATCCTAGATGGGATCCTGGAACAGAAAAAGGACATTAGGTAAAAACTAAGGAAATTTTAATAAACTATGGACTTCATTCACATAAAACGAGATAAAACTGGACAAAATATTCTTGCAGATGGGATTTAAGTCCCCACAGAGAATTTAAATCAGTCCTATTGGTGAGCTCAATAAGATGTAAAGACAAAATGAAAAGATTCCAATTCAGATTTATCAGGTTGTATTAGCAGTGGCTGCCTGTTACTATCAGATTTTGAGAAAACATATCCATTAGGTAGTCAGTTGTCTTTAAAAAATAAAATAAAATGAAATACCCAGCAGAATTCTTTAATTATTTGTCACCTAAGCCAGCCGACTCCCAAAATTTATCCAAATTGTCAGACAGTTCTTCAACAATAAAACTATTAATTCATAGAATTTGAACAATTTGAAACTTTACTGAAATACTATGAGATATTGTATTATAAAATGTAATATAATTAAAAATAGGATTGGGTATACTGAGAAGGCATAGAGGAGTAAAGAGGATATGGAGAAAGGGATAAGGCAGAGCAACAGAGAAATATTATTCTAAAAATTGAAAAATTGGGAAAATTTGCACTAATCAAAGAAGCTGAGAGCAGAAATAAACAGATATTTCAAGGTATAAACAGGTCATCTCTAAGGAAAACTGGACCTCAGTCAAGATAGTATGTCCTTGTAATGATACAATGATAATTAATGATTAGGCATATAAGTATTTGACTAAAAAACTTAGGTCATTTTTCTCTATTAACTATAAAAAAAAAAAATTTCAACGGGCTGTTGAATATTCCAACACAGCAATACTTACCTTCGTTTTTAAGAATCAGTAAGAGAAAGAAAAAATATTGCCACAAATAAAAGAAAAATTTGAGGGTGGAGAGGGTGATTAGGATAATTTGCAAATCTGGATGATAACTCTTTATGATAAAGGTGCATTGTCTTGCTTATAAGAAAAGAGTTCCATGCCTTTCTTTAATGAACATTCAGAATAGGGCATTTCTACAGTAAAACAAATACTTTCCCATAAACTCCAACTGTTTCAAAATTTTGATGCATATAAAAGCATTTATTATAAAAGGGTTTCATCTTCAAGGAATTCATGGAAAAGACTCTGACAAGTACAGGTTTCTGGTAACTGACTATACTGCTGAACTGAATGAATAAGCATTTTCAGAACTCTAATGGAAAACGGATGAATTCATAAAAGTGCTAACAAAAGATCAAGATGAAAAAAAATTAATTACTGAGTAAACTGATGAGGATGATTATAATTTTTGTGACTTTCTGTTTGAATAAAAAAAAAGCATTTATTTGTGAATGTATCTAATATAATTTCTGTTGATACACTCAAAATACTTTCAATTTTGGATTTGTTGTTTGCATTTGACTACTTCCACAAAGATGACTGGGTAAATACCTCTGGCCCCAAGCCTCTGGGCAGTTTTCAGGGAGTGAAGAAGATTTTTCTTCTTCTATTATCTAAATCTTCATCTTATTCCACAAGTCACTAGGAACGTTCCCAATTGTTCTTGGGGACCATTCACTCTAGCCACTTCCCCTCAGCGCAAACCTATACAGTAGTTAAATGAAGGAAATGCTACCTCTCTCCAAATGCTCTCTCTCTCCATATATGGGGAAATTGAGACCTGGAGAAGAACAGTGATTTGTCCAGAGTCACAGGTAACATCAAAGACAGAAGCTATAATAAGGACCTACTGTATAGCACAGGAAACTCTACTCAATACTCTGTAATGATCTATATGGGAAAAGAATCTAAAAAAGAGTGGAAATATGTATATGCATGACTTATTCACTTTGCTGTACAGCAGAAAGTAATACAACATTGTAAATCAACTAGACTCCAATTAAAAACAAAAAGACAGAAGCTGAAGTGCCCAACATCCTCTCTCATCTCAGTCATTGGCATGAAAAACTATCGCCAAAGAGCTGCTTTTCAGAATCAGGAATATATTCTGCCATCTATCAATAAACTATCATTAATAATAAATATCCTTACTTTTTTAGAATCTCAGTTACTCAAGACATGTATGTGAAATGCCAAATGTCCCCAAAGATAAAAGAAAGATGACTTTTAAAATTATAGGTAAGAAAAAACCACAGTTACAGAAAGATAGAGAAGATGAAAAGGCAGAGGGCTATGTACCAGATGAAGGAACAAGAAAAAACCCCAGATAAACAACTAAATGAAGTGGAGATAGGCAACCTTCCAGAAAAAGAATTCAGAATAATGATAGTGAAGATGATCCAGGACCTCGGAATAAGAATGGAGGCAAAGATTGAGAAGATGCAAGAAATGATTAACAAAGACCTAGAAGAATTAAAGAACAAACAAACAGAGATGACCAATACAATAACTGAAATGAAAACTACACTAGAAGGAATCAATAGCAGAATAACTGAGGCAGAAGAACGGATAAGTGACCTGGAAGACAGAATGATGGAATTCACTGCTGCGGAACAGACTAAAGAAAAAAGAATGAAAAGAAATGAAGACAGCCTAAGAGACCTCTGGGATAACATTAAACGCAACAACATTCGCATTATAGGGGTCCCAGAAGGAGAAGAGAGAGAGAAAGGACCAGAGAAAATATTTGAAGAGATTATAGTCGAAAACTTCCCTAACATGGGAAAGGAAATAGCCACCCAAGTCCAGGAAGCGCAGAGAGTCCCATACAGGATAAACCCAAGGAGAAACACGCCGAGACACATAGTAATCAAAGTGGCAAAAATTAAAGACAAAGAAAAATTATTGAAAGCAGCAAGGGAAAAACGACAAATAACATACAAGGGAACTCCCATAAGGTTAACAGCTGATTTCTCAGCAGAAACTCTGCAAGCCAGAAGGGAGTGGCATGATATACTTAAAGTGATGAAAGGGAAGAACCTACAACCAAGATTACTCTACCCGGCAAGGATCTCATTTAGATTTGATGGAGAAATCAAAAGCTTTACAGACAAGCAAAAGCTAAGAGAATTCAGCACCACCAAACCAGCTCTACAACAAATGCTAAAGGAACTTCTCTAAGTGGGAAACACAAGAGAAGAAAAGGACCTACAAAAACAAACCCAAAACAATTAAGAAAATGGTCATAGGAACATACATATCGATAATTACCTTAAACGTGAATGGATTAAATGCCCCAACCAAAAGACACAGACTGGCTGAATGGATACAAAAACAAGACCCATATATATGCTGTCTACAAGAGACCCACTTTAGACCTAGGGACACATACAGACTGAAAGTGATGGGATGGAAAAAGATATTCCATGCAAATGGAAATCAAAAGAAAGCTGGAGTAGCTATACTCATATCAGATAAAATAGACTTTAAATTAAAGAATGTTACAAGAGACAAGGAAGGACACTACATAATGATCCAGGGATCAATCCAAGAAGAAGATATAACAATTATAAATATATATGCACCCAACATAGGAGCACCTCAATACATAAGGCAACTGCTAACAGCTATAAAAGAGGAAATCGACAGTAACACAATAATAGTGGGGGACTTTAACACCTCACTTACACCAATGGACAGATCATCCAAAATGAAAATAAATAAGGAAACAGAAGCTTTAAATGACACAATAGACCAGATAGATTTAATTGATATATATCGGACATTCCATCCAAAAACAGCAGATTACACGTTCTTCTCAAGTGCGCACGGAACATTCTCCAAGATAGATCACATCTTGGGTCACAAATCAAGCCTCAGTAAATTTAAGAAAATTGAAATCATATCAAGCATCTTTTCTGACCACAACGCTATGAGATTAGAAATGAATTACAGGGAAAAAAACGTAAAAAGGACAAACACATGGAGGCTAAACAATACGTTACTAAATAACCAAGAGATCACTGAAGAAATCAAAGAGGAAATCAAAAAATACCTAGAGACAAATGACAATGAAAACACGACGACCCAAAACCTATGGGATGCAGCAAAAGCAGTTCTAAGAGGGAAGTTTATAGCTATACAAGCCTACCTAAAGAAACAAGAAAAAGCTCAAGTAAACAATCTAACCTTACACTTAAAGAAACTAGAGAAAGAAGAACAAACAAAACCCAAAGTTAGCAGAAGGAAAGAAATCATAAAGATCAGAGCAGAAATAAATGAAATAGAAACAAAGAAAACAATAGCAAAGATCAATAAAACTAAAAGTTGGTTCTTTGAGAAGATAAACAAAATTGATAAACCATTAGCCAGACTCATCAAGAAAAAGAGGGAGAGGACTCAAAATCAATAAAATCAGAAATGAAAAAGGAGAAGTTACAACAGACACTGCAGAAATACAAAGCATCCTAAGAGACTACTACAAGCAACTTTATGCCAATAAAATGGACAACCTGGAAGAAATGGACAAATTCTTAGAAAGGTATAACCTTCCAAGACTGAACCAGGAAGAAATAGAAAATATGAACAGACCAATCACAAGTAATGAAATTGAAACTGTGATTAAAAATCTTCCAACAAACAAAAGTCCAGGACCAGATGGCTTCACAGGTGAATTCTATCAAACATTTAGAGAAGAGCTAACACCCATCCTTCTCAAACTCTTCCAAAAAATTGCAGAGGAAGGAACACTCCCAAACTCATTCTATGAGGCCACCATCACCCTGATACCAAAACCAGACAAAGACACTACAAAAAAAGAAAATTACAGACCAATATCACTGATGAATATAGATGCAAAAATCCTCAACAAAATACTAGCAAACAGAATCCAACAACACATTAAAAGGATCATACACCACGATCAAGTGGGATTTATCCCAGGGATGCAAGGATTCTTCAATATACGCAAATCAATCAATGTGATACACCATATTAACAAATTGAAGAATAAAAACCATGTGATCATCTCAATAGATGCAGAAAAAGCTTTTGACAAAATTCAACACCCATTTCTGATAAAAACTCTCCAGAAAGTGGGCATAGAGGGAACCTACCTCAACATAATAAAGGCCATATATGACAAACCCACAGCAAACATCATTCTCAATGGTGAAAAACTGAAAGCATTTCCTCTAAGATCAGGAACGAGACAAGGATGTCCACTCTCACCACTATTATTCAACATAGTTTTGGAAGTCCTAGCCACGGCAATCAGAGAAGAAAAAGAAATAAAAGGAATACAAATTGGAAAAGAAGAAGTAAAACTGTCACTGTTTGCGGATGACATGATACTATACATAGAGAATCCTAAAACTGCCACCAGAAAACTGCTAGAGCTAATTAATGAATATGGTAAAGTTGCAGGATACAAAATTAATGCACAGAAATCTCTTGCATTCCTATACACTAATGATGAAAAATCTGAAAGAGAAATTATGGAAACACTCCCATTTACCATTGCAACAAAAAGAATAAAATACCTAGGAATAAACCTACCTAGGGAGACAAAAGACCTGTATGCAGAAAACTATAAGACACTGATGAAAGAAATTAAAAATGATACCAACAGATGGAGAGATATACCATGTTCTTGGATTGGAAGAATCAACATTGTGAAAATGAGTATACTACCCAAAGCAATCTACAGATTCAATGCAATCCCTATCAAATTACCAATGGCATTTTTTACGGAGCTAGAACAAATCATCTTAAAATTTGTATGGAGACACAAAAGACCCCGAATAGGCAAAGCAGTCTTGAGGCAAAAAAATGGAGCTGGAGGAATCAGACTCCCTGACTTCAGACTATACTACAAAGCTACAGTAATCAAGACAATATGGTACTGGCACAAAAACAGAAACATAGATCAATGGAACAAGATAGAAAGCCCAGAGATTAACCCACGCACCTATGGTCAACTAATCTATGACAAAGGAGGCAAAGATATACAATGGAGAAAAGACAGTCTCTTCAATAAGTGGTGCTGGGAAAACTGGACAGCTACATGTAAAAGAATGAAATTAGAATACTCCCTAACACCATACACAAAAATAAACTCAAAATGGATTAGAGACCTAAATATAAGACTGGACACTATAAAACTCTTAGAGGAAAACATAGGAAGAACACTCTTTGACATAAATCACAGCAAGATCTTTTTTGATCCACCTCCTAGAGTAATGGAAATAAAAACAAAAATAAACAAGTGGGACCTAATGAAACTTCAAAGCTTTTGCACAGCAAAGGAAACCATAAACAAGACGAAAAGACAACCCTCAGAATGGGAGAAAATATTTGCAAATGAATCAACGGACAAAGGATTAATCTCCAAAATATATAAACAGCTCATTCAGCTCAATATCAAAGAAACAAACACCCCAATCCAAAAATGGGCAGAAGACCTAAATAGACATTTCTCCAAAGAAGACATACAGACGGCCACGAAGCACATGAAAAGATGCTCAACATCACTAATTATTAGAGAAATGCAAATCAAAACTACAATGAGGTATCACCTCACTCCTGTTAGAATGGGCATCATCAGAAAATCTACAAACAACAAATGCTGGAGAGGGTGTGGTGAAAAGGGAACCCTCTTGCACTGTTGGTGGGAATGTAAATTGATACAGCCACTATGGAGAACAATATGGAGGTTCCTTAAAAAACTAAAAATAGAATTACCATATGACCCAGCAATCCCACTACTGGGCATATACCCAGAGAAAACCGTAATTCAAAAAGACACATGCACCCGAATGTTCATTGCAGCACTATTTACAATAGCCAGGTCATGGAAGCAACCTAAATGCCCATCAACAGACGAATGGATAAAGAAGTTGTGGTACATATATACAATGGAATATTACTCAGCCATAAAAAGGAACGAAATTGAGTCATTTGTTGAGACGTGGATGGATCTAGAGACTGTCATACAGAGTGAAGTAAGTCAGAAAGAGAAAAACAAATATCGTATATTAATGCATGTATGCGGAACCTAGAAAAATGGTACAGATGAGCCAGTTTGCAGGGCAGAAGTTGAGACACAGATGTAGAGAATGGACATATGGACACCAAGGGGGGAAAACTGCGGTGGGGTGGGGATGGTGGTGTGCTGAATTGGGCGATTGGGATTGACATGTATACACTGATGTGTATAAAACTGATGCCTAATAAGAACCTGCAGTATAAAAAAACAAACAAAACAACTAATACTAAACTTTCATTGGGTTATTTGTATGGAAACATGTTAATATAAATGTTTCAGACATTACATGAAATTTCTAAAAATCTTAAAAAAAAAAATAAAATAAAATAAAATAAAATTATAGGTAAACAAACTGTAACATAAAATATCTAAAATGAAAAGTCAAAACTAGAGGTTCTTTTGTTAAAGTGACCAGTTGCTTCCTGAACAGCGTCATGAATCATTGCACCCTTGAGAAAAGTAGATGTCTTTACTCCTTCCTCCATCCAATATTTGTTGAGCGCTAGACGTAGTGTGCAGAAAAGAAAAAGGAAGCCGAAAGAGAAAAAAATCTTTAGCTTCATATGTTTATTTTTTATTTAACAAACATTCACATGACACTCACAATGTGTCTGGAACTGTTCTAAGCACTTTTACAAATATTTACAAAAATTTAAGCATCATAAAACCCTAGGAGGGCGGTGCTACAACTATCCTGATCCTCAAGATAAGGAAACTGGGCAGAGAGAGATTATTTGTCCAAGGTCACACAGATGGAAAGAGGTAGAGCTAGGATTCAAATGCAGGTGATCTGCTTCCAGAGTCCAGGCTTAGAAATACGGTTCTGTGCTATGTATGCTTAGTAGTTTAATATTTCCATACAAGTTGCGGCTCTCTTCAAGGATTTAGAGCACTTTGCTGAGTGATGGCTGCCATAGGTGAGATTTGAGGGAAGCACTCACTGAGGTCCCATCAAACTCTTATCTCTGTGCTGTGAACAGTAAATTGTTTACTTCACAATATTATAAAGACTTTTATTAATTTTTAGATAATAGGTCAATATAATCAAAGAATTGAATAATACCACTTTAGTCAAATGCCAAACACAGTCTCTGATTATAAAATACCTCCTTGTTCTTTCTGCTGTTACCCTGATAAATTTGAAAATTTACCTTTCATAGTCTATCAACATATTTATTGAATAACTACGATGGGCAAGATACAGAGCCAGGATCCATGGGAAATTTTACCAGGCACTAGGCTCTTTCTACCCTAGAAACTTATAATCTAGCTGAGATCATAAAACATATTTTCCTAAATAAGCAACTAATAATACAAAGAAGTAAATAATAAATGTCAAAAGAATATTACAGATAATAAGTGCTATAAGAAAGTTAGGAACCTGCTCCTCTCTGCTCCAGTAGTTCATTACACATACCCTTATTAGAGCAATTATCACATTGTAATTACTCACTTGCTGTGTGTAATTTACCTGCCTGTCTCCTCCACTAGAATGTCAGCCCCTCGAGGGCAAGAATGCAGTTTTATTCATCATTGTATCTTCAGTGTTTACCACATTGTCTGGTATATAATAAATACTTGACATATGCTTAATGAATGAACGAATGTAGGTCACAGGAGGCAGGCATTTCTTCTGTGGCCGGTATAGCCGACTGGTTCATCTCTGGAGTCAGATTGTGGGGTCTGAATCTCAGCTCTACCTTTGAAATGCTGTGTGACCCTGAAAATTTTACTTGATTTCTCTGCACCTCATTTTTGTTCATTGGTAAAATGATAGTAATAGAACCTTTCTTTATCAGCTAATTTTACTATGGAACATATCACCCCCAAAACGAATAGCTTGAAACAGCAGCCATTTATTTAGCTCAGTGTCCTGTGGGTCAGTAATTCGGGGTGTGTTAGTTCTTCCGCCTTGGCTAAGTTCAGTCACACAGCTGAGTTCGGTTATCAGGTCAGCTGGGCAATGGCTTGGTCCATGTGGTATCTCATCTGCCACAGGCTAACCTGGGCTTTTGCACATGGCAGCTGGCAGGGTTCAGAGAGGGAGAGTTGAATTATACAAGGCCTCCTGAGGCTCAGACTTGGAGCCGGCACAAAGTCATTTCTGGCAGATTCTACTGGTCAAAGCAAGTCACAAGACCAGCTCACATTCAAAGGGTGGGGAAATAGACTCCACTCTTGATGCAAAGAGCAACCAAGCCTCATTATAATAGGGTGTTTATATGGGGAAGGATGGAGACTGGGGCCATTCTTACAGTCTACCAAATTCTCATAGGATTAGCAAGAGGATTAAGAAAATAAAACACCTAAATGATTTAGACTAGTGTCCACCACACAAGTTAATAAGCTCAATAAGTATTAGCTATTATTAGTCTGCTTGAAGTTGCCAGGAAGTTTCACCTTGGAAAGAAATCTGAGTTCAATCTTGAGACCTAGGTGCAGTTTCTATACGTAGAGAACCAAGGCCTCTGATAAGAACACAACCTAAGCGTTGGCACTGTGGTGTGAAAGTGGGTTGTGTTCAGAAAATAGCTAACAACAGACTTCCCAGAAGCATTAGAACTAGATCCTGGGAACCCAGGATGCTGGCCAAGGGGTTGGATTCGACCCCGGGGCAACAGCAAAGCATTGGCTTTTGACTAAGTGCTAGTCAATAGCACTATTTCTTGACTTTTATTGTTATTTCAGATTTTTTGTTCTTCAATAAGCTTCTTGATGCTGATGGTTTGTGGTATCTCAGGCCACATCTCCCCAAGATTTAAAATAAAACACTAGAAACCTGCAAGTTTTGTCTGGGTTTTGCCACTCCCTGGCTTTGGGGAGCCAAGAGGTCCTTCCTTCCTCCATTCTATTGTAAAATGGAACAATACCTCTCTCCGTCCACCCATCTTACAGTGGTGGCAATCTGAAAGGTCAGGCCACGGGAAGTAGTATTTACTAACTGAAAGACGCATGGGGAGGCCAAGCTTTGATATTGATATAATTGGAGGATAATTCATGAATCTTAAGCAGAAAAGTCAAGAACCAGAGAAATAAAGTTTCAATGTGGCTGTCCCTTCCTGTTAGGCAGCAAAACGCTTCTTGAACTGCTCTGAAGATAAAATTAAGTTCACCCAGTCCGGTGAGATGGTCCTGAGCAACCTGAACCACAGATACACCTGGGTCCCTGGCACCCTGAAGGCTGACCAGCCTGCCCAGAGCTGGTGGCAGCTCTCGTTAGACTGCTCAGTGCCAGCATTTTCAGCATCTTTCCACTGTATATAGTTTAAATGCAGATTCACTGATGAATAAATCTGATAATTCCGTCAAAGTATGAAGACTGTTTGAATTAGATGACGACATGATCATAATTAATTTTTGTCTATAAGACAATTCTGGCTCCTCTTACGCCATGTGAAATCCATCCCGCTGAGGGCTCTTGACTAGTCACGTCCTTCCTGCCATTTTAAAAACAATAGTGGCAGAGATGCAAGCTGCTGGTAAGTGCTCAGCAGGACAGATCAAACACACAGATGCAATTTCTGTACGTTGAACAGTGAAGTAAGATAAAATTCAAATACTTACGAACGCTTAGTAGCTAGCATCCGATTGCTGCAAAAATTGAATCTTTCATAACGGGATTTATTGTAAATAGTGTCATATCATTTGTGAGTTCTGCGATAATTTCAGTCAAAGCCAGGGCAAGATATTGGAGGTATGTAATTTATATGATATAAACACTGGTTTACGCACAGATTAAGAACGGATTTTTTTTATTATCAATATTCTTTTTTTTAATTGCTTACAAAATAGCCATAACTGTAATTTTTGTCTGAATGGTAAACATTCTCAAATAGTGTAACTTTAAAATCCAGAAGAAAACAGCCTAACCTCTTCATTTTAACAGCTGTTTTAGAATTGCAACCCCCAACGGGTCCCCCTTCCCTTCCGTCCAAGTTGTTAAATAAGCATTACAATTATAGGTAGTTAAAATTTTTGAAATGTGGCTTTTATATTGTTTGAAAACAGCAAAGGTCCTAGTAATCATAATTATATATCAATATCAATATATCCTATCAGTAAATATATATACATATACATATATAAATTCAAAACTAAGATACTGCAAGGTCTACAAAACAACCTTCATTCCTAATTCCTTTATGATAAAATGGAAAGATGGCAATAATTTAAGTGATCAATACTCTTTGGGTTTAGCCTTTGGGTTTAGTTTCAAATACTTCATTGGAAGCTCATAAAAGATCAACAGCAAAAGCGTACCATAAAATTATACTTTGCGTGTCAGAGAGTTTGGTGACACTTCACACACTTGATAGCTTTGCTTGCTAATGAAACAGAACCCCCAAAAGGTGTTATATTACAGTCACACAGTCTTCCTGTTCAAGACCTAAATAAGAGAAATTAAAAAAAAAAAAAAAATAGGAGGGCCAGAAGATTTGGATGATCTGTTCTCTTTCCTTCCCCTGCTCTAATCAAAAAGTCCTTTTCTATTATTTTATCATGTATTGGGGCTTTTTATTATAAATATGAGTATAAGAATGCAGCATCTCAGCAAGACCTGAATAAAGTAGTCTTACCGTCAGATAATCTAGGACCTTGATAGAGAAAGGCCTTTGTGAAGGATAAACGCTTCGGTATGATCTTTCCTCATCTGTTCAAGAGTAAATATCCCATATGCATGTTAATGTTGATCATTTTAAATGGGGAATTCCTGATTTCTGAACCAAAGAATTTTCAGGTTTCCCCCTCCCTTAAGCAGGTGTCTTTCCACCTGTCACCAATCAAAGGGGAAGGTAAAAAGGCAGGCTTTCAATGGTGCCCTGATGTGTATTTTAATAAGTTTACTAATCAGAGCACATGTCAGTTAGAATGAATCATGTTCATACATTTAATAGAAAACAAAACTCAATCTAACTCAAGTCCAGCTTTCTTCCATGTTCATTTTATTCAAGGGCATACCTTCTTTTCTCTGCTTTTTTTTTTTCCTTCTTTCTTGGACACCTCCAGCCCCCATTGACAACCAAAATGCAGGGCTATAAATGTAAGGGTGCAATACATCATGAGGTAAGGCTAGAGAACATGTCCTCTACCAAAATGCACATGAATCTCTGGTACAGCAAAAATTCCAGAGTCATGCTGGGGTTCATTTTGCATGCTAAGCAGGGTCAAAAATGTGAGCTCTCTGTGGCCGACCTTATATATCAGATGAGCTCCAAAGTTTAAAGGTTATATTTGTGAAATTGCAGCTGGCTTTCCTAGCACTTGATTCTAGCTCCTGCAAATCAAAGACTCCTAATTGAAAGGCACATCTGACAATAAGCTTAATCTTCCAGTAAAAAAAAAAAATTGTGACTTCTGAATCCTTACTGTTGAAGCTGACAGAGAAGTTCAGAGATGGTTGTATAACCAGAGAAAATATGTTTTCCAACAAGATCATAAAGCTTGAATGGTGCAGGGAAAAAAATGTAAAGCAAAGGGCTGTCCTCTGTTCTGTCTACTTCCCCCACCCCCCGTTGTACACTTAGCCACTCACCTCTTAGGCAAGGGCTCCTGACTTCCAAGTCAGACTCAAACCCCAAATACCAAGACACTATAAAGTGGCATCTTGGCATACTTTGAGATCAGACGGTTTCTGCATTTCATAGTGTGAGGGGTGAGGGGGAGGTGAAAGGGAAAAGCAGCATACCAATGTAGTGAAATCTGGAAACAACAGCACATACACAGACACAAAAAGTTTGCATATTGCACAGAGCGCTTGAAGATCATAAATCTATGCATGAGAAAGACGTAGTGGAAATTTTGGGGGGGATTAGAGTTTATTTTTGTCATCTCTGTGAGACAGCTACTCATTCATCCAGATCACAGCTAAGAAAAAAGCTGGTCACAGAAATTAGCAGTTTCAGCTCAGCAGCGAAGTCGCCAGCCTGTGAAGGCAGAGAGAAATTGACTAATTAGCAATGCGCACTAAAACTTGACGGTTCTTTATAGAGAGAGAGAAGAGAGAGGGAGAGAGAGGGAGAGGGAGGGAGGGGGGGCTCGCTTTTTCCCCTTCTTTCTTCCAAAGATGTTTGAAATCGCAGTCATTTACGCTCGACAATTTTTACAATAGCCTTGAGCCATAATTTTGCGAGTCTCTCCAGCATCCATCCCCCTGTATGGTCTCTCTCTACTGGCCAAGCACGACCGTTTCTCTCCCCAACCGTGGATTTCCTATTACTCTCGTTACGACTCACTGAGCCCCAGGCCCAAGGATAATGATGTGTTGTTTCTTGGTAGCATAATTTGTCACACGTACATTTTTTCTTCTTCTTCTCTTGCAGAAAGCTCTGCTCCCTCTCTCTCTCTCCCCTCTCTCCCTCTCTCTCTCCCTCTCTCTTTCTCTCTTTTCTCCCTCTCCTACATTTTCTTGCTGTTGCTAATTCATGGTGATCAAATGATGTACGACAAAATAAATTGTAAAGAGTGACTGCCTGGAGTTGGGAACCAGAAGGTGTTTTCCCCCTCCCAAGGAGAGAGCAAACCTTTAAAAAGGAAGGACAATTGATTTTTGGGGGGGAGCTTAAGTGAGCCTTGACTTTGCAGCTGGTTGAAAGCAGGTAAGTTTCTGGCCTTGTGTCTGCCTTGTGTGTGTATTTTGTTCTGTCTTTTGGGTTGTTGGCCGGGTGGGGAGGGACGCGAAGGGAGTCTTTCAGAGGGGTGGGGGGGGGTGGTTGTGTGGCAAACGCTCATAAAGAATAAAACTCCTATTGCAAGAAATAAGCAGATGAGGGGGGAAGGCAAAGGAGGAGAGCAAGAAGGAAGGGGAATAGGAAAAGATGGGGTGGGGGGGGAAGACAACGAAGCGGGGAGAGCGAGAGGGAGGTATGACCGAGTCCACTTAAAGGGAGAGACTCTGGGAGATGTTTCAGGAGAGCCAGAGATTTGGGGGCGGGGGGGTGCTGCCGGGGGAGGGAGCTCGCGGGAGATTACGGTCCACCTGGAACGGGATGATAAAGTGAGTCGAGAGGAGCCCAGTCCGGTGGAAATAGGAAGCCGGCGATCCAGGGCTGGCGCCAGGCAGGGCAGAGTGAGCCGCAGTGGAAGGGGCAGGTCCGGCGGGATCCCTCTGAGCCTGGCGGCGGCGGCGGCCGCGGATCTCCCGGGCTGGCGGGCGCGCGGGCGGGGTGTGGGCAAAGGGTCCCTTTCTGCTCAGCCCTAGAAGGTGCAATTACACGTTAAGGACCTGGCGCATCGATTTCGCCGCGCCTCCCCCCATCCTGCCCTCCTCCACCTGGATGCGGGCGGCTCAGACTTTTTACACAAGTAGTTCCAGGGCCGGGGGAGTCGGGGTGCCCTAGTGGGGGGCCTCGGGGAGGGCTGTACCGAGGGGCTCTGAAGGAAGCTGCGGCTTCGGCGGCAACGCTGGCTGCAGAGATCCCGCGCCGAACTGCGCCCCCCCCCCCCGCATCGGATAGCCCCCAGCCCCTCCCCCAACACCTGCCAGTTAACTTGAACTTCTCATAGTTACAGGAGTTAAAGCCACTGCGCCTAGTGCCCGGGAGGGAGAACCGTCCACACGAATCCCACCGGGCCTCCCGGCTCTTGCTCTAAATCCACCCCGGTAGCCCCACTTCCTTCCTCCTCATCTTCCTCGGTGCCGCCCCGCGGGGGAAGGGGAGATACACGCCCGAACTTCCGCGCTTTGAAATGCAGGGGGTGGGGGAAGGCGGGGGAGAGGGGGTCTGGGGCTGGAGGGATTCTCCTGCCAGGTTTAAAGGCGTCTCTGGAAAATTAGCAAAACTGAGTGGTGACTGGGAAGCCAACAGTTTGCGAAGCAGGGAAGCAGGCAGGGCCGGGGTGAGGGAAATGAGCTAGAATTGATAAGGACAGCTCCCGCCTCTGCCGAGTCCACTGAGCTGGTCCTCACCGCGCTCCGCTGCACTTTCCCGGGAGAAGAAAGGGCTTTATCTGCTCCCTCAGACTATTAGTCTAGGAGTTTCTCGGGGCAGCACGGCTAATCGAAGGGGTCCCCAGCTTTTGGAGGGCAAAGAATCGCCCGCCCGCACGCCTGTCGTGTCCCCGTTCCCACCCCCCAAAACTGGACCAACTGCGAAAAGCAAAGCTGCGGGCGCGAGTTGACCTGGAAGCTCCGCCGACGGTCGCCTCTGCGCTCTCGGGCCACCCCCCGGCTCCCCACTCCCCGGCCTCTCCCCGCCCCGGCCCGGCATGGACACGAGCCCACGGGGTGTCTCGGCCTCAGCCGCCACTTTGCCGTCGCTGCTGCCACCGCTGTCGCTGCCAAGAGCCGAGCCCGGGTGGTTTTAGGAAAGTGGGGGACGAAGTGTGTGGGCGGTGGCGAGAGGCGTAGTAGGGAGCAGAACGGGCGCCCGGACCCCAGACAGGGCCCTTCTGGTGGCGCTCACGGATCCAGAGCCTTCAGACCTCCTCCTAGGGTCGGGGTCCGGAGGCCAAGCTGAGCACTGATTGTGGTTCTTCGCCCTCCCCTCCCCTCCCCTCCACACCCGTCCCCACGCCGACCACACCCCACCCCCTCCACTACCCTTCTCCCCTCCCTCCCATCCCCCACCCCTGTCTGCCAGGTCGGAGGAGGGTTTAAAGCCAGGTGCGCCGAGTCAGCTCGCCATGTCCAGATCCGGGGACCGGACCTCCACCTTCGACCCCAGCCACAGCGACAACCTGCTGCACGGCCTCAATCTGCTGTGGAGGAAGCAGCTGTTTTGCGACGTGACCCTGACGGCCCAGGGCCAGCAGTTCCACTGCCACAAGGCCGTGCTGGCCTCCTGCTCGCAGTACTTCCGATCGCTTTTCTCCAGTCACCCCCCTCTCGGGGGAGGGGTCGGCGGCGGCCAGGACGGTCTGGGGCCCCCCAAGGACCAGCAGCCGCCGCAGCAGCAGCAGCCGCCGCCGCCGCCGCAGGAGGAGCCGGGAACTCCTTCCTCCTCCCCCGACGACAAGCTGCTGACCAGTCCTCGGGCCATCAACAACCTGGTGCTGCAGGGCTGCTCGGCCATCGGGCTGCGCCTGGTGCTCGAGTACCTCTACACGGCCAACGTGACCCTCTCCCTGGACACGGTGGAGGAGGTGCTGTCGGTCAGCAAGATCTTGCACATCCCCCAGGTCACCAAGCTCTGCGTGCAGTTCCTCAACGACCAGATCTCGGTGCAGAACTACAAGCAAGTGTGCAAGATCGCCGCCCTGCACGGCCTGGAGGAGACCAAGAAGCTGGCCAACAAGTACCTGGTGGAGGACGTGCTGCTGCTCAACTCCGAGGAGATGCGCGCCCTGCTGGACTCGCTGCCGCCCCCCGTGGAGTCGGAGCTGGCGCTCTTCCAGATGTCCGTGCTGTGGCTGGAGCACGACCGCGAGACCCGCATGCAGTACGCGCCCGACCTCATGAAGCGCCTCCGCTTCGCGCTCATCCCGGCCCCCGAGCTGGTGGAGCGGGTCCAGTCAGTGGATTTCATGCGCACCGACCCGGTCTGCCAGAAGCTGCTGCTGGACGCCATGAACTACCACCTGATGCCCTTCAGGCAGCACTGCAGGCAGAGCCTGGCCAGCAGGTATGAGACAACAAAGCAGGGGTGGGGGGGGGGGGCGGCGAGAGGCCGGAGGGAGGGGAGGGGGCAGGCAGGAGGGGGGATAGGGGTGGCCCGGGCGGGAGGCTCAGGCAGGCTGAAAACAAACGAAAACAAACAATTCAGACTGTGTGGGGAAAGTTGATTTGAGTGTCCCTGAAAGGTCAACAGGAAACTGGCCTCACAGCTTCCCCGAGCACTAGAAAGCCCACGTTCTCAGTATCCCCAGAGCCGGAGATGTGGGACTTGCGGGCTGAAACTGACAGGCAGGTGGGGTCAAAGGCCAGGCAGTTAGAAGTACAGCTTTGGAGCCCTTTTAATCCAGGCTTCCCTCTACATCTCAAAATATGCTTGCTTAAGAAAAAGGATTCTGTGATGAGAAGTCCCCACCCCACTCCCCCTCTTTCCTGCCTTGGGCAAGCAGAAGTGCCAGGCAATGCTCCAGGAGGAAAGCTTTCATTCATTCTGACACTCAAGTAATTTTCTGTTTTTCAGCGACTGGGGTTTGCTTAGAGCTCTGAAAGGCTTTGTCTTTTAGGGTCGCTGTTAGAAATTCTGGCATCCCATACCCAGGCAAACTTTTCTATCTTATGAAAAAGCAAAACCTTTCCTTACAGCAAAGCAAGAGGATCCGGGGTGTCAGAGTGAATCCTGCCTAGTAGTTCCCATGTCAAAGGGAAGCACAGTTGAAAACTGAGAGGAGGGGAAGGTCATCTAGCTGCAGTTAGGTCTGTGCGCCTGCTCTGAAGTCACAAAGAAGTTGGAGAGTTGTTATTGCTGTTGTTGTTGCTATTTGGAATGTGTCCCCTGTGTGTAATGAACGTGGGATTTGTTGTCAAAGTGCAGAGAGAAACAATGCCTTTGAAAAATGCTGCTGAGATTAAAAAAAAAAAAAAAGACTGTTGGAATTGACAATCATGTTTTATTGGCTCCAATTTTAAATGCCTTTTTAAATAAGCCCTAGCAGAGGGTTGCTTTCTCTTTTTAGAAAAGAGAAGCAGTATCTTCTCAGTTTCTCATGATAAAACATCATGATTCCAGATGCCAGGCTATCCCAGTCTAATCCACCTAAGTGCTATGTTAGAAAGTACATGGTTTAAGAATCCACTGTGGCCTTTTCCCACTCAGAACGATGTCTTAAACATGGGGTCCACTTTCTGCAGCCTTATGGAACTAAATGTTTATTTTTTCCGTCATGATGTTTCTACCAGACCTAGGTAACTAAAGTTTTAGGAAACTGGAAGATATTCTCTACAGTTGTTTAGGGAGCACTTATATTCAGGTGAGGCCCACGGGAGGCATGGGAAATCTTGAACTTAGAAATCTTGTAAGTTGATTTTTCTGCTATTTGCAAGAAATGAATTGTAGTGTCAGAACATGACAGTTAAGACAATAACACAAACGAGGATCCAAACTCATGTGCTTGAATAGTGAACACAGGAGTCCAAGCGACAAGAACATGGAATGTATTTTTATTTTGTAAGAGTTCCAATTTGCCTAAAGATCAAGATGGTAAGCTTAATGTGACGGGCAAATGTTACCACACCAAGGAACACTGGTGATCAATATTCTGTTATTTTAACTTTTGTGACTTATAAATGACTTACAAATATACTTAACTTAGCATGTATCATACTATTATGTTACAGTCCTGAACATACATTTATTCATATTTTTTAAATGTACAATCTAGTATAAATTCAGAAACCCAGAAGGATAATAAAATTAAGATTGAACTTGTTCTAAGAGTAAGTTGGGGAAATAAGCATTATAAATTTGATCCAATAAATAAGCTTGAAATCCTCGATGCACTTTTACCTGATAAATATGTCCTAGGTTTCAGTGTTGGAAGAGTTGACTTTCAAAATGCAAAATCCATTTCCCAGCTTAGTCTGGATTCAGCATGCTAGCTGGGGCCTGCTGGCTCTGTTCTGGTGGATGGCTGATACCCCTGACGACACCATCCAGCTTCACTGGGCCATATCATTGGAAGGATATGTAGTGGCGTCTGACCACTGAATGCTTACAAGTGTCATGGATGCTGCAAGAATCTGATACTTCTGCAATAGGAAGAAAACTGTATTTTCCTTTAAAAGCGGAAGATACGGAAAATAGTTCATGTGAACCTATTGTTGATCTCAAAGTAATATAGTTTAGACTTTGTTCCATTATTAGTAACTGAAGCATTTTAATTTTAGGGACTAATTACATTATTCTAATTTTAATTCACAGAAAGAATGCAAGAGTACCCATCAAGATCTTAACTTAAATGTAGACAAAAATGCTGTAAGTTGCAACCAACAGTATGATATCAGCCCATTTGTTACAGCATCAGAGCAATACAAAAATGTTCTCTCAGCCTTACCTGTAGTCTAACAGAGGGATAAATGTGTTAAACAATTGTTTTTGAAATTGCATCACTTTTTATTGAAGACAGTTGAATGGAAGGGCATTGTATTTATTACTGTTTATCCACCTGTAGTCTAAATATGAAAGAGTTCCTCAGATTCAGAGAAGGAGTTGAAAAATTTAAATTGGCCCGTCTGTTGGAATAAGTTCAAAATACAAGCACATAGAATAACTTCAGAAGGAATTTACTTGTTTAAGAGTACACGTTATCTATAGAATGTAGGGCTATTAATATAATAACAATATTTTAAATATTTTTTTTAATTATTGAGTAATTTTGAATTTTTATTAAGTCTAGAAAAATAAAGCAAGCCAAGCATAGAGACTTTATAAATATGCAAATTAATTTAATTTTTGTCCTAGTTGTTTAGTTTTTCTGATTATGACATTTATACTCATATTCATATTTTATTTTAGCAAACTAAGCATTAAGGATATTAAAAATAATAGACTTATTATCTTATTAAAATATATACATAACTAATTTAAGACCACAGGACTTAGATGGACACAAATTAAAATATTTTGAAGTCTTATTTCTTATTTTCATATTGCTTTTTGCAAGAAATGGGACATTTAAGAGATAAGTTTTGAAAAAGTTTCTGGGAAAGTCATTATTAAAGGCTTCTAAAGCAAAAAAATTTAATAAAGTGACATGACATGCAACATTTAGTGCATTAAAAAGTAAATATCAAAAGACTTGTAGTGTAAGTTTAGCTTAAGTAACCCAAAAAGGTTTTTTATTTGTATTTTTTAAATTTTTATGCATAATTTAGTAATTGTCCCAAGTAAATCAAATTGGACTGGATTAATTAACTTCTCTTTTACATTTTCATTGCACCTCCCACAATGTAACAATTAAATAAACGTTTAGTGAAAGTTGAAGGAACAAAATTATAAAATAAGAAAGCCTCAGTGTTACATTTTACCAAAAGTTCTCCACCCTATGTTACTATTGCACATAACAAAAATCCATTGAACCTCCTCCAGGAGAACACCTGTAATAGAAAAGCATTCATAAAAATAATTATATTTTTAAAATATTTTATCACCAGCTATTACAGTCCTGTATACAGTCCTGTACTGAAGTGTAATTTTCAAGAGATTATATTTTATAGATGACAAAAGGCTACCTTATAAAGATTTCACTTTCTGCAAAAGTCTATTTAAAGAGTTCATATAAATTAATGTAAAAAATCTATTTAAACATCAGAAATACTAATTATCTATTTGCTAAAATGACTTGCAATGACTAAAAAGCCATTAGAATTCCTTAAGGCACAGTTTTGATTCCTGGTTTTTGTGCTTAGAAAATGTTTCTTTAAGTGTAGGACAATATTTTCTATTGATTCCCTTCCTAAGACCTGAATAACAACCTTAACAAAGCAAACTAATCTGGTGTCCATGCATCCTCTAAATTGTGATTTCCCTTTATGTCAATTTGATACCCTCAGATAAGAATTTGTTAGGTAGTTAAATTTTGTATCAGAAGTCACTCAACCATTCAGAATACAATTTGTTTATTGTCTAAAACAGGGCCATTGATTACAAAATTATATCACAGATATGGGAGCCAGATACTTATATCCTACAATCAAAAAGCAATTAGAGTAGATATTAGTGCATTGCATTGGCTCAGAGGACTTACTGACAATAGTGGACATGTTCAAATTTTAACTCATCTTTGTTTTTTTTCCCCATACTTATGAACACATTGAGGCTCACTCATTACCTTAGCTACTTTCTAAGTATCTCCACTTTCTTATCTTAAAAATACAGTGAAAAGTGTTACTTTACTTACAACAGTTACTTCATACCAGGTGATATTCTAAGCCTTTTACAAATATTAAGTTATTTAATGCTCATAATAGCCCTAAGGGATGGGTACCATCATTTCCTTCATTTTATGCAAGGAAAAACTGATGCACAGAGAAGTTAAGCATTTTGCCCATGGTTGCACAGCTGGTAAGTGGTATGGCCAAAGTCTGAGCCCAAGCAGTTGTGGCTCTTGAGTCCGTGTTCTCATCCATGGTGTTCTGCTTCTTACTATGAGCCTCTCTATTCTATCATATAATCTGGTGATTGACCCTAGAGTTATATGTAGGTTTAAGACTTCCCTTTTGGAAAGACACTTGTGAGGGTTAAATTTTAATGTATCTGACTTTAAAAGAAGTTAAGGAGATGTATTATTCTGGACCAAAGGTCAGCTTTTTTGTTTCGGTAAAAGATCAAATAGTAATTATACTTGGCTTCAGGGTCACACTAACTCTGTTGCAGCTACTTCACTCTTCCTTGGTAGCACAAACACAGCCATGGACAATATGTAAATGAATGAGCATGGCTGCGTTACAATAAAACTTCATTTGTGAGCATTGAAATTTCATGTAATTTTCACATGTTATGAAATATTATTCTTCTTTTGATTCTTTTCCACCATTTGAAAATCTAAAAACCATTTTGTGTTAGGGGGGTGCTGTATAAAAACAGGAGGCAAACTGGATTTGTTCTGTGAGTCATAGTTTGCCAAAACCCATCTTAGGCACTTGGGATACAACAGTGAACAAAATGGACACAAAATTTTGCCCTTATTCTAGTGGAAAGAATCCCTCTGGTCTTCTTGCTTCTGTTTGGAAGGAATTCAAATCTAAATAATTCTACCATGCCAAGTTAAAATTTCAGCTTTCTATAGTAAGACTTAAGAATTTGAATAGCAACCCCAGGAAGGTAAATGGTGATTAATTAAAACAGTGAATGCGTTGCTCATTTTTTTCCAACATACTGGATATAGAACCAACTAACATAGGTTGGTCATTATTCAGAATAGGCTTTAATATCATTGATATGGTATTTTAATGATTTCCAGGAGGAAAATAGAGGAGCCAGGTACATTTAACACACTGCTTTCTGAGATTGACATGTACATATCGAATAAACGAATCTAGGCATATGAATGAACATGTGAACAATTATTTTTCTAAATGCCAACCTGTATCTCCAGCTGCTGTGATCAAAGGGCATTCTTGGCAGGATTCCTGACTTCTAAGTGAATCAGCTGGATTGAGTATGTCTATAGAACCTCCCTGCCTTCTCCAAAGTGGGTAACCTCTGGAGGAGCGTGAGTGCTGCTGTGGGTTTGGCTTATGTGTCTATCTCCCCGACTAGATCAAGTGCCTGGACTTGACCCCAAAGTGTGAGTTCAGTATGAATGAGTATTGGTCTTAAATATAATTGTGGTGGACACTTAGGATTTGTTTCAGTTTCATGTGAATTGACAAAGCCAATGAAAGATAAAAATGGAGGTCATTTTAAAGATGATTACATACACACACACATACACGCACACGACTGCTGTTTGCCAGTAATAATGGTACCTATCACTAATTGAGCACCTACCATGAGTGAGCTTGACATATTACTTACATTCTTTCTAGTCCTTTCAATCTTTTTAAATATTAGACAGTTGAGGCTCAGAGAAAATAAGTAAGTTGTCCAATTATCTGAATAATGTTGAGTTGGGAGTCAATTGTCATCATCTGAAGAATAGTCTCTTATTATGAGTGCATATTGTAAATATGGCCTCTATGAAAAGCAAACTCCAATCTACACCTCCCATATCTTTGTTTTACCACAGCACAGTAGTGATTAGCAGTTCCAACCCTCTAACACATCTTCAAACCACCCAACCAATGAAGAAGGGTGAGAGGAAGAGAGTAGAAAGCCCAGATTTTTTCCTACTGGTCTACCATACTCAATTATTAGTTCTGAGATTAAGGGGCTAAATAATGAGATTGCTGAGATTTATCACTATGATACTGACTTACTAAAAATAAGATGAGCCAATATATTTTCAATAAATCAATAAAAATAAGAACTTTTCAGCTTAGCTTTGAAAAATCATTGTGAAAATAAAACAAACCAAAACAAAGCCTTGGAGCTTGTATTGGAACCAAGAGATTCCCCCCAGCCCCCTAGATTTCTGTGCACTGGAGTCCTAGAGAAGCTATCAGCTTTGTTTCTGTGAAGACAAAACTCTTCACATTGGTGATACTTACAGGTGATAAATACAACAGGTAGAAGCCAGAATTATAAAAATACTCATATGCTTTAATAACAGAAAATAAGAGTACTCTAATTGAAAATTTATTCTGCTTATCTTTTGTTTCAAGAAAATCATTTTAACATTTGCTACACTGTAGTGTTTATGCCTTCTGTCATTCATTTGGAATTTCAGAAAATATATTCAGTGCTATGTCATTTCCATTAACATCCAAGATAATTCTTGATGCACGAATTACTAATGATGATTTCTCTTAAAAAAAACCCAAACAAATAAGCACTGTTATGATATGGGCAGGACAGTGAGTTAACCAGGGGAAGGACTCTTGGTTGTAACATATAGTGAATATGTCTATTTTACTGTAAATATCAAAAGGGCTTATTTACTCACAAATATTAATGACAATCAGGTTAGAACTATTTGCAACATAAGAAGTAAAGCAGAAAGGCACTAGAGAAAGCTTACTGTAGTTGGGAAATGAAAATAGCAAATATTTGTGATAGAAAGAGAGAAAATAAATCAAAGGGAAGTAAAAAAAAAAAGAAGAAAAAACAGCAGTAACAAAAATGCAAGGAAATATGGGAAATCAAAGAAATTATTAAGATAGAAACCATCTGAAAAAGAAAGAAAAAGAGAACTAGTAGTAAAGGAGGATGGGCAAGAAAATTCTAGAGCTTGGAGAGTAGACGCTCAATATTTGTTGGACTAATAAGCACAAATTAAGAAGCATCTAAGTCACTACATAGTGAACATATAATTTGCAGAGTTATAGACAAAGTTCCACTAAACGGAAAAAAAAACCTCTTTTCCTCAATAGAAAAAATTTTTCAACAAGAAAAAAATGGTCAGTCATGGACCCTTCACTCCTATAATTTGATTCAGTTCAATAATTATATATTTGTAATCTGAGTTAAGATGTTTTATAAATAACTTTTTGTTCTTGTGCTAGATAATGCAGTAGCTTCAGAAACATCAGGGTTTAAAGGGGCAGTCTGTTATGCCAACAGGAGGAGATGAAAATGTAACTGTATTCTTCGTAAATCTTGATTCTCAGTATAACTAGAGCTGGCAGCAGACCTGAGAAACAAGGGGACCTTCATGACCTTGGGCAGATTTTCTAAACCCATGCCCATGGCCGTGCCACTCCCACGGTGGGAATTTGGGGTGATGCGTCGAATTTACCACTAACAAGAAGTTCTGCCACAGAATATCCCCCAAACTTGTGTTGAACATGTATAACACACCAAACTCTGTGCTATGCTCTGAGATACAGAGTGAAGAAGACAGACACATTCGTGACTTCATGTGGTTTACCGTATAAGGAAAAAGTAAATAAGTACACAGATTAATCACACTGGTAATACATGCTATAGATTGGAAAAGTGCCATTTGCTGGGAAACGGTGTAACACAGTGCTGTAACCTTGTCGGAGTGGCCAAAGAGTTCTTTCTCTGGTACCTTCCAGGGGCTGAAAGAAGGTGTGTGTGGCCAGAGATTGTGCAGGGAGGGTTGTCCAAGTCATAGAAGAAGTTGTGGGCTCTGCTAAGGATTATCCACTGCATGGATGAACTCCATATGGAAAAACCAGCATGCTTTTATACTTGAACTGAGTAAATGATCAATACTGTATTGGAAACACTGCCACCTTTGAATTCGTAAACCTAAATGTGTATCTTAGCTCTACTTTAGCTGAGTTCCACATCAGTAAAATGGGTTAAGAATTATTGTTCACCTTCCTGGGGTTTTGGTAAGGATCAGCTCAGAACGTGAAAAAACTACAAACAGAAAGTGCTAGTTGTAATTGATTTCTTTTTAATTTTAAAAGATACACTAAGCAAAGTTACCTGAATACGTTTTTGTCCATCTAGAAAACTCTTGAACATAATTTGTGATTTCACTGACAGCACAGAAATAGTCAGACTTCTAAGGACCTAAGAGTGAAGTTGGAGGGACCCGAAGGTGAACACAAGGTCATCAGAAGGAAGTGGGAAAATCAGAATTTTTGATTGCTCTCAGCAATTTATATTTCATTCCTGAAAATGATGGCCTTTTTAGGTATAAGAGTCTCCATTTCTTCCTTTCACAGAGGAGAGTCCCTCCTCTTTTTAATCTCATACATTCGATGTAGGACTTCGTTTGCTGCCGATCGCAGAGCCTCTGGCGTCCGTGTCTGGCTCTCTGCTCCCACAGCGCCTGCGAGCGGGTTGGTGAGTTACACCTGCGCTGGGACCCGAGCTTCCTCCGAGCTCAGCTGGGCCACCGTATGGAGACTGGCTCACTGGAGGCTGCAGAGAAGTGAACTGAAGAATTACAGTCGGTTTCACTTCCCTGCCTTATGTGCCTTAAGGTGCCTCTGAAGACAGACGAGGCCAGTGAAATGGAGAGGAGGACGAAGAGAGAAAGACCTAGGTTAGAGAAGAAAAGAGTCCTTGAAAATGTAGAGGCATCGCTGAAAGATGCGGAGGGACAGATGTGTTTGCCTGTCTGCGTGCGTAGCCCCCGACACTGCGCACTGTGGGCTGCCAGCTTGAAATTTTCTGTACGGTGGCTTCTGAGAGGTGTTTTTATCAGCTAAGGGTCTATTTTGCGTGTGGGTGGGGCCGGGACAGTCAAAGATTCACAGTCTGGCACTGAGTGAGGAGTTACTGGGTTGGGAGGGTCAATCTTTCGCCAAAAAGAAAATAGTCGTATTTTGTAAATCCTGCTTAGAACAAAGCAGCAGACTGTCTGGCCCTGATTTTTAGCACCCCTCAGAACCAAGCACACCGGAACATCCTGGGCAAATGGAAAGGATTAGAAGAGGGAATGGAAAATCTGTGAGTCAGAGAGGGAAACTTCGAAGGAAGAACTTTACTGCTTTAGGATGCACACCAGGACCTCAGCACTTCCTACCCCATATGCATTAACAGGGGGCCATGGATACTGTGAGGAATCCCAGCCAGTACTGGTGTGTTATAGAGGCAGAAGTGTGAGCCTCCTAGCAGGGACCAATTTGGTGGATTGGTTACTATGACAACTGTACCACTACTGTCAGTGGCAATTCCTGTAAACTCCCTGTCTTAAGGTTTTCGCAAGGGTTCACTCCAGAATAACATCTGTAGGTACAGACTACAGAGTAAAGCTAGGAGATATAGGTATGGAGAGAAAGAGAATACGACATAATAGGAGGTACAGATAAAAATGTTATGTTATAGTGCAAATATCTTAAACAGTTCTATTGCAGAGTAATTAAGACCTAAAATTCAGACAGATGCAGGTCAAATCCCACCTTGACCACTTAAAAGCTGGCTCTCTTTGGGTAATTTACTTAATCTGTTTTCAGATTGCTTACCTCTGAAATGTAGATAATGATACCCACCTCATCAGGGCAATTCTGAATGTTGGAAGAATGTATGTACTACACTTAACACAGTACCTGATGGTAAATACTTAATCATTGATAGCTTTTATTTTTATAGGAATAGTTCTGTTTATATCCAATTTGCCTTTCTGTTCACTTGTTAGGACTCCTAATTCCATACAGGATGTTCATTCTAGAGCCGGAGTCTCACAGTCTGAGTTCCAAGATAAGGTTTAGCTGACAGTGTCCATTTTATCCACCTTTGAGTAAACTACAGAGCTGAGACCAGTCCTGAGTCTGGCCCATTCCCTTGTTCTATCCATGTCAGCAATTGGAAAAGTTAGAAAAGGCTTTGTGGATTCAGGTTGAACAGCTTTTTTGAGGTGTAATTTACATCCAACACAATTCACCCATTTCAAGTGTACAGTCCAAGGAGCTTTAGTATATTCACAGTGTTTGCTACCATCACCACAATTCATTTTAGAACATTTTTACCACCCTCTCCAAAAAGACCCCATACCTATTAGCAATCAGCCCCCATCTGCCCCTGCCCCTTGCAGGTGTAGGCAACCACTAATCTACTTTCTGTCTCCATAAATCCATAGATTTTCTTATTCTGGACATTTCATATGGAATATGGCATCATGCAATATATGGTCTTTGGAGCTGGCTCCTTTCATGTAGCATAAGTTTTCAAAGTTCATCTATGTTGTAGCGTGTAGCAGTACTTCATTCCTTTTTATGGCTAAATAATATTCCATTGTATGGATAAACCACACTTTATCCATTAGTGGATGGACATTTGGTTTGTTTCCACTTTTTGCTATTATGAATAATGCTGCTATGAGCATTTATGTACAAGCTTTTGTGTGAGCATATGTTTTCATTTCTCTTAGATACATACCTAGGAGTGGAATTGCTGGGTCTTATGGTATCACAGTTAACACTGAACAAATGTTTAACTTTTTGAGGAACCGTCAGAATGTTTTCCAAAGCATCTGTACTGCGTTCTCACTAGCAGTGTATAAAGGCTCCAATTTCTCCACATCCTCGCCCACACTTAATACCTGCCTTTTTGACTGTAGCCACCTAATGGATGCGAAGTGCTATCTCACTGTGATTTGCATTTCCCTAATAATGCTGAGCATCTTTTTGTGTGTTTATTAGCCACTTGTATATTTTTTGGAAAAAAGTCTTTTTCAAATCCTTGGCCATTTTTTAGTTTGGTTATTTTCTTTTTCTTATTGAGTCGTAAGAGTCTTTTTGGCGTTTTTAGGAGGGCTTCTTCTGGTTCCTAGATCACAGCTGGGGCCACCTTCTGCAGGAATTGGGTGTTCCATTTGACACAAATGAAAATCAAATGCATGCACATGTACAGTGGAAAATTCTCTAGATACTTTTGTAAGGCACATATGTCTTATTAAAATTCTTGGTTTTTAGTGTGGCAGAGGAAACTATCTGTGGTTGATTTTGATGTTGTTTGTTTTCTTCTTCATGTGATTATTTTGGCTTTATGTTGATTTAGGCATTATATTCCTCAAGTGGTAGTCTGCACTTGGTGTAGCAAATCTTTTATTCAAAGAAAAAATATTTATTACTCAAGTTATTTATTTACATTGTCTTAAAGGCGCATCAGAAATTTTTATTCAAACTATGTTTATACAATAATTATTTTAGGGAAATGAGGTAAAATTCTTTGACTGCCAAGACAGTGATGACTCATAAGAACCACTGAAGAAGAAGAAGAAATTTCTTAATAAAACCTGAAAAACAGATGCTCTTATTTGAAAGGGGATGCAAAAGTGTTCCTTGTGGGGATCACCAAGAAACAGCACAGCCCAGAATTTTCAGTCACGGCTGACATTCAACTGAGGGCTTCCCTATACGTATCACCAAGGCAGTTTTTGACATGGAAAAGCTAAATTCATCATGAGAATAACTTGTCCGGTTTCATCTTCCTTTGCTACAGTGTCCTTGCAATTTTCCTTAGGGACAAAAAATATCTACTTCTCTTGACAAGAAATTACTTTTACTACTCTTAGTAGGTTAGGTTAGGTTACTTCACTGACTCTTTTTTTTTTTAAGTTTTTAATTTATTCATTTATTTATTTTTGGCTGCACCGTGCAGCATGTGGGATCTTAGTTCCCTGTCCAGGGATCGAACCCAGGCCCACAGCAGTGGAAGCGTGGAGCCCTAACCACTGGACCGCCAGGGAATTCCCATAGGTTACTTCACTAACTCTTGCTTTGAGTGTATGGATATGACAGAATGTTCAGCAAATCATTTCCTAAGCTTAATGTTTATGCTTCTGGACGGAACAATTTCTATTTTGATTATGAATCTCTTTGAACAATCATATTCTTGCTTTCTGTTAAAAGATTTACATGTCTATTACACGACAAAGAAGACTTCAGGCCACCATCATAGATCTGAGTGTAAAGCAGTAGAAATTTTAACGTGGATTTCTTATCTGGCTATTCAAAGGGACAAAGTGTTATTAAAAGCATGTGATAACTTCGTAGGTTTTAGTAGCACTACCACCAGATCCCAGGTAAGCAGATAATTGCCTAAATTAGTCACTTTGTGTGTTTAGAAGGCAGGCACCTTCTTCCCTCGGCAGAATTATAGAGAAGATACCTAATTCAAGGTAGTCAGTTCAGAACCCTGAGAAGCCCAATAAACTTCAACTGTCACTCAGACAGTCTTATATTCAAAATTTGGAAAGAGAAAGCAGACAAAGCAAAACTGAAATAGTGGAACACCACTTTGTTGCACACAAACTCAGGATCTGTGCTTGCTCCAGAGTTAGGAAGCAGCAAACAAAACCAGCAGCAAGCAAAAATCCATTCCAAGGAAGGGGCACCCCCTGTACAGGAAGAAGCCCCTCAAGTCTTGCATCAGCCTAGTCAAACTGAGAGCCCAGGTTCCAGAACACAATAGTCTTTTTGACCTAGAAAGAATAGTCTCACCTCAGAAAGATTTTTCTGGAGAGTGCTTCCCATTTTTTATGGCAAGGAAACTTTAGAATCTCAGAGCATGAGAAACATTCAACATGTCTGAAAGCACAAAGAAATGTATGTCTATGGCTTTACAGACACTAATTAGAGTCTGCCACAAAAGCTTATGGAATCACTTCTCTCCTTTATCCGTATCTGTTCTTATCCCTCCTGGTGGCCCTCCCTTCATTGGAACATTGTTAACCATTAACATTTACTGCATATGTAAGTAGCCGAGCACCAAGCAGAAGAGGAGATAAGGAGTCTGCCTCCCATGTTCCAAATTCTCCACACGGTGAGTGGTCGGTTGACTGCTATAAAATACAGCTGTTGTGTGGTGAAATTAAGACGATCCTTTCTTAAAGCAGTCGTGCAGGTTTTGACCATTGAAGCCTCCTTCTCAAGTGTCAATCCCCAAAAATGAGTGTGAGAGTCATTGGCGTCGTTCTGCCCTGTGTTCCTGTTGGCTGGATAGTTCTGTTAAGGACTGTATTAGTCCGCTCAAGGTGCCATACCGGAATAAATATGGACCAGGTAACTTAAACAACTGAAATTTGTTTTCTCACAGTTCTATTCTAGAGGCTGGAAGTCCACGATCAAGATCCAGCAGGGCTGGTTTCTGGTGAGGTCTCTCTTCCTGGTTTTCAGACAGCTGCCTTCTCACTGTGTGCTCACATGACCTTTCCTCTGTATGCAGAGCTGGGGGGTGGGGTGGGGAGAAGAAGAAGGGAATCTCTGGTGTCTCTTCCTCTTCTTATAAGGACACCAGTTCTATTAAATGTGGGCCCCACCCTTATGACCTCATTTCACCTTAACTACCTCCTAAAAGCCCTATCTCCAAACACAGTCACATTGGGAGTTAGGGCTTCAACATAAGAATTTGGAGGCAACACCATTCAGTCCAAAACAAGGGCCAAGAATAGAACACAAGGAATTATAAAACAGGTTCGAGGCACTAACTGAAATGTTACTTTTCAACTAGATCTATACAGGCAAAATTATCTAGGCAGATGAGCAATTATCCAAGTCAGCAATGTGTTGATAGATCCTCCAATAATACAAACCTAGAAGAGAAAACAAAAGTACAGATCTGCTTTCCTCAGCCCCATAAAATCTTGCCTAAATCAGTAGTTCTTTGAAGAATCAACCATAGAGCTTTTTTACTGAGACATATCTTCCCTAGTCCTACCCAGAGATTCTAAATAGATTGATCTGGAACATGGACCCAGGAACCTGCATATTTAGCAACTTCCTGGGTGATTTTGGGACCACATTGAGAAAAATCACGAGACTAAACAGATGCTTCTGTTTTCCAATTTGCTACATATCTATGGACGATGGAAGAAAATACTGATTGCAATTTACTGGAAGATAAGTTTAAGGAAAATTTATTGCAAAACTAAAAGAAATCAGATTCACTGACATGAGAAAAAGGGAAATGAGTCTTAGGGAAAGTTATTGGAATTACCGGACTCTAGGGGATTTGCTTCCTGATGATGAAATTTGGGTACCTACTGCGCTAGAGAATTTTCAGGATAATTCAAGCCACACAGTATAGAGTCCACAATTCAGCTTCAGAGAATGTGGTGAATTTTCCCAGAATAATTTGTTTCTGCCTGTCAGAGATCTGATGATTGAAAAGGACAGTGTCAGGGATTGGCTGATCGGTGAGTCTCAGAGGCTTCTGCAAATTCCCCTTCCTGGGGAGACGTTGGAGGGCCTCCTAGATCCTGCAGATCCCTTGAGCCAGGGTTTCCTTTATCACTTAGCCCCTCCAGGGTTGGTGAAGCAGCAAAGAACGGAAAGAACTGGCTCCCCACAGGGAGGGAGAGGGAAAGAAGAGGAGGATAAGAAATTCTTATTTCACCCACCGCAGTGGGGTGTCCCTGAGCTGGATCCCACAAGCCACACCTCATCGTCTCCACAGTACACACCCCAAGCCTGCCTCAGTCCCTCGTGGCTTCTCTACCCCCAAATGAGGATAACTTTCATTTATCTTAATCCCAGGATGATTTCATAACCTTATTCTTCCCCTAAAAATAAATTCTGGGCCCATGTAGAGGGTGTCAGCTACAACTCCCTTTTCTTGAAGATGGATACCTATTTATTGCCATGAATATTCCAAGAGAAGCATGGGGCAATACATTCAGTTACTAACTAACTTTTCTCCCTATCTCTCTGCATGACCACTCCTGCAGTGACGCTCCAACTGGCAACAGCCTGCCTGGCAGGAGGCTGGCTCCTGTTACTCAGAACGAGCTTCCTACTTTCCCCACGAGAAATCTTTCCCTGGAGTTAGAGGAATGGATAAAATCAGTCTCTAGACCCATGAGGTGTCAGTCAGGCCATTGTCCCCTCATCCTGAATGGCTGAACTTCTGTTTGGGGAACGTGATTTTGTTAAAGATTCATTTTTACTGTTAGGTCTTGGACTGTCAGATACAAGTAATTTCAGTGGGAGGTATGTGACATCCTGAACTTGGATTTTCAGCGTCATCATGTGATCTTGTGTCTTTCTGCACTTTGTCTTGTGCAGCAGGTACCAACATTTCCCCAGGTCAGGAAGTCACTCTTTTCTCTTCAGAAAGGCGGCCAGATGGGAGGGAGAGAGAGAGAAGTCTCAATAATGAGATTGGTTCTCAAGAGGCAGCGTAGTCTAATAATTGGCCTTTATTAGGGGTTTAAACGCAGGCATTACTTAGGAGTCCATCACTGGCATGAGAGTGATGCTTTATCGCTTTTCGTCACTAGGCTACACAGAGCTTGAATAGCTCCTTGGTGACAGGCTGCACAGAACCACTTCTCTCTTGAGCAAGAAGAAGAGTTTTTTCCTATTACACAAACATTGGTGTCCCTGCCAGCGTGTTGGGTGGCATCTGTGCTAGTGAGTAGGGAGACCCCGAGTCCCACTTGGAGGCAGGATGGATTAGTCGAAGAGGTCATACTTGCCACACAACTTCCTCCCAGGAATAGGGAGGATTAATGAGATGCTATTCCCATTGCAATTCATGCTCCTCAGTAAGTCACCATGTACTAGGTATTAGAATTAGAGATTATATAGGTAATCAAGCAAAGAAGATACTCAACTACTTCTAGTTACCAAAGGAAGCTTTAATCTAGGAGGTTGGGAAGAGGGGGGGTGTGGAAATGCAGTGAGTATAAAGTTGGCTGAAAGCCATTTTTCCTCATGAAGCAAAGGACCAGGAGTGAAGTGTGAAATGCTATGTACAATATAAAGATAGACCCATTCTGGCTTATGAACTAAGCCTTGGGGAGGCTTACATTTCATGGATTCGGATGAGGACCTTAAGACACTTTTGTCATATCTGCCTCTGCCATCATGAACCCGTCTACAGCTTTGGTGTTCAGAGAAATGTGGCACAAACATCGGCAAACTACCCCACCTGCATGCTGGGGGACCCGGTGACATTCTGAGTTCAGTATGTGTCAGTGAAGAATTGTGGAAGAATGTACTAGTGTGCTACAGGGGCTCGGGTGAGAAGTGAAGGAGTGGGAAGATGGTTCATTACAATTGTAACATGCAAAGCTCCAGTCATTCAACATGTTGAGCTTCTCATGGTCAAACCTATAAGAAGGGGCCAAGTTGGAATGTGACTAGGGTTCAAGATTTTAAAGTCCTGGTTTCTTCCATTTACTATAGCGTGTCCTCAACTATGGTTTACCTGCCACTGGTAGAATGTGAGACCATTTCAGATGGTACACGAGAAACCATTTTTAAATTTATTTTAATCGTTAGGTATTACTATATTTTAACAGGTATCAGAGATAAAACACAGTTAACCCATGAAGCCCATGATTCATAAATAAAATTGCTAGAACAATGATTCTCAATACCGGTTGTATATTAGAATCACACAGAAAGCTTAAAACAATTTTTAAAAAACACCGATGCTGGGTCCCACAGTAGATCATGAAATCAGAATCTCTGAGAGGCGCCCCGACCCTAAATATTTTATAAAAGCTCTCCCAGGTGGTTCTAAAGAGCGGCCACCATTGGGAAAGACTAGAACAGACCGGGATGAAGCATTTTAAAGTGATCAGTTTTAAATAAAATGTTAAGTAAATAATATACGGATCTGGCAAAGATCATTAAGGTCCTGTACTGTGCTAATAACTGAAATTTGGTAAACTTCCCTCTATCGTGGGTAGCTCCCATTCTGGGGGACAACATTGATCCTAGGTAGCAGGTTAGATCTGGGGGTTAATCAACAAGACTGTCTGTTCTCCAATATGTCACCCTCTGACTCTTCCACATTTTGGTTCAGAAACATGGCTTTTCCTCTTTCCTTTTTGCCTTTTGACACCCCCATCACCACACCCACTGACTGGACCTTAAAACAGACGAGGAAAAAAAAGGATGATAAGAATCTGTAATGACATATATCTGGATTAGTGGGATTGCAAATGACTTTGACCCTTTTCACCAGTTCGTTCTTTTATTCATCATTTCTTCATTCCCACAACAAGCATTTACTGAGTACCTATGTAGTACTAAGTCCTTTTTGTGTTTAACTATACTTAGAATTTTTCTCAATGAGCCTGTGTTGTCTTTATGATCAAACGAATCTTAAAGTTACTTCCATTTTAGGAAAACTAAATACTGTATATGACTGACCATTCTCCACTCACCACGCAGCCAGACTCCTGGCGGGAGAAAAAGTGTCAGAAGATGGAAGCAAAGACATTTTCAGCCATTCCTGAGAATCACAGAAGGGTTGTGTGCGAAAGCCCTAGAGACATTTCCTCTGTGAAATGGAAGAAATAAAACCCATCCTGAGGCACTGGAAATGGTGCCCAAACCCTTTTTCCTCTATTCCTTCATCTGTTAAATGGGGATAATGATACTTTATGTTTACCTACCTCAGAGAGGCATTACCAGGTCTATTTAAAGGCTCTTCTGATGAAAGCTGCTGTGTAATTACCAAGAACAGCTATGATAAAAAAAAAACCTAAATACAACAGCAAATCAGCTGGAACAAGTTCTCCAGGGAGTTTACTTCTCTGGAAAAATTGAAGAAAGGGGTAGCAGCTCTCCTCTGGGGACTTTTGGGTACCCTTCTAGCTGGAAGTTTAGGGAAGGCTAGCTAATCTGGAAAGTCTCCTCCTGGCTACTGATTTGGGATCTTTCTCTGTTTACTTTTTCCCCACGGTCTAAGCAGTTTCCATCTGAAATTCCTCTTTCAAGTTTTTCAGATCTTAACTCAGAAACTGTTTTATCCGTGAAAAGAATCTCAAGCAAGGCACTTAACCTATGACAGAGAAACAGAGAGAGAGTGTTTGAGAGAGACAAAGAGAGAAAAGGGAGGCTATAATGTAGAGGATATGTGCATTTTATTGAGGATAAGTAATGGGGAATTCTTTGATAGTTTATAAAAAGAGGACCGAAGTAATTGATTGTTAATGTCAGGCTTTGCTGAAATTCATTTGACAAAGCATGTAGGGTAAATTCGATGGGAGCAGAAGCTCACAAAACAAGGACATCACTATTACAACAGCTCAAGAGAAAGGCAACCCAGCTGAATCAGGCTACTGGCAGTTTGGTTGAAATGAAGAGATATTTTTTTTTTATATTGGAGTATAGTTGATTAACAATGTTGTGTTAGGTTCAGGTGTACAACAGAGTGACTCAGTTATACATATACATGTATCTATTCTTTTTCAAATTCTTTTCCCAATTAGGTTGTTACAGAATACTGAGCAGAGGTCCCTGTGCTATACAGTAGGTCCTTGTTGATTATCTATTTTAAATATAGCAGTGTGTACATGTTACAGCTCTAGAATCCATAGGATTTGGTACAACATTGACTATAGCAGGAAAATGAGAGAAGAGTCAAGACTACCATAAAATTTGGAGAGTTGGATATCATAAGGTTTGGGGACTTCCTTAACAGAGAGAGATGGCAACCAAGAGTGAGTGGGTTGAATTTATGAATGAGATCTAGACCAATGCCATTGTAGGAAGCCCAGTGGTTTTATATTTTTGCTAAACTTGCTTGTGCAGTAAATATTCTGACTGTTTATAAACAGTGAACCTATGGTACCTGAAAAGGCTTCTAAACAATAAAAGAAAATGTCAAAATTCCAAAGATGGATTTTCAAATGAGTGCTTTGTAAGTTTAATAATTATGCATAATAATAATCATTGTCATTTATCGATTGATTACTATGGGAACTACATACATATTTTCCATATGCAACTCAGATGTCAGCTGGTGGCTTTTCAGTTCTGGTAAAGACCTGGCAAAATTGTTGCAAACCCCTTCAATCCAAAGACCTGTGGAAATCCAAAACCTGTCTTTGTCTCTGTGAATCCCCAGGGCTTTACATCTTCCCGAATTTCCCTGCCTCCGGATCACTACCAAACACCACTGTTGTACCACCAGATGTGAAATTGCACATTCACTCACCGCTTGTATAAAATGCTAAGCCATCACAGGGTTAGCAAAGTTCACTGAAGTTGGAAAGTCGTGGGAAAGAGGCATAACTTCTTCCAGTCTTCTCCAGCCTCTCCCTACTGGATCATGTTGGGAGCACCAGTTTTTTTGTTTGTTTGTTTTGTTTTATAAATTTATTTATTTTTTATTTATTTATTTTTGGCTGCGTTGGGTCTTCATTGCTGTGCACGGGCTTCCTCTAGTTGCGGCGCGCGGGGGCTACTCTTTGTTGCGGTGAGCGGGCTTCTCATGGTGGTGGCTTCTCTTGTTGCGGAGCACGGGCTCTAGGCGTGCAGGCTTCAGTAGTTGTGGCTCGAGGGTTCTAGAGCAAAGGCTCAGTAGTTGTGGCGCACGGGCTTAGTTGCTCCGCGGCATGTGCGATCTTCCCGGACCAGGGCTTGAACCCGTGTCCCATGCATTGGCAGATGGATTCTTAACCACTGCACCACCAGGGAAGTCCCGGGAGCATCAGTTTTTGTCTCCCCTCACTGTGCAGAGACATTCATCTTTAAAGGCAACAGCAGCACGAAGTGCCTTTCGTTGGTTGAAGAGACTAGCTCTAGAAGGTGATTTTGTTTACGAGTTGCAGCCATTCCTTTTCCAAATTATGCTTAAATGACTTCATTTTAACCCTCACAACATTCCCACTTTACAGATGAGGCAACTGAGGCTTCAAGAGGTTGAATACCAGCCCAAGGATATAAACATATGAAGTGGTAAAAAGAGAACTTCAGTCCAGGTCTGGCTGATTCTTAAATTAAAATTAACTTAGCCTTTGAAAGATGGAATAATTATTATCTACCCCCATTTACATTGCCCCCTCAAAACTGCTTAGTTTTTCCATTACATCTTTGTTTAAAAAAAAAAATGGCAATACACCTCTGAAGACCATATATGGGGAATTACAGAGTAAAAATCCCAGTATTTATGTATCATTTCAGAGAGAATGAGTTGGGATGACTAAAATGTCTAAACCATGGAAATGTGATGCTATTACTTCTTACGTAATAAAATTTGGATGGGGACATGGGTTACTCGCTTATCAAACCTGCAGATTACACAAAGGAATGGCTATACTTAGGATGATGGCGATGAGGAGGAGGAGGACGGTGATAGACAGCATTTAATTAACACTGCTATAAATGCTTTGCATATATTTTTTTTAATCCTGAAGATTAAACAAACCTATGCCTTAGGTCTGTTCTTATCCCAGTTTTACAAACGAGATTCAAGAGGGCAAAGAAGCTAGCCCAAGGTCACTCATCTCAGAAGAGCTGAAGCCAAAAGTCTCACCCCAATTGTGAGACCTACACTCTTAACAACCAGGCTGTCCTGCTTGGAGAATCGTGATATTTCCAATAGATGTCCCCACTAGAATGGAAGTAAGTGCCATGAAGAACAGGGAATTTATTCCTCTTGTTCACACCATGATCTTTAGTGTTTAGAACGTAGCAGAAACTGGAACATAGTAGAAACTCAATTAATAATTGCTAAATGATAAATTAATTGAAACAAAGTGTCTCAATCAGTAGAGGATAGAAAAGCATTTAAAAAGGGTAATGCATCGATATTTAAAATACTTAACTAGGAGAAATATAGGATAGGGAAAAGCCTGACTTGACAGCCTGGGTTGGTTTTTTAAAGACAATCTGTATTTGTAGTCAGCTGGAAGCTGTATAGGAACCAGCACTGCATTGTGGCAGCTGAAAGACCATTGTGATTTTTAAAAAGCCTTAAAAAAATACATCACATCACATATCAATATCATATTTGTTATATTGTGTACAGTTCTAATAAGGTACATTGAGTACATTTTTAATAAGGAAAATGGAAATTTTTTCAGAAAGAAAGGGAAATTTTCAACATGCTAAAGAGAAGACATATAGCAACTATCTGCCATTATCGGAGGTGCTGCCATGACAGCACCTTGCTCTTTTTCTCTGAAAGACTTTGGCAGATTCTCAGCTCAGCATAAGGAGAAAAAAAATCAATCTAACACAACTGTCCAACAACTTTCCACAATAGAGTGCGTTTGAAAACCTAAGGTCCATTTCATTACAAATTTCCAAATTAATAAGAATACTTATAAAAAAAAAAACTATTGAAAGGATTTCTACATTATGTAGAGAACTGGACCAAATCAGTGACCTCAAGTCTGGCTGTGTGTCAGAATCAACCAGAAAACTGTGAAACATTATTGATTTTTAAGGCCTCATCCCACTGAATCATAATCTCCGGGAATTGGGACCTAAGAATCTATCTCAAGAATCTTAATTTTTTAATCCCCTCAGATGATTTTGATGACTTGCCAGTCTTGGAAATCCCTGAACGAGATGACCTCAAAGTTCTCTTCTAACTCTCTGACTTAATGATTCTTAAGAATATTGCAGAACATTTTCTTTAGTAAATAAATAATGATTAGTTATCTGCAAAATGAACTTAGCCTAAATGTACATGGGTGGCTCTAAAGTGCCAGCAGACCAGCTGATTTCTTAAACTGGTTAAAACACTTCTTGCAATCTAGTTAATAAAAAATGTTTATATGTATCCTGGGAAGGAAAACTTTATCTGGCCTGTTTCCCAATTATTGAAGTTCCAAATCACTGAAATATAAATAAATGAGACTTTACCATACTTAGAACACCAGTATGATGAAAAATTTGTTTACACCAGGAGGTTTTAGGTTATCCTTCAATCATTCATCCCTGGAACCAAAGTACCTATGTGCGCCAGCGCACACGCATACACACGCACACACACGCACAAATGTGACACATGGTAAATGTTGGGCAATTACTGAGCTGGAACAAAGGAGACCTTCAAATTCCATCGCCTTTTTAACCTTATATTTTTCTTTGCAAGAATCTAGGGACCCAAAGGCATCTAAATAATATTATTAATCAAGACATACTCAGCTCTTTAAGTTTCTCTAATTATTTAACTCTTAAGTATATTACTTTGGTCTAAGTGGTGCTAAGACGAGGAGTAAAAAGGAGCATTTTAAAAATATTAACAGACTTAAAGAGAACAGATTAATTTTGGCTAAATTGGCTTCCTGTGTAAAGAGCTTCTAAAAAGTATACTATGTTGCCATATGAAGGAACTCTAATTATTGCAATATTGTAGATTTTGCCTAATCTAAAATTAAACCTGTAAGGCTCCACTGGAATTGTTTAGAAGAGAATAATTGAAACCCCCTTCAGCAAGTTAATTCAGATTCTTCTAATTTTACTTTTCTAGTTCACAAGGTATCTTTTTTCATGGTGTTTTCAAATTGAAGTTCACACACATCAAATAAATGGCATGATAATCAGAGGTTTCAATATCCAATATGCATTCATTATGATCTGTCATTATTGTCATTGTCACTATTATAACTGCACACTGTAAAAAGAATGGAAGCTTTTCCACAGGAATTATTCACGTGTATTAGTTTCTAGGAGTAATTGAATAGCTGACATTGCATTTATATCAAAGTAAAATATGTGCTGGGTTTTCTCATTTGTTTTATTCTTAAGAAATAAGAAATGTAGAGTAATCTCTATTAGTTCTCTTTATTTGGATCCAGAAATGTTCACAGTTTTATGTAATGTCCGATGTATATTTTCTTATAACAAGGCTCAAGATAGCCAACATAATTAAAATGATAATTTTCTAAGAACATACAATTATAAGATAACAGCTAGGTAGTGAAACCCTCTTAATTAACTTGTATTTATATATATGAATTCAACAAGTATCTCTGTGAAAAATACTACTTTTCTTCTTTAACTAATCAGGTTTGGCATAATGAAATAAAGCCCACATCGTATTAATACTAAAGATAAATTAATAATAATTTACCTTAGAGTTTACATAGAACTTTTCACTTCATTGTTTCACATAATCATCATGACAATCCTTTGAAGATGCAGATCAGATATTACTCCTCTATTTAAAGATGAGAAAACATAGGCTCCAAGAAGCCAAGTAATTTATACAAAGTCACTCTGCTGAATAGCAAAATCAGCCCTAGAATCCAGGTCACCTGGGTCTTAACCAGAATTTATGGTAAAATAAAAAATTTTTAAATAAATTTGAATTTTAAAAAGATCATGGACCTGGTAGAGTTAGAAGGGCTAGGTCTGAACACTGTTTCTGCCACTTTATTTGACTATAAGAACTTTCTCACTTTCCTGTAAAATGGAACTATACCTATGACATAGGGCTGTTTTGAGAGTCAATGGAGAAAATGGTGAGAAAACCACTTAAATGTGTTTTGTTATTTTATGTGTTCTTTCTTCTGTACTATGCTACTTCTCACATGCTTTATCCTGTTTTTGCTTTCTATGTGCGTCACCTTCACAAGGTAGAGTTTTAAGCTTTATTTAGAATTAAATAATATTAATACCGGGTTGGAACATTGAGTAACACTAAACTTTAGAAACAAAATACTGTAAGTAAGAAAGCTGTACATTGAATGGATGATGATATAAATATAATAGTGCAAAAACTTTAGAATGTGTCTTCACTCACTAAGAAGGCCAAATGTAATGAACTAGGAGAACTGCTCCTTTACAGAAAACACACAGCCCATGAGGGGAGCTGGGATTTCCTTTACTTCCATGTAATTCTTCATGGGTTGTTTAGAGACTTGTCCTAGTTGATGTGAAGTCTCTCACAGCTGCTATGCCAGCTAGCCTTTAAACAGTGTCTTTGCTGGCAGGGTGGCAGTTGTTACCATTTGCCAGTTGATCAGTGGTTTATTTATCGGTAATCTCAGTCCAGTTCTTAGGGGACAGATGGCAATGACTGGCTCTTTGGGCACAAAGGACGAAGACTCTCAATCTGCTCCTCATCTGCAGAGATGGTCCATCTAAGGAGGTGGTGAAAATCACCAATGGGATTGGTCCAGGGAGACTGGCCTTATCAATGAATGAAACACCCTTACAAACATATTTGAGCTATGCGTTTATCTCCCTTTGTCACTCATGAAACACGTTTTAAAAGCAGTACATTTATTTAAATATTAAAACAAAGATTTAATTACATTGCTTTGGTCATACCACCATTCCAATTAGTCCTTGCCTCTATGTCTAACCGGTAGATACTGGTCCATCTGTCCCCACCTTCAGTCTAGAGCACATACATGTGTCAGATCATGACAGCCACAGAATCGTGACTTCCCGTTGAACAGGTCTGTCTACACGTGGAAACTGACAGCCATCTAAAAATATAGAGGCTCTCATCTTAACTTATACTCACAGAGTGGTTGTTTATTTGCGCTAAACCTACAGGAAAAAATTGTTTTATATTAGTTCTGTAACCAGGCATTTAGGAGAATATATGGCACATGAATTATGTATTGTTTGCAAATAAAAGAGAGGTACTTACTGCACTGAATTTTCTTAACCCCTGTCAACAAACCACCCCAATCGCTGACATCCTCAAAATATGGAGCTCTTTGCTATTGCTTTTGTTTCCCAACTACTGATCTATAAGGCATATGGGTACAGTTCCAAAGTACTTCAGCTTCAAAGAAGTCGAGTTTTTTTGTTTGTGGCAAAATTAATATTGCAAGCTGATATCACATTGAACATTCTTCTGCAAGTACAGCTCCCCCTATGCATGAGTCCCTGACAGGAGGTTTTCCAGAAGGTATTTTTTTCTGCTGAGGCATATAGGAGGCATTCTATGGCACCAGAGTTTCATTAAAGGAATTCTCTTGTTCCCTTCCTTTCCATGGAAATGTCATTAACTGTATTCAGTTAACTCTCCGAATGTTAGGTTCTTAACCAACAAACAGTGCTTCTCCACAAGGGCGTACTTCGCCAAGCGTCCCTGAATCAGAACGACCAGGCTGAATATGGAATAATAGATTCTGAGCCACGCTGTGGGTGGTGATCATATTTAAGAGGAACCCTTTTACATTTATTGACTTTTTCCTTCAATCATGGTTGTTTCGTTTCTTCCACCACCACCTTCAGCCTTTCAGGTGAACGAAAGGTTCAGTTATATGTAAAGCGACCGTTAAATCAGCAGGGCCCTTGTGGGGGGCTGGGTCTGTCCTCCTCCGTCCAATCGCCAGTGAGCTCAATCCATTACTGTTCCCGAGGATCATACATCCATCAGGTCGAGTGCGCCGGCCAGGGTGCATCTTACAGCTTTTACTGCACATGAGACATTGCAGGCCTGTTCTCAGGAGCTGTCAAGCAGGCTGGGAATCACAGTCACGGTTAATAGCAGCGAATTGCCAGCTCTTGATGGGTGGGTAGTCACTCCTTTCAGTGGTTGCCCCCTGGGGGGAGAAGGTAGAAAAACAGAGGGAGGGAATTAGAGTGACTTTGCACAGCTGAGCAAGTTCATGCCGCTGGATCAGTGGCAAGCGTTGGCAGGGCTCCACTCTGGGGAGGCTCAAAACAACCTCACAGTCTCACTTTTACCAGTTGGTGCTGCTGTGTCGCCACTGGTGCCCTGGGATGGGGGGAGGGGGAGGAGGAGCTGGGAAGAGGATGAAGGCAGAAGTCTCAGCTAAATTAAACAAAAAGTCCTGTTCGCGCTGGTGAACCCACCCCAGTTAGCCCTGGGCTACTAATTGTACCAAACTGGTATTTGAAGTTCGCTGGGTGATTAAAGAGTTGGCTCACAAAGTCTCTGCATAACCTTAATTTTTTCAAGGTTCTTTGAGTGGAGAATGGTTTATAATAATGATTTTGACTAATACGATTTTTGACATGCAACTTCAATGCTTAACCTTAGCACAACTCCAGAGCATTTCATGTGTACTCAGCTGTAAAGAGTGATGATTTAAAGGGATAATATAAGAAAAAGGTCGTTCTAGAATGAACCTCTAACAAATTGCATCAAAGGAGCTTATTATTCCTTGGGTATGGGGATATGCCGTGCTTCTCTGATCATTTTTCTGCTTGGTTCAAAAAAAATGTTGAGACATGAATGGGAGAAGAAAGAGGAAAAAAATGAAATAGAAATCTGCAAGCGGGGAACATTCTTTTGATGGTTATGATTTTGTTGCCACTAAAGAGGCTCTACAGTAATGTGGTTATTCATCTCCTCTTTTGTTTTGGGTGAAGAATTCGCTCTAACAAGAAAATGCTGTTGTTGGTTGGTGGATTGCCTCCTGGGCCAGACCGACTCCCCAGCAATTTGGTTCAGTACTATGATGATGAAAAGAAGACATGGAAAATCCTCACAAGTGAGTGCCTTTCTTTCTTTCTTTACCCACCTATTTATTTCAGGTTAGAGCTATCTTGATGAATTTGAAAACATGGTTAATCAAATTAGACATTTTATTGATTTGTTACCCTTTGGAGGTGTGTTTATGTATCACAGGGGATTTAAAGTAAAAGACTAAATTAACATTGCAGAGTGGCCGATTTGGTAGTGGAAGAGGCCTAAATTAAAACTGGCCAAAAATCAGTGCACTTAAGTTGGTGTTTCTGTGTGTGTTGCCACAGAGGGGGAGGGAAGGCCGAGATCTTCCAAAAGAAATTCTTCCATTATGGTTTTGCTCTTGGAAAGGGGAAAGCTTGGTTAATAGCACTAGTAAATTTTCTCATGTCAAAATGATTGTTTAGTTCATTGTCTCTGTAACTAATGTTCATTGTCTCTGTAACTAATGTTCATTGTCTCTGTAACTAATGTTCATTTTGCTTTTTAGGTATCTTTGCTCATTAACCTTTAATCTGTGGCCCCGGGTCTTTAGAGAACCATCCCCTTCCATTGCTCCACTGTTCAGATGCACAGATGTACCTAGGACCTCTCCCTCCTGCATTAAATTGTGCTTGCAAACTTCCACCCAAGATTCTTCTCCTCCCCTCCTTAAAGGGTGATTGTGTTTTACAGCAAACCTCTTGCCTGGGGCACTGAGATTTGGAACTTATTGTTCCATCGGTTATGATTCCCAATCTGACTCGGTCATGGAATCAAAAATCATCGTTTCTTGAATGCAGCGGGCTGTGTGCACCGGTTCCCTTGTGGGCACCGTGGCTGCGCTGGTCAATAAAACTAAATTTTAACTGTCAAAATTGCCCAGAGCTGTATAGATAAAATAATAAATGAGCAATTTTCATCCATAAATCAAAGCCATACATTTAAAACCAACAAAAGTGAAAGTTAGATTTTCTTATTGCATGTGTCTTTTAAGCAGTTATATATTCTAGCAGATTTTTTAAAAAGTCATTGCCTCTCCTCTTACTGAAAGCCCTTTAAAATAACAGAAACAGGACAACAGTTTGCCCATAAATGCAGGAGAGGAGCAAAGACATGTGAGGTGGTGCTTGAAATAATACATTTTGGAGCTGGCTTACCCCAGCGAAACGTGCAGTAGCATCGTCCAGGAACTGCAGTGAGAAAGCTCCCTGGACACCTATACACTCTGGTTGTAGTAACGAAGTGATGGAGAGTAGAAGCCAGATTAGGAAGGAAGAAAGAAAAATAAGTTAGAGATGCCTTCAAATGATTTTCATTCTCTTTTTGACAAAAATACCGTTCATAGTGATTTAAACATCTGAATGACTTGAGCAAGCTGTATTTTCAAGATTCGTCAGAAACTCAAGCTAAAGTAAAACCAAGGAATCAATTTTCTGACACTTGATCAATAGAGAAAGCCTACACAGAAGTAGACGTGGATACCGGGAGGAGGAGAGAGGAAAGAGGAAGGACAAGAGATTCTTGATGTGAGATGACAGAGCAACAGAGGCCAAGGGACAGGGAGATATTACACCCAAGCGATAAGTGATATTCGCTCACAAATCCATCTCTTCTCCCAAATACATCAGGCAAGGTCCAATTTTCTAGTGGTTTGAAGCCCTACGTTAAAGGCAAAAAGATTAATTAAAACATTATGAACAATACCTAAGAAAAATCTTAGGCTCATTTCCAGCCTTATTCAGAGACAGGGTGATCATCCAATTTATTGTTCAACCTAGGAGACTTTAGAGCATGAAATGGGGATCTGTTAATTATGCTGGGGCAACGGGTATAGACTGGAACATAGGCTCACCCTACTTCAATTTTTCATATTGCCTGATTTAACTCTTTACTTAGCAAGATGTAGTAAGAAAGCACGAACTTGAGTCAGTCAGACCTGGGTTCGAACCCACATCCGTGACCTTGAGCAAGTCATATACATGTCCTGAGTCATGGTTTCTTCATTCTGCAGCATCCTTTGAGTATTTTTAAAATAAAATTGTGTTTGTAAATCATCTAGCACATAGCAGGAACTCAATAAATTGCAGATAACTATTGCTATCGTTGTAACACTGTTACCAATATTAGCATAAGAACTGTATGTACCTTTATACCTTGGAGGCCTCAGTCAACTCAAGCTCTCCAGGAAGAGGGGAGACAAATTACATTGTAACAGATGCAACACAAAGACCCACTGCTTCAGTACGGAGACCATTTTCTCTAGTTTTTATATGTTGAATGTAGTCACCTGCAGACTAAGAAGTAAAGATAGATGGGTTTCTGTTGACTCCATTCATCAGATTTGAAATTGAAGGAAATAAAGACATTAATGTATAGAAAAGTTCGAATAATGGGAACATTTTCAAAGATCTTGAATCTTTTTTTCCTATACTCAGGCAGCTCACAGCTTTGAAATAAATGTCTACTCTACTTGTACTCTTCATTTCACTTGGCTTGTACTTTAAAAAATAGAGTTTATTACTTGCTGGGCTGTGACTACATGGTCCCAAGTGAAAGCATATTTTTTAGGTTTATTGGAGAAATATAGACAGTTTATTTGGATGATTTCTGCTGCTGGTTTGTATTTTTTAATTAAGGCGTCTTATTTGGCTAAACTGAATAAATAAGTCAGGTAACTGATCAAGTTCCACACTCTTTGGCCCATCTAATAATAAATGAAGAAATGTTTCTTACTGGAATAAGAAAGTATCCAAATTCTCTCCAAATCCAATGAAACATTAGGAATTGCAGAGCTTCCCACGGTCCTTTTTTTTTTTTTTTTTTTTTTTTGACCCCGAAGAACTGCCAAGCTAATTGGCAGGGAGTTGAGGATGACAATTAATGCTAGGAGACAGTTCCTGGTGTGGTGTCTGCTCATTTACTGAATGACTCTCTCCATAAAAACTAACAAATAAGCTAACCAGCAAAAACCTAAAACCTGAGATTAGCTAGAGCCTCTGAATCTCAGAATCCTTTACCCACTTGGCTTGAGCAAACATTTTCCAGCCTGTCTCACAGACGTGCTTCTTTTAGAAGGATGCCATCCACGGGCAGGAGCTCAGATGCCCACTTAGGGGTGCCACACCACTTACACATGTAAGAAAACCAAGAAGAATTAAAAGGAAAGTCAGTCATAATTTTCTTTAGCTCTTATTCTGTTATGTTATTTATGTTTTAGAAACACTATATAAGGGGTCCACAAATAACAAGAAATTGAATAGAGTGGAGGTGAGTGGAAGTGAAAAAGTGGTTCTACCTAACATAAAGAAAACGAAATTCAACAGTCAGCTAACCAGTGGCTTGGTCTACCCAAACAGCAAAGGGAATGATTATTCTCACTGAAAAGATTTAGTAACATGCTAACACAACCTTCATTTTTATCCTCCTCTTTGGAAAAAAATCACTTATTTAACCTTATAGAATTAATATTAAGAATAGTAACAGCGTTCCCCAGCCTCTATCAGCAAAGTACTGAGAAATACCCTGTAAAAATGACGGTAGGTCCTTTTGTAAATGTGAAATGTTAAGTATTGGCATTGTTGTTCTCTTGACTGTTAATAATGAAAGGGAAGTTGAAAGGCACTTTTGTTCATTTTTATTTTACAGTACTGCTTTTCTTGCATTTCTCACTCCTGCACGCAGTCTGCCATTTCATTCTTAACCTATTAGGAAGCAGTACGGGAGACATGAATACTAAAATGGCCAATGCAAAAAGCATGCCTCTTGCACTTTGCAGGTCCTAAATCCTTCGTTTAAAGATCAAACAAAACAGTTCCCATGGCTACTATGTACTTTCATAGCATATGACTGACACATCAAAGTTTTTATGAAGTCCTCGTGTGGAAGCAGCTTACCTTCCTTCCCAGGAGACAGTACAGAGGGGCTGTCTGTTCTATTTGGGTTCCCCACTGACCACATTCTTTACTGGTCAGTAAAGTGTTTCCTGGAAATTGACTTTCTTTTTGCTACATTTCAGATAAGAGAGTCTACTTATTAGTTGCTTCTTATTGTTTTCTGTGAGCAGTGCCAGGAAAAAGGATTTCGAAATATAGATTTATCTCTCCGTGTGCTGCTGAGGAGTTCCCTTTAATAAGGTTAGAATAAAAACTAGAAGAGCTAGGTTAGAAAGGTGTGTTCCTTCTTTTGGCCACTTTCAGTTCCCTTCATTAGAGGAAGGGGGAAATGCCTTTTTTCCTCTTCCTTTCAATTTACAATTCTGTTCTTTGCTTGGTAGTGCAAGGATTTGGGGACTTGTATTTTTTCATTCGTAGAAAATAAAAGAAAGCATTGTGCAGAGGTTTCCTGGGTTGTCTTGTATGGTTCATGGAGGACCGTGAACTTGATCCCATCCACCACGCAGGAACGGTCCTGGGGCTGGGCGTCATCGATTTCTTTTAGGAGAGTAACAAACATCAGAGGCTGGTGGACTCTTCATTATTTTAAAAAAATATACTTTCCATAAATGTTGAAGAAAGACTACTGAGAAAACACATCTTATCTAAGACATTGAACTTCAGTTCCAAAAGATAAATAGAGATTTGATGTTTATCCGATATTTGAGCAATGGAGAAGGGTTTAATTGCTGGTTATTCAGGGAATAATAAACCTGCACATTGACAGTTTTGATCAGACTTTTTTCTTGGTCCTCTGTTTCTTGATTTCAGTTCATTTCTGTTCTTTGAGGATATATTGAGAGGAAAGACAAGTTAGTCAAAAACAATCATTTCTTATCATTTGTTTTGAAAGAAATAAAAAGTAAGCTTAATTGAGGGTTTTATACCTGTAGGTTTCCTCTATTCATATGATCTTTATTACCAAGAACCAAAGCCCACAAATTGTTTAATTTAATTTAATTTCTAGACAGGTAGGTAGGGTCTGTAGATAGCGCACTTCTCGTTGCAGGAGAACCTCAGAAAACAACTACGTGCTTCCAGAATGACTCAAAATGCCTGGGAAGAATTTAGACTTAACTACAGACCTTATTCCTTTATGTAGCAAGCAATTATTGCACACCCACTCTGTGTTGGGTGGTAAAGTAGAATGTGATCATCTCTCCTTCCAAGAACCAGAGGAAGCAGTTACAATAAGAGTGTGCTGAGGGATAGACAGGGGAAGCTGGGCTGTTATGGGAGCACAAAAGGGGACCTTCATCTAAACGTGGGAGGTTAGGGAGGCTTTCCTAAAAGTAACCTTCTGTAAAGCTGGAAAAAACGGGTAGGAATTATTGATGCAAAGAGGTGGGTGATAAAGTATTTTAATAAAAGGGTCCAGTACTGGGAGTGCCAAAAGGCAAGAGAGACTTGGTGCCTTCTGGAAACTGAAATGAATTTGTGTATCTATAGGAGAGCCTGAGGTTGGGGAGGTATGTGGTGGGGCTGGAGAGTTAACCAAGAGCCCTATTGTATGGGACCGTTTCAAGGAATTCCTAAGATAGGTTCAAGAATTAAGAATTGAGAGTAGACATACCCCTCTCATTTTTATTTTTGGCGTTAGTGAAAACACAGTGATCTAAAGGTTTTAAAAAATAGCATGGCAGTTCTTCTCTCTTAGCTTGGAACTTTGAATTTCAGTTCATGGAGTAATTGTTTCCAGGACATTGGACAAAGAAGAAGGAGAGAGAATTGTGTTTGGACTTTTAAAATATGTTAGCATCTAATTTTACCTTCAATGAGCTCGATTCTAATTTGGAATCCATGGCTGCACATTGCTATATATTTTGAATTATTTGCTGCTGTGTATTCATGCACCAGTGCATTAGTGGATTTTTCATAGATTAAAAAAAAAAAAAATATGTGTGGTGGTCACTCTATATACTGTATTTCAAGTAAGTTGGGTGACTAGAAAAACCAGTTGTCTTTATTTCTGGTTTATATATACCTCCCTTGAATATGGCAATTGCTTTTTCTCCAGAGAACAGCATGGGTACCAATAATTCTGATGCCTTCTTTACACACCAGCTGTGGTATTTGCTACTGAATCTGGCATGAAGGAGGTATGAGTGATACGGGTTGCTTGGATTTGCTCTGTGTCAATCCTAGGTAAATTGCAGGCGAAGTCCAGCAAACCGTTGCATGTGAGCACTGAAAGATTAAATGATCTTCTTACCCAACCCTCTCATTTTACACATTAATTTCATTCATTTAACAAATATAAGCGATACCTTCTATGTAGCAGGCATTGTCCTAGATACAGAAAAAACAATGCTGAGTCAAAGCAAATAGCATCATGTGTTCACCAAGCTTAGAGTTTAGTGGGGGAATCAGCATTAGTAAATAATTCCAGATAGCAATATATAATAGCAAAATGTGATAGCGCTCTGAAGGAAGGGTATAGAATATATAAAGTCGTATAATGGAGAGACCAGATCTAGTGTAGGAGTCATGGACGATATCACCAAAGAAGTGACACTTGAGCTGAGAACTGAAGGATGAGACAGAGGTAGCCAGATGCCCAGGTAAAGATATGAGAGACGATTGCTTCAGGTTAGTTAAAAGTAAGTCCTAAGACCCTGTAGGAAGAAGGTGCATGGCTGAATCCAAATAGTGAGGGGGAGAAAGATATGACGTATGGCTAAAGGCCTTAGCAGAAACCAGACCATGGAAGCACTTCTATGGCACATTGACAATTTTGGTTTTTACTTTAAATGACTGAAAGGGCAGAGGTGTCGTACCCAGAGTCCCATGATGATTTAGTGACAGGATGAGGAATAGAACACCGGTCTCTGTGTTTCTCTCAAACAGTGCTGCCTCACGTACCACACCAGTCTGTCTGACCAACAAGCGCTGTTAGTCAAGACTCCAAGCAGATAAATGGGATTTAATCTGTGCCGACCCATTGCACCCATGAAAATCTAAATGGATCCAATGCACTTGGATTAGTTCCCCATTCAGAGAGTAGAACTAGTACAGGTTAATTGAATAAATATCCTACTCGTAGAGGTCAAGAATGTAATATTGGTTTATGAACTAAACTGCAAATTAAGACGTGTCAGTGATGAAATTTGCATGTAAGATTTACTGACAAGCCATAATTCAATGAAGATTTCTTGACATTTTAAATCTGTCTCGGAAGCAGTGTCAAAAATGAAAACTATACACAGACACACACACGCACACAGACACACACACGCACAGACACAGAGCAACATCTCTCAGGACAGACAGATCTAAATGGAAATATACCCCCAGACATTGTTGACCGTGAGCCTTTGGTCATGCTGCTTCCTCTCTGATCCTTCTCATCTGCAATGTGAATATAATTATACTCACCTCTTAGATTTATTGTGAAAATTAAATAAAATAATACAATAAAGTTCTGGGCTCAGCATCTGTAATATAGTTGTTCCCTTATACATTTTTTAAAAATCTATTTATTTAATTTATTTTATTTTTGGCTATGTTGGGTCTTCGCTGCTGCGTGTGGGCTTTTCTCTAGTTGCGGCGAGCGGGGGCTACTCTTCGTTGCGGTACGCAGGCTTCTCACTGCAGCAGCTTCTCTTGTTGCGGAGCACAGGCTCTAGGCGTGTGGGCTTCAGTAGTTGTGGCATGCGGGCTCAGTAGTTGTGGCTCGGGCTCTAGAGCACAGGCTCAGTAGTTGTGGCACACGGGCTTAGTTGCTCCGTGGCATGTGGGATCTTCCCGGACCAGGGCTCCAACCCGTGTCCCCTGCATTGGCAGGCGGATTCTTAACCACTGTGCCACCAGGGAAGCCCCTTGATACATTTTTATTCTATTTGACTCCATTTTGTATTGTTTTATAACCAAAAAGAAGTGAATCTTGTCTTCTGCTCTTATCATCAAAGGTTTGAGAAAGGAGAAACACTTTTTTTTTCTTTTTGTAACAGTTATACATTTTATTTTTTAATCTAATTACATATATATTTTTAAATTTTATTGAAGTATAGTTGATTTACACTGTTGTGTTAATTTCTGCTGTACAGCAAAGTGACTCAGTTATATATATTCTTTTTCATATTCTTTTCCATTATGGTTTATTACAGGATATTGAATATAGTTCCCTGTGCTATACAATAAGACCTTGATGTTTATCCAGCCTATATATAATAGTTCACACCTGCTAATCCCAAACTCCCAATCTTTCGCTCCTCACCCACCTCCTTTTTGGCAACCACAAGTCAATTCTCTATGTCTGTGAGTCTGTTTCAGTTTCATAAATATGTTCATTTGTGTTGTATTTTAGATTTCACATGTAAGTGATATCATATGGTATTTGTCTTTCTCTTTCTGACTTACTTCACTTAGTATGATAATCTCTAGGTCCATCTATGTTGCTGCAAATAGCATTATTTCATTCTTTTTATGGCTGAGTAGTATTCCATTGTATATATATATATACCACATCTTCTTTATTCATTCATCTGTTGATGGACATTTAGGTTGTTTTCATGTCTTGGCTATTGTAAATAGTGCTGCTATGAACATAGGGGTGCATGTATATTTTTTAATTATAGTTTTTTTCTGGGTATATGCCCAGGAGTGGGATTGCTGGATCATATGGCAACTCCATTTTTACTTTTTTAGGAATCTCTGTACTGTTTTCCATAGTGGCTGCAACAACCTACATTCCCACCAACAGTGTAGGAGGGTCCCCTTTTCTCCACACCGTCTTCAATATTTATTATTTGTAGACATTTAATGATGGCCATCCTGACCAGTGTGAGGTGGTACCTCATTGTAGTTTTTATTTGCATTTCTCTAATAATTAGCAATATTGAGCATCTTTTCATGTGCCTCTTGGCCATCTGAAGAAGACACACTTTTGACTCAGAATGAAATTTCTATTTCTAGCATGAAGCTATGTGTATCAGTTGGGATGGGCTAGATTATGCTGTGGTAACAAACAACTCCAAAATCTTAAACCAACAAAAAACTTAGTTGTAACTCATGCTAAGTGCCAGCACAGGTTGGCAGAGGATGTCTGATTCATTCAGGGATCCAGGCATATGAGGCTCTACCTTAACAGGCATTTCTACCATCAGCACAGCAGGAGGAAGAATGAGCTGCAAGCATCTTGCACTGGCAACTAAAAATGACATTTGTCATTTCTGCTCAATCACAGGGTTCATTTGAGACTCCCCTTGATCTGGAAACCAAATAAAGAGACAAATTATCTGGCTCCCTAACACAAAATGCACAGTGATAGATTAGGGGCAGTATGAACACAACAAACTCTTTAATTTAGAAAGAGCGTAGCAATTTAGCAATCCCACCAAATAGGCATTTGGAAGGGTGCCTATCCAAAGTTGTGTTCCTTGATGAGTGTCCTCCCTAACTCTGCCCATCAGCCTTTGTTCTCCATCGCCATGGATCCACTGTTTGGAAGATTCTTCTTTTTCATTATCTTCCTTATCTGAAGTGAACCTGAGGATTGTACACTTCCTAGGAGTGGAAGGGTTTTCTAAGTACATTTCATATCTAAGACATTTAGGGGACAATGGTTATTTTAAGTTTCTAATTGTCAGAGGCTCTTGTAGTCCAGACTGGTGAATCTTTTGGTAATTCATCCTCTAAAAAACTTAGCTGTCTTCTTATATTTATATTTCCATCTACTCCATGGCCAGTGACCATATGCACTTTTCTGATATACTTCTTATATTGCTTTTTCCTTTGTTTTCTTATAGCCATTTTTCTCTTCTCTCTCTCTCTCTCTTTTCTCTCGCTCCCTAATACTCTCTATATTTGTCTATCTACCTGGCTCTGCTGGGAAAGCTCCCTTTTTACTCTTTTCCCTGAGTTAGAAGACTTTACTGGGTGTCTCTCCTTTCATTGAAACTTTCTTCTAAGATACTCTAAGGTGGTAAAATTACTGTGAAAACAATACTTTTTCTTTTTTTTTTGGAGTTCGGAGCAGAGAAAGGTTTATTGGAGGGCCGAGCAAGGAGAACCGGTGACTCGTGCTCAAAAACTCTGAACTCCAAAAGCCGTACTTTTAATTTTCTTTGTCAGTAAGCTGAGTTTTTTCTTAAATTTTTACTGGAGTATAGTTGATTTACAATGTTGTGTTAGTTTCAGGTGTACAGCAAAGTGAATCAGTTATACATATACATATATCCACTCTTTTTTAGATTCTTTTCCCGTGTAGGCCATTACAGAGTATTGAGTAGAGTTCCCTGTGCTATACAGTAGGTGCTTATTAGTTATCTATTTAATATATAGTAGTGTGTATATGTCAACCCCAATCTCCCAATTTGTCCCTCCCCACCCTTACCCCCTGTTAACCATAAATTTGTTTTCTACATCTATAACTCTGTTTCTGTTTTGTAGGTAAGTTCATTTGTACCCCTTTTTTAGATTCCACTATAAGCAATAGCATTTGATATTTGTCTTTCTCTGTCTGACTTACTTCACTCAGTATGACAATCTCTAGGTCCATCCATGTTGCTGCAAATGGCATTATTTTGTTCTTTTTGATGGCTGAGTAATATTCCATTGTATATATGTACCACATCTTCTTTATCCATTCCTCTGTTGATGGACAGAAGCTGAGCTGTTTTTTTAAATTTTTATTAGCGTATAGTTGCTTTACAATGTTGTGTTAGTTTCTACTGTACAGCAAAGTGAATCAGCTATACATATACATATATCCCCTCTTTTTTGGATTTCCTTCCCATTTAGGTCACCACAGAGCACTGACTAGAGTTCCCTGTGCAATACAGTAAGTTCTCATTAGTTATCTATTTTATACATAACATTAATAGTGTGAATATGTCAATCCCAATCTCCCAATTCATCCCACCCCCCAGAAGCTGAGTTTTAATTTACCTTTTTTGCTCAAAATTCTTTTCAATTTCATCTTTTCCCAGATGAGACTGGAAAACATTGCTTCTTCCAATGCTGCACACTCCTAGATTTTGGGACTGTTTCTTTCACTACTGCTTATAAATAGGCCGATGTTTTTTGTGAGATCATCTCTTCTTTGCAGATCTTGCCAAGCACAGCCAACAGCAACCAATACACACTATCAACATTCTGTTTTCCAACCTCTTCCCTTGGAGGGGGAAGTTTATTAAATAACTGATTAACCATCCAAGTAAAAGCAAACAACAGTTTTTACCTAGTGGTTTTCCATACCATAATGTGCATTTCCATCTTTCCACATTCCAGCATCAGTTTCCTTGTCATCAGCCACTGGGCCCTCTTAGAACCAATGCCTATATCTTTTAGAGGCTAGGCTAGGTTAGGCAGTCATAATAACAATCCCCAAATCTTAGTGGCTTATATAAGTAAAGATTTATTTCTTTTCATGTCACATGTCTATGGTAAGTTATCTAGGTCTCTATTCCATTTCTCCTCCTCTGGTACTCCGATTGATGGAAATTCCACTATTTGCCTTATTCCGGTTGCCAAGGCAGAGCAGAGAAAAATTTCACACTGACTCTTTAAGTTTCTGGCCTGAATTAACAGATTCTACTGGCAAAAACAAATCACATGGCCACACCTAACTTCAAAGTAGGTGGAGAAATGCAACCTTCCCAAGCTCTCAGAAGGATAATCAAAATATTTGTTCAATAGCCCTAATGATTACAACAGTGCACCCTTACGTTCAACAAATATTTGGTTCACTCTTCTTCATGCAAAGTATTCTCACTCCTCCTATGAGCAGTTATCAGTCAGAAGTCATAGCTGCTCCATGCATCTTTCTATCTCTTCCTGCATCAACGTGACTTTATTGTTGGGACTGATCTTTATTCACAGAAGATTAGATGACTCTACGTTAAAGGAAAATTTTAAAGTACACTCCAAATATTATTATAATGCATTTGAGAGGGTATTTTTCTAATTCGGACTCCTCTCAAATAGTTTAAATATGTCCTAGTTTATGTGATTTTTACTATTTCTACTGTTTATTGTATGTCAACTAGTATGCATCTATAATATAGTTATACAAAAACAAATATAGATATAAATCATATAAATACACATAATTCCCATAGAACAGAATGGTTTTTATCATTGAGAGAGATGATAAAAAAGGAATTGAAATGACTTTCAAAATTACAACAACAAAAGAATGAAAACCTAGGGCAGTGATTATTATATGCAAATAATTCCATCAAAATAAAGGAGTAATTAAGGCAGAGTGCAAATAAGCAAACTGTTCCTTTTCAGACTCACAACATGACTCTATGGTGGCGTCAAGGAACTAAATCTGTATTTTGTGACTATCTGGCCAGTTAGAATTTTTGGTTTTGTGTATCATATAAAAACTGACTCCATTACTGTGGAATGGATCATACTATGACCATACCTTAGTATTTATTAATGATATTGCTTTCGATGAAGCAAACAGTTATGCTTCATAGAAGATACCTGAAGGGCCTGTCTGTATTTAGTTGGCACTAAAGATGGTTTTGTAAAAGGGGAGTGTTGAGCAGATACTTTCTTATCTCTGTGTCTGGATGTCAAGGCAAACTACTGCTCCTTACAGGGTGTGCTAATTATTAATCCTACTGACATGCCTTATTTGGTCATTAAGTCTTAATTTCTTTAAAGAAAAGATTTTAAGATTGAATTCCAGTTATCTAGCTAGAACAATAATCATTGTGAGTTTCAAAGACGAAAATCTTGCCACATTTTTATGTTGAGAGCCACAAAGCACTTTCAGAAAATCCTACTGCTAAGGCAATGATGTATCACTTTCACTTTCATTATATGTTTTTAATCAGAGCGTGACTTCACACCAGACAAAGCGATGCTTTACGCATGGTCTCACTTGTTTTTGCTAAAATCTTTTGACATGATTAATTTTACTTTAATGCTTTTGTCTTGTTGTAATGGTAAGGATGATGGGTATAAACCAGGCAAAAATACATGCTTTTCTATTATAACACCTCTGAGCATTAAAAATATCTTAGATGAAAGGGGGAAAAAAAATCACAGGAGACTGGTTAGACTGGAATTAAATTTCTTGCTACCTGAACACAGAGTACATGAGATTAAAAAAAATGATTCAGTCATTGTTTTTAGTTTCATTTTTGGTATTTTTTATAGCAATTTATTCATCTATATGATTAGATCTGAAGAGGAGGAGAGAGATTGTAGCTCACAGATTTCTTGATCTCATTTGTCACTTTGTAGCATTTACCTCCTTCACAGTATTAAGGGACCAAAAAATTAACCGATTCTATACGAGGTGTATCTCAACCAGATGCAGGTAAAGTAAGCCATATTTTCCATAGTGATGCCTGGCATCGGATATAGGCGAGTTTTCTGTGGTACTAATTTTCAGTCTACAAAAATTGAATACAATATCCTTTGTCCAAATTACGGAAAAGCAGTGGTGTAGGTGACCTTAAGAAGAAAACAATAGGCCATTCAACAAGTGAGACTTCCTGTGAGCAGCTGTCCAAGTATCAATTATTCCATATTCATTTGAATTATTCCAAATACATCAATTTACCATATTCCAATTCACATATTCTTTTTTCCTTAAAAAATGGAGTTGCTTACCCATATTATAAGAATATGACACTTTCTTTTTTCTACACGAACTGTCTGCTTGTTTTACTTGCCTGCTGAATAAATCCTATTACAATACAAATATCATCTAATGCTGTCTAATGGAACTTTATGCAATGATGGAAATGTTCTGTATCTTCACAATACAATATGATAGCCACTAGCCCCATGTGGCTATAGAGCACTTTAAATATGGCTCATACAACTGTGAAACTGAATTTCTAATTTTAGTTCATGTTGATGAATTTAAATTTAGATAACTCTTTGTGACAAGTGGCTTCTGTATCAACTGCACAGCTCTAGATAAAGTTGTGTGATGTGGTCACAGTCACTTAGGAGAGCTGTCTGCTGGCCCAAACCTATTCCCCTTTAAGCAAGGTTAAAAAATCGGTGACTCCATGAAATAACTAAATTCAAAGAACACCCAATGAACCACCTGTGAGCTCTCTTCTAGGTGCTGGGATTTCACCTCATTCTTTCCTAGAAATCCCCACTTTTTGTTTTTGTTTTTTAATTGTTCAAGGTTTTCCTTGAGGAGTTATGGGGTTTTTTTTTTTTAATTTATTTATTTTATTTATTTGGCTGCATCAGGTCTTAGTTGCGGCATGCGGGATCTTTCACTGCGGCACGCAGGCTCTCTGGTTGTGGTGCTCAGGCTCTCTATGTTGTGGCGTGTGGGCTCCAGAGCGCGGGGGCTCAGTAGTTGCGGTGTGCGAGCATAGTTGCCCCGAGGCATGTGGGATCTTAGTTCCCCAACCAGGGATCGAACCTGCGTCCTCTGCATTGGAAGGTGGATTCTTAACCACTGGACCACCAGGGAAGTCCCACTTTTTCATCGAGGTTACCTGCTATATTCATTTCCTGGGGCTACCATAACAAAGTACCAAAAACTGGATGGCTTAAAACAATAAAAATTTATTCTCTCACAGGTCTGGAGGCTAGAATTCCAAAATCTAAGTGTCAGCAGGGCCATGATCCCTCCAAAGACTCTAGGGGAATAATGCTTCCTTGCTTCTTCTTAGCTTCTGGTGGCTCCTGGCAATCTTTGGTCTTCTTTGGTTTGTAGTTTCATCACTGCAATCTCTGCCCTGTCTTCACTTGGGCTTTTTCCCTGTGTCACTCCTCTGTGTCTCTGTGTCTAAATCTTCCTCTCCTTTCTCTTATAAAGACATCTGTCACTGGCTTTAGGGTCCACCCTAATCCAGTATGACCTCATCTAAACTTGATTATATCTGCCAAGACCCTATTTCCTAATAAGTTACATTCACAGGTTGCTACTGGTGGTTAGAATTTAAGCATACCTTTTTGGGGGACACAGTTCAACTCACTATAGTTGGCAAATGACACACATCAGGAAAAAATATAACAAAGCTAAGAGCTATTAAACACTTGCTGTGTGCAAGGCACACATTCTAGGCACTTCACTCGCAGTTACACTCTATGGTATTAGGCGCTATGATTGTTTCTACTTCAGATGCAGAAATGGAGGCACAGAAACATTAAGTCATTTGCTCAAGGTCACACAGATGGTAAATGGCAGAGCCAAAATGTGTACCCAAATAGAGCTCCAGAGCCTGCACCATTTTCTGTTTCTCATTGCTATAGTAATGGCAGAGAGCAAATCGTAAAAATAGTTAAAGGTGAAGCAAGACTAGACTTCAGCATTTTATGCAGGATAAAATGGAATATTCTCTGCACAAATGGAATATATTAATATCCAAAATATGCATGTTTCTTTGTTGAAACTTCCACTACCCCTTTGTTGTTAATTGAAGATTGAAGAAAGAATATGGTACATACTGGGTTATTTCTAGGTGAAAATTATTTTAGAAAGAGGTGATTTTCACTTCCCGGGGCCTTGCAGTTCCTTTCACTGCTTTCTGTGTATACCTTCTCACTTGCAAAAATTACAATTGTAAGGGCTGTGTGGCAAAATACAGTTTCCTAAAGAGGGAAAAGCTGTGCATTTTGCTGTCTTGGGTTGGTTGTCTGATTTATCTCGTACTAATGATGCCGAGGTATTCCTCAGTCTGGATATGTTGGTAAATCTCAGATCTTCGTTTCCTGTTCATTCATAAATTTGCTTGAAGTTTTTCATTACCGAAATCATTAACTTTACCAAATATCAGTAGCTGCTTTTGTGTGTGCATAAAATTTCCTAGGATTAAATTACTTGTTCCACGTTAGAGCTTTCATTTTTTTAAAAAAATGATAAGGCATCCTTTTTTTGTCTTTATTCTTGTCAAAAACCCAAATCATTTTCCCCACCTGAGTGATAATCAAAAGATGTATGTGCAGATGATTTAAGGAGAAGTGTAATGGTTACTTGTTTTCAATCTTACTATTAAATTTGCAAGGTTGGATATCCTGTATTGTGTTTGTCACATATACATGTAAATAGGTTTCCTGATCTAATTCAGAAAATAATCCACAACGTTTCTCATAATTTATATGTATCTCTAACGTCCAGTTCATTTGCTAATCTCGGCATTGGGGATTCGTCTTCCATGTCTTGCTCCAGCTGGTTTCAGCCCCGAACTGAAAAGCTTGAGTGGACGTGGGTACAAGATGAAGCCAGAAGCGTGGCACTACCCAACACTTTCATTGGAGGGAATAACCTTTCTTGACCTTTGGAAAATTTTTAAATTTTCCATTTTCTGTTTTATTTATTTTATTTTATTTTATTTTATAACTAAAAGTTTTTATTTTGGATTTTTTCACACAATTAACCACATTACCTCTTCTGAGATCAACATCCTTTTGAACATGAAACATTTGTTAATAATTTCTGTTCCCCAACAGAAATTTTGTTTGTTTGTTTGTTTAATTTTTATTGAAATATAGTTGATTTATAATGTTGTGCTAGTTTCAGGTATACAGCAAAGTGATTCAGTTATATATATACATTTATGTATATTCTTTTTTAGTTTCTTTTCCAGTATAGGTTATTACAAGTTATTGAGTATAGTTCCCTGTGCTATACAGTAGGTCCTTGTTGGTTATCAATTTTATATATAGTAGTCTGTATATTTTAATCCCAAACTCCTAATTTACCCCTCCCTCCCCCATTGCCCTTTTCGGTAACCATAAGTTTGTTTTTTATGTCTGTGAGTCTATTTCTGATTTGTAAATAAGTACATTTGTATCATTTTTATAGATTCCACATATAAGCGATATCATATGATATTTGTCTTTCTCTGTCTGACTTACTTCACTTAGTATGATAATCTCTAGGTCCATCCATGTTGCTGCAAATGAAATTATTTCATTCTTTTTGTGGCTGCGTAATATTCCATTGTATATATGTACCACTTCTTCTTTATCCATTCATCTGTCAGTGGACACTTAGGTTGCTTCCATGTCTTAGCTATTGTAAATAGTGCTGCAATGAACATAAGGGTGTATGTATCTTTTTGAATTAGAGTTTTCTCCAGATATATGCCTAGGAACAGGATTGCTGGATCATATGGTAGTTCTATTTTTAGTTTTTTAAGGAACCTCCATACTGTTCTCCACAGTGGCTGCACCGATTTACATTCCCACCAACAGTGTAGGGGGTTTCTTTTTCTCCACATCCTCTCTAGCATTTATTATTTGTAGACATATTCTGTTTTGTTTTTTTTTTTAAAAAGAAACAGAAACAGAAAATACTTGTCTTTTTAAGAAGCAGCTTTTGTTCCTTTTACCAAATAAAGTTCAGTCATTTACAAATATGATAGCCAATGCCTGATTCTATCAGGTCTGAGAAAAGCCAGGGGTGAGAGTTGAATTCCCTTTACAGTTCACCTGGGTTCGTATAGAGGGAATTTTTTTCCCAGACCACAGGCTGCACCCCAGCCAGCTCTGTATAAGCATATATGACTATTGATAATGGAAGCCCATTGAAAAGAGAGGCTGGAAGGGCACAAATCCATTAACATTACTGGAAAATAACAGGACATTTATTCTGCTGAAAGTAGCATCATCCTGATGCATGTTGCTTCCTTAAGCAGAACTGATGGGGGCAGGGAGAGCACAAAGCAGTACCTTCTGAGCTCTTCTGAGTTACACTTGTTTGCGGTGTATAATATGTCACTTGACAGAGTGCAAACGCTATAAACATATTTCCCCAGAATAAATGTTTTCTATGCCAAATTTTCCTTCTGAGAAAAATATGTTAGTAGTAGTTTTCTACCCAGGAATCAGCAAACTTTTTTCATAAAGAGCCAGATAGAAAATATTCGGTGCTTTGTAGCCATAAGATCTCCACCGCAACTACTCAACTACCAATGCAGCATGAAAGCAGCCATAGACAATAAGTAAATGAATAAGCGAAGCTGTGTTCCAATAAAGCTTTATTTATAAAAATAGGTAGAGAGCTGGATATGACCTGCATGCATAGTTTGCCAACACTTGCCCTCTAATCTAAGGACATTCCTATTTTATTCACAAATCACACCACTTTGTAATAAAACAATACTTATCATGGTAAGCATGACTAATATTTATTGTCCTGACTAAGCCATGTATATATATTAGCTCATTTAATCCTCACAACAATCAATCCAATGATGCAAGTTCTACTATGACTCCCATTTTATAGAGGAGGAACCATGGCATAAACAGGTAAGATAACTTGTCTAACACCGGGAGTAAAAAGCAAAGCCAAGATTCGAACTCAGGTAGTTTCCCTCCAGAGATCACGCCCTTAAATCACAAGCCATACTGACCCTCAGGGAATATTTTGTGACCTTTATATTTAACTTTGAGACAGAGTCTGTTCTGAACATAAATGAAGCACTTTCTCAGCCAGCAACATGGGGGCAGACATTATATTTACTTTGTTAATTACCTCCATTCCCCTGCCTATTTCACAGGACATGCCCCACAAACACGGGACAAATGCTAAATCAGGAGATTAACTCACACTTGCCAGGGCCACAGGCAAGTACCAAAAGTAGCTAAACTTTGGCTCATTAGCTATGGGGTCCTCCAGGAGGTCATACACTGCTTGCACTGAGATGTCAGCCTTTCAAAGGTATGTCCAGCCCTTAAATATGTGTAGTTGGGTTTTTCTGCTTACCTGTCTTTGAACTTGCAAATACTTGTTATGTAAGCCAGCTTCTTTGTGGACTCTTCATGCAAAAGAAGTAAGGGATAAAAAGACAAGGAAGGGGAGTTTTGATTTTAGCAGCACCAAAATGATAATGACCGTTTTAATTGAGCACTTGTGTTAAGCACATTACGTACCTCTTATTTGGTGCTCACAAGATTCCATTTTAAGGCAGATATAGTTATCCTGATGAATATTTTAAAAAACTAAAGCTTAGAAAGACTAAATAACTTGTTCAAACTTACAGTTAGTAAATATCTGAGTTAATATTCCAAGGCATGAAATTTTGACTCCAAAAGCTGGATGCTGTACCCTCTCTGACCCTGTCTCCACTGAGGGGGTCTCTCTCCATCTCGTGGCTGAGGTTAACGTAGATGGAGAACTTCTATGTGTGAGACATTGTGCTTCATGCTTTACACCAGGGGTCCCCAACTCCCGGGCCACAGACCAGCACTGGTCTGTGCCTGTTAGGAACCAGGCCGCAGAGCAGGAGGTAAGCGGCCGGTGAGGGAGCAAAGCTTTATCTGTATTTACAGCCGCTCCCCATCGCTCCCATTACTGCATGAGCTCCGCCTCCAGTCAGCATTATGGTGAGTTGTATAATTATTTCATTGTATAGTACAGTGTAATAATAATTGAAATAAAGTGCACAATAAATGTAATGCGCTTGAATCATCCCGAAACCACACCCCACCCCAGTCAGTGGAAAAACTGTCTTCCACGAAACTGGTCCCTGGTGCCAAAAAGGTTGGGGACCGCTGCTTTACACGGATTATCTCATTTAATACTCACAGTAACAACGTAAGGTTGAGATCATTATTATCCCCATTTTCTTGTTGAGGCAACCAAGTCAAGGAGCGTGTCCAAGCTTGTTCGTGGTGGAGCCAAATTAATGAACCCAAACAGTTGGCTTCAGAGCCTGCCTCTTAAACTCAACATTGCACTGCTTTTATCTTGTCGCTGTGATTTTAAGGATAAGAATGGACATGAGTTGAGGGCTTTCTAAGATAATGGAACTTTATGTGCTTATTTATTGGCTAAATTATATCCTCATAACCACTCTGGGTTATATCCCCATCTAGTCCTCACAACTGGAAAGCACTTTCAAGTCTATCATTCACTGGGTCCCCCACAATAACAATGTGAGATAAACAGGACAGGCATTATTATCACTGTTTGACATATGAGAAAACTAAAGTTCAGAGCAGTTAAGTGACCTGTCAAGGTCATGTAATAATTGATGAATCTGTGACTCAAACCCGTGGGTTCTGACCTAATTTAGTTTAGTGTTCTTTCTATTAAGCCATGTTCCATGAAACCTTATTAGGAGTTCTTTGACCTGTAACTGACATTATTTGAACTCTTTTTAACATGGTATTTTTTTTCCGACTGGATTATTTAGAAAAGTCTATATCAGAAGCTTTTAATTCACTCAAACCATTTTGAATGGAAAAATAATTAATTCCTTGATTGCAAGTAACGCAGCGGTGAGAACTCACAGGTGCCATATTAAAGCTAAAGCATATTTGGTGAATAACACAGGAAACAGAAGATGTTTAATTATGAGTGAGTTACTTAGAGAGATGTGGGCAATGGTTAAGAACACGTCAAAGAGTAGCTTACCTCCTTCCCCGTCCCTCAGTGCTAACAGTGGGGCACTTTCACCACTCTTAGGGCTGAAAGGCTAGGGGAGGGAAAAGTTTCCAGAACAAGAGACAGAGAGCTGTGTTGAGATGACCATCTAATAGACATTTTATTCAAACAAGGAAGGCAGCCCACACTGACCCAGAAGAAGAAAGCTAGGGAAAGAAATACCCTGACCTTTCTCTTCTCCTTCCCTCAGTCTTCTGAAACCAAATCCAGCCAGAAGCCAGAGAAAAGGGAGCCCCGAGATGTGGTCAGTAACATCAGCACCCGGAAGAACCAAGCAGGCTCATTGGGGTGGAGAGTGGATCTGCCGGGCAATCAGAAGATGTTCAGCGTTCACTATTCATAAGCCACCTTTTATTAGACACCAAACCCTTCGATTGACAATGTCAAAATACAGATATTTGCAGTTCTTTGGAACTGTAATACTTAGTGCGGCTTACCAGAGTTCCTTAAAACCTGAGCTGTATTATATTTTCTTCTGGGTCAAACTGGCCCACTACCAAGTAAACAAATGGGAGTGGAGGCAGGTAGCAAGGAGATAGTGACATGGTACCACCAAGCCTGCACACCAGTTACAGGTCAAGCCTGTAACCTGTATTATCCTAAGCCCATCCCCCATAGTAAGAATGACCGTGAATATTTGTTTGACTTTTCAAAGATGGATGACTTTTCTTCTTTCTTGTGATTCTCTTTGCCATGTTGAAGACAGTCTCCATGGTACAGTGTTATGCTTTGCACACATTAATGTGATGAAGTGAAAATTCGTGGTTTGACTCACCTTTAGCAGAAAGCACAAGTGTGTTTGAGGTGAGAACTCAGACCACTGCCTTCAAGAGCATAGATCCCTGTTGAGCTCTGTGAGTTCCTTGTGTACAGAGCGCTGCCCTGCTACTATACTGCTTCTCTCCATGGTCCCAGGTTCCTTTTGGTTACATTTCTCTCTCTTTTTTGTCATTGTTGGTCATATCGCGTTAGACTTGAGCCTTGTTTCTGATCAAAAAAAGGCCCTACATATCTGAGGGATGGCATAGGTTTGAGCTGGGGCCTCCGATTGGCACTAAATGCTGAAGGAAAAGCCATTGTCAGGAGGGTCCTGTGGGAGAGTCACACTGTTTTTCAAAGTCAGATGGGTATTTGTGGGTTTAAAATGGGTGAATCAGGCAAGTGGGTTCACTGTGCTTGAGATCTGAAAGCAGAAGGAGACTTCTGGAGAAGGTGTCCCCAAACTTGTGTCCACTGGAGCACTAAGTGTTCTAACACTTTCATCACACAGAGATTTTCAGGTCGTCAACTGAGGAAGATCAGCCATGTGAAAAAGAAGAGTTTGATTAAAAATCCATTTAAAACAAATGTGTCAGGGTTGGGGGAGAGGAACCCTTCCCTGAAGTGAATAGAAAACAGGTAAAAATGTAAATTTCAAAGGCATCAAGCCTGAACAAATGCTCAGGGAATGTAGATGTCAATAACGCATCATTTTTTTTTCTTTTTTTTCTTTTTTTCTTTTATTTTCTTTTATTTTCTTTTTTTATTTTTTCTTTTTTTTCTTTCTTTTTTCTTCTTTTTAAAAAATTTTTTTCACATCATTTTTAGTGAGTATTATTAACTTCAATATAAATCTAGTTTGAAAGCCATTTTTTCCCCTCTCTTTTATCCCTTAAATATATGGTTTACCTCTTACTTATACAGGTTCTTATGATTTATGGTACCAGGGCTTCAGGGCTGGCAGACAACTGGGTCATCCCTGTGCCTCTCTAAAAGCCCAAGGGGTGCGTCACTCTGCAGACTACAGTTGACCCTTGAACAACGTGAATTTGAACTGCGTGGATCCACTTATATGTGGATATTTTTCAGCAGTAAATATTACAGTACTACACCATAGTGTTTGGTTGAATTCCCAGATGCGGAGGCATCGCGGATACAAAGGACCGACTATAAATTACACTTGGATGAATGCTCTGCGTTGTTCAAGAGTCAGTTGTACTAAGAAATGCCCAGCTTTCCTCTCGGCAGGGTTTTAAGTGTGACTTTGCCACTTTGGTTGTCCCCTGCTTCCTCATGTCATCTAAGTGTCCAGAGTCATGGAACAGAGGGTATAGTTTTTAGAGTGGCTTGGAAATCACCAGTCTCAGAGGACCAGCACACTCCTGGCCCACACAGGAGTGAAGAGCCTTCTCTCTAGAGAACATGCTTTGTTCTCGACAACTGTACTTTTCCTCCTGCCACTGTGCCATCTCACCATTCTCCCATATTTCCAGTGAATAAGACTAATGTGAAGGGGATGATCTTTAAACACATGCGCTTCCAAAGGAGGGGAAGAGGAAGAACTTGAGGAAGAGGAGAGTCATGACAATTATTAACACTGTTCATACATGAGGAAGCTTGGTGGGCTTGGTCTTGAAATCATGGATTGTTTATTTGGTAATGACTTCTGGTCCAGAGAGCATCCATTCTGTACTTCTAGTACTTCTAATATGCCCTTCATCTCGATGAAAATTGTGTCTGTCTGGTTAAGTCATCTTCTTACTCCAAAAATGTAACTTTGTGAAAAATGTGTTTTCTCAGTAATCCTGGATGCTTCTTTTTTTTTAGTTACTCTGTAAGTACTAGTGTTTGGCAGAACATCATCCTGGGCCCTCTTCTCACCCTGAACACCCTTCCTGCAGCATGGCATCTGTAACAGTTCATGATGGGCCATTCATCCTAACACTAACCCTAACCCTAATCTGTATTTTCTTCCCAGAGCTCTCTCTTGAAACCAACTGCTGTATTTCCAACTGCCTCCTGAACATCTCCACTTGGCCTTAAAATCGTTATCTTGCCTTCGAACCCATTGTCTTTTGTTGGTCTCCATTGCGGTGAATGGCATCTTCATCTCCCCAACCTGAAAACCCAGGTGTCATCCCTGACTTGCCCCTCTCCTCCAGTCCTTTCTTCATCTTGTCAACAAGTGTTGTGATTTTTATCTTCTGTATCCACTTGAATCTATTTCTTCATCTCAATTCACCTTGTCGATCCCTGACATAAAATCTTTCGCAAATTCCCAAAAGTAGATTCCCAAAAGATGAGCTCCAGCTCCTCAGCAGGGTTTCTAAAGCCTGCCTCCCTGGATTCACTTTATACCCATCGTCCCGTCCCACACCTTTCCTCCAGCTTTTCCAAACTACATGCAGATCCCTGAGATGTAGCCTTTCTGACACCTAGGCCATTGCTCATGCCCTTTCTTCTGCACGGAATGCTCTTCCATTCTAATTGCACATACAATTGTGCAGCTCTTGCTCTGTTTCAAGCTTTGTGCTTGGAACTTGGGATACAAATAGGACATGGCCCATATTATTAAGGTCGCCACAGTTTTCCCAGGAAACATACATGACTCAGTTCTATATAATGTGCTAGGTCAAGATAAAAGTAGGTAAAGATTGCTAAGGGAGCACATGGCAGTACACCAACCTGGCCGTAAATGTCCTTCTGAGCAGGCGCTTTCTGACCCACCTCTAATAAATAATTGATTTCTCCTCTGTGTTGCCACAGTTCCCTGCCCAGACCTACCTTAGAAAGCTTATTGTTTGTTTGTGTTGTAGTTGTTTAAATGTCTACCTTCTTGGGGAGGGAGAGATAAATTAGGAGTTTGGGATGAACATATACACACTGCCATATATAAAATAGATAATTAATAAGGACCTACTGTATAGCACAGGGAACTCTACTCAATATTCTGTAATAGCCTAAATGGGAAAGGAATTTGAAAAAGAATATATATATGTATATGTATAAATGAATCACTTTGCTGTACACTTGAAACTAACACAACATTGTAAATCAACTATACTCCAATATAAAATTAAATTAAATTAAAAAAAAGAGAAAACCCAGTCATGATATATATATATATATATACAAAAGTTATATATATAGACAAAGGGTATATATATATACTTCATGTTTTCTAATCTTCCAAATATATTTATTTTAATATGAATTTCTTCTAAAAGCAAAATGTTAAGTCAACAATATCTATAAAAGTGGGGGATGTAAAATACATTAGACTTTTTTTGAAATATTTGTATTAATATATTTGAGACAATATTAAAAGGTCTAAATATGAAACAAAAATACATAAATAAAATAAATGTCTACCTTCCTAGGCTGAAAGCAAGAATTACTGTGCTTTATGTTTCTTTATAGCCATTGTGTCAAGTATATGTAATAATCATTGAAGAAATGACTGAGTGGTACCTAAATTACAATAGCAGCTTAAGCATCCCTGGAAATCAATAAACTGACAGACATCAAAGCCAGTTTACCTTCACCTCTTATTCCTCCAGTGATCAATTTGGATGAGAGTTACATCAAATTATTTGAGATATACATAAAATGTTATACAGTGAGGCCCCAAGGTGCTTATAGTTGTTAATGATGAGAGAAATTCCAATTCATTCTAGTCTTCAAAGAGTGGACTTATGGGTTACACACATATCTTATTTATAGTTCAAGTTCAAACATTGTGGGCAAGCTTTGAAAATGTATTCTTTCTATGAACTGTGTGTTAAAACAGGTACTGCTAAATATCTGTTGAAATAGTATGTTTCCACCAAATTGTAGCACATTTTGATGAAGCTTGCAGGTGCTATTTTTACAAAATGTTCATGAAAGCTAGGCTGTACCAATATTGTGAGTATATTTTATATCACTGTAAAAATACACAAAGATTGAAAATAGGATGGCGCTTACCATAGTGACTATAAAATGTTGAAATTATTTTTTAAACTCTGATAAGTATAATAAGTCCGAAGATATACAGAATTTAAGAATTGGCTGTCTGTGTAAAAGTTGCTCTTAGATAAAATATATGACACCAGATACAGAGGGAAACCTATGCCTCAAATTCATTTTATTCAGTAAAAATGCTACACCTCAATCTAGTCTGCTTTTTGGTGCTAGGGCCCATTGATGTTTAGTATCTGGGCTCCCTTGCTAATCATAAGACCCTCAGTAAATTATTTACATGTTCAGAGCACTGGCTCTTTTGGTTTTAAATTCTGGGAAATGATCCCTGCCTACCTCATGGAAGGTACATGGGAAAAATCCTTATAAACTGGAAAGTGACATACAAATATGATGAGTTCTTGTTATTCCAGGCAGAGAGAGAACAACAAAAGCAGAGTGTGACATTGCATTTTAAACTTAGGAAATTGCAAAGAGTTGGGAACTGCTGAAAAGTGGGTTGAGAGCAGGTATAACGGGTCAGGTGAAAACCATTCAGATCTTATTCTATAGTCAGTGGGGAGTCACCAAAAATCTTTGAGCAGGGTAATAACATAATTAAATCTGTGTTTTAAAGGTTAATTTAGGGTAAATTAGAAAAGGAGAGGTTGGGGACAGGGTAACCATTTATTACATAACCCAGGCAAGGGATAATTAGGGCCTGATTTACAGCAATGGTTATGAAAACAATGAAAGAATGGCAAAATTAAGACTCATTTCATAGTCGAGTTAAACTTCATTTGGTAATGCTGGACACTAGGAGGTAAGAGACAGTCTGGCTTGATGGGCTAAATTGAGTTGATGCCTTTGCTCAAAAGAGGAAACCAAGAAGATTCAAGTTTAGAGAAGGATGGAATAAGTTGAGTCTTAAACATTGAGCTGTGGTGTCTCTATCCATCATATTCAGCTTTGTGCCTGGCACGTTGTAATTGTTCAATAAATATTTGGTGAATGTATCAATGAAGGAAGGAAGAATTAAAGACTGAGAGAGATTTAAGGGAAGTTATCCAGGAAGGACTGGAAAATATTGGTCTATATGACAGAGGAGAAAAGGCTGGAAATACAAATTCTGAAGTCAGCATGTAAGCAAATTGAGATCTGAAAGGAAGAAGAGATGGAGTAAAAAAAAGAACTAATGACGCTAAGAAAATAGGATTATGTATGTCCAACGCCTGGCATAGCATAGAGTTCAATAAATAAATATTTGTTGAGTACATGAATGAAGGAATGAATGAATACCAACTTTTCAGGAGCAGATAAAGGGAGAACAGCTGGGAGTCTTGTAGTAGCCCTTTGTTTTGCCTGAAGTGTTTCGTTTGAATTGTAGACTAATTCTACAGTTCATCATCTGGCTCCCATGGGAAATGTGAATTCTATAGCCTAAATTTCAGGCAACCGTGAGGAATTTCTTCTCCTTGTCCTTCTCGCTTCCACACGTTTTCTTTCCAGTTCAATGTATTTACTTAAATCTATCATCAAACTGCAGTTGTAACAATTATTCTTTCCTTAAGACTGCCCATAATACAACAATGACAGGAACTGATAACCCTTTTTCATGTATTAAAAATGGGCCAAATAGAACCAAAATACTCAGTGCATTCGTTTACTGTGACCCATATATACAACATGTTGCATGAGACGTTTTGGAGCTATTGGTCTAATACCTTGACCATCGTTAATTAGGAAAGCCAGTTTGGAGAGAGAGAGGGCACTTCAGTCTCAATCAGAGTTGGCCTGACTCTTACAGGCCCAGTCTAGACTAGCAGATGAGGACAGCAGGGTGAATAAGAGTATGTAAATAATAAGAAGTTAAACCTAAAGCTTTTAGGAGTCCTAATGAAAAAGGTTTATATCTACAAAAGCAGTATCTGAAAAATACTAAAAATATAAACTAGATACAAAACATCATGTAAAAAAACCAATTTCTATGGAGCTGTTACAATGGAGGATTACTGGACTGAATGTCAATATTATGACATAGTATGAGTGTGTTTCATGTTTGGTAATTGCAATTATTGTTGCTTTTGTTGTGGTCATCCATGTACAATGCTTGGTGTCAGTCTATTTATCTCTTGTAAAAATAAAATACAGTGTGTGTGTGAAAAAAAAAACAACTTCTAAATATTAATTGTATCAGTAAAGGGATAAAATTGATTGTTAGAATTCAAGCAAACTACAAATCTCACAATTTGTAAAATTTTAACCTTATCATCCCCTTTCCTCACCACACACACGCACATACACACAAAATCAAAGTTTTTTCATAGCTGATACATGATTGATTTATTTGTATTTACCACTGTCCTTTGGCTTTACCTACTCTCTGAAGAATTAAATAACCAAAGAGCAGGCTGAAAGGAGGTAACAGAAGAAATAATAATATTAGAATAGTATAGGAACCAGACCACTGGTCATTGAATAATCATGAGTTGACTCTATTTTTAAAATAGAGTCATCATTTATCATTAGAGTCCAAGAATTCTTGTTTCTCAGTTAATAAAAAATTTTCCATTAAAATTACTTCTAAATGTCAAGTGAAATGTAATTCAAAAAATGAGAACATAAAATTATGTCTGTTTTCAGAAGCACCATTAAAGCCTTTTTGTAATTTCACTGACTTTTTCGATTTTCCAACTGACGGTGCACCTATAGACATTTTTGCATCTCATTATTGTGTAGTGGAAATGAACTTGGAACCGTTTTTGTCAGCTCAAAGACCCCAGATGGTTTGAATGATATTTCCCCACAAAGGATGATCATATTGATTTGCTACAGTCATTTTTGACTATTAAGGACTCAGAAAGTTAACTACCACTTGAGATGAGGAGCTGTGATTTACATAAGACCTTAGGTTAATATGACAAGAAAGGGTAGAAAATGTGGTGAAACTACTTAATCCAAAAAGGATCATCCATAGTTTAAATGCACGTGTTATTTGTAAAATCTGGGGGATTACTTTAAGGTAAGGGAGATGACTTTTTTTTTTATTTTTTTTTTATTTTTATTTTTGGCTGTGTTGGGTCTTCGTTTCTGTGCGAGGGCTTTCTCTAGTTGTGGCAAGCGGGGGCCACTCTTCATCGCGGTGCGCGTGCCTCTCACTATCGTGGCCTCTCTTGTTGCGGAGCACAGGCTCCAGACGCGCAGGCTCAGTAGTTGTGGCTCACGGGCCTAGTCGCTCCGCGGCATGTGGGATCTTCCCAGACCAGGGCTCGAACCCGTGTTCCCTGCATTGGTAGGCAGATTCTCAACCACTGTGCCACCAGGGACGCCCGAAGATGACTTTTTTATTCTTTCAACTTCTTCACTAAAATGTTTGCCTCTTAACTGAAAGCAACTTACTGTATTAAAGGACTTACCTGCAGATCTGTTAAGTTATTGGAAAATCTGGTCTATTTAAAAAATCTGTCTTTAACAATATCAGCATAGGATGTCTCTGCTAAGTATGTGTCCGTATGAGTCTCTAAAAGAGAAAATAAACTATTTAGATTGCTTTCAGCACTGAAGTATGAAGTTCAACAGTAGGTTACCATGAATAGCTAGAGAATGAGAGAGAGATTTTGTCCAGCTCAGATATTTGGAATTACTTAGGAGAAATGTAGTAAAGAAAATAACGTTTATATTATTCTCTAAATCAGCATGGTCTGCATCAGAAAAAAAAAAAAAAAGAACACCAGAGTTTTAAAGAGATCCCCCAAATTTTGTCTTACCATTGTAGCTTTCCTCTTTGTTTTCGTTGGCCTTACTTAGAGCCATATCTGAGCATAGTTCTTGATGCTTTTTCTGGGGGGCAAGCAAAGAACAGTGTACACCATCTAGTGGCTTAGTTCAAAATTGCAGCAGTGCAAGAAAGGCTTTTGAGCAGAGTGCAGCCATGACAATCAGCAGACTGACTTCTTCCACATTTCTCCAAGGGCCTGAGGAACGCTGAAGGGGTTGCCAGGAATTCCAGAGGGAAGCCCTCACAGCACATAAAAAGATTTGATCAAGGAAGTTAATTTAAATAGCCCACTGTTAAAATCCTACTCTATTCTGACTACATATCTGTAATCACTCTGCTTTAATGAGAACTTTTTGCTTGCCTGTTTAGTACCAGAATTAATATTCCTACTGTAACACTGTTATGTCAAGAAGTGAGCAACTTGGATGGGAGAGGAAATAGGTTCCATTTATGATCATATGCTAAGTGAATTGCTTCTCTAAATCATCAACCAAAGCTGTGGTTGCCAGTCTATGAACTCCTGGGGAGACATGCAACTACCACAAGAACCTTGAATCCACAGTCACAAGGCACATATTCTAAAAATCAAATGTACAATGTCTTTTACATACACTGGATTCACAACTGCAATTCAAATGTAACTGGTAAAAGAACATTACTAAATTATCAGTAGTTTATTTGTTATGTGATTTTCATCTATATAGATTAGTATATCATGCTCATCTAGGAATCCAGAAAATGCATTTATTTATTTTTATACAGTTATATGTAAATTACATAAAAGATAGACTTTTAAGAAACAGAATGGTCCTGACTTCAGCAGTGCTACTTCTAAGATTTGTTCTAAGGAAATAATCATTCACATGTTCAAAGATATTCACATCAGTATTGTTTATAAGAACAATTAATAAGAACCAAACTCAGGTGTTCGACAATTAGGGGTTGCTGAGTAAGTTTTAGTTTATCCATACCAAAAAATATAGCATACCACTATTAAAAACGACCAATGAAAATCTATACTGTTTTGAAAATGAAAATACCATACATTTACAGGTGAAAAGAGCAGATTAGGAAAGCATATATATCATATGCATACCATTTTTATGTATTTGTGAGTAGGCAAAGAAAAAGTGTAAAAGGATATCTTTTATCCCATGAAAAATGAATAATTTATTTTTATCAAGCATGATATAAGAGAAAGAAAAGAGTCAAGGATTCTTCTACTAAAGTTTTTGTCCTGAGCAAGTGGAAGGTTAGAGTTGACACTGGCTTAGGTGGAAATGTTTGGATGGGAAAGCCAGGGGTTTGTTTGGAGGCATGTTGAGTTGGAGAGTCCATTTGGTACCCAAGTGGAGCTGTATTGAGGTGTTTAAAGTCATGTGGCTGAAAGATCTCCGAGGCAGTGAGTGATGGAGGTGAGACGAGATTTCAAGGCCAAGCTCTGGGGGCATGCCAACGTTTACAGATTGAGTTGATGAGAAGCAGCCAGCCACGAGTCAAACTAGAGAACAGCAGTCAGGTAGAGGAGGATCCAGAGAAAGTGGTCTCCTCAAAGGACACAGGTAGAGAGTGATCTGTGCTAAATGCTGCAAAGACATCTCATGAGTTGACATTGACATTGACATTGACCAAATGACATTGGTTTGAGCAACATGGACGTTAACAACAGCTGTTTCCATGAAATCATGAAGCTAAAAGCCTAACTGAAAAAGCTTAAGTGAAAATGGGAGGGGAATAATTGGAAACCTTGAGTAAAGACAACTCTTCTGAGAATTATTTATGTAAGGGAAAACAGAGAAATAGGATAGGGAGGAAAACAAGGATATTGATTCAAGAGTTTTTTTTTAAGGTGGCAACATATCAGCATGTTTCTCTGCTGATAGGAGAGATCTGATAAAGAGGGAAAAAATTAAAGACACAAGACATGATAAAATTGCTCAGAAAAATATCCTTGAATAGTCAAGAGGGAATGGGACACGAACGGAGGGCTTGACTTTAGAAATAAGCGTGGATGGTCCATCCATCCTTAATAACAAAAGGAAGCAAAAGGAAAGGTGAGTATAGATAATACTGATGCAGGTAATTTGGTAGGTACAATGCTGGGAGCCTGCGGGAGTTCTTTTCTAAATGTTATATATTCTCAGTGAAATAGAAAACAAGGTTATCAGCTAAAAGTAAATCAGGGAGCAGATGTTAGAGAGCTGAGGAGAGAGAACAAGGTAAGGAGTAGTCATTTAGGACAAAGGTCAGAAAACTTTTTCTTTAAAGGGCAAGGTGGTAAATATTTCATCCTTTGCAGGCCATTAGGTCTCTGTCGCAACTATTTAAATCTGCCATTGCAGCAAAGAAACAGCAGTAGATAAAATGTAAACTGATGGCCATGGCTATGTTTCAATAAAACTTCATTTACAAAAACATGTGGTGGGCCCAGTTTGGCCCTTAGACAGTAGTTTGTTAACCCTTGATGGGATAATAAATGGTGTAGGGGAACACAGTAGGAATTTCAGGCAACAATAACATGAATTTTAAATGATGGTATAAATATCACCAGCCATATGCAGTTGTGTGGGGCTGGATATAAACAAGATTTGGTTTTTCTACACAAGTGTGAAGAACGGAGAACGGAGCAAGAGAGTTGAGAGTGTGTGCCAGGAAATGATTACAAGGTGAACATTGAAATCTAAGCTGAGTTAGGAGCGAAGTAAGGACATGAGGGCTATGGGGTATGAGGGACAATGGAAAAGAGGAAGGTAATGGATTTAGGCCTCACTACTAGCCTTTGATGCTCAGATGCTTTTCCTGAGGGAAGACAACAATTTATTGGCTATTTTATTGGAGAGTAAGAGCTAAACAGTGGTTCATACATTATAGAGTAACAATGCTTAGAATAGTTATCATTCTGTGGGGTAGACGTAACGCTACTCCCCATTTTATCAACTGGAAGGGAAGGAGAATCCACATTGACATGGACGCTGTGTTTGAAGGACAGTCTTGTTTACAATAATATCTAATTTTTTAGTTATTAGGACTACTCCCTCTCTTCTTCCCCTATGTTATTATAAAAATGTTCTTGCTTAGTCCTTCGCCACAAATAATCCATATATCCATTGTCATGTTTTAGTTAACGGTCTTTTTTTCTCCTCTTGATGTCTCCCTTTTTCCTTGTCTTCACCTCTTAGCCTTTACATGTGGTTATGTTTTACCTTTTCTGGGTCGACACTTAAAGGTGCTTATACTCTGCTTTTTTCTCCCTCTAGACCTTTCTCTTTTTTGTTGCATTTATGATCTTTAAGATGATGGCTTTTCTTTATTTTAGTAGAAACATACGCAGGTGATGAGAGAATGTTAACACGATCTAAGCACAGGATCTATCCCCTGTTCACTTGATTAAGGCTTTACTGCTCTCCTGAAACCTTCACAGCCTCTCTACTGAGAGTCGTTGACTCTTTGGTATTCAAGGACCTCCCTGACCTTGTCTTGCACTACTTTCCCAACTTTACATCCCATTGCTTTTCAAATCTTACTTTACACTCCAGCCCCACAAAGCTCCCTAACAGTTCCCCAGGCACCATGCCTCTGTGCACACAGATGGCATTGACTGGAATTCCCCGAGCCCCTCTCCATCAGTCCATCTCCCATCCTTCCTTCAAGGACCCATCACAAATCTCCTTTTAGCTCTTATTTTCCAAGACAACTAAAAATATTACTCTTCATTTGCCTCATCCTTCTCTGTACTTTGGACTTACGTCATTAACTGCAGTCTACTTTGCATTATATTTTCATGTGCACATAAATTTTTCCTCCATTGGACATGAGCCCCTGGATTCTTCTCTGTTTTATACACAGCACACAGTATGTGTCTGATATATATTAAGTAAAAACTAAATGAAATCTCTTATCTTCACAAAACATGTGTTGTTAGGAAGTTAGTTTAAACCACATAAGGATCATCAACATACGTCTTGATAATATGGGGACCTGTGTCACTTCATCCCAGCCACAATCCAAATGTGAATCTTTTGGGGACCATACATTTCTACCCCAATAAGCCAAAACTATGTTTTAAAGTCCATTCCATATCAAATCCATGCTTTACCAATTTCATGCTTTTGTCAACTAGTTAATACTGCAAGTGTAGGAATTTTGCTTGTTTGCAGATTGTTTTTGTCTTTTGTAAAATAAAACGATGTAAGAATATTTGAAGGAGGAATGAAGGAAAGGGGACAATTAAAGAACTAACTTTTATAGTTTGTCTGTAATGAGCCTGGTGCGTTCCGTAAGTTATCCAATTTAATTGAATTCTTCCAATAGCCCTATGAGGTAGATATTATTATCCACATCTTACTGATGAAGAAAACCATGACTTCTAAACTCACACGGTTAAATGATATCAAACCTAGATCTGTATGACACTCTACTGTCTTCCATTTTAAAAGGCAAATTGCACATAAGTCTCCAATATTGAACCTAGGAGCTGAAGCCACATGCTTATTACATTGTTAGTCTACCTTAACTAAATTGCTTTACTTTCTCCATCTGAAATTTAAAAGTATTGGTTGCAAGTTACAGAAATCCAATTCAATATAGCTTAACTATTTTGTCATCAACTTAACAAATATTTATCGGGAGCTTTCTGTGTGCAAGACGTTTTTCTAGGCACTAGGGATTCAGTGGTGAGCAAGACAATCATGCAGCCACATGGCTAATATATTAGTATATTGCCTACCTATGCAGCTAATATATTAGTATGAAAATATTTTATAAACAAAAGATCTGTCGAACAGTTAAGAACTGTTAAGAACAGTACAGCAGGGTGAAGGAATGGTGAATGAAAGGGCAGGCTTTTTATTTTTTTATTTTTTATTTTTTTTGTGGCAAAGTCAGAATTTATTTGCAGGTCACCAAGCAAGGGAGTGGGAGACAAATCTCAGATCCACTCCAACTTGGTCTTTGAGTTAGGGGGTTATTTATTTATTTATTTTTCTTTTTTATTAATTTTTATTGGAGTCTACTTGCTTAACTATTTCACTTATATGTGGAATCTAGAAAAAAATAGTACAGATGAACTTACTGGTAAAGCAGAAATAGAGTCACAGATGTAAAGAACAAACTTACGGTTACCAAGGGGGGAAGGGACGGTTGGACGAATTGGGAGATTGGGATTGACATATGTGCACTACTATGTATAAAATAGATAACTAATGAGAACCTACTGTATAGCACAGCGAACTCTACTCCATGATCTGTGGTGACCTAAATGGGAAGGAAATCTAAAAAAGAGTGGATATATGTATATGTATACCTGATTTACTTTGCTGTACAAGGGATGCTTTTTAAATGGGATTGTCAGAGAAGATCTCCCTTTCTAGCAGACACTGAGCAAAGTGAAGGAGTGAGCCATGGGAATACACAAAGGAAGAACACAAGAGCCAGAGGATAGCAAGTGCAAAGTTCCTCAACCAGGAATGTGTTTGGGACGTTGGGGAGATTCCCAAGGAAGCTAATATGACCGGAGCACCACTGGGGAGGGGACAGTGGTTGGAAAGACGGTTGGAAGGGTGGCCAGCAGCCATGCCATATGGTCCTCGTAGGCCATTCTGAAAACTTAACGTTTATTTAAGGTAGATGGCAAGTAAGGAAAGGACTGACAAGAAGTGAATGTCCTCATCCGATTTGGTTTTTAAAGGATCATCTGAGAGCTCTGTGAAGATTGATCCAAAAGGGGACAAGAATGAAAGCAAGGAGACTGTTTGGAGGCTTTCATAAAAGTCCAGTGGGGAAACGGATCCATGGGCCACATAACCAGGAGGGCAGGGACCAGCCTTATGGACGATGCAGAAACAAAATTTCAGAACTGTGGTCTCATTTCTCCTCACTCCTCCTCTCCTCTTATTTCTCCTCATTTCTCCTTGCTCAGACCTGCTTCTCCATTGCCCCAAGCAGCTCCAGGATCTGTGGTCAGAAAGGAAAGGTTTCCTCTTGTCAGCACCAGGGTGCAACCCCCTCTGAAGGGCCTGGCTGGGTCATGGGACCATCTCAAGACCAATCGCTCACTGTGTCCAGCACTGTGATTTTGAGCCCAGATTTATGGTCCAGGGGATGGGGTGCTCTAAGGATACCTGGAAGGAACAGTGGGATAAAGAAGTTTGCATTTTCTGTGTTTGGGGTTTTTAAAAAAAAAAAAAAAAAGAGATACAACAAAGCACCCTGTGAAGACAGCAGAAGGATGTAATGGCTGGGGAGAGATTGAAGATTGTGCATCGATACCTGACGGAGCCAAGGCCCAGTGACTGCTCCTTTCTCTGAATTTCTCTGCCACAAAGCTCCTGGACCACTGTATACTCCTGACACATGGTCTCCTATGTGTCTGTATTAGTGTTTCAACTAATACAGTGACTGCACATTTCCCAAGAAAATAAAAAGGGCCATAGTGTCAAATAATCCAATAAAGCCTCTAGTACCTATGATGAGACAGTGTTGAGCACTAGCGGATTCTCAGGCGATTTGCACATTGATTCCAACCAGAGGAAATGTGGAGCCCATGCTTACCCAGAGTCCAGAAGCAGTCATGTCTTACATACGTATATCCACGATCAGTTTATTGAAAGAACTTCACGTATGGGGCCAACCAAAAACAACTTCATTTTTTTCAGATTTTCCAAAACCTCTCTATTGGATGTCTCGTCTCTCCCTGTGGCTACACCTCAGGAAGTTCTTAAAGCAGCCCCAGGTGTCTTGGGATGTTCAATAGAAACCTTGTTCTCTAAATACACTTGAAGTTTCTCTGTCTCCTATTGACCCCCAAGTTCAGTGATTTACTAGGAGAACCGACAGGACCAGCATGTAGTCATACTCACAGCTATGAGTTATTACAGGGGGGAAGTATAAGACAAATCAGCAAAGGGAAAGGGTGCATGGGGCAAAGTCCAGAGGAAACCAGGCTCAAGCTTCCAAGGGTCTTCTCCCAGTGGCGTCACGCAGGATGCATTTATTTCCTCCAGTGTCCGATTGTGACAACACCTGTGAAATGTTGTCTACCAGAGAAGTTCATCCGAGGCTAAATACCCAAAGATTTTATTAAGGGCTGGTTAGGTAGACATCTGCCTAGCACATACCAAAACTCCATACTCCCAGAAGAAAAGCAGGCGCTCAGCATAAATCCCATTTTTTGTACAACTTGGGCACAGACAGCCACTCTTAGTTAAGGTTGTGGCAACACTCTTGAAATCTAAGTTCCCTAACATCAGCCAAAGTCCAACCTTTCTAGGAAAGGCCAGGCCTTTCTAAGGATAACGGTTTCAGGCCTGCTGTGTTAAATCTTTCCTGCACACTGAGGTTGACATGAGGGTGAGAAAGGCTGACCCACCCTTGGATGGAAATCAGCCATGCAAGTAGTCTGGTTCAACCAGAGATAGAGCTGGAGGAGGGGAAGGCAAAGGGAGAAAAGCTCTTATTTGCCTGGTGTTTTTAGAACCTGGCTTGCAGGAGGTAAATGCGATAAAGCTGACTTGGTTTTCTCATGAGCTGTCTTTATGGGCTCTGCTGTGAACCTTTTTCTGAAGACTTCCCACTGTCTACCACATAGCTTCTGTTAAGGTCATCTTGAACTAGCAATTAATCTTCTTGGGTGGGGGGGTCCTTTCATGGCAGTTCTAACCAAACAGACCCACAGCTCAGCCCACAGGGAGGTACTGGGTGCTATTGTTCCACCAAACCCAGAAATGCAGGCCACGTCTGCCCCCGCTCTCTCCCTGCGCACTCCCATCACAGACGGCTCCCACCAGCCTCTTGTCTTCAGACTTCTCCTTTTGCTGGCCAAGCCCCAGGCAGCACGGAAACATCTGGCCCAAGATTCTTCCACCAGCCTTTGCTTTTGTTTTTGGGGTGGAGGATGGGAGGAGAATTCTGTTCCCCCGTGGATGGAAAATGCCCAGTGATTCCACAGTCTCCCACAACCACTCTCTTAAAAAAAAAAAAAAAAAATCCCTACCCACTAATAGTCTTCCACATCATTGTATATGTAGGCAAAATGTGTGTGTGTGTGCGTGAGTGTGTGTGTGCACAATTACATGACCAGTGAGACACAGATTAGGAACCACTTTTAGAAAGTCTGGCATCAATGGCCTGGCACAGACCTTTTTTTTTTTTTTTTTAAACAAAGCTACATTTATTGAGCACCAACTATCTGCCAGACATTGACTTACAAAAGTGCTGCTTTCCATAGAAACGGAAGGAAGTAATTTACCAAAACAGTTTAAGGAGTTCAGTTTTTCTGACCCAATTTAAACATGACAGTTTGGACCAAGTCTTTTCGGGATTAGTGTGACTGTCGATGTGCCTAAGAACAATCTCAGAAGCATACTGAAATTTCAGGTTCCTGGACCTAACCTTAGAAATTCAGATTCAGAAGGTCAGGCCTAGGACCCAGGAGTCTGGGATGGGGCCCAGGTGATTCCAGTGCAGGTGGTCTGGACCAGCCTGTCGTAGCTCAGGAATGCTCAGACTCTAGAGTACCCATGGGGTCTGTAACATGCAGTCTGACTCAGGATGTCCAGGGGGGTCCTGGAGATTCTGCATTGCTCATTATCTCCCGGTTGAGGTTGCTGCAGGTCCGTGCAACATACTTTGAGTAACAAGAACTTAGATGGTCAAGTCTCCCAGAGGCTGGTTCATGCAGCACTTACCCGCCAAAAGGCCCGACACAACTCTTTAGATTAGCTTCAGCCTTAGGGTCTCAACCTAAATTCTAAGGCAAGAAAAGTGCCGAATAGTCATGCACGTTCATAAATATATTCCTAAGTAAATATCACTTAACATTCAATGACTCTCTAGCTTTACCAGTAAAAAATGGTGCCAAAAAGGAGAAAATGGAACTTCACTATTCATCATATTGCCTACACGTTTCCCTGTTTGGATCTGCACAGCTCCAAAAAGTTGTCTACTTTTTCCAGCAATACAGATTTCAGAACTTTCTCAAGAGATGGTTCTACGTGCCTTGTGATGGCCAAGACCAGGGGCTCATCTCCTAAGATCATGGATGGCACTTTCATTTCCCCTGTGTGTTATAAGCTACTGACTCAGTACAGTCTTCATTGCCCAGCCCGCCTGCCCTCGTGCTTCCCAGATCCAACACATACACATGGGCGCATGGGAAGGCACACACGCACACACCATGAAATGACCATGGAGGAGTATATAACAAATCCTTCTGGATCTTTGCAACGAAATGTCCTTTGAAATCAAATAAGTGCAATAGCCCAATGATGTACTGAAACGGCAAGCGCAAATGCCGTGAGGGGTGGTCTGAAAGGAACGATGGTATTGCTCACTGTTCTGATAATCCTACCAGCTGCTTCCAGAGCCATCAGGTGGCTCCAAATACCAGGAGAAATTCAATTAGGGTAGAGGCCATGACTGCTTGTTGTCTAAGGAGAGAGTGCTCCAGAGGGGATTTGAGTCGAGGGGTAGGCTGCCCAAAAGGACGGCGGAGGTAAGAGCCCACCCTTTCTATTTGCTCCCATGTTCCCCAAACACGTTTTCTCTGGCCTCAACATAATAGCTGATATAGTATAGTGATCATAGTATTAAGGACATTTTGGAAATTGATCTAATTTTAATAATCATTTTTATAAAAATAATCCAATTAAAATATATCCCTAGAACTTAGCCTAAGATCTGGCACATAGTAGGAGCTCAATAAGTATTTGTTGAATCCATGTTCCTTTTACTGATGATGACTTTTGCTGCTGTGGCAACCTGGAAAATCCCGTCTTGGTTTTATGATTTATCTTAAGTCTCACTTTCTCCCTGAAGTTACAGTCGCTTCCTCCCTGAAGTTACGGGCACTTCCTCCCTGGTGCTTCCATTGTTCTTCTTCTAGAACACTGTGTATTCTATTTCTCTGTTTACACATTCTCTTTCTCTCTACACTGTGAGCTCTGAAATACAGGAATGGTGTCCCAGAGTTTAGCACAATAACTAATTCCTCAATACGAATTTTTGAATGAAAAAATGAATGAAGAGGTTGATTGATTCTTTTGCTGTCTCCTGGATTTTAAAGTGAACCACTGGAGTTCACTTTCCAATACTGAGTATGTGTGATCTACATCAGAAAATGCTTCTTTACAAATCCTCATTCTATGAACCATACCCATTTCCTTCTTCCCGCCGTCAGTAACTATGGGGCCATCATCTAAGAGAATTTAAGCTGTTTCACAATCATTTTTGCTATCCTGTTGCCATATCATTCACAGTATAAATAGCCCTGGCTCCTTTGACCTTTGTCAAGGATCTTATTTTCACACGTTTAAATAATATGAGTTGCTCTACTACTTTAATTCATTTACAGAGTTGACTGTTTTTTTTAACTGAGCCTTTTTAGGTGTAGAACAATGAAAAGTGCAATTTCTCACTCCCCCAGAAAGACATGATCAGGAAGACACTGTATTGGCACTTAGGAAAGGACAAACATCAAAGCACTAGCATGTTTCATCAATGTGTCTCTGAAAACACACTTTAAAACAGGAAAAAAAAACCAAAACCCTAGCATTTGGAAGAAATTGCAGTGTTCATTCTCAAAGATGTTTTACTTTCCAAAAGTGAAAATAAAACTATTTTAAAATTCTAACTAACATATCAAGAACTAAACAAAACAAAATAGTTGGTACACCGCATGGTAATAATAGAGTCGTAATTTGAAAAGTGAGTTTTGCTTGAATAGCTAATAGAAGTCTTATTTTAAGTCCCCTCAGCCTCCTCTGGTTGTTAGCATTTTCCTCCATTTAAGTGCTCAGAGCTAAAACTGTAAATCAACAAGGATTTATTGAAAACCTTTGACCTTGGCACAATTAGGCCTATGATAGATCCTAAAGAAATACGTCACAGTCTTTGAAGAACTTACAAACCTCCTTTGTTTAACACATGTTATTGCATAAAGGGTGACATCCATCCTAGATGCCATAGAATCCTGATCTAAGGCATATATCTTTCTTCCTTTCTTCCCTTTCTTCCCTTTCTTTCACTTCTTCCCTCCTTCGCATCTTCTGGTACCCATACATTTTTTACACCTTCCAAAGAAGTAAATGCCACAGTCTCTCTTAGTCAGCATTCACTCATTCATGCTACTAACATTTATTGATTCACTAATATTTCTAATTACTGTATTAGGTATAAAAGCTGTAGCAATGCCTAAGGCTGTACTATCCTATGTACTGGGCATTGTGGTGGGCATAAAGCTGTAGAAATGACACAGTCTGGCCTCAAGGAGCTTACAGATCCTTTAGGGGATGACACACAAAAGACAGATGATTTTAATACACTGTATCATGACTTGGCAAGCATAGGGTAAAGGCATGCATTTACTACAATAGTGGCACAGAGGAGAGAGTCACAAAGCAATACTCATTGTCAGGAAAACTCTCCCTTTGATACAATTTTGAATTATGAAAGAGAGGCAAACTCTCTTGTTCTTGCATAGCCTCCAAAACCTAACGCATAGGCACTCTTTTTCAGATTTATACATTTCGAACGCACTTCAACAACTTTGTCTCCAGTGGGACTGTGGGATCCCAGCTCTGTGTGTGCAGAATAAGTTGGGAGTGAGGAGAACGTGTTGGCCACCTTTGGGTTAATTCAGAACCTTCACCAACTCATCACTGGATTCAGACCCTGTGAATTTCTTACGGGATTTAATTTTCCAGACTCACTATCTATAATGATCAAGTCATCCCCAAATACACAAAACATTTCCACTTATTTGCAGCTTACAGGGATAGTAACCATCCATATACAACAGAAAAAAAAGTAACAGAACCTTTTCTGTGCATTATTTATTCAATAATATGTATCAAGCACGTGCATCATGTAAGATGTTTGACTATGTGTCTGTTTCTACCTCCAGAGAAACACTGGCCAAATTTCTAGATCTTTGCAGAAAGACAGGATGGTAGGATTAAGCTAGTAAATTTTTAAACATTTATGTTTCTCAATTATACTTACTATAAAATTGAAGAAAATGTAAGAAAAAAAATTCTCTACAATCCTACGGCAAGAAATACTCTTTCAATGTCATTAGACTGAGGCACCTTTCTTTCAGGTTATATTTGTTTTCAACAGCATGTAATTACTATTTGAATTTGCTTTAATGAGTAAATATTGCACAAATATATATTCTAGCAATACCATGCTTCCAAAATATCATTTATTTTGCCAGTTTAGATAACTCCATAGAAAAGAACACTTAAAGAACAGAAATCACGTAACTATAGGCAACTTATGATATCAAGAAGTCAAAAACCAACAGAAAAATGCATACCATACAAATGGATTTGAAACATATGGAAAGATGCTCAACCTCTATCACAAATGAATGGAGATTTAAATTTTAACTAGACACCAATTGTTCACCTACCGTGTTGGCAAAGGTACAGATATAAAAGGGGGTACGATGTGATGGTATCCATTAAAATGTAAAACGCACCCATTCTTTGGCCCAGAAATTTCACTTGGAGGAATTAATCCTACAGATAAATGCTCGTGTATGCGTGTTGTGGACCCACGAGGACACTCGGCAGAGCACTGTTTGTAATAGCAGCAACCTCCAACACATCCCCTTCCCTCCAGCCCCAGCGCCCCTACCTCATCCAGCCTCCATCATCCCTCATCTGGACCACAGGAGGGGTGCCCTGCTTGATCTTCCTCTTTTCCCTCTTTCACTCCTACAACATCCCTAGGAGCCAGAGTGATATTTTTAAAACATAAATCAGATCATGTCCCGCTGCGTGCTAAAACCCCTCCAATGCCTTTCCGTCATGCTAAGAATAAAATCGACACCACTTATCCTGGCTTCTAAAGACCCATCTACCCAACCTCTGCCTGCCTCCTGACTTCTCTCATGCCTCTCTAGCCCTCACCCTCAGTGCTCTAGACACAGAGGCTTTCTCTGGGCTGCTCAGGCACGTCCAGCTCATTCGTGCTCCAGGGTCTCTGCATGGATCCCTTCCCCTTATTTTCTCGCAAGGGCCCTTTCTCACCCTTCAAAATTTACCTTCAACACCAGTCCCCAGAGAGGCCTTCCCTGACCACCTCAGCTCGCCAGGCACTCACTCTCTAACACACTGTCCCGTTTTTCCCTTTTTACATTGTCTGTCGTCGCCTGGCTGTGTTCCTGTGCATTCCACGGTGTATTTGTTTACATTCTTCTTTTCCCTGTCATTTAGGTCTCGGAGAGCAGGGACGCTGTCAGCTTCATTCGTTGCTTTATTACCAGCAACCAGAAAAGTATCTGCACATAATAGGTGTTTAGTAAATGTTTGCTGAGTGAATTAATAAATGGCCATCAGAAGGGGATAGGACACGTTATTGGACACCCATCAGATGAAACACAGTATGGCTATTGAAAAGAATGGGCTGATAGGCAATCCAAGTGTCGTCCTCCGACCAAGACTGCACCGTCGCACAGATCTGGCCTCGGTCTCCCTCCCAGACCTCCTCTCAGATCCTTCTGTTCTTGGTCTTCTTGCTGTTCTTGCTACACTCCACATCTGTGCCCCAGGGCCTTGGCACTTGCTATTCCTGCATCTACGCCTACCTCTACCCCTGCATGGCTCGCTTACTCACTTCTGTCAATTCTCTGCTCAAAAGTCATCTGTTCAGAAAGCCCTCCCGGACTACTCTCAAAATTCCTCACCCTGTCCCTTCCCCTCCTTGGACCCAGCTTTACTTTTCTTCATTGCACTTATCATTTGAAACAAAAGTGCCTATTTATTTGTGTCCATGTTTATTACATGCTTCCCCTGACTCGAACGTTCCTTGATGCTGTCATGACCTCCCCAGCAGGTAGAACCTTGCCTGGCATACAGTAGCAGCTGAACAGGTCTTTGATTGGTGAGGAATGAATAAATGAATGTATTCTTGAGTGCAAAAAAGCAAGGTACTAAACAGTGTGCCCATAGAATGCTGTGTCAATTGTATTAACAAAAAATGACCCGTATATATAATCTCTCTGGAAGAAAAATCCAAGAACACAATAACAAGGATAGATTCTGCAGTAGGGAACTGAAAGGCTGAGAGGCATAAGAGAAAAACTTATTGTTCCTGTATATCATTATTTTTTATAAGACTGTATTTTTACAAAACATGGGCATTAATTACTTTTTCCAAAAATTATGTCATATTTGACAGTTTTGCAAGTTTATGCATTTGAAGCCAAAAGGAAATCAAGACCCTCATAAATGTTACTTGAAATGATAAACATTCAACAGCCATGTATTTAGCAATCCTATAAACTTGTCATAGCCCTATGCAATCTTGTTTGGATGTTCATGCAAAGCTGTGGTTGCAAAGGATACCTATACTTTCTGTTGGAAGGGGTATATATATTCCTTAGCTATAAAATATGGGAGGAAACAGGAGTGTGGATCTTAAGTAGAACAAGGCCTTCGTAAATGCAGCAAGACCCCTGCACATTTTATATGCCAGGAAAAGGGCCTCTGTGCCCAAGATATTTTGAATTTGCTCGCAAGGTTGAAATATGCCCTCGCCGTTTGAAAAATAAATAAAAACCCTCTGCCAATAGACTCTACCCATCCTTAACTAGCTGATTTGGTCAGTGTTTTTCTGGCTCCATCAAATACATGTAAATGTGTCTCACTTTAAGAAAATCCACTATTTGAATATGTGGATTTATAGAAAAAAATGTAAAGGAATGTCCACTTGCTTTAATCACGGATTCTTTTAAATATGAAAATAAGAAACATTTAAAATGTGATTCAATACCAAAAAATTATACAGAAATTTCAGGAACACCATCATTGAACACACAGGTACTTGGTAATTACTTGCTGGTTGGATGAACATACGTATTGAAAATCAGTAGAGTGAAATGGATGAGAGCATGGGTTGGGATCCAGATATCCCTGTGTTTGGATTCTATCTCTGCCATTCATTAGCTGAGTCTGACCTTCAACAAGTGACTTAACCTCTCAAGGCCTCAGTGTTTCTTACAGAAACAAAATGAATGACCAATGACTCCCTAATAGTTAGTTATATTAAATGAAAGATATAGGCAAATAAAATATAGATATATTTTATCATGTATTATATTTTATCACGTATTATAATATCATATATTATTTCCTTCATGTAATTTCTGCCTGATTAGGAGCAAGTAAGAATGAATCGTAAGTGCTGTTATATTTTCAGAGATATAGTATAGGTAACTATATATATATATATAATTACATATACGCATATGTATATAGCACCTGCACAATGCCTGGCACAGAGTAAATGTTTGGTAAAGGGTGGTTCCTATTGTGAAAAGTAACACAAAATACCCTGAGAGTTTGACTCTTCATTTTCATATCCACAAAGACCAATTTTGTGCACAACATGCCAGTACATTTCATTTCACTGTACAGGGAGGGGTAAAAGAATTTGTGTCACTGAGATCTTTGTGGCCTTAAAATTATGGGAAAACAATTAACAGGTATGTAAGTGAATTGTGGCAGAGATTCAACTTGTAACAATGGCTAACGTCTATTGAGTGCATGATGATTAGTCATTCTGCAGAGTAAATACTGTGACTTAATATCCTCTCCAAAGATGGCCTGCTTCCTACTTTCTTAATTAAACATATTAAATGTAAATGTTTTATTGAATTTCCCAGACTAGAATAGAATAGCAGGTATTTGGAGTGGGAAAGGCAAAAATGGTACAAATTGCTTCAAACTTAGTGACTAAATGAATGTGCTCCCTCGGATGACCAAAGGTTTCTTCCTTTTCAGTTTTCTGGCTTTTTTTTCCCCTTTCCTTCTAGCACTTCGAGTTTGTTTAATAAAGTTGAGAATTTTCACAAAGGGCCTTATGAACACGTGTTATTAGATTTTAAATCTGATTTGAAAGTGCCTGTCTCCTACTCCCTGTGAGTAAAGTGACCTTTTTAAATGGAGGGAAGTGGGTTTAGATGACAGTCATGATAAATGCGGTCACGTTCACTCAATAAAATAAGGCCCAGTGCATTTGAGGATAAATCAGTGAAATGTACAGCCCCACCTGTCTGTCTCCATCACTCATTTCCACTGTCACTTTCACAGTGGCTGATGGATCACAGTCGCTGTAAAATTAGACAGCCTTTAATCTCATTTCATCCTGATTAGCTTCTCTTTACCCTTTCCCTCTAACTCACTGACTGACACGCTAAAAACTCACACCGGGCTGTATATGAACAGGGAGTACAAACTTCTCCTCCGGTACCTGCTTGTGAGGGTGAGGCCGGCGTGCATCCCTAGAGAAGTCTGGAAGGGAGAGGGCGTGTCTTCCTCGTTATTTAAAAGATAATCAATAATTGCGGTACCCAGTGCCATTTTAAGCAGATGTTTTCTCTTGATCACTGCCCTCTTTATTTTGCTTTCGTTCAGGTTTAATCAGAAGTCAAAGAAATGAGGTCTCTTGCAAAACTCAAACATTGATTTCATATCGATTTTTTTCTAATAGATTTGGAGCGTTTTACATTCAGAATAATCCCAAAGAGTTATTTGTGTGTATTTATAGCCTCTCAATTCACAGTAATAAATCAGAAAAGACAACAATTCAGGAATGAAAATGCTGAAAGAGCCAAGAAATATAGCATACAAGGTTTTAAAACAAGAGTAAAAATGGGTAGGTAAATGAGAATATCTTCAAGCAGCCTTTATATTAGCATTTCAAAGACCTTCTCGTATTTTGAAAGTTTCAATAGTTAGTTTAGTGCAATAGTTTCATTTGTTTGCATAAAGCATAACAATAGGGGTAATCAAATGAGAAAGAGGCTTAAGAATAAATCATGTATTCTTTCCTTCACTTAATTTCTGCCTGAATGGGAGCAAGTAAATGGCAAGAACAAAACACAACTGTTGTTCTATTTTCAGAGTCTGTGCTTTATTATAAAGCTGGACTTCCGGTTGAAAAGAAGATAATACGATTTTTTATTACTTATAAAATGTGGGCATTGAACTGACCAAAAATTTTAAATAAATATTGGAAGACTGGTAGTCATAAAGTAAGTTGGTTGTATCAGTGGCCGCTGTTCTTACACGCATGTCTCATATGAGTATATGCTTACAGGTGACAATGCTGTAAGTTTACTGCCCAGATGGCATTGTGATAAACCAGAGTAGCACCAGGCTGTCCACAAAATACACAATATACATAATATATGGGTAGCATAGTTTTGTGTTTGGCGTTTTGCAACCAGCATCATAATCCAAACAATGATGATTTAATTTAAGAAAAGAAAAAAAGATGTTCAAAACGTATCCAGTCACACAATTTTAGTTGCTGCATGAACTCAGCATATACTCTGCCCCAATGGGCTCTGAGAAGTGAAGCCTGCAGAAGCTATATGGTTAAAAGCATTTTCCAAAGACATAACTAAGGGTTGAGGGGCAGAAGGACATTGCTGAAGTGATTCCCTAAATCAATTGACCTAATTCATGGGCCACACAAATCCCTGGCACGCCCAATTTCTACATGATCCCAGAAATCCAGGGTTTCCATACCAATGTCTTCTCCCTTGTGGCTATAAGTTCGAAAATAGTGAATATTCACAGTAAAAGTGAATACATAATAGAATAATGAAAATTCCTAAAATCTTTTCATATGAAGCGTAAGCGATCTGATTTGCTCTTTCAGAGGCTGTGTTACAGGTTTCAAAGCTATGCCTGTTTCTCCTTGTTTTTGTTTACATATCTTAGCCAGCATAAGTGCATTCTGAGAAAAAAGATCATAAAAACAAAGTGAAATGAGATATATATCATCCAAAGTAAATTGGGTATAAGATAGGCTCGTTCTCTCTCTCTCTCTCTCTCTCTCTCTCCATTGGCAAAAGAGTACAGAGTACGAGCTGGCCCTGACTCATATTGATTTCCCACTGCACTGGTTTCTTAAGTGCTCTGCTGATCTGTGTCAAGCAATAAGTTCCCTGCCTGAACATGCATATCACCTCCCCATTTGTCCTCACTTAGATTTAAGGTGCCCATATGATGAGCTGAACAAGGACATCATTTTTCCTACTGGTGTCACTGGGCCCAAACCACTGCCTGTGATATGATAACTAATGCTGCGTAAGTTTACATTCGCCATATGACATAATAATAGCAGAGACTAACACTGCACTGCACACGGGGTGACGGGGGCGTCCTATTCTTCTTGTGTGTGTCTCCCCAAAGAAAATGGAAATGAGAACAGATCCAGCGAAACCTTTGGTGGGTTTCTGGATCACTCTTCCCTCCTCACAGCCACCACATTTGGGGCAGAGCAGGGCAAGACGAGGGGAATGGATATTTATGATGTTCCTGACGGTTTTTATCTTTGTTCCAGAAGAGCTCTTAAGCAGATAGATAGAAAATGTGTGATTGTGCTGCTAATGACATTGTACAGGAAATTAAGCGTATACATTTGGAGAAGGCATTAAATCAGCAGGACCTTAATTTAAAAACTTAAAACTGTATGGAAATTCAGCTTGCTCATTGCTGTGGAATAGAAAGCAACCAAGCACCCTGAGTCTGTTTATGGAAAGATTGCCAGCAAGCCAAGTTTGGGCAGAACAGCTTAATGGCTCCAAGTGGATGCTGGGTTATTTCTTCCAAGAAGTAAGCCCCAGCCCTGACCATTTGGGAGTGTCAGTCATGGTTGTAGACTGCACGATCCCCATCATCAGGCAGGTGAGGAGGACTTAAGAATTGAAAGCAGCCCGACAGGTTGTTCTTGACTAATTTGCAGAATAACATTATGTAAAATTAATCAAAAGGGGTGGGGTTGGCAATTGCTGGGAACACACCGCTGAGCCACTGCGGATTGGTGGGTGCCCCACTCTGCTTGTCTATGTGCTTTTCTTCCTTCTGACTTAGTCTCACGTTTGATACATTTTGGTGAAAGCACATAACTAGTGAGCCAAGGTATCAAGTCCTAAGATGGAAAATTTTATACGTCTTTTTTTTTTTTTCTCAATTCCAGTTATGCCATACAACAGTGCCCATCACTGCGTTGTGGAGGTGGAAAACTTCCTGTTTGTGTTGGGCGGAGAGGACCAATGGAACCCTAACGGTAACTATTGAACCACTTAACAGTAGGTGCTCAACAAGCCTGTGTGTGATGAGAGGTGCCAGCGGCAGTCCGTTTTGTAATTACCGTGGAAAACATATTTCTGTGCAGCAGGGACAAACGAAGTAGTCGGTGAAGTGGGCTGACAATTGGAGGGAGGGTCCACCGTTGAGCTGGCAGAGGACACACGCAGCAGTGCATTCACTCATGGACTCTCTGGGGATTTGGCTTCACCGTGACGCCCAGCCCCTCTCCTGACCCATCCCCTGAGGAATGCCACCAGCGTGAGCCCAGACTCCCTCAAGGGAGGTAGCAAGCGGCAACTATTAAGAATTCTCACCACCTTCTCCACCACTTTTCTCCCATTTTATCAGGATAATAATATGCAGTTTCAATAAATAAGCGTTATCTGCTGTCGCGCTGTACATGACCTGAGCTGAAGTTCCTTTGCAGCGTTCATTACTTGACACCTGTTCCGGCTGCTGCATCTTCTGCAAGGGCTTCGTCCACAGATTATCCACCATCTTCCCTGTTGATGCGATTACTTCATAATTGTATCACAAAGAGAAAGTAAACATCTGAATACACTTCCCAAGCCTAATGTAGGGAGAACACTGCGCCTTGCAGAACACGCAAAATTATCAAGATATTTTTGGAAATCTTGCACGTGAAGGAGGGGTTGCAGTTGTAGCCTTCTGTGTAACAGAGATCATTATGAGTGAGAAACCATAAAACAGCTTGCAGGTACACATTTTTGCTTTAAACCCCCAGAACAGCCAGCTGAAATTACATGTACTGCATATATTTTATGGTGAATGTTCTCTTTCAGCATCTGCACAAAGGCAAATTATAGAAAATTGTTACATCTGTTCACTCTAGAAAATCTTAAAGGAAAACAACCCAGGCCACCCTCCAAGAACATTTCTTTGAAGAGAAGGGGACATTCTTTCTCAAGATCAGCTTTGTTGGTTCATATCTTTCAGGTTTGGAGAGATGGTTCCGGGGCTTTGGGAGAAACAGATTTGGATCAGGAACAAAAATATTTAATATCTCTCCTCTAACTTATCTTTGCAATGACTGATTTGATATGTTAAAACAAAACAAAACAAAAACCCTGGCCAATATACAATCCACTGTAAACTCTCCATTTCCTGTTTAACCTCTTCTTCCGAGGAAGTGATTTGAACAGAATGGAGCATTTGTAAGGAAACGGTACGCAGCCAGCAGGTTTATCTAAAAAAGAATCTGCAGAACTTCATTTTTGGGGGTTTTTTTTTGTTTGTTTTCTTGAAGGCCAGATGAAAACTAACACATAACAAGAGAAGGCTGGAAAGTCCTGTTTCTTTCCCTTTTTTTTTTTTTTTTTTGGTCGCACCGCACGGCATATGGGATTTTAGTTCCCCGTCCAGGGATAGAACCCACACCCCTTGCAGTGGAAGCGCAGAGTCTTAACCACTGGACCGCCAGGGAAGTCCCATGGAAAGTCCTGTTTCTAATGATGGTGCTCTCTCAGCCCACCTCCGTTCCCACGTGGGATAAGCCTCTGCTAAAAGACCAGTCTTGGGGCGACAACTCAGTTTTCACAAATCACTATGAACCTCCCATTCCTGTGAGACAGACCTTAATCAGCAACACAGAAAACCCGCTCCCTGGGTTTACCCCTGCCCCCCCCCCTGCCCAAAATAACCTGCCACTGCTTACCGTTCAACTTCTATCAGACACACAACTGAGAGGATGGGTGGGGGGATTAGGGGCGAGTATAAGGGACATATTCCTTCCTCTAGTCTAGAGAATCGAGATTTTATCGTTGAGCTAATTCAGATTCCCATAAAACTACGCCATTGGACCTCACTGATTTGCCTCCCCCTGACCCCTGAGAGGAGCAGTGATTCAGTTTAAAGCCCTCAACAAATATGCTGTGAGAAAAGACTACAGAAAGCACAGCATTGCATTTCCTGTGGGGGCACCTTTCACTGCCACCACTCAGCGTGCTCTATGTGAAGACCTGCGTGACAAGTCCTTGTCAAACCAAAGTACTGAGGCATGGTGTGCTTTGAACAATTACTTCTAACGCCAATCATATGATTTAATGTGTCTCTTTTGCTTTAGCCGCCAGGAGGCTCAAAATTGAACTTCAGTAAAACTTTAATTACTATATTTTGTTTACTTTTAGTCTCCATATGGGCCTAGCAGCTCACAACTCTCTTTCTGTAAGACCCTTATTTAGAACTTTGGGAGTTCCACCTGCAAATCTGAGTCATTCTGTCCCTGACTTGTTTCGCCTTTGAGGTCATTTAGTATAGATCTGGGTAAATGCTGATGAGCCACTGATTAGCATCTCCTAAGCAGAGGATAATTGGTCACACTGTGAGGCAAGCAGGCCAGTCTTTTGTACCTCATGTCAACCAATCAGTCATTGGCTGAGGCCTTCCCCCAGGTGGGGGTGAGGGTGGGCAATGAAGTGGCCTGTTCAGCTGAGGGCAGTTCTCTAGAGAGGGAGCAGCTGTGACCATGAACAACCAACAACCAGCAGCTAGGGAACAGGTGTACCAATCTGGTAAAAGTATCTCAGCTAGGTACCAAAACACACATCCATCACCATCCCTTAAATAGTTTCCATGGAGCTTCCTATTCCATCCATCTGGTCAACCACAGCTGACCGTTTTGGTATTAGTCATAGTATTTATTGAGTACTCATTATTTCCCAGGAACTTTGCTAAGCACTCTTCTGCATCATTTCACTTAATCCTCACGACCATCCCATGAGGCCTGTTGCATGAGTGCTCTAGTTTTTCTATGAGGAGTCTAAGCCCTAAGAGTTTAAACAACTTGCCAGGACACACAGCTTGCAAGAAGATGAGTGATTCCAACGTAGGTCTGTCTGACTCCAGAGCCTCAACCTTTAGCCAGTGTATCACACTCTCCACCTCACATAAACATATGTATTTAATTAGATATTAAACAACAATTGTGCATTTGCCTTTGATCTTGTGAAGTTAAATCAGTATTGTATCACCATGGACAGTGGCTCTTACTGGCTCCCAAAGAGCTCTTCATTATTCCCCATTTAGAAGACCATGAAGGGACACCATCATCTCAAAGATATAGGATTTTCATTTTATAATACCTCATACAACTAAAAAGGAAGCAGTTAATACCCAAACTTATAAAGAACAGCAATGCTATAATAATATACAACATGCTTTAATTTCACTACTGACAGGGAGGAAAAATTAAAAATCCATGAGTTTAAATGTTATGTATACATCAGTTCCAAAGATGAAATCTTAAGTTAAACTTTAGTCCTTATGAAAATGGTGCCTGAGATGCATGTCTTTGAATGAAATACAAAAAAGTACATTTCAATACATGCTCATAAAACACAAATAGGTACACATAAAATACAAATATAATTTTATTTACTGATTATCTTGATTACAGGACCAAAATTTGAAATCATAAAACATATGAGTTACTGGAAATATAAGCAGGATACATACATTTTTTTTCTACTCAGCTATAGATATTAACTCCCATTAACTCCCTTCATGTCATTAGTGATAGACTGCATTGTAATATGCTAATATACATTCATATATTCCTTCAGTGCCCCAACTAACAGAGAACCAATTTACATTTGTCACTTACTGATGATTGACTCCCAAAAAAACTGCCCACGGGGGATTTCCTTGTCTTCCTGCTTCCTTCCCCTCCACCACTGGCTGAAAACTGCCGCCCCTGCCCCATTTTACCTATCTCCCAAATGATAGTCAACAACAGGGTCTGGTGACAGGACATCATCAAAAAAGGGAAGAAGTGGAGGAAGGGTTAGAAGAAAATGGAAAAGATAAGAAACTAAAGGAGTGAAGAGTATTCCAAAATTCCATTGCATGTGGCTACCCCTCTCAAGCTTCTAAGCAGTGTCAATGAAAGCCACAAGGAAGAGATGAATGTCCCCATTTTATCTCACTTTCCTCACTCTACCACACTCATTCCTTCTGAGATTTATTATCCCCTCTGCACATCCTTTGCCAACTTTAGAACATATTTCTTCTTTTTATCTTCCCATCCTCCATCCTTGCCCTTTTTTCACACCATCGACTCTGCCTCTGGAAACTCTTTCTTCATCTTCCATCGAAATCACACCAGTCCCTGCTTAGCCTTTTCTCTGAGTGAAGGCCACTGCCGTTACCACCAATAAGCAAAGCAAATAGCTGATTTCCACCACCAGTGCTCAGCATGTGAAGGCATCTGTCCCATTGCTGAAAGGAGGTAGATGTCTTCCTCCAAATGGAAATTCTAAACCAAACTTCACAGAGAAACACTCTTATACATGGTGTGTATATTCTACATTCCTCTTAACAACCCTGATCTTCAGATACATTTGGGAATTAACCTTGAAACCTGACTATCAAGAATGGCTTTTTTTCTACAGGGACATGATTGCAAATTCTACAAAAACTTTCTTATAAACCAACTCTAGATATAATCCTTCCTTGGGTTGGAGCCTCCCTTTGTGGGATTCAAGTCTTTTGGGTCATACTCACTCGTGGCACTCTTAACTCTTTCTGCAATCCCCAACTCTTTCTGTAATCCCCAAATAAAACTTGACTTACCACGCAACCAGGCCATCCAAACCCTCCCATGCAATCCTTGGAACTCATGATCTCACATCAACAAGATCCCTATAATCCTTAAACTCTTCCCTAAATGGTCCCTTCAGCTTCTTTTCTAATCAAAGCCTGGCTATTCTCTGAGAGGACTGTTTTCCCAGCCACCCCCTTCAATGGGGACTATGTTCTGTTCCCCACCCCCGCCCTTATATTTCACATTATTGGAGGCTGATAGCTTTTCTACTTCTTCTTCATTGCCACTCCCACATCCTTAAAACTCACCACTTTAAAGGATGTCTTCAGATTTTACCACCTGCTGCCCCTTTATATGGCAGCTACCCACTGTTATCCTGGAAATGCCACCTCCTTCACTCTACCCTACCACTTTTTCATTGTCCATCATCCCCTCATGCCCTTACTTCCCTCCTTACTGAGCTTATATTCTATTGCCCATCCTTATAATCACATTAGTGCATACACCTGCAGCCCTCGTGTCCTTCTCTCCTATTATACTTGCCTGGTAAAGCCCCGGTCCTGGTTAAACCCAACTCTCTTCCACTTCTCCCCTCCCCCTGAGCAACTAAATGTGTTGCTCAGAAAACCATACGGCCATGCTGGCTACTAATGAACCATGCTGGCTACTAGCCAACTCCACTAAGTTTCCCTGGTCAATGGCACTCTTCCACCCTCTGAGTTAATTATTTCACACCTTCTCTCTCCTCAAATACCTTTCTCCAAAACCTCCCTCCTCACTCTCAGCTGATAGCCTTGCTTCTTAGTCCAATGAGGACAGAAGCAATCAAAAGATAAAATCTGCGTCTTGCTACCACCAAATCCATTGCTACCCGTATATTTTAGATAAAACATATCTCTCTTATTACTGTTTCTGCTCCAACTTAAAGCCTATTCCTCATTCCCTTTTGCCTACTCAAGGACTTTGGAGTACTTCTGAATTGAAAAACACAACCAAGAACTAAATAAAATTTTCTCTCGATGCTGCATCTTCCTGCTATAATCTTCTTTTTGTGTCAAAAGTCCTAAGAAGCATTGCTTATCCTCTTGCCTCTGCTTTCTTACATCTTCATCTCTCCTGAGGAGTCCCCACTCAGGCTTTCATGCCCTCCTATCCACTGAAACAATGCGTGTCATGGTCACCACCAACCCCCATGTTTCCAAATCCTATGATCAGTTCTCCGTTGCTCACTCCTCTTTTTGAAACACTATTTGACGTGGCATCTAAAATACCACCATACTTTTCCTCCTGCTTCTGACAATTCCTTTTCTTTGCTAGTTTTTCTTCTTCCCCCCCAGGGCTCATTTCCGGCACTCATTATCTTCCATTTCCATACCCTTTCCCTAAAGAGTTTCATCTTGTTCTTTGATTTTAAACAATATCTCTTGACTAATGACTCCAAAATTTGCACCTGCAGCCTCATTTAGCCAGTGGTCTACCAGCCAATTATGCTTTGAGATCCGATAGGCCTCTCAAGGTTAAGTCCAAAACAGAACTCATGGCTTCTCTCCCTAACCCCCCAACTACCCCTGCCTGGTCTTCCCCACCTTGGCAAATTGCATGACCTTCCATCCAGTTCTGCTGGCTAAAAACCTAGCAGTCGTCTTTAATTACTCACTTTTTCTTATACCAATGCTCAATCTATCATAAAATTTTATTGGCTGCGCCCATAGGATAGATCCCAAACTTGACCATATATTGCCTCCACCTCCACTCAAGCCAGCTCTTGCCTTGACTGTTGCGATGGCCTCATGACAGGTCCCCCACTTCCAGAGCAGCCCTTGTACGGTCTAGTTTTTTACACAACAGCCAGAGTGATCATGATAAGAGGTAAATTAGGCCATGTTTCTCATTTGCTCAAAACCTTCCAGTGACTTCCTGATGTTCTTATGACAAAAGATGAAACTTGACACCAGTCCATAAGACACACCGTGTCTGGACCTTGATATACTTCGACTTCTGTCCAAGTCACCCCAGCATTCTTGCTGGTTTTGAATGCATGGCCAGCCCAGGGACTTTATACTCACCTTCCCCACTGCCTGAGATGCTAATTCTGTAGATATTTGCATGGCTTGCAGAAGATATCTGTGAGCAGGTGACCATCCTACTGAAATTGGCTTCCCCTCTATCAATCCCTGCTTTATTTTTCTTTCCGGCATTTGGTAAAGAAAATATAGCATTATTATATATGTATTTATTTACAAGTCTGTGTTTATTTATTTGCAAGAACGAGGACTTTGTCTTTCTCATTTACCAACATATTCCCAGAACCTAGAACACATAAGACACATAGTGAGTGCTCCATATATATTCTTGCAATTAATAATTGTGTTGTGTATACATGCCCGTGTGAGTGCGTGTACACACACACACACACAATCCTATCTGTTTATTCCTGTGGTGAAGTTTGGTACCTATATTTCAATGGTTAGTTACACATACGTTAATGAAAAACAGACTTTTAGAGCTAAGACTTCAGGTGCTTTAGATGATTGTCATCTCAGTTGCTACACAGAAAATGGAATACACTCTTTTGCTTCTATTTCTTGCTTTGGTGTCAATCTGTATGTAAAACAAGATTCATTTTAATACCTTGGAGGCATTACTGTGTTTCTTAGGCTCAACAGAGGAGATAAGCTTGTTAACCAGCTCTGAGGACGCATGTTTCCCATTTCAGTAAATGTACCTGTGATACATCCCAGCAACTGTGCTTTCCCCAAATGCACAAACAGAACTTGCATGACAGTCATAGCCTACAACTGATTTCCTAATGCAAACTCTTATTGTAGTGATTGCTATTGTTTCCCTGGAGACCGAGTGGACTCTTCCACTGCTAGAATTCTTGGATCATTTAGAAAAAGGTTCTATCCAGAGATATCACACAAGTTAGTCTCTGGAACTGATTATGTATAGACAATAACTTCATGTTTTTAAAACCTATAAACACCAAAATACAGAAATTTTACCCTAACTTTGGGATAAAACTAGTCTGGTAAACATACTTGCTTTTATTATTATGGTTGATTTATTTTTATTCCAACTCATCCTCCCCCCAGAAAAAGTGGAGGAGAAAAGAAGAAAAAAAGGAAAAACGTTCGAAGGGGCACATAAGTTTTTCTTTTGACTTATCACTTCTCATACTGTGTTAGATAGTCCCTCTACTTAATTCATCTGTTTGTTAAACCTGAGAACAGAGGCATCTTATAAAATACTTTTAAATGTGCAAAACAACAAAGGAATTTAAGTTTTAAGTGTCTCAAATATATTTTTACAGGAAAACACAGTACAAATTTTGTCAGCAGATATGATCCCCGTTTTAATAGCTGGATACAACTTCCGCCCATGCAAGAAAGGTAAGTGTCTATTTCTTAGGTCTGAAACATTTGTGGCTGCTTTACTGGAAGCAAGGATGCTGACTGGTTTTCCATGATAAGGTACGCTAAACAGAGCCAATGAAAGACACGGGAGTCAAACACAAAACCTGGCCTGGCCAACTTAGACTAACTGCCTTATTAACTCAATGGAAAAAATAATCAAGTAAGTCAATTATTTGTCCCAATGGAGGAAGAAAAAATTTGTATGACTTGTCTTGCTTTTTTTGTTACTAGTTAAAGTTCACTTTTTTATTGAAGTATAGTTGCTATACAATATGTGTACAATATAATGATTCACAATTTTTAAAGGTTATACTCCATTTATAGTTATAAAATATTGGCTATATTCCCTGTGTTGTACAATATATTCTTGTAACTTCTTTTATACCTAATAGTTTGTACCTCTTAATCCCCTACCCCTATCTTGCCCCTCCCCCCTTCCCTCTCCCCATTGGTAACCACTAGTTTGTTCTCTATATCTGTGAGTCTGCTGCTTTTTTGTTATATTCAATAGTTTGTTATATTTTTTGGATTCCACATACACGTGATAGCATACAATATTTGTCTTTCTCCGTCTGACTTATTTCACTTAGCATAATGCCCTCCATGACTTGTCTTCCTTTTCCACATTGAATTGGTTTTTTTTTTTTTTTTTGACAAGCAGAGCTACAATTTCACTGGCTATTCCACTCTTCTTAGTTATAATATATTTAAATCTTACCATTGAAATATAAAACACCATTCTCACAATGATATGTATATACTTTGATGCAGAAATTTTAATATTGAAGTTTTCAGGCCTCACAGTCTCAAATTCATTACATTTACCTCCTCAAATATCTTCCCATCATGCATTCAAAAACAGGTGATTTGTTAGCTTACAAAAAAAAACAGTTTTGCAAAGTGTCCTCTCATTTTTAATGTATGCAGTGTTTATCTCACCCAGTTCTCCTGGCATCAGAGGACAATAAGGCAACTATGTTTATACATATTCAGTTCTCCTGACTGTTACCTAGGCAGGACACCATGTCTTAATATGCACATGTAAATTCACACACTAAAGTTTGAACACTTGGTTCTTTTCAAATAATAGCTCAACATCCTCTTGAGCAAATTTTCCAATATAATAGTAACGATAAGCTGCAACCTATTTCCTCTTCTCGATTGGACTAAGAAATAATTTTCTTTCTTATTTCCTTCATAACCTTAACATCTCCTTGTTTAAACATTCAATCAGCTTACACTGAGATCAAGTTAAATCCTTAATCATAAATTCAAAGTTAAAAAGAAATTTTCAGATCATACCATTCCTCAAAAAGGTACATTACTACAGAAAGAGAGTATGGATCTCTGCTATAAAGAAACAATATCTAACTTCCCATTCCATATAAGCATATTAAAACTCTCTTTCAGGAGACTAAAAGCTATACATTGAAAATGATGAGGCACAATATAGTCTAAGGACCACAGACACCGGTAGGGAATGTCTAGTTGTAAGGTACCTCAAGAAATTATTCTGAGTCAGTTAATATCCTGACAAACTTCTCAATCCTCCTGTTGTGTATACATGTATATATAAAAGCCTCTCCTGATGTCTTTCTCCAAAGTACCTTGTTTCTCTCCTTTTGGGGTTATTTTCTGGTTGCTGTTATTGTAGCTGCATCACTTTACCCTTTAATCAAAACCATTCCAAAAAATTTTATTAAAAAAACATTTTAAAAATACACATCAATAACATGTTTGAAATGTCAGCATCTCATCACTATGGTCGCCTTTGCTGGGGGCTGTTCACCACGATAATTAACCTTCACGCCTTGGGTTTGGGAGGCATAACTCACGTCGCGGTCAATTATCTCACTGTAGAGCCCCTAAGGATGAGAAGTATTGCTGCAAAACCTAATTAGTAATTTTTTTAAATGTGTATTGTTTACTTGATATTCTATAATGACTTCCTCTGAGGCGCTATGGCCTATCATGGCAGGGTCCTACTTAGACAATTTTTAGCAGCTCATTGACCTGATGAAAAGACCTGCCATGGTCTGTCGGCACCCGGCAGCCACCGTTGACAGGATGAACTGTTTAACGTTTCTTTCGAAGTCATTATGGTATATCATGTCGGGTCCCTAGTAAAAGAAGTTTTTTTTTAGATTTAGAACAATCAACTCGATAGACCAAATAAAGAGCTCCTTCCAGAGCTGAATGGGAAAAGGCAGATCTCACAAATGCCCAGTCAATCTTCTAGCTCCATATCTCCTATGGGTTGGTTGACCCAGGCAGCAATCCATAACTTAAAATGAAATTTTCCTGTCATTGCCGAGCTTCCGTTCAACATAGCAAGTACAGTTAGCTACCAGCATGGTTTAATTGGTGATTAAACAAAGAAGGGAAGAAAATCTAAAATATATGAGATACTCTTCAGATCAGAAAAGAGGTTTCTTGAGACATTTGACTTAATTTTGCATTGTATAGATCATGAGTCAAACTCACCAGAAGTTCCCCACCTCCCTCCTTCCATTAGCTGCTGCCTAACTGCTGAGAAGTTGTTATTATGCTGAGAAGTTACCAAGCTGATTGAGAATAATAGAAACACATTGAAAGCCACCTCTGGGGTCACCCACTCTTACAGAGCGGGCTGGGCAAATTCCTAGGATTATTTTACCTAATCAGAGCGTCCAAAAGAATATAATAAACTTGCAGGGGCTTCCCTGGTGGCGCAGTGGTTGAGAATCTGCCTGCCAATGCTGGGGACACGGGTTCGAGGCCTGGTCTGGGAAGATCCCACATGCCGCGGAGCAACTGGGCCCGTGAGCCACAGCTACTGAGCCTGCGCGTCTGGAGCCTGTGCTCCGCAACGGGAGAGGCCGCGATGGTGAGAGGCCCGCGCACCGCGATGAAGAGTGGCCCCCGCTCGCCGCAACTAGAGAGAGCCCTCGCACAGAAACGAAGACCCAACACAGCCAAAAATAAAAAAAAAATAAATAAATTTATAAAAAATGCAGAACACCCTCCCAGTTCAGCAGAGAAATGGGCACGTGACCTCCAGGCTTACTCAACCATAGGTCAACTCATGAATTGTATGCCTGCTGCCTATGAGGTTACGGACAGAAGTAATTAGACAAAAGTACAAAGATAAATGTAAAGCTGTTGAGTTGTTTTGGTCTCAGATTTAGGGTTTGATTCTTCAGTAAGAAGAGGGCAAAAATGAACACTTGGATCAATAAAAATGCTTTGGTGACTTTAATGTTGTTTTCCAAAAAAGTAGACATTTTAGGTATTATTCTTGTGGAGATATTACCCCCTAGCTAGTCTTGGAAACAGAAAAGAAAAAGAAGGGAGGGAGGGAGAGAGAAAGCCATTTGGAGAGCACCAGTAACAAAGTTTAAGTTTCACAGACTAAGTGAAAATCTGGAAGCAAATACAACAAAGATGTTTCCAAATTTAAATACTATGTTTCTAGCAGCCTTACAAGAAACAATGGGAGACAATATTGTGTTTAAAAAATCTGTTGTTTTTAACCTGATGGTAAAAGTCAAAAGTTGAAACTGAGATACAATCTCAGTTTTCTGACCTAAGGGTCAGAAAGAACTTGTAAAGATCTGTACAATACACAGGTTCAAAGTATATTTATAGAGGTCATTAGTAGTCTTTTTAAACTTATCTCAATTCATTGAATATCATCTCTGGCATTGGGACAGAGGATGGAAGGGTGGAGGAGAGAGAGAAGAACAATTTGAAATACAAATAGTGTAATTCCATTAAAAAATCTTCAATAATCTTGAGCTTCCTTTTTCCCCAAAATAAAACAGCCTAATCAGGTGTGCTCTTCATGTGGGTAGGTGGGGCAGGGAGCATTCCCAGGAGAGACCTGATACGGTAAAATTTTAGCCTCGAGCAAATGTTCACAGTTGCTGATAGACCATTAACTTATCCAGTGTTTCTATAATGCATTTCGTGAATTCTCACTTTGGGCATGCAAGGGAGTAAGTCAGAGACTCAGAACCTTCGCTATTAAAATTTCTGCATAAAAATGCACTTTTAGTCAGGAAGTGAAACCTACTGATTTTTTTTTTTTTCCCCCGTTCAGAACCTAACAGTGACACTGTGTGGATAAAACTAGGAGTACACGGAGCCTCAGATTAGGAACGCCTGGGCTAAGAATAGAGAGTTCCGACAGGCTCCCTCCGGTTAAGAGAGGAACGAAGGAAACAGAACAGAAAGAGTGAGAAAACTGAACTTTAGACAAGATAATAGGAGTTCACACTGCCAAAAGAAGATCTTTCTCTTATTCTCCACTATCTAAACTTCATTAAATAGAGGATTTTCATACTTGTCATGACTAACATTTTTCTCTTCTAAACCAGAATATAGTACATAATACATAGGAGAACTCAGAATATAGTACATTACCCACATGGTCCAAACTATGGGATTGGCCCACTAAAGATGGCCTATTAGTAAAATTAGTAAATTAATTATTTCAGACGCTCCAAAACCTGTCATAGAATCATATGAAAGAGGGACACCGACCTACCCTGGTGTCAACGATGCAAAGAAATATCTGTGTTACTTTAGTACAGATTTTTGTAGACGTGAGTCGGTCTTTTCAATCAAATATTTTAACTTGAGAAGGTAAAAGCGCTAGTAAAATAAACTTGACCTATCATATTCAATAAGAGAGCAATTGAAATCTGGTTAGAGAAATGGAAGGAACCAGTGGTCCGTCTGTGTGCACTTAATTTTGCTATTGTTTTTAAACCCAATTTTATATTTACATGAGTTTTTACTTCTTTATACCAGGAAATCCCCAATTTTTTAGGTTATTAATCCCCTTGATAATCTGATTAAAAACTTCCCCCCAAAATCTTTCTCCAAACATATTCCAAAAAATGCACATATATACATAAATATATATAAAATACATGACATTTTATTAAAAAATTCTTTTCACAATTTCGGAGCTTCATATATGCCTCAGAAGACACGGGCCCAAGATAACAACAACCCTTATTTAATGAAATCTATCTCACTTGCTCTTTATCCTCCTTCCTATTCTTATCCTTCTCTCTTTTTCCTTTCATCATCTTTCTGAGTTTCGCACAGCACATATTTCTTTCAAAACCATCAAGAAAATATAGGGAAAAAAATCATAGCCAAAATATTACTCTCAAATTATCAATGATGCGAACAATTTCAGGACTATCCAGAAAAGGTTCTATCTGAACTTCAGACTTCAGGACTTCAGACTTCAGGACTATCTGAACCTTACGATCTAGCAATCCCACTTTCGCATACACTGTATCCAAAGGAACCAAAATCAGTATCTTGAAGAGATATCTGCACTCCCATGTTCACTGCAGCATTATTCACAAGAGCCAAGATATGGAAACAACCTAAGTGTCTGTTGACAGATACATAAAGAAAATGTGGTGAATATATATAATGGAATATTATTCTGCCATAGAAAAGAAGGAAACCCTGCCATTTGCATGACAAACATGGATGAAACTGAAGGTGATTATGCTAAGTGAAATGCCAGACTGAGAAAGACAAATACTGTATGAGATCACTTATATGTGGAATCTTATTTTAAAAGTCAAACTTAAAGAAACAGATTAGAATGGTGGTTGCCAGGGGATAAGGGTGGGGAAAATGGGGAGAGATTGGTCAAAGGGTACAAACTTTCAATTATAAGATAAGTAAATTCTGAGGATCTAATGTACAGCATGGTAACTATAGTTAATAATACTGTATCGTTTACTTTAAATTTGCTGAGAGAGTAGATCTTAAGTGTTCTCACACGAAAAAAAGTTACTACATGAGCTGGTGGATGTGTTAATTAATTTGATTGTGAAAATCATTTTACAGTGGATGCACATATCAAATCATCCCATTGTACCCTTTACGTGATTACAGTTTTGTCAATTATACCTCAATAAAGCTGGAAAAAATAAAATAAAACTGCATATATCACCATCTATAACATATGCCATACATTTATGGTATAAATTATATAAAAACACTAAAGAATTTAGTCATCACTTAAAATACTATTCAGAAAATTTTATATGCAAACATCTTGATAGCTGATTTTTAAAACCTTTTTATCCAAATAATATCAACTGATAGTTCCTGAGCATGAACAAAATGTTGGACACTATGACAAGCACTTTATGCATGTGTTCACAAACAACCCCATGAGGAAGGTACCATCATAATCTCTATGTTACAGATGAGCAATCTGAGGCTGAGGGGGTTAAGTAACATGTCAAAGCCCACACACCCAATAAGTCATATAGCCAGGCAATCTGATTCCAGAGAACAAACTGTTCATCAAGATGCTATATACTGCTTCCCAGAGGTTTTGACACTTAGTAAACACAACTTGGAGACTCTCCAAACAATATAGGTTTACCTGATTTAAAAGCTCTAGGGCTCCTCATTTTGCTGTTGACATTGCCCAAAAGTCTTGGCATCAATTTTTATAAAGACCATTTATTCAACAAACATAAATTATGTTCTCTGAGGGGCTTGGCACTTCACGATTGTACTTTTTCAGTATTGAACCATACGTTATCCTTATGAAGTATATTATTCCTGTAGCATGAATGAGAAAAAAAGAAGCAAAAGGTCAAGGACTTGCTTAAGATTTCAACCTAGTCATCCTAACTCCAAATCTTTGAGTCCTCTTCCAACCTCTTTTCTCCCTCAGCTCTCATATATTATTAGTAACTAAGCCTTACATCCTCCTTTAAAATATCTTGCATCACCTCTTTTCATGTCTTCTACTAAAACTCTAATTCAGGTCCTCAGTCTCTCACTCCTAGAATATATTCTCCCTCAGAACTGGCCTCCCTGTCTCCAATCCTTTCAACACAGCTTGCGTGTCTTTTGCCTTTGATGGCAGGTGGGATAATTTAATAAATAGTCTCTCTTGAAAAGAGACTTTAAAATATCCTTATAGGTTTGTAAGAATCAACACCAAAAGCTACATAGATGAAATTCCTAATATGGGTTATATAAGAGCAAGATTTCAACACTATATTCAGTTGGAAAAGTTTCTCTATTTGCAGTCGTCCTGGGAGGAAAAAAGAAAAAAATGATAATTGAAGAAAAATTTTGATGATGTAGTTCTCTTATAAATTGGGAACAATGACCCTTGAAGGACCATAAAGAAAGTGAATGTCAAGATAATTTATTATTGTTGCATTATCTACCTCATTTTTCACTTTGTCTTACTGAGCTGTGATATCCTTACAAGGTACCAAATATCCCAAACATTAGTGAACACTTTAACAGTGTATAAAAAGCAAGATAAAAAGAGCTGAAACAAAGAGTTTGTGAATTTCTCCTCTACTGTGACTTTAGTATCGATAACCTTAACCAGCATGGGCACTGCAGATGGTTGCTCTACAAGGTCTCAGATTTAGAAGGGAGCTATATGTGTAATTTCCAAAGGTCTGCACCCCTTTCTGAAGCAGGATGTCCCCCCCTTCCCATGACTCACTGGATTCCTTTTGTGATTTACATTGGGTTGTTTTGTTTTTTGGTTTTTTTCATTGTAGAAGAGCCAGTTTCTATGCGTGTCGGTTGGACAAACATTTATACGTTATTGGTGGACGGAATGAAACTGGCTACTTGTCCAGCGTGGAGTGCTATAACCTAGAAACAAATGAATGGCGTTATGTGTCCCCTTTGCCACAGCCTCTGGCAGCTCATGCGGGAGCAGTGCACAATGGGAAAATATACATTTCAGGCAAGTCATTCGTCCACTTTGTGTTACAAAGTGCAGTTTCAAGGCATTTTCTTGACTTGTGTGTCTATGCTTAATTCACAGGGGGTGTACACAATGGAGAATATGTCCCATGGCTGTATTGCTATGACCCCGTCATGGATGTCTGGGCTCGAAAACAAGATATGAACACAAAACGCGCCATCCACACTTTGGCTGTAATGAATGATCGCTTGTATGCAATTGGAGGAAATCATTTGAAAGGTCTTTTTTTTTAAATCACAATAACATTTGCATCTCATGTTTCTTGCTAAGGGGGTTTCTTGTTAGATAATCATAGTTAACCAACTAAAAAAACAGGTTGACCAAATAAAATCTACTCTTTGCAAATTAGCAGTACCCTTGGCTTGGGCAAGCACTTATTTTGGCTCTCCTGCAGATAGGATTATTTTGAAGTTACCACATACATTAAAGAAATGAATAATGATGTCTACAGAAAAATTTAAAAACTAGAGCATTAATAACTGAAACGCACAAACAATTTGTTGTAACAATGAATTCAGTAAAATAAATGATTCCTTATCACCAAAATTATAGTAATGGATTTTTTCCAGAAAATTGTTTTCGTAATAATCATAAAGAACTTTAGTCAGAGAAGCACAAAGAAGCGTGTATGTGATTTTTCTTAAAGAAAACAGTAGAATTTCATGTCTAAATTTAGAATTATTTCTTTGAATAGTTGAATATCGAACCATCTATGATTCTCAAATTCTTTCCATTTGCTTTTTTAATCAGTGACATTTAAAGCATAGTCTTTTTAGAGCCATATTTTGGCTTGTTTCCCTCCTCGTGTATGTATGTGACTGCAACTTTTTTGTAGTTTTTGTGCATGTGTATAACACTGAATTTGACAGGAAAGCGGAGAGACCTGTGATATTGAGAACATTATTGAACTGCTTTGAGCTTCAGTTTTCTCATCTGAAAATGAAGAAGGTGGTCAAGTTGTTCTCTAAAATCTCTTCCAGCTCTGACCATCCATGATCTTTGAAACTGAACAAAATGAGAAACAGGCCATCTGGGTATGGCACATAAGGCGATTCTGTGCATTTATTTTCCAATCATACACCCATCTTAAACCATGAGTTAGATATAGACATTTTTTCTATTTTTCATAATATATATTATCCCTAAATGTAATAAATACTGGACAAGTGTAATTTTTAAGTGAGTATTTCCAAGTTCATATTCAATCAGAAATGTCAGTATTCTGGTCTAGATCTGCTTCTCACCTTAGAGATCTCCTCAGTGGAAGGGAATTTATCTTTACTGCTTCAAACTCTTCCCTTTTCATTCTTTTTTGCTTTCACTGGTGCTCTTTCATTTCAATCCATACACCATTCATTCCTTTACATCAACGTATTTTATATTAACTTTGTAGCTTTCTGCATTAAAATATGACTCCTACTAATTTCTTTTGTACAAGAATTCTTAATATTTTAGGAACTTTTAGTATTTAAGGTTATACTTGAACAGAAAAGGCTTGGGTAATGACAACCTAAATGAAAAATAGCACATGCACATCAGAATTAGGTTAGCTCAGGAAGACATTGTGAAAGGAGGAAAGAGTATGGATTTTGCATCTAAGCCTGGGTCTGAATCCCAGTTATGTACTTAGAGTTGTGTGATCTTACTCTAGACATTTACCTCATGTCTGTAAGAAAGGGGTAATTACCCTTTCCTTGGTAATTGTGAGGGTTATAGTCATCGTATGTACTCGGTACAGAGAAGGCACACATATCCTCATAGATAGATAGGGAAACTTGCCCAAATCCCCATTTCATATAAACGCTTCAACAATTATCATCAAACTCTTAATGTTAAAGGAAAGGATTGCATCATAGGGTCGCAGTAAGCACATTGCTCTCTTGCTCCCAAATGTGATTTATCCTAAATGTGTTCCTCCGTTATGTAATTTATTTTATGTAAAAAGTCAGTGGCCTGAAATAGTCTGTCCACCACTTCAAGAGTGAAAATTTTTCTGATTTTTGGTCTATCTCTTTTTTTTTTTTTTTTTTAAAGGTGAAAAAAAGTAATTTTTTAATACAGAGGGATGTTCTGTTTTTTTTTTTTTTTTTTTTTTTTTTTTTTTTTTTTTTTTTTTTTTTTTTTTTTGTTAGTATAACATATATTTTAAACTTTATTTCTTTTTTTTTTTTTTTTTCACACACACACTGTATTTTATTTTTACAAGAGATAAATCGACTGACACCAAGCATTGTACATGGATGACCACAACAAAAGCAACAATGATTGCAATTACCAAACATGAAACACACTCATACTATGTCATAGTATTGACATTCAGTCCAGTAATCCTCCACTGTAACAGCTCCTTTACTTTGCAGTGAAAATTGATTTGTATATTCTTTGCCTCTGAGTCCTTGTGGAATTTTTTTTTTTTTTTTTAATTCAGACAGAAAGTCACAAAAATTATACTCATCCTCATCAGTTCACTCAGTCCCATGTAATTAATTTTTTTTTTTTCATCTTGATCTTTTGTTAGCACTTTTATGAGTTCATCAGTTTTTCATTAGAGTTCTGAAAATGCTTATTCATTCAGTTCAGCAGTACAGTCCGTTACCAGAAACCTGTACTTGTCAGAGTCTTTTCCATGTATTTCTTGAAGATGAAACCCTTTTATAGGAACATATTTGCAAAATCATCAGAGTACACCCAGAACTGTCTGTAAATGACAAAAGACTTAAAAATGACCACGGTTAAAGTGGTCTATCTCTTTAATTACTTTGAAGACACCAGTATGTTGACTAATTTACCATATGTGTCGTGATTGTCAGCTAGCAAACATCCATAGCATGTGTTTAACCGTTAAAAAAAAAAAAAAAAATCCTTAAAGGTTTGGTCTGCTCGGTGACCCTGAGGCTCCCATTAAGGATTTTTCACTCCCTAAATGAAAGGCAGGGCTTCGGTGGAGTCTGGGGAAATGAGTTGTTCTCTGCAACCTAGTAACTGCTCCAGCCACTGAGAAATTTTATCAAAAGTGGGAAAAGTCTTTCCGCGGAAGATAGCCCCCTACTCTAAACCTTGATCCTTAGTAGATACTGGAAACCATTCACATCATCACAGCTGTTTATACATATAGTCAGACTGTAAAAAAAAAAAAGAAAAAAGTAAAAGATTTTGAGAGAACTCAAATGAATATTCACTTAAGAAAAGCAATAAAGCTTAGTCTGTGAAAGTGTGACCTTTGAAGCCTGTTCACCCAGATTCAAATCTCAGCCTATCTAATGGCTGTATGACTAACTCAGGTCATTAACTCCCTCTGTTCCTCAGTTTCTCCTCTATAAAATGAACATAATGGTATCTATAGGATGCTTGAGGGGGTTAAATGAGCTCCTTTATACAAAGCACTTAGAAAACAACCAGCTTATTGTAAGCAGTCTATAAAATGCTTGCTTTAGCTATTACTATTTTAAACCTGTTTTAATAAGGTTTAAGTAAACCTTTACTGATACTCCAAGGTAAATCAGCTTTTACCAATGACATCTAGCCAGGCATTTTTGCTTTAAAGTAATCCAAAGCATCCAGGGTTGGAGTTTCGGTGGCGAGGTGGAGGTGGGGGAGGGTTGTTTGTTTGTCTGTTTGTTTCTTAGGTCTTTCTGACATGTCTCCCAGTTTCACCAGTCAGCGTATCCATGTGTCTTCAAAGACACAATCATCTACTTCTTGGCCCTAGTCCTTTTGCAAAAAGAAGCCCCAGCCTTAAACTGGGACCCTGAAGTTTATTCTTTGGTGATTCCATTTTGCTATGTCACTTAGGTTTCTCCCACCTTGATGTGATGCTCGTGGAATGCTATGACCCAAAAGGTGACCAGTGGAATATTCTCCAGACTCCCATTTTGGAGGGTCGCAGTGGTCCTGGCTGTGCAGTGCTAGATGACAGCATCTACCTTGTGGGAGGTTACAGCTGGAGTATGGTATGTGTCCACATCTACCTCCTCCTCCTTTTTATTTGTGCTTCCTTTTTGCTTCTCTCCAAATGTGTTACCACCCACACAAGTACCTTTTAAGAGTAACATGTTTATATGCACGCAGTAAATTGCTTTAAGCCATAAAATAGAATCAGTGTGGTCGCTGTAGAGCTGTCTTGCTATCTGGTCAATTGTATCGCAAAATGCGGTAGGTCTCTGCTTCCCTCCCACCCCCATGCTTTCCAACTAAAAGTCAGACTGAAGTGGTTTTTACAAATGTTCTATTAAAACTGTTTGACTGGGAGAGTCTGAAAAGTTTCTGACCAGCTAAGCATAAAAAATGGAAATTCATTGTTCAGTTACCCACAAATTCTATTTAGGATTATGTAATTTGCCATTGCTTTCCACTTTCCCCTCTCTTTATGATGAAAATTTCTAAACATACACAAAAACTGAGGGTTCAATGGGCCCTTGTTAACGCACCATCCAACTTTGACATCCATCAGTGCTTTGCAGTACTTACTTCATCTATCCTCCCTTTAAAAAATTTTGGTTGAAGCAATTTGAAGCAAATTCTAGACATGTTATTTCACCCTAAATGCTCCAGTATTCCTCTAAAAAAAAACACTTGCTTATGTAAACACACTATCATTATCACACTCAGTAAAATTAACAATAATTCCTTTATATGCAATCCATTTTCAAGTTTATCCCATTGACTTGAATAAAAGTGTATTTTTCAAATTGGTATGTTCAAATCAGGATCCAAAAAGTCTCACTTGTATTTGGTTATTATATCTCATACATCTCTTACAATCTGGAGAATTACTACCGCCCCTCTTCCTGTCCCATGCCATTGTCATGTTGAAAAAGCAAGGTCAGTTATCTTATAGAATATCTGATACTCTCGAATTGCCTAATGATTTCCTATGTTGTCATTTAAAAATAGTCCTCTGTCTCCCTATTTCCTATAGACTGGAAGCTAGAGATAAGGACTTAAGTTCAGCTTTTCTCTGTTTTAAATTTTTTTGTTATTTATGTACCATTTATTTATTTATCTATTTATTTATTTGTCTATTTATTTATTTATTTATTTTAGCGAAAACACGTAAGGAGATGGCTGTGTAATTCAAATAACATCACATCAGAAGACACATAGGGTCTAATGGTCTACACAGTCACTTTTTTTTTTTTTTTTAAAGACAATTTTTTTTAAGCAGATATTCATTTTTAATTAATTAATTATTTATTTATTTATTTATTTTTGGCTGTGTTGGGTCTTCGTTTCTGTGCGAGGGCCCTCTCCAGTTGCGGCAAGCGGGGGCCACTCTTCATCGCGGTGCGCGGGCCTCTCACTATCGCGGCCTCTCTTGTTGCGGAGCACGGGCTCCAGACGCGCAGGCTCAGTAGTTGTGGCTCACGGGCCTAGTTGCTTCGCGGCATTGGGATCTTCCCAGACCAGGGCTGGAACCCGTGTCCCCTGCATCGGCAGGCAGACTCTCAACCACTGCGCCACCAGGGAAGCCCCTACACAGTCACTTTTTAAATGATGACCGTTCCTATATTTTCCTATTTATATGTGCTGGTTTTATAAGATTAATTTGGGATTTTAATAATATTAATTAGTTTTATTTCTTTTGCATCCAGCAAGGTTGTTATATAAAGTTTGGAGGAGTTTTAAAAAGCTATTAGTTATATGGAAGTGAATGTGTATTGACATATATCACTAGATATTGGTACATGTGCTCTTTCACTAGTGGAAAGTGACAGCTGCAAGAGTATGTATGTTTGGAACCAGACACCAGGAATACACTTTCAGAAAACGATTATGTTGGTTGGGATTTTTGTTTGTTTCTTGCCTATGGTAAAAACAAAGCTGCTTTGATTTAGGAAGGGAAATATTATACAAGCACTAGCCTCAGAGGTTGACAAAGGAAACAAGATTAAAGACATTTTTTATTTCTCACGTGGCCTTTTCAAAATAAATAAGTCAGTGTGTGAAGAAGTTGGCACGTCTTCATTTCCAGTTTATTTTAAACTGGTTTTGAACCCCATCTCTGATTCTCTATAGTAGTAAGATAAAAATGGAAAAGTGAGGTGACAATCTAAAATCCAATTTACTTCTTTTATTTGAATATTTAAGATAAATTTTTCTTTTTTTTTAAACTTAAACCAGAGGGATAATTTCCAACTTGAGGTAAGTTATCATAAGGGATTTATAAATCATCTAGGGTGTTGTAGGTGCTTGACTTTTATTATTAGTGTCACACACATACAAAAACCCAGATTTTGAAATGTTGCCAATCCCAAATTTTCCCTTAGAGTACAATGGTTTAAAATCCATTGCTTTCATTTGGAATTTTTTATCAAGAGCAGAGAAAAAATATTGTCTTCCTAATGTAAATGTGATAAATAAGCTTGCTGTGGCAATTCTCTAAAGGCTCTCTGCTCTGCCATTCCAGGGAGCCTACAAGTCATCTACAATATGCTATTGTCCAGAAAAAGGCAGCTGGACAGAACTTGAAGGAGACGTAGCAGAACCCTTGGCAGGCCCAGCCTGTGCAACAGTTATCCTGCCTGCCTGTGTACCTTACCACAAATAACACCAGGAAACCCTGGAATGAACAGTATCACATTCTAGGAAGCAATGACAGGTGACATCCCTATTACAATAGGAACAATACATCCTAATGATACAACTGCCGAAACCCCATTCTTGGTTTCTGATGATTTACAAGAAGCTACAAAAGGAAAAGACCTGTTCTTGAACAGGTACGCTGTCTGTAACTCGGATTACACCGAACTTCCTGTGGTGACAGACTCTTCCATTTCAGACTGGTTTTAACTTGTCCCAGCTTTACAAAAACTCCTCACATGGATCTCAACTTTCAAAAGGAGAAAGATAAAATACAGGAGAGTGCCCCCCAGAGAGACCTAAGATCAGTATTGTGCATTGTAGTCTACCTGCATGTGATCTATGTTGAAGTTTTGGGGATAGTGTGTTCATGAATGATTCAAAATTTGACCCATCAAAATACTTACACCACATTACAGAAATTGCCACTTGATTCTATATTCCTAACCTGTGGCTACTTCACAGATTCCGTAGGCAACACAGTTAGAGAAAATCATATAAGATTAAAGAGGAACATTTTTGTTTCCATATAACTTCATTTCATATACCTTCTGCCCCTTACAGCACCTCGTGGGAATGTAGAAGAGAAAGATACTGGCTCTTGTAGCAATTGCTTTCTGCCCTGTAGGTTCCAGGCTAGCCAGAGTCACAATTTCTGTGTCCTCCATTTTATCCGAAAGATTAAGACAAAATACGCTGTGTCACTATTCAGTTTATAGAGGCTCACGCTTTCTCATTTGGAGCAGCATATAAGTCGTGAATACACCTGGTCTTTGCTTCAAACATATAAGACTGACAAAGACAGTCATGCAATATTGAATATTCTGTAAATAGCACATCTGACCCAAACTTAACCCCTAATGAAAACTGAGAGATTGCTTTCGGAAATTCAGGGACGAAAAGACAGATTTCTCTTAAGAACTGTCCCCTTTTCTCTCTGTCCACAAAATACCTCCCCCTCTTCCTCACCTTCGGCTCTAAAAAAAGCTCTAGATGTGGCTCTAGAAAAGCCCATGACGGACCCTCCTTCTTCCCCCCAACTCATCACATTTCTTTGTTGTCACCAGAGATGCCTGGGCTCAGTTAAGCGAGCAATAGCTAGCTGTCTTGAGAAGCATGAGGAATTTAGAAGCAGAAGGTCAGGAGAGCATGAGACAGTGTCAATGCGGCCCATCAAAAGAGAAAAGCTAGCAGGAACGCGGATTTGCTTTTCAAGCACTTCAGAGCTGGCACAACAATAGTTAGGAATAAATCAAAGCCTAAAATATTTTGTGAATCACCCAGAGATGTTGTTGAATCCCTCAACAAGTGTGTCTTTCAAAAACAACCGCACAGGGAAGCCACAGATTAAAAATGCCTTGGTGATAACTTTTCACTGCGGAGCATGTCCAGATGGATGGGTGTACTAGAATCCAATGCCGTTTCTACAGTAAAGTGCAATCTTTGTTGTTTTTGTATTTATTTGTATGTTCAGATCCAAAGGATCCGTTGTAAAAATATATATATAAATATATATATCCAGTGCAATCAACTTTCGTTTCTTTTTTCCTTGATCGCATATGAGTATATAGAAAAAAGAAAAGTTACAGTACTTTGTGAGAAAATCCCATCTGACGTCATGAAGAATACAAGGTCTCCTTCAAAACCTTTTATCGTCAACGGTCCCCATTTCTTCTGAAAGTCACCATTTCTACAAGGGTATTTGCTTTCCTTGGACTTGTTGTTCATTTATTTTTTATTTCTAGCCAAAATAAATAAAAGCATTTACGAGAACTATAAGTAAAGCTTTCTGTATTTCAGAAAGGCACAAACTATTAGAAAGTGAAAAGTGAATAAATAAGTCACAGAGAATGTAAATTTTGTACAGTATTAGAATGTGTAAATGAAGCTTGCTTGGAAGGGGAAAACTTTAAATAAAAACTTTATGTACTAATTCAACTGTCTCTCCTATTCTGACTTACAAAGCATGTGTATAAATCTACACATTAAATTGTTTGAAGGTTTGTAATAGGTAAATGCATAAATATGTTTATTCTGCAGATATACTTTACAAGTTTATTTAGCTTCCTGGCAATATGTAGTATGTATGTAGTGCGAACAATGTTAAAAATTACGGAATGTTTCAGAGAAAAGTGTTGTGAGTTAAAAATCATGAATTGAATCTGGTTTTTCCACTGTAAGAGTGTTGCAATAAGGCATACTTATCCAAGATCTGATAACCAGGTATTTATAGAAATTGTTAGAAGCACCATACGCATTAAACAATACTTGCACACTTAGGATAAATGAATCACATATTTAATTAGGTCAATTATCTAAATATATAGTGTTCCATTTTATTTTCTTTTTAGAAATCTGAAAAAGAAGCTGTGCAGGGCAAGGAAAGGACTGGGCTATGGAAGACAATAGGAGTAACTGAGGCACGTGGCTGCAGTTTTGGGCAAGCTTCCAGGTAAAGAGGCTGCAAGCTAGAAAGAATTTAATGCTTCCCAGCCAATATTCCATTATTGATGATTAAACTGATAATTAGAGGATCATTTGACCCTCTGTAGTATTCTACAGAAGCAAGAGTAATGGAGTTTCTTTTGCCCACTGAATCTTCAGCTCTCCATGCTAGTGTAGCATAGCAGAAAAGGCCCTTCTCTATAGTAGCTTCTTATCCTGAGCCAATGGCTAGTTGTTGCAGAACTTCTTTCATATACTCTGAAGCCCCAAAAGCTCTAGTGCTGACCAGTTATCATGATCAGTTAAGCAAATATACTTGGCTTTTTCCTAATCCCAAGGGACCACCTATTTTACGTCCATAACTAAACTAAAACTGGCTAAACCTGGAGGAGTGAGTATAGGACCAGATTTTTTAATTACTTAGGCTGTGTCTGTGGTCTTAAAATTAGTACCTGTGTTTGTTCTCCCCTGTGAGGACCAAATTTCTATTTTCCCAGCTGCTTGACACTTACATCACTTAACAAACTCATCATTATCAACATTGTAATACCAAGTATTTATTGAACATATCCCAAAAGGCATCACTGTAAATGCCAGGCTTCTGATTAAACCTGGTTCCCTAGGTTAAAATATTTTTAAATGAGCAAGCAAACCAGCCAAAATAAGATTGGTAAAGCATACCAAAGCCAATTAATACACACTGCTGGGTATATTAACAGACTGAGTTCCCGTAGATGAGGTAGGAGGAAGACCATGACTGATCAAGCCTGACTTTCTAGAAGCGCCAGACCTAGAGGATGTTGGAACTTTGGTGGAAAATAAAATGGCAATAAGAAGCAGCAGAAAGGTCAATATAAGAAGAAAATAGGACTTCCCTGGTGGCACAGTGGTTAAGAATCCACCTGCCAATGAAGGGGACACGGGTTCGAGCCCTGGTCAGGGAAGATCCCACATGCCGTGGAGCAACTAAGCCTGTGCACCACAACTACTGATCCTGCACTCTAGAGCCCTCAAGCCACAACTACTGAGCCTGCGTGCCACAACTACTGAAGCCCACGCACTTAGAGCCTATGCTCCACAACAAGAGAAGCCACCGCAATGAGAAGCCTGTGCACCGCAACAGAGTAGCCCCCGCTCACCACAACTAGAGAAAAGCCCATATGCAGCAACGAAGACCCAATGCAGCCAAAAATAAATAAATAAATTCATTAAAAAAAGAAGAAAATATCCAAATAGTCTGTTTGATTTGTACAGCTGTAAAGTGCTGCTCTGCATCAAGCATTAAATATGGGTCACATATGGGGTGGGGTTTCTTAATGGCGTTATTGGCTGGCTCTATAGGTTTGGTGCAAAAACACAGGGTTCAGTTCTAGAGATAGGTCCTGATAATGTGCTTCAAGAATGCAGCACAATGGGATAGGACTAAGGAAAAAGTCTTCTACAAATTGAAGCTTGAGTGGCTTATTCCATTCTATTCCAGGCTGTTGCCTAGCATATATTAAGGACTTGGTAAATGTCAGTTCTTAACGCTATCAGGAGTAGCAGCATTACCTTAGTGTTTTCAGCTCACTGAAGATGTACAAAACAAGATGGCTGGAGTGAGTTGACATTTAAGACTGTCTATTCAGGCGCAGGGGAATTATATCACTTCAGGCAAAGTGATCCTTGATTGTGACCTCTCCTTCCATTTTTTCACTTATTAAGTGGACTCTTCCTCTGTGACCTTCCAAATCCCCTACGTACAAAAAAATGACATATGGGACTAGGCAGGAGGGAAGGTGAACATTTGGCTGCAGGACCAAGGCATCCTACACTTACAGAGAAGGCAGGCTCCTGGCTTCCCATCAAGTCCCTCAAATCTGGGCCATTTGGGAACTGAATGAACTAAATTAGGGAAAAGGAATAAAGGAATAGGGTTTAGTTATGAATTCAAAGTTATATCAGCAATATTATAACAAACAACATAACACTTCCACTAACTTCACGTTTGTTATGGGCCAGGCACTCTACTAGGCATTTTATACATGTTTTCTTATTTTCTCCTCTAAGCAGCTCTATAAAGTAAATGTTAGTTGTATGTGAAAGGTAAGGACACATGCTCAGAAAGGGTAAACCATTTGATAAAGTTACACAGCTCATAGGTAGCAGAGCAAGGATTCAAACTAAGACTTTAATCTTAGGCCACCTCAAACCACCGTACTCTCCTGCTCACAAAATAAATTTCTTAATCATTTGAAGTCTCATAGGAATTCCTGGTGGATTGACTGCTTTTTCCAAATGCAAATAGGATGTGTTGGAGGGGAAAGTGAACAATTAATGATGGTGCATTATGGCAAATGCTATATTGTTGTTCTGAATGAACCACTGGGAAGAGTAAGCAGGGGAAGGAACTTACTCTGTGACGTTGGGGAATCAGTTAGTCTCTCCAACTTCAGTTTTGTCATCTGTATATGGAGTGATAATCTCATCTTCAAAACATTACTGGGAAAATCATGTAAAGAATGTGGAGACGAGACCTTCAAGATGGTGGAGGAGTAAGACGTGGAGATCACCTTCCTCCCCACAAATACATCAGAAATACATCTACATGTGGAACAACTCCTACAGAACACCTACTGAATGCTGGCAGAAGACCTCAGACTTCCCAAAAGGCAAGAAACTCCCCATGTACCTGGGTAGGGCAAAAGAAATAAGAAAAATCAGAGACAAAAGAATAGGGATGGGACCTGCACCTCTGGGAGGGAGCTGTGTAGAAGGAAAAGTTCCCACACACTACGAAGTCCCTTCACTGGCGGAGACTGCGGGTGGGCAGGGGGGAAGCTTTGGAGCCACAGAGGAGAGCGCAGCAACAGGGGTGCAGAGGGCAAAGCGGAGAGATTCCTGCACAGATGATCGGTGCCGACCAGCACTCACCAGCCCGAGAGGCTTGTCTGCTCACCCGCCGGGGCGGGAGGGGGCTGGGAGCTGAGGATCGGGCTTCGGAGGTCAGATGCCAGGGAGAGGACTGGGGTTGGCTGCGTGAAGACAGCCTGAAGGGGGCTAGCGTGCCACAGCTAGCCGGGAGAGAGTCCGGGAAAAAGTCTGGAACTGCTGAAGAGGCAAGAGACCATTGTTTCGGGGTGCATGAGGAGAGGGGATTCAGGGCACCGCCTAAACGAGCTCCAGAGATGGGAGCAAGCCACGGCTATCAGCGTGGACACCAGAGGCGGTCATGAGATGCTAAGGCTGCTGCTGCCGCCACCAAGAAGCCTGTGTGCAAGCACAGGTCACTATCCACACCTCCCCTCCCGGGAGCCTATGCAGCCCACCACTGCCAGAGTCTTGGGATCCAGGGTCCCAGGATCCCACTTCCAGGGTTCCCCGGGAGAACACACAGCATGCCTCAGGCTGGTGCAACGTCATGCCAGCCTCTGCTGCCCGCAGGCTCGCCCCGCATTCTGTACTCCTCCCTCCCCCACGCCTCAGTGAACCAGAGCCCCCTAATCAGCTGCTAATTTAACCCCGTCCTGTCTGGGTGGGGAAAAGACACCCTCAGGCAAGCTACACGCAAAGGCAGGGCCAAATCCAAAGCTGAACCCCAGGAGCTGTGCCAACAAAGAGAAAGGGAAATCTCTCCCAGCAGCCTCAGGAGCAGCAGATTAAATCCCCACAATCAAATTGATGTACCCTGAATCTGTGGAATACCTGAGTACACAACGAATCATCCCAAAATTGAGGTAGTGGACTTTGAGAGCAACTGTAGACTTGGGGTTTGCTTTCTGCATCTAATTTGTTTCTGGTGTTATGTTTACCGTAGTTTAGTATTTAGAGTTTATTATCATTGGTAGATTTGTTTATTCATTTGGTTGCTCTCTTCCTCCTTTTTTTTATATATAGATATATATATTTTTTTCCTTTTTCTCTTTTTGTGAGTGTGTATGTGTATGCTTCTTTGTGTGATTTTGTCTGTATAGCTTTGCTTTTACCATTTGTCCTAGGGTTCTGTCTGCCTGGTTTTTGTTTGTTTGTTTTCTTTTTACTATACTTTTTAGCGCTTGTTATCATTGGTGGATTTGTTTTTTGGTTTGGTTGCTCTCTTCTTCCTTTTCTTTTTTTATTGCTTTTTAAATTTTTTTTAAATTTTTAATAATTATTTTTTATTTCAATAACTTTATTTTATTTTTTTCTTTCTTTCTTTCTATTTTTCTTCCTTTTCTACTGAGCCGTGTGGCTGACAGGGTATTCACGCTCTGCCTGGGTGTCAGGCCTGTGCCTCTGACATGGGAGATCCGAGTTCAGGACATTGGTCCACCAGAGACCACCTGGCTCCACATCATAACAAATGGTGAAAGCTCTCCCAGAGATCTCCATCTCAACGCTAAGACCCAGCTCCACTCAACGACCAGCAAGCTACAGTGCTGGACACCCTATGCCAAACAACTAGCAAGACAGGAACACAAACCCATCCATTAACAGAGAGGCTGCCTAAAATCATAATAAGGTCGCAGACACCCCCAAAACACACCACCGGACGCAGTCCTGCCCACCAGAAAGACAAGATCCAGCCTCATCCACCAGAACACAGGCACCAGTCCCCTCCACCAGGAAGCCTACACAACCCACCGAACCAACCTTACCCACTGGGGGCAGACACCAAAAACAATGGGAACTATGAACCTGCAGCCTGCGAAAAGGAGACCCCAAACACGGTAAGTTAAGCAAAATGAGAAGACAGATAAACACAGAGCAGATGAAGGAACAAGGTAAAAACCCACCAGACCAAACAAATGGAGAGGAAATAGGCAGTCTACCTGAAAAAGAATTCAGAGTAACGATAGTAAAGATGATCCAAAATCTTGGAAATAGAATGGAGAAAATACAAGAAACGTTTAACAAGGACCTAGAAAAACTAAAGAGCAAACAAACAATGATGAACAACACTATAAATGAAATAAAAAATTGTCTAGAAGGAATCAATAGCAGAATAACTGAGGCAGAAGAACGGATAAGTGACCTGGAAGATAAAATAGTGGGAATAACGACTGCAGAGAAGAATAAAGAAAAGAGAATGAAAAGAATTGAGGACAGTCTTAGAGACCTCTGGGACAACATTAAATGCACCAACGTTCGAATTATAGGGGCCCCACAAGAAGAAGAGAAAAAGAAAGGGACTGAGAAAATATTTGAAGAGATTATAGTTGAAAACTTCCATGATATGGGACAGGAAATAGTCAATCAAGTCTGGGAAGTGCAGAGAGTCCCATACAGCACAGGAGAAATCCAAGGAGAAACATGCCAAGACACATATTAATGAAACTATCAGAAATTAAATACAAAGAAAAAATTATTAAAAGCAGCAAGGGAAAACAACAAATAACACACAAGGGAATCCCCATAAGGTTAACAGCTGATCTTTCAGCAGAAACCCTGCAAGCCAGAAGGGAGTGGCAGGACATATTGAAAGTGATGAAAGGGAAAAATCTACAACCTAGATTACTCTACCCAGCAAGGATCTCATTCAGATTCAGCAGAGAAATTAAAACCTTTGCAGACAAGCAAAAGCTAAGAGAATTCAGCACCACAAAACCAGCTTTACAACAAATGCCAAAGGAACTTCTCTAGGCAAGAAATACAAGAGAAGAAAAAGACCTACAGTAACAAATGCAAAACAATGAAGAAAATGGTAATAGGAACATACATATCAATAATTACCTTAAATGTAAATGGATTAAATGCTAAAACCAAAAGACATAGACTGGCTGAATGGATACAAAAACAAGACCCATATATATGCTCTCTCCAAGAGACCCACTTCAGACCTAGGGACACATACAGACTGAAAGTGAGGGCATGGGAAAAGATATTCCATGCAAATGGAAATCAAAAGAAAGCTGGAGTAGCAATTCTCATATCAGACAAAATAGATTTTAAAATAAAGACTGTTACAAGAGACAAAGAAGGACACTACATAATGATCAAGGGATCAATCCATGAAGAAGATATAACACTTGTAAATATTTATGCACCCAACATAGGAGCACCTCAATATATAAGGTAAATGCTAACAGCCATAAAAGGGGAAATCGACAGTAACACAATCATAGTAGGGGACTTTAACACCCTACTTGCACCAATGGACAGATCAGCCAAAATGAAAATAAATAAGGAAACACAAGCTTTAAATGATACATTAAACAAGATGGACTTAATTGATATTTATAGGACATTCCATCCAAAAACAACAGAATACACTTTCTGCTCAAGAGCTCACGGAGCATTTTCCAGGATAGATCATATCTTGGGTCATAAAATCAAGCCTTGGTAAATTTAAGAAAATTGAAATCGTATCAAATATCTTTTCTGACCACAACGCTATGAGACTAGATATCAGTTACAGGAAAAAATCTGTAAACAATACAATCAAATGGAGGCTAAAGAATACACTACTAAATAACCAAGAGATCACTGAAGAAATCAAAGAGGAAATCAAAAAATACCTACACACAAATGACAATGAAAACACGATGACCCAAAACCTATGGGATGCAGCAAAAGCAGTTCTAAGAGGGAAGTTTATAGCAATACAAGCCTGCCTCAAGAAACAAGAAACATCGCAAATAAACAACCTAACCTTACACCTAAAGCAATTAGAGAAAGAAGAACAAAAAAGCCCCAAAGTTAGCATAAGGAAAGATGTCATAAAGGTCAGATCAGAAATAAATGAAAAAGAAATGAAGGAAACAATAGCAAAGATCAATAAAACTAAAAGTTCTTTGAGAAGATAAACAAAATTGATAAGCCATTAGCCAGACTCATCAAGAAAAAATGGGAGAAGACTCAAATCAATAGAATTAGAAATGAAAAAGGAGAAGTAACAACTGACACTGCAGAAATACAACGGATCATGAGAGATTACTACAAGCAACTATATGCCAATGAAATGGACAACCTGGAAGAAATGGACAAATTCTTAGAAAAGCACAGCCTTTGCAGACTGAACCTGGAAGAAATAGAAAATATAAACAGACCAATGAGAAGCACTGAAATTGAGACTGTGATTACAAATCTTCCAACAAACAAAAGCCCAGGACCAGATGGCTTCACAGGCAAATTCTATCAAACATTTAGTGAAGAGCTAACACCTATCCTTCTCAAACTCTTCCAAAACATAGCAGAGGGAGGAACACTCTCAAACTCATTCTACAAGACCACCATCACCCTGATAACAAGACCAGACAAAGATGTCACAAAGAAAGAACACTACAGACCAATATCACTGATGAACATAGATGCAAAAATCCTCAACAAAATACTAGCAAACAGAATCCAACAGCGCATTAAAAGGATCATACACCATGATCAAGTGGGGTTTATCCCAGGAATGAAAGGATTCTTCAATATACGCAAATCAGTCAATGTGATAAACCATATTAACAAATTGAAGGAGAAAAACCATATGATCATCTCAATAGATGCAGAAAAAGCGTTCGACAAAATTCAACACCGATTAATGATAAAAAGCCTCCAGAAAGTAGGCATAGAGGGAACTTACCTCAACATAATAAAGGCCATATATGACAAACCCAGAGCCAACATCGTTCTCAATGGTGAAAAACTGAAACCATTTCCACTAAGTTCAGGAACAAGACAAGGTTGTCCACTCTCACCACTATTATTCAACATAGTTCTGGAAGTTTTAGCCACAGCAATCAGAGAAGAAAAAGAAATAAAAGGAATCCAAATCGGAAAAGAAGAAGTAAAGCTGTCACTGTTTGCAGATGACATGATACTATACATAGAGAATCCTAAAGATGTTACCAGAGCTAATCAACGAATTTGGTAAAGTAGCAGGATACAAAATTAATGCACAGAAATCTCTTGCATTCCTATACACTAATGATGAAAAATCTGAAAGAGAAATTAAGGAAACACTCCCATTTACCACTGCAACAAAAAGAATAAAATACCTAGGAATAAACCTACCTAAGGAGACAAAAGACCTGTATGCAGAAAACTATAAGACACTGATGAAAGAAATTAAAGATGATACCAACAGATGGAGAGATATACCATGTTCTTAGATTGGAAGAATCAACATTGTGAAAATGACTATACTACCCAAAGCAATCTACAGATTCAATGCAATCCCTATCAGTGGCATTGCAGTTGGCATCAATGGCTTCCCTGGTGGCATAGTGGTAAAAATCCGCCTGCCAATGCAGGGAACATGGGTTCGAGCCCTGGTCCGGGAAGATGCCACATGCTGCAGAGCAACTAAGCCTGTGCCCCACAACTACTGAGCCTGCTCTCTAGAGCCTGCGAGCCAGAACTACTGAGCCCATGTGCCACAACTACTGAAGCCAGGATGCCTGGAGTCCATACTCTGCAACAAGAGAAGCCACCACAATGAGAAGCCCGTGCACTGCAACGAAGAGTAGCCCCCGCTCTCCACAACTAGAGAAAGCCTGCGCACAGCAATGAAGATCCAGCGCAGCCAAAAATAAATAAATAAATAAATTTATAAAAAAGAAAAAAAAAACTGCCAATGGCATTTTTCACAGAATTAGAAAAAAATTTCACAATTTGTATGGAAACACAAAAGACCCTAAATAGCCAAAGCAATCTTGAGAAAGGAAAACGGAGGTGGAGGAATCAGGCTCCCAGACTTCAGACTATACTACAAAGCTACAGTAATTAAGACAGTGTGGTACTGGCACAAAAACAGAAATATAGATCAATGGAACAGGATAGAAAGCCCAGAGATAAACCCACTCACATATGGTCACCTTATTTTTGATAAAGGAGGCAGGAATACACAATGGAGAAAAGACAGCCTCTTCAATAAGTGGTGCTGGTAAAACTGGACAGCTACATGTAAAGGAATGAAATTAGGACACTCCCTAATACCATACACAAAAATAAACTCAAAATCCATCAAAGACCTAAATGTAAGGCCAGACACTATAAAACTCTTAGAGGAGAACATAGGCAGCACACTCTATGACATAAATAACAGCAAGATCCTTTTTGACCCACCTCCTAGAGAAATGGAAATAAGAACAAGAATAAACAAATGGGACCTAATGAAACTTAAAGGCTTTGCACAGCAAAGGAAAACCTAAACAAGACAAAAAGACAACCCTCAGAATGGGAGAAAATATTTGCAAATGAAACAACTGGTGAAGGATTAATCTCCAAAATTTACATTAAGCACATGCAGCTCAATATCAAAAAAACAAACAACCCAATCCAAAAATGGGCAGAAGACCTAAACAGACATTTCTTCACAGAAGATATACAGATTGCCGACAAACACATCAAAGGTTGCTCAACATCACTAATCATTGTAGAAATGCAAATCAAAACTACAATGAGGTATCACCTCACACCAGTCAGAATGGCCATCATGAAAAAATCTACAAATAATAAATGCTGGAGAGGGTGTGGAGAAAAGGGAACCCTCTTGCACTGTTGGTGGGAATGTAAATTGATACAGCCACTATGGAGAACAGTATGGAGGTTCCTTAAAAAACTAAAAATAGAACTACCATATGACCCAGCAATCGTACTACTGGGCATATACCCTGAGAAAACCATAATTCAAAAAGAGTCTTGTACCACAATGTTCATTGCAGCTCTATTTACAATAGCCAGGACATGGAAGCAACCTAAGTGTCCATCGATAGATGAACAGATAAAGAAGATGTGGCACATATATACAATGGAATATTATTCAGCCATAAAAAGAAACGAAATTGAGTTATTTGTAGTGAGGTGGATGGACCTAGAGTCTGTCATACAGAGTGAAGTAAGTTAGAAAGAGAAAAACAAATACAGTATGCTAACACATATATATGGATTCTAAAAAAAAAAAAAAAGGGGGGGGTTCTGAAGAACCTAGGGGCAGGACAGGAATAAAGATGCAGATGTAGAGAATGGACTTGAGGACATGGGGAGGGGGAAGGGTAAGCTGGGATGAAGTGAGAGAGTGGCATGCACTTATGTATACTACCACGTGTAAAGTAGATAGCTAGTGGGAAGCAGCTGCATAGCACAGGGAGATCAGCTTGGTGCTTTGTGACCACCTAGAGGGGTGGGATAAGGAGGGTGGGAGGGAGATGCAAGAGGGAGGAGATATGGGGATATATGTATATGTATAGCTGATTCACTTTGTTATAAAGCAGAAACTAACACACCATTGTAAAGCAATTATACTCCAATAAAGATGTTTAAAAAAAAATAGAATGTGAAAACACTTTGCACCTTGTAAACCCTGGAGTAAAATACACATTCAGCTATTATGATGAAATGAGTAAATCCAACATCTAGCCTGGCAAAGATACATTAAAATCTGGCCTCAGCCTTACTTTCAAGTCACATTTTTCTTTTCTACTCTGTTCATTGAGCAATGTGAATCTTTGCTTTTCCACAAAAACAGCTATGCTTTTCCATCTTTGCCCTCTTGCTTGCACAATTTCTCCACAGAGAATGCCATTTCATGCTCAACACAATCTATTAAAATCCTGTCCTTCAAGGTCGCGTTCAAACTTCACTGCCTTCATTAAGCCTTCATGATCACGACAGCCCTACGTGATGTTTTTCTTCTGACTTCCTATGGCTCTCCTATTTTATGTATTCCACACTACTGGTAAGATTTTATGTCTTACCCCCTTACTAGATTCAGCATTCCTTGAGGGTAGAGATAATAAACAATATGTCTTTGAAAAAACCATGAAGTCATTAAATATTTCTTGAATAAAGGTACTATGTTTTTAAATTACGGAAATAATATAATCAAGTTATGGACATTTTAGGAAATACAAGGGGATGAAAGAAAATTACCTTTACTCCATCATGCAACACAATAACTCGTCTTTTGGGGTCCAAACTCTTCCCAGTCTTTTTCACTTGCACTTTTGCATTCTGTACAGCTGAACTTATACCTTTATCTCTTAAATTTTTAGCATTTCATGAACATATTTCCATGTGACTAGGTAGTCTCTACGGTAATTTTAATAACATCATAGTATGCTAAACAAACATTCAAAGATTGGCAAATTTTGATTTATGTACTGGTGTCACATACAATCCTCAGACAGCATTCTTCTGTTTTCTTTCTGATTCCGTCCCACTAATTTCACTCCACAGTTCGTGTTCTCCTCAACTATTAATATGGTTTCACCATAGCAAACTCTTTGAAATACATGAAAGCTCCTGGCTCTCCAGAGATATTGTTTATTCAGTCATCTCTGGTCCTTTTCCTCATTTAACATTTCTAGTGAGATTTCTGCAACTCCCCCCCACCGACCTCCAAGCTCTGCCAGAATAGTTGTGGTACATTGTACTCTCCTTGTGAAAGGACTTAGACCACCACCAAGATCTCACTTCAGGCCAGATGGCATTCATATAGTTTGGCAGGAAGTTCTTTACTTGTTCTTACAAGTTTGTCTTAAAAGCAATTCAGACTATTAAAACCAGCTGGGGTTGGACGCCATATTAAATTTATTCATTTATTTTCCAACATGATTGGCCATGTTAAACCAACTCTTAGGAAAGAAAGAAAAGGAAAGAAAGAACTTTAAACCCAAAGGCCCTTGAGGCTATGTGTCTGATAAGAAAATGTAATCCAAGTCTCCCTAGACCATCCCTAGGGTGATCATCTTTTCTAAATCCTTAGAATTTTTACTATCTATACTGTTCACATAGCACCTATCACATATTTTATTATATTGATGATGTTTTATAATATATTTATGGATAGTTTTAAATAATCCCCTTGGTGTAGAATAGACAATGCCTGAAATGGGATGTTTCCCCACAATGCTTTGCCCACTGTGGAGTTCAGTAAATGAGTAGTGGTTGGTTTTAGAAGTATTAGAACCCCTGGAGTAGCAGAGTCATTTCTGACTCAGGAATTTTATGCTCATAATCTTGAAAATGTAAGTTGTACATGGATTTTCTCAAAGACTACTCTGACTGCTGCCAATATGACAAACCCTGCAAATAGCCTTTGACTGTGTATACAAGCTAGTTGTCTTTGTCATGTTAACCATGTTTCCCCTATTTAATGACTGTGAAAGCAAGAATTTGTATGCAGAAACCCTTGTTTCTTTGTATAAAGACCTCACTATTATGAAATTCTTTGCCCCATTACACAAATGGGATAGTACTGGTGTAATTCTGGCCCCCAGCTCAGAAAACATACACAAATATTGCTTCCTGGGTGATCTCTTCACAAGCAACAAGGATGAGTATGTAAGAACTCTCTTGGTATCCCCAGAGCGTTATTACGTTTTATACTATCAGTCTTTTGTTCATTTATTCCTTCCACTGTGGACAAAGCTCTATGATGTTCCCTGTGAAGAATATAAATATATGCAAGTAACTATAATGCAAGGTAGAAGTACAATAATGACATACAAATAAGGTGATGTGGGAACTCCAGAAAGGAAGAATTTATGTCCAACTAGGGGAATCAGGGAGTCAGACTGCGGCAGAGGAAGTATATAAAGTCAGTCCTGAAGAATAAGTAGAAAATAGATGGATTTTTTTTTCAATTAATGTTTGTAAGATAATCCTTGAAAATGCACTAAGTAACAACTAAGCCAATTTCATATGGAAAACTACTAGATAAAAGATTTTACAATCATCTCTAGATTAGTGTATTGAATGGTGGTATAATTGATGAAGAAAATGAAAAAGTGTGAGGGCAAGGACTTTATATGTTTACAGAGAATGACTTAATCCACAGCAGGCCAAGACTTCCATATTTTTCAAGGTGTTAGAGAGCTATAAAAGCAATTAGGACTAGGTGAACTAAAGATCTAGAGAAGGAAGCAGCGTTCTAAGGTGAGCTGATGATGGCCAGTATTTTTTTTCTCTGGGGACATTTTCAAGTCCTGACCATGCACTGATCAACCTTGGCCCAGGCAGAGGACAAATCCCGTGGGAAAGAGAAGCCAGCTAACTTTAGCTGTCACACAGAACTGAAGTGATACAATGAAAACTTGAGGAGCCCTAAACACACAGCCAACTTTCCCTGGAGGGAAATTTCTGGAGTTCTGGTGTTGTACAGGAGGATGGGGAACTAGGTCAAAACTTCTAGAAAACAGGAAATAGTTCCCACAATCTCACAGCGCTTAGGAATTCAAGACTTGCCAGGTGAAGAGAACTGCTTCAAATACATGACTGCCCACCCCCTTAAGACATTTGCAAATTTTAAAATTGTATGAGTGGGGAGGATAAAGAGTTAAGTTGAAAACTGCTAAAGGGAAGAGCTGAATTTTCTTTGGACTTCAGGGCCGAGGAGACAAAGAGCAGAGTCTCAGCTAAAAGTCTAGGAAGGCCTGCCCTAGGAAGACGGACCCCAGCCAAGCTCGGTCCATATTGAATTGAAATAGTCACCTCCGCATTCTATCTGCATAACAGAAAAAGAGGCAACCTGCTCTAATGGAAGATAAAATTATATCCAGTCACTACAGTACATTATTTAATACACAAAACAGTGCATTCAGTCAAAAATTCCTAGGCTTGAGAAGAATACAGCACCATATGCTTTATAACCAATAGAATAAAAGACAATAGAAATTGACCTTCTATTGATCCAGATTTTTGAGTTAGCAAACAAATTACTATGATCAATATGTTAAATAAAATATAGGAAAAGTGAACAAAATAAATGAAAGGATGGAGAGTTTCACCAAAGTACTAGAATCTATTTTTTAAAATTTATGCTTACCAGGAATTCCCTGGCTGTCCAGTGGTTAGGGCTCTGCGCTTCCACTGCAGGGGGCACGGGTTCGATCCCTGGTCGGGGACCTAAGATCCTGCATGCTGCACAGCACAGCCAAAAAAATAAATAAATAAAAAATTAAAATGTTTTAAAAAATAAATAAACTATGGTTACCAAAGGGAAAAGGTTGGGGGGAGGGATAAATTAGGAGGTTGGGATTAAAATATATATACTACTATACATAAAATAGATAATCAACAAGAACCTACTGTATAGCATGGGGAACTCTACTCAATACTCTGTAATAACCTACATGGGCAAAGAATCTGAAAAAGAATAGATATACGTATATATATAACTAAATCACTTTGCTGTACACCTGAAACTAACACAACATTGTAAATCAACTATATTTCAATATAAAGTAAATATTTTTAAAAAAAGAATCAAAAGTTTATTCTAATACTAAAAAAAATTAATATCTTAAAATATGAACTCAGTGAATGGAGTTGACAGAAAATTAGACACAGCAGAACACAGGACTGAAAAACCTGAAGAGAGATTAATAGAAAATATTCAAAAGGAAGCACAAAGAGAACAAAGAATAGGAAGAACATACATATAATAAAGTGAAAGAGACTTCTGGTACATGCTTACAATGTCTAACATATGTATCATTACAGTCCCAGAAAGAAAGATGACAGAAAAGCCATATAATAAGGTATATTGGCCAAGAATTTTCCAAAACTGTTAAACAATATAAACCCACAGTTTCAAGAAGCTCAACCCCAAGCAGGATAAAGAAAAAGAAAATCACACAGTACATTATATTAAAATTCCTGAAAACCAAAGATAAAAAATCCTTTTTTTTCATTGTCTGCTTTTCTTTTTCAAATCTCTTTTTCATTGAAGTATAGTTGATTTACCATGTTGCATTAGTTGTAGGTGTAAGCAAAGTGATTCAGTTTGACATACATGTATATCTATTTTTTTCAGATTCTTTTCCCTTATAAGTTATTACAAAGTATCGCTTCTAGTTCCCTGTGCTACATAGTAGGTCCTTGTTAGTTATCTATTTTATACGAAGTATCTATTTTTTAAACATCTTTATTGGAGTATAATTGCTTTACAATGGTGTGTTAGTTTCTGCTTTATAACAAAGTGAATCAGCTATACATATACATATATCCCTGTATCTCCTCCCTCTTGCGTCTCCCTCCCACCCTCCTTATCCCACCCCTCTAGGTGGTCACAAAGCACCAAGCTGATCTCCCTGTGCTATGCGGCTGCTTCCCACTAGCTATCTATTTGACACTTGGTAGTATACATAAGTGCATGCCACTCTCTCACTTCATCCCAGCTTACCCTAACCCCTCCCCATGTCCTCAAGTCCATTCTCTACGTCTGCATCTTTATTCCTGTCCTGTCCCTAGGTTCTTCAGAACACTTTTTTTTTTTCTTTTAGATTCCATATATATGTGTTACCATACTGTATTTGTTTTTCTCTTTCTGACTTACTTCACTCTGTATGACAGACTCTAGGTCCATCCACCTCACTACAAATAACTCAGTTTCATTTCTTTTTATGGCTGAATAATATTCCATTGTATATATGTGCCACATCTTCTTTATCCATTCATCTATCGATGGACACTTAGGTTGCTTCCATGTCCTGGCTATTGTAAATAGAGCTGCAATGAACATTGTGGTAGAAGACTCTTTTTGAGTTATGGTTTTCTCAGGGTATATGCCCAGTAGTGGGATTGCTGGGTCATATGGTAGTTCTATTTTTGGATTTCTAAGGAACCTCCATACTGTTCTCCATAGTGGCTGTATCAATTTACATTCCCACCAACAGTGCAAGAGGGTTCCCTTTTCTCCACACCCTCTCCAGCATTTATTATTTGTAGATTTTTTCATGATGGCCATTCTGACTGGTGTGAGGTGATTCCTCATTGTAGTTTTGATTTGCATTTCTCCAACGATTAGTGATGTTGAGCATCCTTTCATGTGTTTGTTGGCAATCTGTATATCTTCTGTGGAGAAATGTCTGTTTAGGTCTTCTGCCCATTTTTGTTTTGGGTTGTTTGTTTTTTTGTTATTGAGCTGCATGAGCTTCTTGTAAATTTTGGAGATTAATCCTTCGCCAGTTGGTTCATTTGCAAATATTTTCTCCCATTCTGAGGGTTGTCTTTTTGTCTTCTTTAGGTTTTCCTTTGCTGTGCAAAAGCCTTTAAGCTTCATTAGGTCCCATTTGTTTATTCTTGTTCTTATTTCCATTTCTCTAGGTGGTGGCTCAAAATGGATCTTGCTGTGATTTATGTCATAGAGTGTACTGCCTATGTTCTCCTCTAAGAGTTTTATAGTGTCTGGCCTTACATTTAGGTATTTGATCGATTTTGAGTTTATTTTTATGTATGGTATTAGGGAGTGTTCTAATTTCATTCTTTTAAATGTAGCTGTCCAGTTTTCCCAGCACCACTTATTGAAGAGGCCGTCTTTTCTCCATTGTATATTCTTGCCTCCTTTATCAAAAATAAGGTGACCATATGTGAGTGGGTTTATCTCTGGGCTTTCTATCCTGTTCCATTGATCTATATATATTTCCGTTTTTGTACCCGTACCATACTGTCTTGATTACTGTAGCTTTGTAGTATAGTGTGAAGTCCGGGAGCCTGATTCCTCCAGCTCCGTTTTCCTTTCTCAAGATTGCTTTGGCTATTCGGGGTCTTTTGTGTTTCCATACAAATTGTGAAATTTTTTGTTCTAGTTCTGTGAAAAATGCCATTGGCAGTTTTTGTTTCTTTTTTTTTTTTTTTTTTCAAAGCAACATGAATTTATTGTCTTACAATTCTGTAGGTCAGAAGTTCCACACAGGTCTCATCAGGCCAAAGTCAAGAATTCAAGGTGTCAGTAGCACTGCATTCCTTTCTGGAGTCTCTAGGGGAATATCCTCTATTTTGTTTCCTTCTCCAGCTTCTAGCAGCAGCTCACATTCATTGATTCATGGTTGCCTTCCTCTGTCTTCAAAACCAACAATGTTGCATCTCTCTGGTGATCCTTTCATAGCCACATCCGCCTCTGACTCTCTTCTACCATTCTCTTCCACTTTTTAAGAACTCTTATGATTTTTTTTTTTTTCACACACACACACACTGTATTTTATTTTTACAAGAGATAAATCGACTGACACCAAGCATTGTACATGGATGACCACAACAAAAGCAACAATGATTGCAATTACCAAACATGAAACACACTCATACTATGTCATAGTATTGACATTCAGTCCAGTAATCCTCCACTGTAACAGCTCCTTTACTTTGCAGTGAAAATTGATTTGTATATTCTTTGCCTCTGAGTCCTTGTGGAATTTTTTTTTTTTTTTAAATTCAGACAGAAAGTCACAAAAATTATACTCATCCTCATCAGTTCACTCAGTCCCATGTAATTAATTTTTTTTTTCATCTTGATCTTTTGTTAGCACTTTTATGAGTTCATCAGTTTTTCATTAGAGTTCTGAAAATGCTTATTCATTCAGTTCAGCAGTACAGTCCGTTACCAGAAACCTGTACTTGTCAGAGTCTTTTCCATGTATTTCTTGAAGATGAAACCCTTTTATAGGAACATATTTGCAAAATCATCAGAGTACACCCAGAACTGTCTGTAAATGACAAAAGACTTAAAAATGACCACGGTTAAAGATTTGATGACAGTTCATAATAATGCAGTTGACAAGAAAATTAGTTATTTCTGAGATATACATTTTAAAGTAATAACTAGGATTATTACTTATAACATTATACCAGAACATATAAGATTTTTAGAAATTTCATGTAATGTCTGAAACATTTATATTAACATGTTTCCATACAAATAACCCAATGAAAGTTTAGTATTAGTTGTTTTGTTTGTTTTTTTATACTGCAGGTTCTTATTAGGCATCAGTTTTATACACATCAGTGTATACATGTCAATCCCAATCGCCCAATTCAGCACACCACCATCCCCACCCCACCGCAGTTTTCCCCCCTTGGTGTCCATATGTCCATTCTCTACATCTGTGTCTCAACTTCTGCCCTGCAAACTGGCTCATCTGTACCATTTTTCTAGGTTCCGCATACATGCATTAATATACGATATTTGTTTTTCTCTTTCTGACTTACTTCACTCTGTATGACAGTCTCTAGATCCATCCACGTCTCAACAAATGACTCAATTTCGTTCCTTTTTATGGCTGAGTAATATTCCATTGTATATATGTACCACATCTTCTTTATCCATTCGTCTGTTGATGGGCATTTAGGTTGCTTCCATGACCTAGCTATTGTAAATAGTGCTGCAATGAACATTCGGGTGCATGTGTCTTTTTGAATTACGGTTTTCTCTGGGTATATGCCCAGTAGTGGGATTGCTGGGTCATATGGTAATTCTATTTTTAGTTTTTTAAGGAACCTCCATATTGTTCTCCATAGTGGCTGTATCAATTTACATTCCCACCAACAGTGCAAGAGGGTTCCCTTTTCACCACACCCTCTCCAGCATTTGTTGTTTGTAGATTTTCTGATGATGCCCATTCTAACAGGAGTGAGGTGATACCTCATTGTAGTTTTGATTTGCATTTCTCTAATAATTAGTGATGTTGAGCATCTTTTCATGTGCTTCGTGGCCATCTGTATGTCTTCTTTGGAGAAATGTCTATTTAGGTCTTCTGCCCATTTTTGGATTGGGGTGTTTGTTTCTTTGATATTGAGCTGAATGAGCTGTTTATATATTTTGGAGATTAATCCTTTGTCCGTTGATTCATTTGCAAATATTTTCTCCCATTCTGAGGGTTGTCTTTTCGTCTTGTTTATGGTTTCCTTTGCTGTGCAAAAGCTTTGAAGTTTCATTAGGTCCCATTTGTTTATTTTTGTTTTTATTTCCATTACTCTAGGAGGTGGATCAAAAAAGATCTTGCTGTGATTTATGTCAAAGAGTGTTCTTCCTATGTTTTCCTCTAAGAGTTTTATAGTGTCCAGTCTTATATTTAGGTCTCTAATCCATTTTGAGTTTATTTTTGTGTATGGTGTTAGGGAGTATTCTAATTTCATTCTTTTACATGTAGCTGTCCAGTTTTCCCAGCACCACTTATTGAAGAGACTGTCTTTTCTCCATTGTATATCTTTGCCTCCTTTGTCATAGATTAGTTGACCATAGGTGCGTGGGTTAATCTCTGGGCTTTCTATCTTGTTCCATTGATCTATGTTTCTGTTTTTGTGCCAGTACCATATTGTCTTGATTACTGTAGCTTTGTAGTATAGTCTGAAGTCTGGGAGTCTGATTCCTCCAGCTCCATTTTTTTGCCTCAAGACTGCTTTGCCTATTCGGGGTCTTTTGTGTCTCCATACAAATTTTAAGATGATTTGTTCTAGCTCCGTAAAAAATGCCATTGGTAATTTGATAGGGATTGCATTGAATCTGTAGATTGCTTTGGGTAGTATACTCATTTTCACAATGTTGATTCTTCCAATCCAAGAACATGGTATATCTCTCCATCTGTTGGTATCATCTTTAATTTCTTTCATCAGTGTCTTATAGTTTTCTGCATACAGGTCTTTTGTCTCCCTAGGTAGGTTTATTCCTAGGTATTTTATTCTTTTTGTTGCAATGGTAAATGGGAGTGTTTCCATAATTTCTCTTTCAGATTTTGCATCATTAGTGTATAGGAATGCAAGAGATTTCTGTGCATTAATTTTGTATCCTGCAACTTTACCATATTCATTAATTAGCTCTAGCAGTTTTCTGGTGGCAGTTTTAGGATTCTCTATGTATAGTATCATGTCATCCGCAAACAGTGACAGTTTTACTTCTTCTTTTCCAATTTGTATTCCTTTTATTTCTTTTTCTTCTCTGATTGCCATGGCTAGGACTTCCAAAACTATGTTGAATAATAGTGGTGAGAGTGGACATCCTTGTCTCGTTCCTGATCTTAGAGGAAATGCTTTCAGTTTTTCACCATTGAGAATGATGTTTGCTGTGGGTTTGTCATATATGGCCTTTATTATGTTGAGGTAGGTTCCCTCTATGCCCACTTTCTGGAGAGTTTTTATCAGAAATGGGTGTTGAATTTTGTCAAAAGCTTTTTCTGCATCTATTGAGATGATCATATGGTTTTTATTCTTCAATTTGTTAATATGGTGTATCACATTGATTGATTTGCGTATATTGAAGAATCCTTGCATCCCTGGGATAAATCCCACTTGATCGTGGTGTATGATCCTTTTAATGTGTTGTTGGATTCTGTTTGCTAGTATTTTGTTGAGGATTTTTGCATCTATATTCATCAGTGATATTGGTCTGTAATTTTCTTTTTTTGTAGTGTCTTTGTCTGGTTTTGGTATCAGGGTGATGGTGGCCTCGTAGAATGAGTTTGGGAGTGTTCCTTCCTCTGCAATTTTTTGGAAGAGTTTGAGAAGGATGGGTGTTAGCTCTTTTCTAAATGTTTGATAGAATTCACCTGTGAAGCCATCTGGTCCTGGACTTTTGTTTGTTGGAAGATTTTTAATCACAGTTTCAATTTCATTACTTGTGATTGGTCTGTTCATATTTTCTATTTCTTCCTGGTTCAGTCTTGGAAGGTTATACGTTTCTAAGAATTTGTCCATTTCTTCCAGGTTGTCCATTTTATTGGCATAAAGTTGCTTGTAGTAGTCTCTTAGGATGCTTTGTATTTCTGCAGTGTCTGTTGTAACTTCTCCTTTTTCATTTCTGATTTTATTGATTTGAGTCCTTTCCCTCTTTTTCTTGATGAGTCTGGCTAATGGCTTATCAATTTTGTTTATCTTCTCAAAGAACCAACTTTTAGTTTTATTGATCTTTGCTATTGTTTTCTTTGTTTCTATTTCATTTATTTCTGCTCTGATCTTTATGATTTCTTTCCTTCTGCTAACTTTGGGTTTTGTTTGTTCTTCTTTCTCTAGTTTCTTTAAGTGTAAGGTTAGATTGTTTACTTGAGCTTTTTCTTGTTTCTTTAGGTAGGCTTGTATAGCTATAAACTTCCCTCTTAGAACTGCTTTTGCTGCATCCCATAGGTTTTGGGTCGTCGTGTTTTCATTGTCATTTGTCTCTAGGTATTTTTTGATTTCCTCTTTGATTTCTTCAGTGATCTCTTGGTTATTTAGTAACGTATTGTTTAGCCTCCATGTGTTTGTCCTTTTTACGTTTTTTTCCCTGTAATTCATTTCTAATCTCATAGCGTTGTGGTCAGAAAAGATGCTTGATATGATTTCAATTTTCTTAAATTTACTGAGGCTTGATTTGTGACCCAAGATGTGATCTATCTTGGAGAATGTTCCGTGCGCACTTGAGAAGAACGTGTAATCTGCTGTTTTTGGATGGAATGTCCGATATATATCAATTAAATCTATCTGGTCTATTGTGTCATTTAAAGCTTCTGTTTCCTTATTTATTTTCATTTTGGATGATCTGTCCATTGGTGTAAGTGAGGTGTTAAAGTCCCCCACTATTATTGTGTTACTGTCGATTTCCTCTTTTATAGCTGTTAGCAGTTGCCTTATGTATTGAGGTGCTCCTATGTTGGGTGCATATATATTTATAATTGTTATATCTTCTTCTTGGATTGATCCCTGGATCATTATGTAGTGTCCTTCCTTGTCTCTTGTAACATTCTTTAATTTAAAGTCTATTTTATCTGATATGAGTATAGCTACTCCAGCTTTCTTTTGATTTCCATTTGCATGGAATATCTTTTTCCATCCCATCACTTTCAGTCTGTATGTGTCCCTAGGTCTAAAGTGGGTCTCTTGTAGACAGCATATATATGGGTCTTGTTTTTGTATCCATTCAGCCAGTCTATGTCTTTTGGTTGGGGCATTTAATCCATTCACGTTTAAGGTAATTATCGATATGTATGTTCCTATTACCATTTTCTTAATTGTTTTGGGTTTGTTTTTGTAGGTCCTTTTCTTCTCTTGTGTTTCCCACTTAGAGAAGTTCCTTTAGCATTTGTTGTAGAGCTGGTTTGGTGGTGCTGAATTCTCTTAGCTTTTGCTTGTCTGTAAAGCTTTTGATTTCTCCATCAAATCTAAATGAGATCCTTGCCGGGTAGAGTAATCTTGGTTGTAGGTTCTTCCCTTTCATCACTTTAAGTATATCATGCCACTCCCTTCTGGCTTGCAGAGTTTCTGCTGAGAAATCAGCTGTTAACCTTATGGGAGTTCCCTTGTATGTTATTTGTCGTTTTTCCCTTGCTGCTTTCAATAATTTTTCTTTGTCTTTAATTTTTGCCACTTTGATTACTATGTGTCTCGGCGTGTTTCTCCTTGGGTTTATCCTGTATGGGACTCTCTGCGCTTCCTGGACTTGGGTGGCTATTTCCTTTCCCATGTTAGGGAAGTTTTCGACTATAATCTCTTCAAATATTTTCTCTGGTCCTTTCTCTCTCTCTTCTCCTTCTGGGACCCCTATAATGCGAATGTTGTTGCGTTTAATGTTGTCCCAGAGGTGTCTTAGGCTGTCTTCATTTCTTTTCATTCTTTTTTCTTTAGTCTGTTCCGCAGCAGTGAATTCCACCATTCTGTCTTCCAGGTCACTTATCCGTTCTTCTGCCTCAGTTATTCTGCTATTGATTCCTTCTAGTGTAGTTTTCATTTCAGTTATTGTATTGGTCATCTCTGTTTGTTTGTTCTTTAATTCTTCTAGGTCTTTGTTAATCATTTCTTGCATCTTCTCAATCTTTGCCTCCATTCTTATTCCAAGGTCCTGGATCATCTTCACTATCATTATTCTGAATTCTTTTTCTGGAAGGTTGCCTATCTCCACTTCATTTAGTTGTTTTTCTGGGGTTTTTTCTTGTTCCTTCATCTGGTACATAGCCCTCTGCCTTTTCATCTTCTCTATCTTTCTGTAACTGTGGTTTTTGGTCCACAGGCTGCAGGATTATAGTTTTTCTTGCTTCTGTTGTCTGCCCTCTGGTGGTTGAGGCTATCTAAGAGGCTTGATGGGAGGCTCTGGTGGTGGGTAGAGCTGACTGTTGCTGTGGCGGTCAGAGCTCAGTAAAACCTTAATCCACTTGACTGTTGATGGGTGGGGCTGGGTTCCCTCCCTGTTGCTGTGGCGGTCAGAGCTCAGTAAAACCTTAATCCACTTGACTGTTGATGGGTGGGGCTGGGTTCCCTCCCTGTTGGCTGTTTTGCCTGAGGCAACCCAACACTGGAGCCTACCCGTGCTCTTTGGTGGGGTTAATGGCAGACTCTGGGAGGGCTCACGCCAAGGAGAACTTCCCAGAACCTCTGCTGCCAGTGTCCTTATCCCCACGGTGAAACAGAGCCACCACTCGCCTCTGCAGGAGACCCCCCAACACCAGCAGGTAGGTCTGGTTCAGTCTCCCCCAGGCTCACTGCTCCTTCCCCTGGGTCCTGATGCACACATTACTTTGTGTGTGCCCTCCAAGAGTGGGGTCTCTGTTTCCCCCAGTCCCGTCAAAGTCCTGCAATCCAATTCCCACTAGGCTTCAAAGTCTGATTCTCTAGGAATTCCTCCTCCCGTTGCCTGACCCCCAGGTTGGGAAGCCTGACGTGGGGCTCAGAACCTTTACTCCAGTGGGTGGACTTCTGTGGTATAAGTGTTCGCCAGTCTGTGAGTCACCCACCCAGCAGTTACGGGGTTTGATTTTACTCTGCTTGCGCCCCTCCTACCGTCTCACTGTGGCTTCTCCTCTGTCCTTGGACGTGGGGTATCCTCCTTGGTGAAGTCCAGGGTCTTCCTGTCAATGATGGTCCAGCAGTCAGTTGTGATTCTGGTGCTCTCGCAAGAGGGAGTGACAGCACGTCCTTCTACTCCGCCATCTTGGTTAATCTCTGTTTCTTTTTTATAAATTTATTTATTTTTTGCTGCGCTCGGTGTTCGTTGCTGTGTGCGGGCTTTCTCTAGTTGTGAAGGGCAGGGGCTACTCTTCGTTGCAGTGCACAGGCTTCTCATTGTGGTGGCTTCTCTTGTTGCAGAGCATGGACTCTAGGCATGCGGGCTTCAGTAGTTGTGGCAAACGGGCTCAGTAGTTCTGGCTCGCAGGCTCTAGAGAGCAGGCTCAGTAGTTGTGGTGCACAGGCTTAGTTGCTCTGCAGCATGTGGCATCTTCTCAGACCAGGGCTCGAACACATGTTCCCTGCATTGGCAGGCAGATTTTTACCACTATACCACCAGGGAAGCCATTGATGCCAATTGAAATGCCACTGATAGGGATTGCATTGATTCTGTAGATTGCTTTGGGTAGTATAGTCATTTTCACAATGTTGATTCTTGCAATCCATGAACATGGTATATCTCTCCCTCTGTTGGTATCATCTTTAATTTCTTTCATCAGTGTCTTATAGTTTTCTGCATACAGGTCTTTTGTCTCCTTAGGTAGGTTTATTCCTAGGTATTTTACTCTTTTTGTTGCAGTGGTAAATGGGAGTGTTTCCTTAATTTCTCTTTCAGATTTTTCATCATTAGTGTATAGGAATGCAAGAGATTTCTGTGTATTAATTTTGTATCCTGCTACTTTACCAAATTCATTGATTAGCTCTGGTAGCATCTTTAGGATTCTCTATGTATAGTATCATGTCATCTGCAAACAGTGACAGCTTTACTTCTTTTTTCCGATTTGGATTCCTTTTATTTCTTTTTCTTCTCTGATTGCTGTGGCTAAAACTTCCAAAACTATGTTGAATAATACTGGTGAGAGTGGACAACCTTGTCTTCTTCCTGAACTTAGTGGAAATGGTTTCAGTTTTTCACCATTGAGAACGATGTTGGCTCTGGGTTTGTCATATATGGCCTTTATTATGTTGAGGTAAGTTCCCTCTATGCCTACTTTCTGGAGGCTTTTTATCATAAATGGGTTTTGAATTTTGTCAAAAGCTTTTTCTGCATCTATTGAGATGATCATATGGTTTTTCTACTTCAATTTGTTAATACGGTTTATCACGTTGACTGATTTGCATATATTGAAGAATCCTTGAATTCCTGGGATAAACCCCACTTGATCATGGTGTATGATCCCTTTAATGTGCTGTTGGATTCTGTTTGCTAGTATTTTGTTGAGGATTTTTGCATCTATGTTCATCAGTGATATTGGTCTGTAGTTTTCTTTCTTTGTGACATCTTTGTCAGGTCTTGGTATCAGGGTGATGGTGGCCTCTTAGAATGAGTTTGGGAGTGTTCCTCCCTCTGCTATATTTTGGAAGAGTTTGAGAAGGATAGGTGTTAGCTCTTCACTAAATGTTTGATAGAATTTGCCTGTGAAGCCATCTGGTCCTGGGCTTTTGTTTGTTGGAAGATTTTTAATCACAGTCTCAATTTCAGTGCTTCTCATTGGTCTGTTTATATTTTCTATTTCTTCCAGGTTCAGTCTGCAAAGGCTGTGCTTTTCTAAGAATTTGTCCATTTCTTGCAGGTTGTCCATTTTATTGGCATATAGTTGCTTGTAGTAATCTCTCATGATCCGTTGTATTTCTGCAGTGTCAGTTGTTACTTCTCCTTTTTCATTTCTAATTCTATTGATTTGAGTCTTCTCCCATTTTTTCTTGATGAGTCTGGCTGATGGTTTATCCATTTTTTTTTATCTTCTCAAAGAACCAGCTTTTAGTTTTATTGATCTTTGCTATTGTATCCTTCATTTATTTTTCATTTATTTCTGATCTGATTTTTATGACTTCTTTCTTCTGCTAAGTTTGGGGCTTTTTTGTTCTTCTTTCTCTAATTGCTTTAGGTGTAAGGTTAGGTTGTTTATTTGCAATGTTTCTTGTTTCTTGAGGCAGGCTTGTATTGCTATAAACTTCCCTCTTAGAACTGCTTTTGCTGCATCCCATAGCTTTTGGGTCGTCGTGTTTTCGTTGTCATTTGTGTGTAGGTATTTTTTGATTTCCTCTTTGATTTCTTCAGTGATCTCTTGGTTATTTAGTAGTGTATTGTTTAGCCTACATGTGTTTGTATTGTTTACAGATTTTTTTCCTGTAATTGATATCTAATCTCATAGCGTTGTAGTCGGAAAAGATACTTGATACGATTTCAATTTTCTTAAATTTACCAAGGCTTGATTTTATGACCCAAGATATGATCTATCCTGGAAAATGCTCCATGAGCACTTGAGAAGAAAGTGTATTCTGTTGTTTTTGGATGGAATGTCCTATAAATATCAATTAAGTCTATCTTGTTTAATGTATCATTTAAAGCTTGTATTTCCTTATTTATTTTCATTTTGGATGATCTGTCCATTGGTGCAAGTAGGGTGTTGAAGTCCCCTACTACGATTGTGTTACTGTCGATTTCCCCTTTTATGGCTGTTAACATTTGCCTTATGTATTGAGGTGCTCCAATGTTGAGTGCATAAATATTTACAATTGTTATATCTTCTTCTTGGATCGATCCCTTGATCATTATGTAGTGTCCTTCTTTGTCTCTTGTAATAGTCTTTATTTTAAAGTCTATTTTGTCTGATATGAGAATTGGTACTCCAGCTTTCTTTTGATTTCCATTTGCATGGAATATCTTTTTCCGTCCTCTCACTTTCAGTCTGTATGTGTTCCTAGGCCTGAAGTAGGTCTCTTGGAGACAGCATATATACGAGTCCTGTTTTTGTATCTGTTCAGCCAGTCTATGTCTTTTGGTGTTAGCATTTAATCCATTTACATTTAAGGTAATTATCGATATGTATGTTCCTATTACCATTTTCTCCATTGTTTTGGGTTTCTTATTGAAGGTCTTTTCCTTCTCTTGTGTTTCTTGCCTAGATAATTTCCTTTAGCATTTGTTGTAAAGCTGGTTTTGTGGTGCTGAATTCTCTTAGCTTTTGCTTGTCTGTAAAGGTTTTAATTTCTCCGTTGAAGCTGAGTGAGATCCTTGCTGGGTAGAGTAATCTTGGTTGTCGATTTTTCCCTTTCATCACTTTCAATATGTCCTGCCACTCCCTTCTGGCTTGCAGAGTTTCTGCTGAAAGATCAGCTGTTATCCTTATGGGGATTCCCTTGTGTGTTATTTTCCCTTCCTGCTTTTAATAATTTTTTCTTTGTATTTAATTTTTGATAGTTTGATTAATATGTGTCTTGGTGTGTTTCTCCTTGGATTTCTCCTGTGCTGTATGGTACTCTCTGAGCTTCCTGGACTTGATTGACTATTTCCTGTCCCATATTAGGGACGTTTTCAACTGTAATCTCTTCAAATATTTTCTTAGTCCCTTTCTTTTTCTCTTCTTCTTCTGGGGCCCCTATAATTCGAATGTTGGTGCATTTAATGTTGTCCCAGAGGTCTCTAAGACTGTCCTCAATTCTATTCTTTATTCTGCTCTGCAGTCATTATTCCCACTATTTTATCTTCCAGGTCACTTATCCGTTCTTCTGCCTCAGTTATTCTGCTATTGATTCCTTCTAGACAATTTTTTATTTCATTTATAGTGTTGTTCATCATTGTTTGTTTGCTCTTTAGTTTTTCTAGGTCCTTGTTAAACGTTTCTTGTATTTTCTCCATTCTATATCCCAGATTTTGGATCATCTTTACTATCGTTACTCTGAATTCTTTTTCAGGTAGACTGCCTATTTCCTCTCCATTTGTTTGGTCTGGTGGGTTTTTACCTTGCTCCTTCATCTGCTCTGTGTTTATCTGTCTTCTCATTTTGCTTAACTTACCGTGTTTGGGGTCTCCTTTTCGCAGGCTGCAGGTTCGTAGTTCCCGTTGTTTTTGGTGTCTGCCCCCAGTGGGTAAGGTTGGTTCGGTGGGTTGTGTAGGCTTCCTGGTGGATGGGCTGGTGCCTGTGTTCTGGTGGATGAGGCTGGATCTTGTCTTTCTGGTGGGCAGGATCATGTCCGGTGGTGTTTTGGGGTGTCTGCGACCTTATTATGATTTTAGGCAGCCTCTCTGTTAATGGATGGGTTTGTGTTCCTGTCTTGCTAGTTGTTTGGCATAGGGTGTCCAGCACTGTAGCTTGCTGGTCGTTGAGTGGAGCTGGGTCTTAGCGTTGAGATGGAGATCTCTGGGAGTGCTTTCACCTTTTGATATTACATGCAGCTGGGAGGTCTCTGGTGGACCAATGTCCTGAACTCAAATCTCCCACCACAGAGGCACAGGCCTGACACCCGGCCAGAGCACCAAGACCCTGTCAGCCACATGGCTCAGAAGAAACGGGAGAAGGAAAGAAGGAAAGAAAGAAAAACATATAATAAAGTTATTAAAATAAAAATAATTTTAAAAAGTTTTTAAAATTTTTAAAAGTAATAAAAAAAAGAAAAGAAAGAAGAGAACAACCAAGCCAAAAGACAAATCCACCAATGATAACAAGCGCTAAAAACTATACTAAAAACAAAACAAACAAACAAAAAAACCAAACAAAAAACGGACAGACAGAACCCTAGGATAAATGGTAAAAGCAAAGCTATACTGACAAAATCACACAAAGAAGCATACACATACACACTCACAAAAAGAGAAAAAGGAAAAAAATATATATATCTATATATAAAAAAAAGGAGGAAGAGAGCAACCAAATGAATAAACAAATCTACCAATGATAATAAACTCTAAATACTAAACTAAGATAAACATAATACCAGAAACAAGTTAGATGCAGAAAGCAAACCCCAAGTCTACAGTTGCTCCCAAAGTCCACTGCTTCAATTTTGGGATGATTCATTGTGTATTCAGGTATTCCACAGTTGCAGGGTACATCAAGTTGATTGTGGAGATTTAATCTGCTGCTCCTGAGGCTGCTGGGAGATATTTCCCTTTCTCTTCTTTGTTGGCACAGCTCCTGGGCTTCAGCTTTGGATCTGGCCCCGCCATTGCATGTAGCTTGCCTGAGGGCGTCTGTTCCCTGCCCAGACAGGACGGGGTTAAATTAGCAGCTGGTTAGGGGGCTCTGGCTCACTCAGGCCGGGGGAGGGAGGAGTACAGAATGCAGGGTGAGACTGTGGGCAGCAGAGGCCAGCGTGATGTTGCACCAGCCTGAGGCGCGCCATGTGTTCTCCCGGGGAACCCTGGATCCTGGGGCCCTGGCAGTGGCGGGCTGCACAGTCTCCTGGGAGGGGAGGTGTGGATAGTGACCTGTGCTTGCACACAGGCTTCATGGTGGCTGCAGCAGCAGCCTTAGCATCTCATGACCGTCTCTGGTGTCCATGCTGATAGCCGTGGCTCGCTCCCATCTCTGGAGCTCATTTAGGCAGTGCTCTGAATCCCCTCTCCTCATGCACCCTGAAACAATGGTCTCTTTCCTCTTCGGCAGTTCCAGACTTTTTCCGGACTCCCTCCCGGCTAGCTGTGGTACACTAGCCCCCTTCAGGCTGTCTTCATGCAGCCAACCCCAGTCCTCTCCCTGGCATCTGACTTCCAAAGCCCGAGCCTCAGCTCCCAGCCCCTACCCACCCCGTCAGGTGAGCAGACAAGCCTCTCAGGCTGGTGAGTGCTGGTCGGCACTGATCCTCTGTGCGGGAATCTCTCCCCTTTGCCCTCCGCACCCCTGTGGCTGCGCTCTCCTCCGTGGCTCAGAAGCTTCCCCCCGCCCACCCGCCGTCTCCACCAGTGAAGGGGCTTCGTAGTGTGTGGGAACTTTTCCTCCTTCACAGCTCCCTCCCAGAGGTGCAGGTCCCATCCCTATTCTTTTGTCTCTGATTTTTCTTATTTCTTTTGCCCTACCCAGGTACATGGGGAGTTTCTTGCCTTTTGGAAAGTCTGAGGTCTCCCAGCATTTAGTAGGTGTTCTGTAGGAGTTCTTCCACATGTAGATGCATTTCTGATGTATTTGTGGGGAGGAAGGTGATCTCCATGTCTTACTCCTCCACTATCTTGAAGGTCTCCAAGACAAAGTATCTTAAAAACAGCTAGAGAAGAGACTTATATTGTTTTCAAAGGATCGACAATGTGACTTTCAACTTAGTTCTCAACAGAAATGATGGAAGCCAAAAGATTTTATAATAACATTTTTTAAAAATAAATTTATTTATTTTTGGCTGCGTTGGGTTTTCTTTGCTGCACACGGGCTTTCTCTAGTTGTGGTGAACAGGGGCTACTCTTTGTTGCAGTGCGCGGGCTTCTCTATATGGTGGCTTCTCTTGTTGCGGAACACAGGCTCTAGGCACGCAGGTTTCAGTAGTTGTGGCCCGTGGGCTCAGTAGTTTTGGCTCACAGGCCCTAGAGCACAGGCTTATTAGTTGTGGCACACGGGCTTAGTTGCCATGCATCATGTGAGATCTTTCCGGACCAGGGCTTGAACCCATGTCCCCTGCATTGGCAGGCAGATTCTTAACCCCTGTACTACCAGGGAAGCCCCTATAATAACATTTTTAAAGTGCTGAAAGAAAATAAAAAGCCAACTCAGATTTCTAACTCTCTTTAAAAAAAAATTCCCTCAAAATTGAAAATAACAATAGATAATTTCAGACAAATAAAAACTGAGGACGTTTATTAACAGTGGGTCTGCACTAAAAAAAATACCAAAGAGAAATTTTCAGGAAAAGACAATGATCACAGATGGAAACATGGAAAAAAACAAGAATTAAGAATCCAGAAAAGGATACATATGTGAGTAACTATAAATGAGTATTGACCATACAAAAAATAATTGTGAAATTTAAAATATATAGATAATTAAAATGTATAACAAGAATAATTCAAAAGACAGGAGGGAGTGGTAAATAGAGTTCAATGTTCTAAATTTCCAGCAGTATTAGGAAAGAGATAAAATATAATTTTAATAAGTCAAGGCATGTTGTGATCTCTAGGTTAACCATTATACAATTACTAATGATAATAATAATAAATGTAAAATTAACAGACAAATAGGAGGAAAATGGAATACTGAAAATATTTAATCAATTCTATAAAAAGCAAGAAAGGAGAAAAAAGAAAATATAAAGCAGACCAAATTAAAAGCAAATAGTAAGATGAGAGATATAAAACCAAATATATCCATAATTTCATTAAAGATAAATGGACTAAATACACCAAATAAAAGAATAAGATTGTCAGACTGGTTTAAAAATAACTCATTTTATGATCCTAACAGGAGACAAAATTTAAATATAAGGATATACCAGAAGAAAGCTGATGTAGCTATACTACCAGTAGGTGTAATAAAAATTTAAAAAAAAACAAAACAGAATAAACAAAGTTCATGAAAATGGGCATGAGTTCTTTCTACATTAAAAGCCTAGTATTTCTGGGTTGATAACATTTTGGCATATTAGATGCTATTTTACAAATTATAAATCGGTTGTAGCTAATCAATGTTTTAAGAAATTTAAGAAATTATTGCATATGAAAGAAAAAAGGATAAAAGAGAGAAAAAGGAGATGATAGATAAACAGGCAAATGGACATGATAGATGATAGATAAAAAGATAGACAGATAGATAAATAGATAATAGACATATCTTCTTGCATATTCATTTTACACTCTCCCAGGATTCATATCTGTGGCTTAAATTTCTAACGTAATTCTTATACCTATAGGCCCTCCTTCACAGTATTGTTTCTTTAAACACGGTTCATAATCTCCAGGTGGCCTGCACTTGCACAGCCCCAGTCTCCACCCCCACACAAACACACAAATCTCTCAGCAATCTGCAGAAGAAAAGAGACACTGTGGCTCCAAAAGCCCTAAAACCATTGGGGGGGGGGGTGGGTAGGGAGTAAAGTAACACTGGAGGCAAGATGAGGTATTCTGAGAATAAAGAGATAGAAGCTTACTCTGTAGAAGTAAGATATATAAAAGTAGTACTGTTATCCCAAAGTGAAAAAAAAAGTCCTGTTTGGGGATAAAAAGCTAAGGAATATGTCTGGTATATATCACCATGGATGTCAATTAAGTCTCAGATTCAGGTTTGACTCTTTAAAACGCTAGCAAAGGAAGACCAGATGGAGTGTGTGAGAAGTGAGTAGTTAATGGACGAAGCAGAGAGTGTTAATAAATTCCAAAAGGCTTGTTCCATCAAGAAAGATTCCACTAATCTGCAGCAGCCTAACTCACAGGACCTCATAAGACACATTCTGTTAGTGTCAGTGTTCCACACCAATTACAGATTTCTGAAGGGCCATCAGAGCAAAACTATGCCCTTCATATGTAAGCTGACACTGCTGTAACTAAGATTGCAATTGGACTGGGACAAATCTCTATGATCTTGATATATGAAAATCCAAATAGATGGTTTCCATAGAAATGAATAAAAACATTTCCAAATTACTTATTCAGGATTAATCCACTGCAGCTCTGCAAAGCAAATACATTTGACGAGGCTCAGTAAATCAGCCAATGAAAAATAAACTACAATTGTCCAATAAGGTAGTTCCCTTCACTGACAGAAAATCCATGCACAGTTAAAATGTGCTTTTAGGCAAAGTGTTATCTTTTAATTTCAAGTGTATAAATCCATAAAATTAATAACTGGAAACACATTAAAGATTACTGAATAGGGTTTTAAATGGATGAAAAGAGCAAAGACTATAGCTACCAACCCTTCTATCCAAATCTTGATTCTATTATTTCCTAGCTGGGTTAACTTGGGCAAGTTAAATTCTTCTCTCTCAGCCTTAGTTTCATTATCTGCAAAATGGGAGTGATAATATTTTTCTCTTGGGTATAATGAAAAAATTTTACACTTTTCAGATGAAGACAGCATAATGCAGAGAGATGAAGGGTTGTATTCAAAACCATCATTAGTAAGAGAAAGAGATAAATTCAGAAGCCACATAACTGCCTTCACAGTCCCAAAACAACCCTCTTCTATTATTGTTCGGTTTTCTTTAGGTCCATATGGTTTCCATTCATACAAGTAAACTGAGCTAGAAAACTGGGGAATTGTCCAGACTAAATGATTTTTCCTCAGATGTTCTATTGATACAAATCTACTCTCCATCCCACCCACCTCCCCCCACCGCCAAAAATGCTCTGCTTTCAGATATCTGGTATTAAATCAAATACTCTAAAATTTGAACCCATGGCATGTGTAGCAGGATATTAAATGCAATTTTTTCCTATTGTCTCAGATTAGAATTTTGGCTAAGTCCTCAAAACTGAAGACGGTGGGTATTCAGTACCTGTATGTGTTAGTTTAGGTTCTCTGAGGAGCAAACACCAAGACAGGTGTAGACGTGAAAGAGATGTATTGAGGAAAAGGCCTATTAGGGAAAAGGGGAAGGCAGCAGTGGAGACAGGAGGAACCTTAAGAATGCAATTCACGTCTGACTGTGGTAAAGAGGGGAGGGAAAAAGGAAAGCTGGGTAGGAAGATTCTCAGCCTCCAGCTAACCTCTAAGGTTTGAAGAAGGCCAGTCGAAAGTTCTGGAGCCAACACCACTCTTCAGAAAAGTTCCCCACCTGATAGGAACAGGCCTGTCTCAGTACCCTTGACACACGTGGTCGTTGGCTGGGAATAGTCCATGAGGACTGTGGCTTTGGCACAAACAGGGACAGATTCAGAGCACAGCCTCTGGTGCTGTCAGTCAAGTGAGCTCCCTGCAGCAGGAGATCAGAGTGGCACGTTTTCGTGGCAGCTACACTACGTCTTCTCTATGTGAGGGTCATATTCCCAGTGGTCTTCCTGAGGAGGCAAAAGGGTCCAGTGACTTATAACCTTCAAACACTTCTGAAAGCAAAGACTATGAATTAATTAGGGGGAGACCTTGAAAGGGAATTTGTAGTAGAGAGCGCTGGGGCATTTTACTTCTCCCCAAACACTCATGGAAACTGGAGCCATTTGATTGAATGGAAGTTGAGATCTCTACTTTCTACCCAAAGGTATGTGCGTTCTATAGAACACCGAGCCTGCCCTGTCCTGCTTCCAGAGCAAAAAGCCAGAGCATCTTTGGAAAACCTAATATGTGCCCCCACTGAATTAGGGACCAGAGAGCAGTGCCTTTCTTTATCCTGGTGAAGGGATTCCCCCTGGAGGTGGGATTCTGGTTGGAGAACCACTGGCATATACATTTTGGACATTCCCTCTTCACATCAGATTTCTCTATTATTTGAGAGACAGTTTGTGCAGCCTTAGAAAGGGCAAGAGCTGCAATTGCACTGTTCATTGCCTTGCCACTTGTCTGTGACTTGAAGTAGATTATTTTGCTCTTCTGAGCCTCCATTTCCTCACCTATAAAAGAGAATAGTAATTTCTACCCCCAAAATTTCTTGTCAGAGTTAAATGAGATAATGTATGAAACAGCCCAAAAAACCTCTACCAATAGTAACTATATTCCCAAGTAAAGAAATAGAGTGCTCTGTAATCCTGTCCTATTGTACATTTTGAGGAAACACAGATTTTGTAATTTAAAAAAAAGTACTTTTATAGTAGGTCCTTGTTGGTTATCCTTTTTAAAAAAATTTTTTTTATTGGAGTATAGTTGCTTTCCAATGTTGTGTTAGTTTCTGCTGTACAACATAGTGAATAAGCTATATGTATACATATATCTCCTCCCTCTTGAACCTCCTTCCCAACCCACCGTCTCCATCCCACCCATCTAGGTCATCACAAAGAACTGAGTTGGTTTTAAATATGGCAGTGTGTACATGTCAATCCCAAACTCCCTAACTATCCCTCCCGCCTGCACCCCCCACTCTCCCCCGCCCCCTGTAACCATAAGTTTGTTCTCTAAGTTTGTGAGTCTGTTACTGTTTTGTAAATAAGTTCATTTCTATCATTTTTTTAGATTCCACACATAAGTGATATCATATTTCTACCGTAGCACAGGGAACCCTGCTCAATATCATGTAACAACCTAATTGGGAAAAGAATTTGAAGAAGAATAGATACACGTATATGTATAACTGAATCACTTTGTTGTACAACTGAAACTAACACAACATTGTTAATCAACTCTACTCCAATATAAAATAAAAAGTTTTGTTTTTTTTTAAAAAAGCAATTTTAAAGAACTTGCTGCCTGTAAGGAATTTACTGAAAACCTGAAGACTCAGTGGGACTAAGGACAGCTAATGAGCTTTTCTCAGTATTCTTGTAATTTGAGGACAATAATAAGTCCACAATGTTTTATTGTTTAAAGACTGTAAATTACAGTTTGCTTGGAGTTATTACATGTGACAGAATGATGAACCATCCCAATTTGCCTAGGATCTTTACAGTTTTACCACTCAAAGTGTCATATCTCAGAAACCCCTCAGTCCCAGCAAACCAAGACACTGGGTCGGCTACATATGAAGTTCCTAAAACTTGGCCTAGAATATTTTAGGCATTCAGTAAATGTTAACTATGGTCATTTTCTTTTATTGAAATTTGAATTCGTCCTCTATCAGCAAGACTGTGCTGAGCTTTGGAGTACAAAAGTGAATAAGACTCAGGGTCTCCCTTGTAGAGCTCAGAGATTGGCAGATAAAATGGATGAATGGGACTAATAGAATTTACTCCCAAAGCTGGGTTTTGATGCAATGTACTCTATAACTCCATAAAACTTTATAGAGTAAATGTAATAGGTATACTTTCTTAAAAGTGCTCTACTAGTTGGAGTCCTCCAGAGAAACAGAGCCAAGAGGAGAAATATATATATGAGAAGACTTATTACAGAAATTGGCTCATGAAATTATGGAGGACAAGAAGACCCCAGTTATCCCACCACTAATCTACGTGCTGTTGTGAAGGTATCTTGTAGATGTAATTAAAGGCTATAATCAGTTTATTTTAAGTAAGAAATGTTATTCTAGATATTGGACTGGACTTGATTCAGTCAGCTGAAATGCCATAAGAAAAGAAGGAGGAAGAAGAAAAATAAGAAATTCCACCTGTGGATTTCATCTTCAGCTGGTGCAGGAGAGTTCCAGCCTGCTCTTCTTGACAGCCTACTATATGGATTTCAGACTGGCCTAGCAACTCCTACAATTTCAGAAATAATCCTTCGAGATTTTATATTTTATGTGTATAAAAAATATATATATATTTTTCCCCTTTGAGTAAAGAGGATTGACACTCAATTCTTGAAGTTTTGCCCCTTGAAGGCATATATATGTATCTTCAAGGGGTAAAACTTCAAGGGGCAAAACAATCCAATTAGGCAGTAAACACAAATTTTATATATCACCTTTAAACATGGCAATAATATTGCATATTACAAATTATTATTTTGTCAGCATATATGGTAGGGTTTCACCGAAATGTGGAAATATAAATATAGATATATCCTTAAAATTTTTTATTGATAATTTCATTTACTATTATCTCAGCAGAAGAAAGTTTATCCAAATTGAAATTAATGAAAAACTACATAAGAAGCACTATGCATTTGAAAAGACTGTAAAATTTAGCCTTGGTATCAATAGAACACAAATTATGTGAAAACCTTGGTAATAACAACATAACTAGTGATTTTGCTGAAATGAATACACAAAAAAACAAGTTTTATGAAATAAAGATATACTAATATATGAATTATGTGTGCCTTTATCTTAATACTTATGTAAACCTCATTGGCCCACCAATAAAATGCACATGTATGCAAAATAATAATTAAATTCATCCACCTTAGATATTTTGCTGACTTTCAGTCATATACAAACCATATTTTTATTTTTTGTCATTATAGAGTTATTTTATTAAGGTAAGAAGGTTGGACATATCTTTAAGAATTTGATAGTTGCTTTAATAGCTTTTGTATAGTTGGACTTATAATATGAGGCCTTCATATCCCACACATATCAAGGACAGGCCTGAATTGAGACTTCTTAATAGAATTTTGGTTTCTCCACCCTTACCATGCTACCCCAATAACCACCCAAGAGTCCTAGCCCCATAGTCGTATAGGAGAGCCTCTAGATTTTTCTATGCTCCCAAGAGAGCTTAAAAAGCAAAAAGAGTTGAAAGAACACTGTTAGAACTGAATAGCAAGTGTCCTGAGAAAGATGTAGAATGACCTGCAAGGACCTGATAACCAGACATCATTGCAGGACCGTTGGCTTCAGGGCAGATAGCAGTAGCCATATATGTCATGGTCCTAAAGAATGAATTCATTCTCAGTAGTGGAGGGTGAAGAACAACCAATAATCCTACGTGTGATCATATCAGCTGAAACTGAAAAGGAATTTGACAAAATTTAACAATCATTAATGATAAAAACTCTCAGAAAAATAGACATAGTAGAACTTCAATTCAAGAAAGAACAGCTACCAAAAAAAAAAAAAAAAATACACCAAAAAAAAAAAAACCCACTAATGGTGAAAAACTGAATGCTTCCCTCCTAAGACTGAGAACAACGCAGGATTTCAACTCTCACCACTCTTATTCAACATAGTGCTGAAATTTTTAACTAATGCAGTAAGACAAAAAGGGGCGGAAAAAGGCATATAGATCCGAATGGAAGAAATACAATTGTCCTTATCTGTACCAAACATGATTGTCTACGTATAAAATTCCAAAAATCTACAAGAAAAATTTTTTGGAATGTATAAATGTGTTCTGCAAGGTCACAGGACACATACAAAAAACCACTTTTTTCTATATATTATGCCATCAATAAGCACACGGACACAGAAAAGAATACATTTGCAGTCACTCAGAAAAGATAAAATACTAGGTGTAAATCTAACAAAACATACACAGGCCTGAAAGCTACAAAACACTGATGAAAGATAACAAAGTTCTAAATAAATGGCGAGACATAGTGTGTTCAAGGTTCAGAAGATTCAACATAGTAAAGATGTCAATTACCCCAAACTGACATACCAGTTCAACGCAAGTCCCATCAAAATTCCAAGATTAGTTATAGATACAGACAAGATTATTCTAAAGTTTATATTAAAAGACAAAATAGCTAAAATAGCCAAAATCATTTTGAAAAGAAAAGTAAAGTGAGAGTGTGAGATAATAGAAAATATATATATTGGTCTCTGCCCTCAGTTCTTGGCACGGAGCTCATAAAACCTTTGTAATTTCCAAGTTATGAGAACACTTGGAGCAACTCTTGTTCTAATATTTGTCCTTGACCCTGTACCTGACACAGGGCCCCTAAAATCCTTGTAAGTTCCTAAGTGGTAAGAGTACTAGGGGTGTCTTGTTTTGAATGAGGCGACGCTGGGTGAACGCCTAGATGGCTCCTGAATCGGCAGCTAGTCACCAGAAAGACCAAGCATGAACAGAAGCTTGCAATTTTCAGCCCTGGCCCCCACATTCTCTTGAGAAGGGAGAAGGGCTGAAAATGGGGGAAATGATCTATCATGCCTACATGATGACCCCTCCATAAAACCCCAATAATACAAGGTGCTGAGAGCTTCCAGGTTGGTGAACACACCCACACTGGGAGGGTGACCCACCCCAGTTCCACAGGGACAGAAGCTCCTGTACTCAGGACACTCCCAGACCTCACCCTATGTATCTCTTCATCGAGCTATTCATCTGTATTCTTTATCATACCCTTTAATAAACAGGTAAACATAAGTAAGTGTTTCTCTGAGTACTGTGAGCTGCTCTAGCAAATTAATCAAATCCAAGGAGGGGATCATTGGCACCTCCGATCTATAGCGGGTTGGTCAGAAGCACAGGTAGAAACCTAGGCTTGTGACTGACATCTGGGTGCGGGGGGGGTGGTCTTGGGTGTCTGAGCCCTTCACCTGTGGGATCTGATGATCATTCCAGGTAGACTGTGTCAGAATTGAATTTGGGTGTCTGGTCCCTTCATCTGTGGGATCTGATGCTATCTCCAGGTAGATAGTGTCAGAATTGAATTAAGTTGTAGGATACCAGCTGGTGTTGCAGAGAATTGCTTGGTGTGGGGAAATACACATTCGATGACCACAAGTAAAGGGTTTTATGTAAGTAGTAAAGAAGACTCACAGGGAAGAACTGGGATTTTTTCCTACATAGGAAAAAAATACTGAGTTTTTCCGTTATAGGGAGGCAAGAATGTACCCAATTTCAAGATGTATTATATAGCTACAGTAATGAAAACTGTGTGGTATTGGCTGAGGTATAGACACATAGGTGAGTGGAACCGAGCAGAGAAACCAGAAGTAACTCACACAGATACACCCAACCGATTCTTGACAAAGGGACAAAAGCAAAAATAGAGGAAAAACCACCTTTTCAACAAATGGTGCTGGAGCAATTGGACATCCACAGAAAAAAAGAAAGAAAGAAAGAAACTCAACCTAAGTTTTACAGTTTCTATAAAAATTAACCCAAAATGAATCCTGGTCTTAAATAGAAAACAAAACTAAAACTTTTGGACAATAACAGTAGGAAATATTTGGATCCAGGATTAAGTAAAAAGTTCATAGATGTGACACCAAAAGCATGACATATAAACAGAAAAATTGCTAAGTTGGACTTCATCAAAATTTAAAACTGTTTCTTCATAAAAGACCCTGTTCAGAGAATGATAAGACAAGGTATAGTTTGGGAAAAAATATTTACAAAGCACATATCTGACAAAGGACTAGTATCCAGGATAAAGAACTCTCAAAACTCAACAGTAAAAATGTAAACAACCCAATTAGAAAATGGGCAAAAGGCACAAATAGACATACGGATAGCAAATAAGCACATGAAAAGATGCTCAACATCATTAACAATGAAAGAAACACAAATTAAAACCACAATGATAGCATTACACATCTATCAGAATAGCTAAAATTTAAAAATAGCAGCATCACCAATGCTAGCAAGGGTGTGGATTACTCATACCTTACTGGTGGGAATGGGAAAAGGCACAGCCACCCTAGAAAACAATTTAGCACTTTCTGAAAAACTAAGTGATCAACTGCCATACAATACAACAAGTATACTCCTGGACATTATCCCAGAGAAATGAAAAATTATGTTCACACAAACATCTGTATTTGATGCTTACAGGAGCTTTATTCATAATAACTCAGTACTGGAATTAGCCAAAATATCTCTCAATAGGTGAATGATAAACAAAGTGCAGTACATCCATACCATGGAATACTGCCCAGGAATAAGAAGGAAGGAATTCTTGATGCATGCGCCAACCTGAATTACTCTCCAGAGAATTAGGCTGAGTGAAAAAACGCCAATCCCAAAAGGTTACATACTATATGAATCCATTTATATAACATTCTTAAAATGACAAAATAAAAGAATGGAGAACAGATTAGTGGTTGTCAGGAATTAAGGAGGAGGTGGGGTGGGAGAGAAGAAGCAACGGAAGGGATCTTGTGGGGATGAAATGTTCTGTTTCTTGACTATATCATCATGAGTATCCTGTGTGATATTTTACTCTAGTTTTCCGAGATGTTACCGTGGCAGGAAACTGGGTAAAGAGGACACAGGACCTACCTGCATTATTTCGTACAACTGCATGTAAATCTACAGTTACCTTACCTTAAAAAATCTAATTTTAAAAAATTTGAAAGTCTTAAAAAAAAAATCTGAAAGTCTAAGAAAACCAGAAGCGATGAAGTTTGCCCGGGTTGATTAGGTTATGTTTTTTACTATTCTATAGAACGAAAAGTGGAAAAAAAGAGTAGGACAAGTGGTCCAACAGTCAATTAAAGTTTAAAAAAAAAAGATACAAAGTACCGTAAAGATTTTATCGCAATTTAAAATACACAAATGCACATTTATTTGATAATCTGCTGCTATAAAGCCATAGGCTCTTCTTTGAGTATCAAATGCCAGTAGCGCTGCGTGTGCCTGCACACGTATATGTAGTGCTGTCTACCATTCCAGTCTGGCTCTTTAAAGGGAAAAAAAAGCTTACAGAACTTGGGACATGATTAGCGTTTTCTCTAATTTCGAGGTTTTCACAGATTTTTTGTTGTTTTTCTTCTTTTTCAAGTAGTTTACAGTTATCTCTCACACAGGTCTAATTTAACAGCATTTTTAAAGCAACTCTCTGGTTCTCTCCAAAGGAACCATAAAAATGAAATTACTGAACTAGTAATCCCTCCCCAAGGATAACTACTCTTTTTTTTTTTTTATAAAGTTACTTGCCTTTCTTTTTTATTTATTTATTTATTTTTATTTATTTATGGCTGTGTTGGGTCTTCGTTTCTGTGCGAGGGCTTTCTCTAGTTGCGGCAAGCGGGGGCCACTCTTCATCGCGGTGCGCGGGCCTCTCACTATCGCGGCCTCTCTTGTTGCGGAGCACAGGCTCCAGACGCGCGGGCTCAGTAATTGTGGCTCACGGGCCCAGTTGCTTCGCGGCATGTGGGATCCTCCCAGACCAGGGCTCGAACCCGTGTCCCCTGCATTAGCAGGCAGATTCTCAACCACTGCGCCACCAGGGAAGCCCAGGATAACTACTCTTAATAGGTGACACAGATCCTTCGGTGCAGATCTAATCCCAGTGTATTTTTAAACTGAGGTGAATTTTTGGCTGTGCTGATTTGTATTTCTTTTTCCTATATAGTATGTTTTACTATTCTTTTTTTAAAATTTTATTTATTTTTGGCTGCGTTGGGTCTTCGTTGCTGCACGCGGGCTTTCTCTAGTTGCGGCGAGAGGAGGTTACTCTTCATTGTGGTGCGCAGGCTTCTCACCGTAGTGGCTTCTCTTGTTGTGGAGCACGGGCTCCAGGTGTGCAGGTTTCAGTAGTTGTGGCACACAGGCTCAGTAGTTGTGGCTTGAGGGCTCTAGAGTGCAGGCTCAGTAGTTGTGGCGCACGGGCTTGGTTGCTCCATGGCACGTGGGATCTTCCCGGACCAGGGCTGGAACCCATGTCACCTGCATTGGTAGGTGGATTCTTAACCACTGCACCACCAGGGAAGTCCCTACTTTTCTAATAAAAAAATAAGTTGTGAATGTTCTTATAATAAAAAATCAGGTGGATAAATTCACGTTTTGTAATAAAAAAGTAAGTTATCAATGTGCTCATAGTCTTCCTTAATCCTCTTTCTACCACCACACAAAAAAGGAAATTCCTATCCAAGGCAAGTTTTTTCTCCACCTCGTTTTCCCTTTGCACTCAATACAATCCTGGACCACTTTCCTTCAACTTCAGCTGGTACTGTGCTCAGGAAATATAAACGAATTTTCACCATCACTTTTATAGTAATTCTAAACCCTAATAGAAGTTGTTTGAGAGGCTTCTTGGCTCTGTTGTCCTGGTGCATATTAAGCTGATGGAGACAGTTCATTAATGAAACAACTCATCTACAAAGGTGAAAACAAAAGAAAACATACAAGGTGTTCTACCTGTACAGAGACGTCTGGTAACAAGATATCGTGTGTGTGCTCATATATATATGAATCAGAAAGGTAAACATGCGTAGACCCTGAAGTAATTGAATACATGCATTTGCACATAAAAGATTGCTGTCCACATGTGTGCATGCACACTCACACCTGTGGAGAAGCCTAAAGTCTTTGGTTCTACTCCACCAAGTAGCTATTACAGACCACATAGTGTACTGGAAATGAACACTGGAGGAGAACTGGGGAGACCACCAATTCTCCATCTTTGATGATCCAATTTCTGCCCTTGACTTTGACTTCCTGCTTAGAGCGCCAATGACTCCGCTAGCAAACTACCCGAAGACAGCGATTTCTCAGAGGACACTGAACAGGAAAGAGAAACCAAATGAAAGAGAAACAAGTGCACTCAGGATGAACCCCACAAGGGAAAGCTGAATCGCAAGGTGTAGAATTTAATTTTTCTGGTAATGGCGTAATTCTGCTCTCAAGTGAATCACTATTTATTCTACTTTATATTGCACGTACTATCTCTAAGGCACAATTTTTAATCTATAATTATCTTACCACATAATTTAACCTTTGTATATAGCAGTAAGTTATGCACTACATGAAATAGTCTAGTGCTAAATTGTTTTGCCATGGTAGGTCTTAACATTCCCATTTTTTATATCTCTTTGTTCAGAGCCCAACTTGGTGAGGCAATTGGATGATGTAACCTGCATGACAATGGTTGTGGATATATTAAAACAAGTCCCCAACACCTGCTAAGTCAAAGGGTCAGGAAAGGATGATCAGAAAGTATGCCTCTTTCTGCCAAAGGAAGTTTAAAATATCTCATCCTATTTCCTCCAAAAAGCTAAGAGGCAGAACAAGCATGATAGTGAATGTCAGGCAGGGTCATATCAGGAGGGAGAAGAAAGGGGGGAAAGGGCAGGGAAGGGGGTGTGAGAGAAACATAAAGAACTATGTGCAGAAATGTGACAGAATCTGGAAGAAAAAGGTGTAGACAGAATCAGAACAAAGACCATTCTTTCAGTCTATGAAGGAAGGAAGGGGGAAAGGAAGGAAGGGAGGAATAGATTTTAAAAATTAGAAAATGAAGTCTCAAATAAATGGTACAAAAAGGCACAAACAGGTACAAAAAAAAAAAAGAATGTACACATATACTGGAAATTTTTCTGAATACTGTCCTTGAATTGTCATAGAACACTGTCTTATAGGTAAGATGAGTCTCATCAATAAAGCAAACAAATCACTTTATCTCTTTAGTAACTAAACCGTCTGGGTCCAGAAGGATAACCTTATTATAATAAATACTGCTCTTATGTAAATGCTGTCACAGTAAGGTTTTAAGACATCTCATTAAAATCCTTTAGGTTCCGAAAAGTTATCAGTGGGTGGCAGCTCACTTTATAAATCCCATGATATGTTTCAAATTACAATAAGATACTATGAAATATTACAATAAAAATACTGTTTTGTTTTTCTTTAAAAAAAAAAAAAGAAGAAGAGAAGGAAGAAAGAAAAAAAACTCTAATGAGCAATCTTTTCTGTTTGGTGGGAAGCAAGCTCTTCTATAGGAAGAAATCTTATAATCTCCTACCCTTTTTTTCTGAGTCTCCAAATTAAAACACCCCAGAAAAGACTATGATCCCCTTATCCTTTGCAAATTACATAATAAACAGAATTTCACTGGAAATTTTGCCCTTGTTTCAGGTCAGCCTCTCATCTTAATCATCTAGTCTACCAATGTAGCTGCACCTGAATTTTTATTAACCTATTTTTCCTTTGCCTTTGAATTACTTTGGGAAACAAAACTGATAGCAGATTCTAAGCAATAAACTAGGCCAAATTTGCAAGTTTGGGTCCAACTTTCTCATACCATCCGAAAGTGTCTAACATTGAAATTCCGGCTTCAGTGAGGTGTATTAATGCATATTTTAATTAACGCAAACCGTGAGGTCTAGCAATGTAGTGGAAACATTCTCTATAAAAAGAAAAATAGTTCCAGAAGGATATATAGATTTAACCCACAACTATCATTTTTAAGGAGTTGGTTTCCTAATATATATAGGAACGTCATGCTACATGAAAATTAAGTTCTCTTAATTAGTGATGATAGGGAAAATGTAGAATGTATTATACCAGTAAAAAGAAAAAACAAGCATCAAAACATTGACAGTAATAGTACAGTATTGAGTACGTTTTGCAGAATATTACCCATATAGTATTTTTTTTAACATCTTTATTGGAGTATAATTGCTTTACAATGGTGTGTTAGTTTCTGCTTTATAACAAAGTGAATCAGCTATACATATACATATATCCCCATATCTCCTCCCTCTTGCGTCTCCCTCCCACCCTCCCTATCCCACCCCTCTAGGTGGTCACAAAGCACCGAGCTGATTTCCCTGTGCTATGTGGCTGCTTCCCACTAGCTATCTATTTTACATTGGGTAGTGTATATAAGTCCATGACACTCTCTCACTTCGTTAATAGAAGCATTTCTTATATTCTTAACTCAAACTCCCACCTGAAATTCACCATAAGATTTGTAAATAATAGTATGTTATTTTCAAAGGTCATTTCATTCCAGCAAAAATATAGATGCCATTAAGAGCCCATAGACAATACTTTATGGTAAAAGTGAGTCAAAGGACACAAAAACAAAATGCAAATCTAAAAACAAAACTGTTTTCAACAGCAATAAAGACAAACAGTACAGAAAATGTTATGTTGCAGTCATGAACACCCCCCCAAAATTTAGCGACTTAGCAGAACAGAAATTTATTTCTCACTCGAAACTTGCTGTGGGTCAAGGTGACCCACAGGAGTCCTTCTCAGACACTGAGTGAGGATCCAAACTGACAGAGGCTACACCTGCTTACAGCTGTACTGTCTGGGACACGTGATCTGGTTCAATGAAACAAAGAGGAGTACGGCGAACAACACACCAACATTTATGTGTCTCCACCCAATTCAATTCTGTACACATGTCATTGGCCAAGGCAAATCCATGGCTATATCTTTGGGGATAAGGGAAATTTAATCTTCTATGCGACTGGAGCGGAGACCAGATATATTGGTGAACACGAACAATATCTACCATAAATAGTAAGAGCAGCTTTGGAGGGGGAACTCAGTGTTTCTGATTATATACGGGATGACTCTCTCGCCAGCGATTACTTCATAGATAACCCTGACGAGAAGGACTAAAGTCTGGTGGAGAGACAATCAGCTTAACTTTTTGCCATTCTGATGTGCCACATGAATTCCCTCCTCTCTCCACCCTACTCCCCTCTTGTACTTCCATCTCCTCTCCACTCTGATTTAAGACATTCACCTTCTCCCTGCAAACCTAAACTAATCCTCCTAGACTAGGTTAGAAATCCCTCTTACGGGATTTCAGAGCATCCTGTAATTACTCCTATCTGTCAGAGTGTTCACATGAAGTGTTTCGATACATAGAAATGCAGGTAAAATATAGACTTGATACCTAATAAATGATCAAAAAAGTCATCATCATCGTCATCATCCTCATCATCACAGCACCTAGCACTTTGCATTTATTAATTTAACAGTCTTTCTCACAAGACTATGAGAGCCCATCCCCCTGCCTCACTCTTACATGAGGACACCTTCCTCCAGGTCAGTCTGCTCCCACCCACTCATACCAGCCTTGACCATTGACCTGGACTTGAGCCCCTCACAGCCTCTACTTCCCAGGGATGCTATGTACCCACTCCTTTATTGACTCCAAATTTCTCTGTATTCATTCACCTTCTTCTATAGCTATGCTTGGATTATTACAGGATACATAAGCTCTAAGCCTTTCAGTAACACATACACACATTAGGAAATGGTTTCATTTGCAATAAAAATTGTTATCAGGACATTGCAACAGATAAACTAAGGAAGCAAATGTTCAAAACTTGCTAAAGGACTTTCTCCTCCCTCCTATTCCAGATAATCTTTTCTCCTTCCTCTCATTCTAGGTAATCTTTTCTCTGACACTCCACATAACTGTCATACAGTGTGGATGGTTCAATTTCACATTTTATTTGTCCAACATCTTTGAACTCTCATTTTCCAATAATTCCACAATGCTCATTCAGTTGTTCAGACATCTGAAATGATTCCATTATTAAGATAATCATTTACACATATATGATATTTACTATACATATGTTCTCCTATACATGTATTATCTCATTCTATCAGCAATATTGATCCTCTTTGAAGAATCATATTAAAATTAGTGCATCATATGATAAATAACAAGCACCAACTATTAGTTTTATCATAGAGTGGCATAAATTAGCACCTTATCATTATGCACATTTGTATCTATCTTAATAACATTCATGCTGGAAATAGGTTTTATTGAAATACTCTGTATCTGGTTTTCCTAAGAATAACTCCTAGATTCTCTGAGTGTCAAGGTGTCTTCTCCCTGTAGGGTAAAAACTCTGATCCTCTCATCAATGTCAGCCACGAATAATTTTACAACCTCCCCAGTAGGTTATGTGTTTTGGAAGTTTTCATTGGCCTGTGAAACATTTATTATATTCTGTGAACTTATTAAGCACGGTATAAAACATGGAAAAGATATAGTTCCTATCTGCAGCCTCTTCATCTAAATAGCACAAGCAACCAAATAAAAACAGTATGTCACAAAGATCGGTTTCAATTTCCTTCCTTTCTTTTTAGGATTATGATGTCATTTTTCAAAGACCATGTTCAGGAGCTTCCATATAAGGAGAGCCTGTGGTCATATGAGATTAGAAGATGGTTTACCAAAGAAATGAGTTTTGAGCAAGATGCACTGAAGCAGAATTTGGGCCATACATCAGAAGAAATGCTGAAATGGAGCTGAGCATAAAAGAACTGAAACGCCAGCTTTTTAGACAGATGCATCTGCTAGAGAAAGCTCTGAATTTGGAGTAAAGAAATGTTTAAGTTCCTGGTCCTTGCTCTTAAGCATGATGAAGTCTGTGACCTTAGGCAAGTGATTTCATCTCTCTCTACTTCTGTTCTGTTCCCCAGGTGTAAAAAGGGGATGAGTTTTCTGTTCTGTGTTGCTTCCAGAGATGACGGAAGTGCATAGAATAGGATACCTAGTGAGCATTTTGTGATCTTGGTTCTGGGGGCCTGAGCACTTTGTGGTTCCTCTCCTCTTACGTATAAGGCACAGGTCAACAGAGCAGCCAGAATTCTGCAGGAGTCCAGGTCTTGGGTTTGTGCGCAGTACCTGGAGAAGAGCAATCCTCCCTTTGCTTCTCATTTAGATCATCTCCCTAGTCCAGGGAGAGGGGTACATCCCAGCCGTCCACGTCTTGCACCTCCCGGGGAAGAGCCAGAAGTCTGGACACTAGCAGAGATGGTGTAGCAGGCTGAGACACTCCCATCCAGGACCATATGTACAAGCTGTTGAGGGACGTGGCCATTTGTCTCCACTCCAGATTATAACTAGCATTTACACAAGGCTTAATCACAGTCTATCAATGCTGTATTCTTTCACTGGGATGTCACAAGAACCCCAAGTGCTGTCATCCAAGAGCTGCACAGCACCAGGGGATCAGAGTCTGCAGACAGGCAGCCCTGGGTTTGAATTCCAGCTTAGCCATTTAGCAGCTATGTCACCTTGTGCAAAGTACTCCATGTCTCAGAGCCCCAAATCTCCATCTACACTACAATGATCACAAAAAGGCATCTAATAGGGTTTTGTGAGTGTTAGGTACGAAGTCAAGTAAAGCACTTAGTGCAGGGCCTGGATCGTTGTAAGCACTCTATAAATGCTGGCTACGTTTGTTTGTTTGTTTTTTATTAAGGCAATTTTTTTAGAAGAGTTTTAAGTTCACAGCAAAATCCAGAGGAAGATACAGAAATTTCCTATATATCCCCACCTTCACACACATACACACTGCCTCCCCCATTATCAACATCCCCCACCAGAGTGCTACCTGTGCTACAACTGATGAACTTACATTGACACATTGTAATCATCCAAAGTCCACAGTGTACATTAAGGTCCATTCTTGGTGCATATTCTATGGGTTTGGACAAATGACATGTGCTCATCTTAGTATCAAAGAGAGTATTTTATCTGCCCTAAAAATTCTCCACCTATTCACCCCTCTCCTCCCCACCATCCCCTGGTAACCAACAATCATTTTACTGTCTCCCCTAGTCTTGCCTTTTCCAGAATGTCGTATAGTTGGCATCCTACATTATGTAGCCTTTTCAGATTGTTTTTTTTCACTTAGGGATATGCATTTAAGGTTCTCCATGTCTTTTAATGTATTGATAGCTCTTTTTTTTTTTTTAGTGCTGAATAATATTCCATTGTCTGGGTGTACCACCTGGCTATGTTTTTAACGCAGGTCTTGAACAGACACAGAGAGGTTATGTAATACGCCCAATCTCACACAGCCAGTAAGCAACACGCCAGGACTTCAACCAGCAATTCTGTCCTCAGTACAGCCCTGCAGTCCAGCCTCAAATGAGCCCACGTAGCTGACAAACAGACATGAAAAATGTAAATCCCCACGTCCAGGGAATAGTCAGGAGACTTTGTACATTTCTGTTGTTGGAGAGACATTCTTATTCCCCTTGAATAGAAAGAAAACCACTCCTGGGGCCACAGATGGGTCTGCGGCCGGTGGTGGAACGCAGGGGGCGGTGACAGGAAGCGCCCCACTCTCTTCTCCCAGTCAGTCTGGTAGAGCAGCGCTACTCTGTCTCAAACTCTGATACAGCAGGTCTGGGGTGGGGCCCGAAATTCTGCATTTCTACCAAAAGTCCGGGTGGTGCCGTGCCGCCAGTCTATGGACCAGACTTTAAGAAGGAAGAGGATAGCCTGTCATGCTCCCTTAGGGAGAAAATGGACATTACTCAATAATTCATCCAACAATTCTTTATTGAGTCTCTATCCCATGTTAAGTAGTAGAGATCCAATGGGGAGGAAGGAAAAACTACTGTGATCCCTATCTTTGGAGACTGTTCATAGTATAGGAGAAAACGGTTAAACAAACAAATGAAAGAGGAACAAACTGCAATAAATGCTACAAAGGACAAAACAGGGCCTGAGACAGACCGTAAGAGGAGATGTTCTTTAGACAGGTCAGAGAAGACCTCTCTGAGAAGGTGTCAATCAAGCTGAGATTCGAAGGATGGGAGCCAGCTCTGCAAAAAGCAGAAGAGGAGAATTTTAGGCTAAGGCGTTCATAACATCCCTGCAATGGCAAAAGAGGAGAAAAGGAAGTATGAATTTCATTTTAATACATTCATTCTATCTGCTGGGTGAAGAATGGACCCTAGATGGCGGCAAGGAAACTAGCCAGAGGCCATTTCATTACAGGGGTTCAGGAAACAGACAATGGACTTCCAGGCATTTGGTGCTGAAATAAAGCATGAAAGATGGCCTCGCAGAAGGAGAGAGTTAGGCAGGGGCCAACAACCCAGAGTTTTCGATCTCTGTACCCAGCATCAAGTCAGGCTACCCCAGGGGCAACAACAAAAGCACCAGAAAGAGAGAAAGCATCCACAGTACAGAAGAGCTGCCCTCGTGGTAAGAAGGGAAGATACCACCTTGGTAGGAAGACTCTCCAGGTAGCAACAATGGTGCTGAAATTAGAAAAATGCCCCAAAGCTCTGGAGACGTGCTGTCCAACATGGTAGCCACTAGCCACATGTGGCTCTTTAAATTTAAATCAATGGAAACTTCATACAGTTAAATTTCAGTTTCTCAATCTCACTAGTCACATTTCAAGTGCTTGATAGATAGGGCATGTGGCTTGTGGCTGCCATTTTGAATAATAGTGATTCAGAGAATATTTCAATCTTCAGAGAAAGTTCTAGCGGACAGTGCTGCTCTGGATGGCTAAGATGTGAGTTAAAATAAATGGATGATGGAAACTCATAAGATATTCCATAAAGGAATATTCCATAATAATATCGTAAGATATTCCATAAAGGAATATTCCATAATAATAATGTATTCCATAATATTTGCTATTTTCTGGCATACGGACTGTACCCAGGTAATGGGGTCTGGAGTATATTTGCTAGCAAGTAAGCAGGAGAAAAAATGTGTAGTGGGGCTTCTATGGATGAAGATTGGAAGAGCAGGTATCATATAAAGACAAGTGAGTATTGAATTAGGGTGGTGGTATGAGAATCGTTTCATTGTCCAATCCAAGGGACCTAGGCTAGGCAGGAGCTTAACTGAAGCCAAAATGAAAACAAATGAATTCTAAGAACTGAGAGTAGTAAGGGGATTTGAGATCTGGGTGTTGGTCAATAATGAACTCCGTAGGAAAGATGGGGTAGTAGTGGGCAAGGTGGAAATTGAATCCAAATAAGGAAATTTCATGGCTGGAGATCTTGGGGGAGAAACAGTCTGAGTGATATTGAAGTCCAACATGTGGTCTTGCCCATGGTAGCTGAAATGGAAGCAAAGACCATATTCAGGAACTCTAAGTCCAGGATTTTGGAAGGGTCATCAACATGAATTGTTTTAACTTTTCATTTCAAGCTTACATAAAAGTAGAAAAATAGTATAATGAACCCCTTTATACCTTTAATCCAACATCAACAATTAGTAACTCATGGCCAATCTTATCAACATGGATTTTGTCACCAAGACATTGGGAGGTCTTAGTGTGAAGAGAGGAAAATGGGAGAAGGTGGTAAAACAAAAAAAAAGGATGGGAGGTCCCCTTTGCCATGGTCAACAGTGGCAACTAAATAGGAGATGTGGAATTCAAAATAGGAGCGGTGCTAATGAAGGGACAATGGAAAGCAAGTAGCACATAGTAAAGACAATAAATAAGAAAGCAGACAGGGATAAACAGTGGAGAGCAAAGAATATCCTATTCCCATCTCCCTACATCTGTGAGGGATTTAAGCAACAGGAGACAGACCCAATGATAGAAAAAACCCTTTGGAAAAGACTTCAAAATCTAAGTTGCCATCATGGATACAGCCCCCATAGATTATAATTATAATAATCTAGCCAAACCATATTATATCACGAAAATGTTGAGCAAAATCCACACAGCCAAGAAGTTTGCTCCCTACTGATATTTGAAAATAAAACACAGCTACAAAGATCAGTCTCCACTAATGTGACTCCAGAAGGCTCTCCATTGCCCTTTGCCCTGTCCCAGTGAAGATCAGCATCACCTCTGCAAGTTGTCCTTGATAAACACAAAAACTCTTCATGAGCCAGTATTCTTTCAGGTTAAGGGCAATGGGCACAGCTGCAAATGCACAGGACCACGATGCCTCAAAGACCTTCAATGATTTGTTTGTATTTCTTTCAATTTTAATAGAACTGGCAAGTGACAGACATCCACAATCACATGAAAAGCTGCCTTCAGAGTCGGCCTCTTGGACTGCTCTTAGTCCTAAAAATCTAAATGCGACAAGCAAAAGCGTGAGCGTTAGAAATCCTATGTGTTTAAACCAAGATTCTAAATTTGTCTTCCTTTTCCTAGAGGAACACAGAAGTTCAATGTTTGGTTTCCTAAGACCATTTCTGGTTCAGTTTCAGTCTGTACATCTACAGAGCTGGTAGGGTGGGTACCACTAATACGTGTGGTTTACATTAATGCTATTCATGATGTTTATCCTAACTCTGCAGGAAGCAGCTCACCAGATGGTATTCACATTTGTGTGTTGCTAACATTCACTCAGAATCCCCATCCCAAAGACGAATCCATCAGTGGCAACGTCGATAAAACACATGCCTCTGCACTGGTTATTAAAAAGGCCACTTTCAATCAGATGAAAAATACTGCAACAGGACACTCAGGATGAAATGTTAAAAATCAAACGTCTTCCCAAGCCCGCATCGTGATTTGGGGACCAGCTGATACCTGCAGAACAATGCATGTGCTTAGAAAAGGGCATTTCAAGTGAGCAAGAATTTGGTGGCCTCAAGGAGGAGAGCAAGTGATTCAGGGCAAAAAGGGTGAATTTCTTCTGCGCCGTCCCAGCTGAGGACCTTGTGCTCGTCTCAGGCGGATACTAAGTGATGCAGTAAAGCAGCAAATTAGAAGAATGTAAATTCTTTAGCAGGAATTGCACGCAGGGGAAAAATGCCTCCTAAAGCTCATATTTGCTTTCATGTAAATAATGTACACTCTTCCTAAAATCAGACTGGCAAGAGCCTAAGTAAGATGTCAAAATCTGCAATAGATAATATGCTGGACTCCAAAATGGCTAGGACACTGTCATCTTCCTTCTTGGGTGGAATTCTTGCTGGCAGATGAGAGATCTACCCGACGTTGAAACCCAGCAGTTTTGGTCTTTGCTTCCTCACTTATTCTTGGTAGGCGTATCTGTTTGCGTTCTCATTCTCTCCCTCTCTCTCTTCTTCTCTCTGATTTCTTATTACACTAAATTGTATGCTAATTGGTTGAGTGATCCCAGATGATATCAGTTCTGTTTTAATTGGTGTAACTGCTATTGTTATTCCTTCCCCATCCCTCTGTCTGTCACCCTTGCACAGATCTGGTCATGCCGAGAGTTCTCTCTCAGGTTCGTGGGAGCCTCATTGTTCCACAGAGAATGGTCCAGGGTGAGCCCAGTGGGTGAATCAGAGTGGCCTGGGTTCTCCTCCGTAGTCTCTTATGACCAGGAAACTTAAGACAAGTGCTCAAATCTCCATCTCCTAAATGTCTTCGATTGGCTTTCCATCAGCTTCACCTTCAGTCTTCTATCCCTAACTGCTTATGGCACTTCCAGACCATATCTCAACATTTAGCACCTAACTGTAATCTGCCTTGTATTATCCACTGAGGACATTATTGTCATGTAGGTTAAGCTCATTTGCCCTCCGAAGAACACTTCTCAAGGAGACATGCTGTGGGGCATAAGGCACTGTTGGCTGCCTTCCGCTCTGTCCTGGCAATTAGGTATGTCCAGCCCCAGCTGTCGCGGAGCTCACAACCTACAGGCCAGGACAAAGGACTTAACAAAGGATTTACAATATGGTGTTCAGAAGGCAGTTAGCACAGCATATTTAAAATGTCCCAGGAGGACACTGGTTGATGTGAGGAGTCTAGAGCCCCTTGTATAAGATGATATCTCAGATAATATTGGCATTTTGCAGAAAAAAATTGAGACAGAACCATCTCAGGTGGAGAACCAAGGTCAATGTCTGGCGGGGAGATGCAGGGGGGCACTCAAGGAGACCAGCAAAGATGGGGTAAGAAAAACAGACAGCATTAGGTATTCAGAGATGCTCAAGGACTATGTCTTTAGGTTGAATCATATAAAATTACCAACCTCAACCAGAAATTTCTGACCTAAAAATACAGCACTTTCATATGGTATGAAATCTGTAATATTATGTTTCTCTGCATATTCCCCCATAGACAATATTTGTTAGGTAGTTTTCATCTAGCTGGAGGGAGGGAGGTCAGCACCCTCATTGACTCTCTCTGGGGGTGGTTAGAATTTGAAAGACTCTAATGGAAACTTTGCCCTCCACATGAGGCTCTAGCAACACTTCAGCTCTCTTTATGGCCGATCAACTCCAGAGGCTTTCTTTGTAGAGTAATGGATATGAGAAATGATTTTTCATTGGTGAAACGAGTGGTGATCAAGATGTGTGTATTGACTGAAATATTGCGCAGGCATCCCACTCATGCGTGAACAGGGCTAAGAATCCATTGAGCCCGATAGCCTGTGCAATTAGGAGCTGTGCCTGAGCCTTGATTCGGAAATTGTCCTGGGTCCAGCTGCTGACTCCGAGGATTCTCCTTGTCTGAATCTGGCTGGAATGTTAGCTGAATCACGCTGCTCAATGACTGCCTCTTTGCCTCTAGTGAACCCTCCAGGCAAGTTGCTGTTGGAACACTCAAAGGCAGGGGTCCCCAACCCCCGGACTGCAGACCAGTACCGGTCCGCAGCCTGTTAGGAAGCGGGTGGCCCAGCAGGAGGTGAGTGGGGACGAGTGAGCAAAGCTTCATCTGCGCTCCCCATCGCTCACATTACCGCCTGAACCAACCCCCTCCCTCCCCCGTCCATGGAAAAACTGTCTTCCACGAAACCGGTCTCTGGTGCCAAAAAGTTTGGGGACCGCTGCTCAAAGGGACCCAGAGCTAGGACTTTCTCAAGCTCATAGAACAGCTTATATGACTCCTTTGTGTCTCCTGGCTTAAAATGTTTATATGTGTGGCAGAATTTGGTCTGAGCCTTGCTATCATTAAAACTTGGTGTCAGAAATTCCCTGGCAGTCCAGTGTTAGGGAATTCCCTGGCTTTCACTGCCAGGGTTCAATGCCTGGTCAGGGAACTAAGATCCTGCAAGCTGTGGGGTGAGGCCAAAAAAAAAAAAAAAGAAAGAAAGAAAAATAAAACTTGGGGTCAAGGTTGTCCCAATCCAAGAGATCTAGCACCCTGACCAGGCTACCCATATGTTCCCCAAAGACCTTTATAGGGCTGATCGAATCAGCTTAGGTCAATTCACAGCATCCCTCCAGGATAGCACCCAGCACGGCAATAGCCATGCAAGGAGCAGGGGGCAAACGTGAATTAAATCAAGGTTTTGACACAGGCTGAGATGACAGGATTATAGTTGCTCATAGGCTAGTAAGAGGAAGTTAGAGATACTGGGGGAAAATGACTTTCCTTCACACTTCAGAGATCATCCCTTCCACCCCCCCTCAGTTAATACCTAGAGATTCGGAGGCCCTGCAATCTCATGGATAATCTGTGACAACTGGCACAACTATCCAGGTTTTTGAATCCTGCGAAAGTGTTCATTTCACCTGACAGTGGCCCTCAAATTTGTGTGTGCATCATAGTGTCCTAGGTGGCTTGTTGAATTCTGGGCACACCCCCAGAATGTCTGATTCCGTAGGGCTGGGGTAAGGCCTGAGAATTTGCATTTCTAACAACTTTCCGGGGGAGGCCAATGTTGCGGGTCCAAGGACCACACTCGGAGAACTCCTGCGCCACACCAGACTCCTTCCTGACCATCCCACCCCTACCCACCCACCCCCATCCAAATAGCCCTGTTCCTTACAATCTGGGTCAGCTCCACTCACACGACCTCCAGTGGCAAACTGAATCAAGTGCAACCAAAATAGCAAACCACCCCCTTTCAGGATACCTGGCTTGAGGCCCTGCATTCACATCACAGGTTTAGCAAATGATCCATCTTCAGGGGACTTCAAGGACAGGCTTTGTTTCTTCTTTTTGGAAACATAGGATATCTGTAAGGAACGAATGCCCGTTGACTTGGAAAAGCTTCTTGGGGCCAGATCATACTGGGTCTGGACCATTAGGTCAAGACATGGGGCAACCAATTCAGCCCAGCTTTAGTGCTAAAAGTTCTGCATTCTGAGAAACCCGTTAGCCCTGGGAATACCATGATAGTTGTTCACCCTATAAAGCACAGAATCTGATTTGTGATTTTCAACAATGGAATCCAGTCATTCCTTCACCATACGTGCATTACTGTGCTTTGTTCCCAGCTCTCTGTCAGGCCCAGGGAACCAAAATAACATACTACTCCAGACCTTCATGGTCTATTGAAGGAGAAAAATAGGTAGACAACAAATCTCATTATCTGTACTTTAACCAAAGGTGTTTCTGCACCAAAGCTATAGGAACAGAGTTGTGCTTTAAAAGTACTAGGGGACTGAGAGGGGGAGATTGAGAGAAGGAAAGGGGAATTTTTTTTGTAATAGGGGCTGCTAAATATGTTCATAGCGGGGAGGGTAGAGAATAAATACAGACGGTAGAGAATAGTTCTCAGTTGAGGAGGGGACAATGAAACAGAGATGGTAGAATTACCTGGAGAGGTTTTGGTTTTGTTTTCATGACCCATCCCTTGCCTGCTGCAGACCCTTCTTGTTGAGGATCCTCAAAACAGCAGGAGAGACTGAAGGTGTAAAAGGGAGAGAGAATTCTTGATAGACATAGGCCCAGAAGAGCCAGGAGGAGGAAGAACCCAAGGCATAACTGGAGGGGCTGGCCTCGGTTAAGGGGAGCGCTCCACCTTTCTCAGAGACCAGAAGAAGGGAAGTGTCTCTTTGAGGTCCCTAATCTCCCTGTTTGAAGCCCTTTAAATCCAGGTGTCCATTGTTCTACCTCCTTGAATCCCAGATCCATCCCATTCCTGCTGAGTAAAAGCTGAGGAAATCATGTGATTTCCCTGAGTCCCAGTTTGCCTATTTATAAAACAGACATAGCAATGGCTCCTTCAACAAGTCTTGTGAAAATCAAGTGAGGGAAGGTAAGTCAGGGTTTCAGAGACAGTATCTAATTTATAGCAGCTGCTCATTAAATAACTCCATTTCTTCCATTCATGTCTTTCTCCCCCACCCCATGCAGAATCCTATGTCTAGATTCTTCTTTCTTTTACCTGTGTGTAAATAAACCCCTCTAAGAAAGCTACAGGTATACCTTCTCTCTAGAAAAACGCTTATCGATTTTGCATACATGTCAGGGAGATGATTGACCATTTGGAGCCCATTCATGCATTTCCCCAGATTAAGACCTTCAATTTTATTTTTATTTTTGGCTGCACTGGGTCTTCATTGCTGTGCGCGGGCTTTCTCTAGTTGCAGCGAGCGGGGGCTACTCTTCATTGCGGTGCGTGGGTTTCTCACTGCAGTGGCTTCTCTTGCTGCGGAGCATGGGCTCTAGGTGCTCGGTCTCAGTATTTGCAGCACGCGGGCTCAGTAGTTGTGGCACACGGGCTTAGTTGCTCCGCAGCATGTGGGACCGTCCCAGACCAGGGCTTGAAGCCGTGTCCCCTGCATTGGCGGATTCTTAACCACTGTGCCACCAGGGAAGTCCCCAGACCTTAAATTTTAGGGCAGGATTTGCCACCCAATCCATTGGGGGTCGGGAAAAATATCATTTATATACATTTATATTTTCATTGTTATGTTTGCATTAGTATAATATATATAATGTTGGTACTATAGTACATGTATATTTTAAGATAAAGATATTTGGGGTCCTCCTCAAAGTCATTTAAAGGATACTGTTCAATTACAACCCACTCAGAAGGAATTCATAGTTTAAATAACTAAGGTTTCAATAGGAAAAGAAAGCAATAGAATATCAGAGTAACCAGTACATGGGGAACATTGGCAGACAGGAAGGATTTTACGCCTTCCTGGAGGTCTTTGTGGTATCCCTGAAATCACCCCCACTAAGCTGCTGCCTGCTTTTTTCTGCCCAGGCTGAGCCCTGAGAGGAAGGAAGGAAGAAAATGATTAGTACTATCCTAGCCCACAAAGACAAAGAGATAGGATTTATTGCTGCTCAACACTTAAGTCCTTCATACCCTGCCATCATCCATCCCCTCTTAAACAAATGCTGGTTGTCATCAAAATGATTATTATTACAATGCAGGCCAGATCCTCTGATGAATCAAAGCTGATGAAACACTCAAGTAAAGAGACTAAACTATTCCCAGGTGGCCTGATTTATTCCCTGGAAGTTGTGGTTTTCCAAGTGGAAACCTGATGGCTGAAAGGCATATTCCCTTGTTGCATAAGATAGAAAGTTAACCCTGCAGAGTACACGTCTGCAGGGCAGGAATGCAGGGGTGGGTCCAGGTACACAAGCAGGTGACCAAAGAACTTGGCATTTCCCCATGGTATCTTGTCCGGCAGCGTCCTCAAACTTGAATGTGCATTAGGAATCTACTAGAGATTTTAACCCAGGCACATTTCACTCTTGGATCACAGATTGCTGATATGGCCATGGAGAGTTGCCGCCCATCAGCGTGTGGTGGAGGACTTATTAAGAACCACTGATCCATTGTTGACTAACTCCATGCCCAAGCTTAACCATGAACTTTCTAAGCTAGAGAGGAAAGGTTGGCCTCTTAAACGCTAAAAGAGACATAACAATTTACTTAAATCTTTTTTTCTTTTATTTTGAAGTAGTGCTTTCCTTTGCATTCTGAATATATAGAAAAGATGGCATTGGAGGATAATTTTCAACTTTCTGTGTGATGTATGTATCAATTTAAAATAAATATAATAGAAAACTTAAAAAAAACAAAAAAAGAATCTACTAGAGAGTGTGTGAAGAGTTTCCTGGACCCCATCCCCAGAGATTTGGATACGCTCGTCAGGCAGGGCCTATAGATCTGCATTTCTGACAAGCTCCCGGGTGATGTTTGTACTGCTGTGGGGGGAGGCCATCACCCTTTAAGTAACAGCAGGCCCCTGGTCAGAGTCCCTGGCCAGGGACATCTCACCGCCTCCCCGCTGGTTTCTCTCCCTCTGTGTTCCCTGCTTCAAGCTCTTTGCTCTGCTGGCTGCTAGAATGATCTTTCTCAAACTTGAGTATATCATTCCTTTACTCAAAATAATGTTGACTGAGAACCTCACTTACACCTAAATAGAATCCAAATGGTTTATACAGGGACATAGTATATAATTTGCCAAATGTGTTTGGCTGTTTTGTTTTGTTTTCACCCCGCGTTGTGCCAGTTCAGGCTCATCTTCTCTCCAGGCATTCTTTTCCCGTCAGAGGAAACTTGAAGTGGGGTCAGGGCCACGCCAAGCCATGGTCAGTGCGGGAGGTCGATGCGGTGACACCAACCACAGGCTGTCTCCTGGGTTCACCTTCATGAAGACACCTTCCCACGGCACACACCACCATCTACTGTCACCGAAACTAGCGTGTCCCAGCTCCATGCTTTTTTTCTTCTCTTGCTTTTGACCAAATGAAAGTATTTCCTTTCCCAACAGGGAGTTAAAGATACGGAGGGAGAAAGAAGGAAACGTATTTCTTAATCATACCCTTAGCCTAGATCATCCCAAGCAAAAACCATTGGTTTCTCAGAGTCACTAGTCAGTGTGCTGGGAGAATTGACAACACCTGATGATTTGCCCGTCCTCTCAGAGCTACACTCTTTCAAGTTCTCCTGTGTATTTTGTTTCCAGTCCGTAGGCACCAGTAACCCTGCATTGGTTTTCCTGTTAACAATCCTACTGTGCCAGGAATAGGAGAAACTGAAACAGTCCCAGTTGTGAAGAACCAACACCATTCAGGGCTGTCCACCAACATCTCTAGAAGGAATTCTAGTTAAAATCTTTTATTTGGGTAACCGTTGAACCAACCGAGAGAAGGGGGCAAAAGACTGTAAAATAAGCAAATAGGTAGCTTGGAAATTTAATTCTCCTGAAGAAAGCCTAAGAAAGCCCAGCTAAGATATCCTTCCCAAGAGAGTGTGGCCAAACCCTGAAATTCCCATGTCTTATCCCTGTATGTGCCTCAGAACCTGCCTCTACCATTCTGGCCCCTCTACTGATAATCCCAAAACCACAGCTTTCAGGAAAATTGTTTAATTCTTAAGCCTTAGGATTTTGTTTTCCAAATAAAAATTGTGCATAGATTTTCCTTAAGAATAAATTGATCTGATTAAATGTCTTGGAAACCTAAGTTTATTACAGGATTTATTTAAGTGTTTATTAGAGTAGGCCCTAGATGTGAAAACTGACTCCTTGATCGATAGATAGATAAATAGATATGCATATAGATTTAGATACACACACAAAACTCAATTCACTGGCTACATTAACAGCCTCATTGCTACTCTCTTTCTTGTGTTTCAGGAATGGTACGGTTGGCTGCCTTTATGGCCTCATTTAGCATCTTAAAATGGGCACTTCTTTTATAAGAAGGGTTACAGCATGACTCAGCCACTTAGTGAATCTGACTAATTAGCATTCTGTCTCCCATTAACAGCATTAAAAAAACAACTGGGGCTCTGAATACTTCTCAGATTTCCAAACAGACCTTTACAGTGTCAAGGACATTTGTTGCTCTCTGACCTTGGCGAACTTTTGGCCCAGTTAATCCCTCCAGCAGAAGCCCTCCTACTACCCTTAATAGAGAAGGCATCAAATTAAATGGCCTCCTAAATTGTCAGCCTCCTAAATTGTACTACATTTTCAGAAACACAATTCCAAATTGAAATTCTGTGTCAGAAGGAAAACATTCACCAAATTGCAACCGTTCTTCTGAGCCTCATTGAACTCAGGTGCATAAGTTGAGAAGGCAAATTTACATAAAGCGTGTTCTGAGTTTTGATGTTTCTCTTTTTGGGGGGAGGGGGTCAACATATTCATAACTGTGTAAAGGCTATAGCTAGAATTTAGACATAAAATGACAAAATTAAAATTCAGCATTTGCTCCAGGGCAGTGGGGAGAAAGAGAGGGAAAGCTAGCTAAATATTAAGAAAGCATAACAGCACGTAGATTGCGTGCCCTGCAAATGTATCAGGTTTTCCTTTACTCAAAGGGGGAAACTTAAACAGCAACTTCATTGAATAAAAGCAGATTCAAAATACCCATGAATCAAAGCAATGTTTCTAGTCTTCTTAAATCCTGGCTATTTTATGTACACCAGTGCTGTAAAAATGGGGTGGGGGGAGGAATCACTGCATAATCTCAGAAAAATCTTGGGGGTCATTTATTTATTCAATAAATATGTTTGTGCAGGTTGTCCTGTTTCTATACTGATGACACAGACAAGATAGACATGATCTCTGCCTTTGGAGAATACATCATCGTGGGGGAAAACAGTCATGAGAGGAGGGACATAATGGAAGTAGGCAGGACCAGAGCTGAGAGGAGATACACCTGTAGGCGAGGGGCTTGGTCAGGGATTGTGTTCCAGGAGAAATGCCTCAGAAAATGAACTTTGGGTTTTCCTCTCTACTTCCGTCTAGAGCTAGGCAAGCACATCCTTGGTCAGTCTGCATGTTTTCCTGTCTCTAGGTCATTTATTTAGTAGTCACTAAAGTACTGTGTTAAATGTGTTCTATATATTTTCTCTATTCTTCTTCCCCAAAGTATATGCAATAGCTTTTAAGATTATCCTCTTTGTTATGAACTGTGTCCCCATCAAATTCATATATTGAAGTCATAATCCCCAGTACCTCAGAATGTGACTATATGTAGAGATAGGGACTTTAAAGAGGTAACTAAGTTAAAGTGGGGTCATTAGGGTGGGCCCTAATCCAGTGTTTCTGGTGTCCTTATAAGAAGAGGTGATTAGAACATAGGCAACACAGACAGAGGGATGACCATGTGAGGACACAGCAAGAAGGCGGCCATCTGCAAGAAGAGGGGGCAGAGGCCTCAGAAGAAATCAGACCTGCCGGCATGTTGATCCTGGACTTCTAGTCTCTAGAACTGTGGGCAAATAAATTCTTATTGTTTAAGCCACCCAGTCTGCGGGGAATTTTGTTATGACAACCTGGCAAACTAATATACCTTTTGGACAGATAAGGAAGTGGAGGCTTAGAAGAGCTGCTCTAAGTTACACAGAAAGTACCAGAGCCAGGATCTGAGACAAGGTCTGTCTGACCCAGAGCTTAACTCCCAAGCATGACTGCATCCCATGAACCTTGCCTACCCTGGTGTGCTCTGAACCCCACCAGGAACGATCCCCTTTGCCCACCGCCCCCATGATTCCTCTCCTCAGCGTACCAACTCTTATGAAATAGGAACTTGCATCTGCAGTGGACTCATTACTGAGACAGAACCAGGGATCAGAGACAGGCTATGTGCCCTGAAGGAGCCCACAGTCCTACAGCAGATGAAAAGTCACATTCCCAAGAATCAAGGGAATGACACATGACAATGCAGAAGAAAAAGAAAGAGCTGTCTACCTTCCCATTGCCACGCCCACCCTCCCTTCTACTCCGTCCACTGAAGCCTTGCTTCTGTCCCCACCGTTCATGTAAAACTGCTCCTGCCACAGCTTCTTCGTTTCCAAACCCAATGGACACTATTTACTTGTTATCTTATGTAAGTTTGACACCACTGTCTGTGCCTTCCTCCTTACACTCTTCTTCCTTGGTGTTCTTGGCATAATTGTCTGGTTTTCCTCCTTTCCTGCTGACTGTTCTTTTCTGGTATCCTTTACTGTCTCCTTTGTTTAATCTCATCTTTCCACACGGGTAGATCATGGATTCTGTTCTCTCTCTTCTCTCCTTATATACTCAACCTTGGTGACGAGATTCATTCCTGTAATGTCAACACCCACCTAATGCTCCTCAATCTATATCCAGCCCAAACCTGGTTTCTGAGCTCTAGGCTCATGTATCCAACTGCCACAAAAACAAACTCAGCATCTTCCCCCCAAATCTATTCCTTCTCAAGTCCCATTCTTGGTGACTTGTACCCAGTTACCCAAACCAGAAGTATAGGATTCTTTAGCTTAGGAAGTTTAGGATTGGAACTACAGGAATCATGGAGGTCTTTATTTGCATTGAAGTTTCATCATGTCTTAATTTCTTTGAACTTCAGGGTCCTCATCCATAAAAATGAAAATAATAATATCCACCTGAAGAGGTTTATGTGAGGATGCAATTCCAGAGTCCCCCCCAAACACCCTCAGGTTCAATAGTTGGCTAGAGAAACTCTCAGGACTCAGAAAAGCCATGATATTCACAATCACAGTTTATTACCATGGACGATACCAACTAAAATCAACAAAAGGAAAAGGCACATAGGGCAGAGTCCAGGGAAGACCAGGCAGGAAGCTTCTAGCTGTCCTCTCCCGGCAGTCACACAGACAGCACTTAACTTCCCTCAGGAACAATGTGTGGTAACACCCATGGACTATTGCCCGCCAGGGAAGCTCACCTGAGCCTTGGTGTCCAGAGTTTTTCATGGGGTTTGGTCACATAGACATGGCCGACCACCCGCATGGCTGACCTTACTCTCCCCGTCCCTCCAGGGGTCAGACTGATACTACGTAGCCCAAAGCTCTCACCATAAGTCACATGTTAGCACAGACTACCTGGCATAGCCCAAGGTCTCCCAATAAACAAAGATACTCTTATCAGCCCCAAAGCTGTCAAGGGCCAAATCTTTTACTGCATGGAACGTGAATGAGTTCATGCATGTAATATGTTTAGCCCAGTGCCCAGCACATGCTAAGTGCTCAGTAAATGTTCATTGTCTCATCTTGTATTCTTCTTTCTTCTTTACTTCCTATGTTTAGTCAGTTACCAAGTCCTGCCAATACTACTTTCTTTCTTTTCTTAAATATCTTCTCTCTTTTTCATACCATTGCCTTTACATGGAGTGAAGGAAATAGCCTAATGATAGGATAGGAAAATATGTAAAATAAAGAAAGGTGAGGGGGCTTCCCTGGAGGTGCAGTGGTTGAGAATCCGCCTGCCAATGCAGGGGACACGGGCTCGAGCCCTGGTCTGGGAAGATCCCACATGCCACGGAACAACTAAGCCCATGCGCCACAAGTACTGAGCCTGCGCTCTGAGCCCATGAGCCACAACTACTGAAGCCCGCACGCCTAGAGCCCGTGCTCCGCAACAAGAGAAGCCACCGCAGTGAGAAGCCCGCGCACCGCAACGAAGAGTAGCCCCCGCTCGCCGCAACTAGAGAAAGCCTACGTGCGGCAACGAAGACCCAATGGAGCCAAAAATAAATAAATTAAATAAATAAATAAATTTATAAAAAAGAAAAGAAAGGTGAATTTGAAAAAAGAGCCAAATAAAACTTCTCAAAAAAAAAAGTAGTTTTGGGATTAGAAACTCAGTGGATGTCATAAACATCAGATTAGACACAGATAAAAGAGAAAGATTCCATTTTTCATTATATGTTAAATTTTTGCACAAAAAGGAAACATGCAAAAGGGTCCATTTAGCACTGTTTGAAATAGTGAAAAATTAGAACCAATAAGGAAGGGTATGAAAAATAATGGTGCATTTTTACAGTGGAATGCTATTCGGAAGTTCAAATAAATGAACTAGATTTATGTGTATAAATTTGTATGAATGTCTAATACATTACAGTAGTGAAAAAAGTAAGTTACAAAAAGATACAGTATTATGGAATTTATGTAAATTTCTAAAACTCGAAATATAATACTCAGCAGTTTCTGTTCATTTACACGTATCTGAAAATGTGTAAACACGGATCAGAAGGGTCACACCAGATGTAGAATGTTCTTTACCTAGGAGAGGTGAGGTGGAGACCAAGGGAGTGAAGAATAGGATTGTAAGAGCTTTAACTATATCTGTTATATCTAAAAACATATTTTAACTGGAGCAAATATAGCAAACATGCCCATAGATTACTTTCAGTTCTGCAAATGTGTCATGTTCTCTCTTTCTCTCACTTTCCCCCATCTCATGACTTTGTATCAGCGAAGGTTCAACCGGAGAAGGAGAACCAGTAGAAGAGATAAACAGATAGATGGGATAGATATAGATATATAGACTTATTGTATAGAATTACCATATGACCCTCAGTATTTACCAAAAGGAATTGAAAGTAGGGATTTGAACAGATATTTGTGTGTCAATATTCATTGCAGCATTATTCACAAGAGCCAAAAGATGGAAACAACCCAAGTGTCCATCAACTGATGAATAGATAAACAAAATGCAGTATATACATACAATGGAATATTATTCAGCCATAAAAAAGAATGAAGTACTGATACATGCTGCAACACGGATGAACTTTGAAAATTTATGCAAAGTAAAGTAAGCCAGACACAAAATGACAAATTTTGTTTGATTCTACTATATGAAATATCTAGAATAGGCAAATTCACATAGATAGAAAGTAGAATAGAGGTTACCAGGGGCTGGGGAGGAGGAGGGAATGGGGAGTTACTGCTTAATGTCTAGAGTTTCTGTTTGGGGTTATGAAAAAGTTTTGGAAATAGTGATGATGGTTGCACAGCATTGTGAATGTAATTAATGCCACTAAATTGTTCACTTTAAAATGGTTAAAACAGCAAATTTCATGTTATATCTATTTTACCACAATTTTTAAAAATTAATAATGTAATAATCAAAACCATTGAACTGTATATTTTAAATGGGTTAATTATATGGTACGTAAATGATATCTCAATAAAGCTTTTTTTTTTTTTTTCTTTTAAAGAAAGAAATGTATTGAAGGTAACTGGCTTACGCACTTATGGAGGCTGACCAGGCAAGTTGGAAATCTATAGGGCAGGCCATCAGGAAGGGCAGGCTGGAACTCTCAGGCAGGAGCTGAAGCTGCCATCCACAAGGGGAATTTCTTCTTCCTCAGGGAAGCCTGTTTTACATGTAAAGCCTGATTGGATCAGGTCCACCCAAATTATATAAAATAATCTTCCATACTTGAAGTAACTGATGATACGTTTTAGTCACAACTACAAAATACCTTCACAGCAACACAGATTAGTGTTTGATTGGATAACTGGCTGTACCCTAGCCAAGTTGACACACAAAATTGTCCGTGACATCACGGTTTATGTTACGGAGTGCATTTTCTTCCTGTCCTTGACACCGACATGCATTCAGATCGCAAGATATCCAATGGGGTCCAAAAGTACTGTGGAAGCATTTTGAAAAATGTAGATTATTTTTGAATGTGTGATATGAAAATTATGAGTATAATAGTTACCCAGTGGCTTTTCATCTCTCCTAACGAAAGATGAGGATTAATGTATTTTAAAGCATCTGTCCTAAATTCTTCATTTACTCTTAAAAAAAGTCTATGTACTAGGCCTTGAGTTTAGATGCAGGATGTTAAAATTAATAAGGCACAACACCTGGCCTCAGGGAGTTCCTAGTCTACTCCTATTTACACAACAAGAAAACATGATTCTTCCCCGGTCACCAAATGAGAGGCACCACTGACTGTCTGGGTCTCCCCTACAACCCACCCTGTTTCAGTTGCCTGTGGAAATAGCCTCTACTGACTGGCTTCAGAACCTCAGGGTTTACCAGTTGGAAAATAGTATGAAATGAAAACACCTCCTAGTCTTTCAAAAAGATTACAGCCATTTCTTTCTGGTGTAATTCTTTTCGTGAAAAGTTTCCCCAGGCAGTGCTCCTTCAAAGCAGCAGACGCTAGACTTCTGTTTCTAATTGAGATGTAAGAAAACAATGGTCCCAGCACCTGAGGTAACCGATGATTCCTCCCTATTCTCCAGTGTATCTGATTTTAATCCCTTCTTCTATTATGCATTCTTGCTCCTGTGCTTCTTTTCTACTCTGCCTTTCTACCTCTCTTTTCCACTCTTCTTTTCCTTTTCTCCTGCCTTTTCATGCTTTGGGTCCCCTCCTCATCTCTTTGGTCATTGTCAAGTCCCATGGTAGCACTCGGTTAGAGGAAATGCCATGATCCATTTTCTAACCTGTCAGTAGAGGGATGGAGAAAAAAAAACAAAGAAAAGAAAAATTCTGTTCAAGGTGAAATGGTAAGAAGTTGGAAGTTCTAAACTTCAGTTTTCCTTACGTTTATTTGATGGCGTAATTTTTTTAACCATGTTCAAACATTATTTCATGTTGACGATGATAATGAACTACCGATGATTTGGTCTTTTACGAAACTTTGTTTCATTAAAAGACAACCACTACTATTTTTTTTAAAGCTTGGGAGTGCTTTTTCCCCAGTTTTTCTGCCTTTAATTATTGAATGTCTTGGTTTTTTTTTTTTTTTTTTTTTTTGGCTGCATTGGGTCTTTGTTGCTGCGCACAGCTTTCTCTAGTTGCGGCAAGAGGGGGCTACTCTTTGTTGCGGAGCTCAGGCTCTAGGCGCGCGGGCTTCAGTAGTTGTGGCACACAGCTTAGTTGCTCTGCGGCATGTGGCATCTTCCAGGACCAGGCCTCGAACCCGTGTCCCCTACATTGGCAGGCAGATTCTTAACCACTGCACCACCAGGGAAGCCCTGAATGTCTTTTGAAAAAGAAAATCAATACTTTGCAAACTTAAACTGTACAATCTCCACCCTTATTGAGGCTCAGGCAGCATGCAATCACACGTGTAAACTTAACTGTGAACAAACAGTCCAGAATTCTATGAAAATTAATTTAATTATGCTCACCATGTTCTTCTAGTGATGGAATGTGCTTGTAACTCCTTTAGGACAATAACATGGGTTATGAAATCTAATTCATGTGAGCAAAGGGTTTTGTTGTTGTTGTTGTTGAAATCATTAAATTTCTCTCAGAAACCATTTTGTCCAAGTGAGCAGTTTCACTACCATCTGAGAGGAGAAACTGAGGCAAAAATATGCCATGAAACCAGAAGATTCCTCCCAAACACTACAGCATATTCTCGTATCATTTGCCTTCTATGCATCAAAATATCAGTGCTATGCTGTACGCTGGTAGGCAATGCAGAACCCCAGCACTGCATATTCCCTGACATTTTAGTTGAACAAATACCCAAAGGACCCTCCCAGGTGGATGTAACTTGGCTTTGGGCAATTAGTGTCCAAAGCCACATTAATGTTGTCTTCCTGAATCTGCAACTTGACAGTCTGATAAACAATAGCACTGAGAGAGGTGTGAACTTCTACTATTTATCTCAATGGGCTGTTAACTTTGAAACCTAATTATGATCACTTAAATGCCAACACTGTTAATCATTTCACTGCTGATCACTGTACCAGAAACCTCCAGCCACAGTAATGTGCTTCTTCCTAGGGCTGCCAGACTCAACTGCCATGTCCTGATGTGCTTTTTCAGAATGTCCTCTTGTTAGTACTGTCAACCTCAGACTGCTTAAACTGGGTGTCTTTAACGCTTGAGCCCTTGGGTAAGCAAAGCACCTATTACTCTTTTTAAAACAAAGAAAAGAAATGGGTATCTGTTGTCTCATTTTGTTTGTTGGTTTTTAAACACTGAGACTGATGAGTTTTCCTTACGGTAATCTTTGAAATCCAATGGGTCCTTATGGAAATCTAAATCCTTTGGAATACCACAGTCATCACTGGGGGTACTGTAAAATAGGAGCAGAGAAGGTGATTTTCCAAAAGACACTGGGGTGAATTCATAGTAAATTGAATTTGAGGAATTTCTGATATCATAGACTTCAACCTCCCATCTAAAGTGGCAATCATTGTACACAATCTGACCAAAACTATGCAGCCTCTCTCTGAATATTTTCTGGGTTGGTTAGGTAATTCACTGCGTCACACAAAAACCCATTCTATTGTTTGCCTAGGTTTGGTTCTTGGAAGGTTCATCCTTGTATTCAATGTAATTCTCCCTGGTACAATTTTTATCCTTTGGCCCTAATTCACTTATCACACCAAAAATATTCTCTCATCCATCTTCAAATATTTTTAACAATGGTTCTTCCAAATCTCCCGTCCTAAATACCAGCAATTCATTTCTTAACAGCCTCCTTTATTGAATACCTATTATGAGCCATGCTCTTTACATGTATTAACTCACTTAATTATCAAAACCCTGAGAAGTAGACATTTTATTACTATTTTTACATATTAGGAAAATAAAACTCAGCAAGATTAAGCAACGGACAGGTAAGCGAAAAGGTGAGGTTTGACCCCTTTCTGGCTCTCTTGCGCCATTCCAGCCACAGTTTCTCCAATATTCCTCTTTTTCATTGCAATACCTTTCTTTTGTGAAGCCCTTTTCTAGCTTAACAATGTCATCTATAATACCAAATAGATATTATTATCCCTACTTTTACAACTAAGGACACGAGGCTCAGAAAAATAGAAGTTCCTCTAATTCCTCTATCAGTTTCCAGACTTTCTGACATTTCCATATCCAATTGCTTGATCTGTCCTATTTGCATGTGATATTGACACAACACGCCAGAGCCCACCACCATGGGACTCACATGCAGCCGCGTGCCCCTGCGAGGCCCAACGTGGACATAACTGATGACGGCGAGCGTCCCCACTAAGCTCGGGTGTCGTCAATTCATCTCAGTCTAGGCTCCGGGCAGCCACTATATAACCATCAATTGACCAAAAGAATAAGCCTTGTTTGTCATCCCAGGCTATCCAACAAGGGTCACTAATCTGTTTATATTAATAATATACTGAGGGACTTCCCTGGCAGTCCAGTGGTTAAGACTCCACACTTCCACTGGAGGGGGCACAGGCTTGATCCCTGGTCAGGGAACTAAAATCTTGCATACTGCACAGCACAGCCAAGAAAAAAAAAAAAAAAAAAAAAAAAAATATATATATATATACACACACACACATATATACTGAAAGAGTGAAATAATGCCATTTGCAGCAACATAGATGGAACTAGAGATTATCACACTAAGTGAAGTAAGCCAGACAAAGACAAATATCATACAATGTCACTTACAGGTGGAATCGAAAATACGATACAAATGAACTTATTTACAATACAGAAACAGACTCACAGACATAAAAAACAAACTTATGGTTACCAAAGGGGAAAGGAGGTAGGGGAGGGATAAATTAGGAGTTTGGGATTAGCAGACACAAACCACTATATATAAAATAGATAAACAATAAGATCCTACTGTATAGCACAGGGAACTATATTTAATATCTTGTAATAACCTATAATTAAAAAGAATCTGAAAAAAATATATATGTATAAAACTGAATCACTTTGCTGTATACCAGTAACTAATACAACATTGTAAATCAACTATACTTCAATAAAAAATAAATAAATAAGAATATACAGATCCGCATATGACAAATTTCAAATGCGACAAATATGGCTACATTGGGATGAATGAACTGACAAAGGGATCTATGATGAGAAAAATGCACAACAGCCAAGTAGAAGATTGTTATTATATAAAAAGCAAGCATTTACTAAAAGTACAAATCCAGATGGGGTCTTGACCTTACGTGGTTTGCAGTTCGTTGATATAAAACACTCAGAAATCCAACAGATAAAGACTAAGAGCAACGGGAGACTGTTTCCTTCCCACTCCAGAAGGAATTCAAGTGGCCACTTGTTTGCAGTTTAGAAGAGGTCTGCATCATAGGCATTTATTTTGTCCAGAAAAATCACCTAATGATGAGTGCACGTGGCTTCACATGTGAAGGAAGAAGGTGATGGAAGAAAAGCAGAAAAAAGGAATGAGAGGCTGCAACTGAAGTCAGTACATTTTATGGCAGGATTACACTTTGACTTATAGAAATATAATGGAAAACAAAACTCAGCAGGAAGTGGAAGGAGGGTCCGCTGGGAAACCAAAGTTTATATCTTTCCTAAGGCAAATATAAAAAAAGAAGCTAACTATTGACCTTTCCAATGAGCTCCCCCCGCCCCAGCCCCCATCTTAGGCCAGAGACACTGTCCCACAGAAAAGGTATAGGGCAGTGGTTCTCAAAGCATTTTCCTCAAGACAGCAGTATCAGCATTATTTAGGAACGAATTAGAAATGCAAGTTCTCAGGCCCACCCCAGAAGGGGTGGGGTGTGGGACCAAAATAGCAAGCCCTCCAGGAGATTCTGACGCTTACTGAAGTGTGAGAACCACTGGTTTATGGGAAGTCTATAGCAAATCCGCCAGGACTGGCCCAACTGCAGCCTATATTGTTGTTATTCCAAGCCGTCTACCAGCTCGTTCTCTGAATCCATCACCATTAATTTGATTGCAAAATTAAAAAGAAGGAAATCCATGCATCCACATTTGAAATCTGTGCTCCAATGCGCCACTGACCAGACTCTACCTGGGAGCCTGCATATTTTGGCTCTTTTTTGCACTGTGTCCTGAGTAAGCCCCTGCCTGAGCTGCTTAGCAGAAAATTTAGGGAGAGATTAGATATGTGCACGAAATTTTAAATAGTTTGAATGAAACCTTGGGTTCAACCTTTCAACTGTATGTCTCTTGCATTGCAAGTTAGGAAAACACTCCTAAAATCTACTGAAAACTATCGAAAATCCAAATTCTTCTACCCCAAACTTGAAAATGCACATTATTCCAAATCATTGTATAAAAATAAAATTATCATCCTTTGTACACTCTAATGATCACTTTTTCTGAACAAACTAAAAGTGTAGTTTCTCCAAGAAACATCTAAGATTTTCTCAAACAAGTGTTATTTATTCCAGAATGGCTCTTTTCCAGAAATACTCTCCCTCTTAACACTAGATCAGTCTGCTGTTGATAGATGCATGTCAAGCTCTACAATTATAACAAAGCCAGATTGGATGATTTTTCTCTGTGTTCATTTTTTCCAATAAAATGAGTCCACATCCCTTAAGGGAACCAATAAAGGCAGCCCAGCAAAGTGCCCTTCTAGTCTGCAATCTTAAATTAGAAGCTCTGCTTCAAAATATTCTTAATCAGAACTACACTTTTAGGCTACCTAAGGAGAGTCAGATTCTCATATGTTTTATTTTTCATCTAAGAGAGGGAGAAGAGAGGCCACCACCAGGGGTTTATTACCAGGAAGTACCTCGTCAAAGATGTTTGGATCATTGGAAGGCAACTAGCTCTCTCTCATACACATTTTTTTGGATAGTGTTGCTGGGCTATAGATGAGATAATCATATACTCTTGAGATAGAGGCAGTCAAGAACCATGAAGGGTCTGAAATTTTTACCTTACTTGCAAGCTAACAGGTGAGCTTGCTACAGTTTTGTAGAAAAAAACATGAGACTCTTTGTTCAGAGATAAAGGATTTTATTACTCTCAGCAATAGCAATAGACAGAAGATCAGCATTTGTACCAGTTACCCTACCCTCATTCCCACAAGGTGATGCTGTGAGGGCCAGGGGACGTCTGCACACACAGTGAGTTGCATTACAGGAGGGGAATTCTGAGCTTAGGGAACCTGCATCTTTTATAGCAGACAGTAAGCGTACTTAACCTTTGGGCCAGAGAGAGACATTATCTTATTATACTGGCCAGTAAACGAAACTGCCCTTTATTTTGTGGGGGGGACACTCTGTCTCCTAAGGCTATTCATTACTTAAACTCCTTGAAAAGATAATTCAGAACAAGGCAGTCAGTCCCTCTGCTTCCAAGACAAACAGAAATGCAACAAATCCTTAGACAATTCTCTCCCAGCAGTGACTAAAGCCAGGGGCACTGAAGGAGCCCGTCTTCCTGGCTTCAAACCACAACTCTTGGGTACATTACTTAACATCTCAGTCTGTTTCCCAATCTATAATAATAATAATAGGAAGCTAATAATAATAGGAATAATAATAGGAAGCACGTCAAAGGGTTGCATATAAGTGAGATGATACCTAACACATGTAAAGCACTTTACACAATGTCTGATACAGAATAAGCATTTAAATGTTATTATTATTTTTCCTGTTATCACCACAGCTGGGGGCATTGAGGAGAATATCCTCAGATGTCACAGAATTCCCATTATAACAGGATCCTCAAATTTCCAAACTCTAAAAAAAAAGCAACTGTAGAAAAATTATAGAACATGCTACATGATACTACACATATTATGAAAAACCACATTTCTATTTATTCTAATATTTAAGTGTCATATACAATATATTTCTTATCAAAAAAGGAACAAACCAAATATAAGTACCATCTTGTGTAAAACTCAAACCCTATCACTTCAGGCTGTCCTCTTTCATCTCCTTTACAACTACAACCAATACTATCTTAGTCTCAATATGATTGAGATAAATTCAAGTAGTGTATTTGAATTTCAGCCACATGTTTAACAAGGCCTGTCTTGGTGTCCTCATGGACAAGATACAAAATTTGGGCTGGAAGAAAACACAGTTTGGCGGATTGGTAGGAGACCGAACAACCAAGTAAAGAACTTTGATAAATTAGAGGCAATATGGTTTACTAGTAACAGCGCGGAGTTAGAGAGATGTAGAATCAAAAATCAAGTTCAGGACTTGCTAACTGTGTTACCATGATTCAAGGTTAAATGTGCTAATATATGCAAGAAATCATTGGTAGTATCACATACATGGTAGATATTCCGTAGAAGTTGTTTTCCTCCCATTTCCCCCATTAATTAATTGTTGTCAGCCACAGGAAATTAGGGCTTAGAGAGCTTTGTCCTCAACCTTGTCCTCTCCACACTTTCAATCAGTTTTCTGGACGAAGGTGTCAATGACATAATTATTGTATTTGCAAATGGCACAAAGCTGGGAGAAACAGGTAACACATTATCAATAGATAGTTGAACTAGTATTCGAAAAGTTCTGAACAGCTTGGAAACTTGGTGTCGTTCAAAATCACAAGATCACATTAAATAAGGATAAATATAAAATCCTCTACTTGGTTCCAGGTTCCAAAAGTTTAACTTCATAAATTACATGATAGAGAAACTCAGACTTGTGTTTTTTTAAAAAAAAAAAGTTGAAAATGATTCAGAGTTGAATCTGATTCAGTGTTTTTGCAAAAAGTAAATTGTGGAGGTCTTTAAATACCAGGCTACAGGGCTATGACAGTCCAATCGGTTTTCCAGATTCCAGCTTTACTTAAATCCTAGCATTCTATGGGCAGGGGAACGGTATCCGGTACTATTGGATCGCTACCTATTTTAATACCCTTTACGTTTCCTGAATGGCACTTGGCATGCAGTCCTCTTACATTCAGCTGGGGGAACTTGAAACAGAGGCCTTTCAAAGGGACTCCCCTGGCGTCAGAGTCATCCTGGAGAGATGGAGGGTACCTTGCTTCCCCTCGGAGACTGAGCACCCCGATCTCACTTCTGCCATCCTCTCCTGCTGCTCAAAAGCTATTCTTACATTCTCAAAATATTACACAATTTCATTAAAGAAATTAAATTGCATCTCAATTATTGACATTTCAAAAGACTTCATGTTAATAATATCAAATAGGAGAAAGAGAAAAGGATATTAAACAATTTCATTAAAGAAATTAAATTACATCTCAATTATTGACATTTCAAAAGACTTCATGTTAATAATATCAAATAGGAGAAAGAGAAAAGGACATGCTTAAAAACCAATTGTCTTGACTGAATTCAATCTTACAATTTGCCTGCAATTCATAAAATGATTCCAGCTGTGTTTCTTTTGGTTTTTGCTGCCAGGAGTACGTTAGTGAATTGTTCACAAACCAATACTATGTCTTTCTTGATTCCCCTTAGGAATCTTTATACCAAAATCTTCAGTTTTTTTGTCTCTGAAACTCTAGAATGATCACATGATAAATTCAAAAGACTGTGGTACTGTTGGTAGAAATACACAGGGCAATGGGCCTGAATCTCCCCTCTGAGTTTAGAAAGTGCTGACTTCAGATTCCTGAGCCTGGAGGCAAGAGGGGCTGTCTTCCATCCCTTCTCCAACCATAGATTATTCTTTCTGGTTATCTCTTCCCGATTCCCTGATCTTTTCATCTCGCTTGCTATATCGCTGAGCAATCTTTTTTTTTTTTTAAACTTTGTTCTCATAGAATTTTTTTTTTTAATTTATTTATTTTTGGCTGTGTTGGGTCTTCGTTTCTGTGCTAGGGCTTTCTCTAGTTGCGGCGAGTGGGGGCCACTCTTCATCGCGGTGCGCGGGCCTCTCACTATCGCGGCCTCTCCCGTTGCGGAGCACAGGCTCCAGACGCGCAGGCTCAGTAGCTGTGGCTCACGGGCTTAGTTGCTCCGCGGCATGTGGGATCTTCCCAGACCAGGGCTCGAACCCGTGTCCCCTGAATCGGCAGGCAGACTCTCAACCGCTGCGCCACCAGGGAAGCCCCTCGCTGAGCAATCTTGCCCCCAAATTGCAGGCTTAGATATGCCCTGGACTCTGGGGACAACGTTATCTTTATCCAGGGGGACTTGAGGCATTTTATGGCAGTACTGGACTCCTTCAGAATTAACGCAGCCTAACTTCTAGTCTTTCTAGGACCTTGTCTGCCAGTAACTGGGCTGCTGCTTCCAAAAGTCCCAAGCTCCACTGCTGAGTCTCTGCTTGTTTCTCCTGTGGCTGAATCCCTTTCCCACAGCCTGCCCACCTCCTCCACTCCTCTTGAACTGGAACCTGTCTTTCATTTGATAGGTCATCTCTCACCCACTCCCCCAAAGAAACTGCAGTCCTCCCTTTGAACTCATGAAAGTGGTAAGCGGTACAAGAAGGATTATAATCTGCTTCCTGCTCCCATCTGGTTCCACCCACACCACCCAGTGAATCTGTGCCTCGTTTTTACTTAAGGTAACCACAGACTTCTTAATGACGAAATTCAATAGACAATCCTTAATTCTCACTTTACTCCATCTTTTTTTCCAGTATTTAACACTGCGGAACACCCCTCTTTCAGAATCCTCTTCCCTACTGAAGTCAATTCAGCGTCTTTCCAGCCCTCAAATATATTTTCCACCATCCTTTTAGGCACTCATAAAAAATCTGAATCTTCCAAGAATTCTTTCCATCCACTTTATCCCTATATTCATCTGTCACAAATCCTGTTGATTCTACATCCTAAGAGCCTGCCCCTTCTCTCAACCATCTCCACATTGCCTTAGTTCTGTTCTCAACAACTCTCAGGCCTTTGCAAGAGCGTCCTTCCAGAATCTTCCCCACCACTCCATCTTCCAACTCATTGTCAGGGAGAGCTTTCTGAGTCACAGGTCATGCCAGGAGCAGATCCAGGCTTTGTAGAGCCTGAAGTTGATCCCATTTAGAAGGCCCTCTGTAAAATACTCTATAAAATAAAAGATTTATTCTTCAAATTTTGCAAAAACCTATGTCCATTGACACATTGCTTGGGATCTTCCCAAGGTCCTGGAAAGACCTATGCAAATGAGGGGCCATGGGGCTTTTTTTTTAACTTTTTATTTTATATTGGAGTATAGCCAATTAACAATGTTTTTATAGTTTCAGGTGCACAGCAAAGCTATGGATACATGTATCCATTCTCCCCCAAACTCCCCTCCCATCCAGGCTGCCACATACCATTGAGCAGAGTTCCCTCTGCTATATAGTACGTCCTTGTTGGTTATCTGTTTTAAATATAGCAGTGTGTAGATGTCAGTCCCAAACTCCCTAACTATCCCTTCCCTCCACCCATCCCCCCTGGTAACCATAAGTTCTTTCTCTAAGTCTGTGAGTCTCTTTCGGTTTTGTAAATAAGTTCATTTGTATCATTTCTTTTTAGATTCTGCATATAAGTGATATCACATAGTCCGAAAGGATACATGCACCCCAATGTTCATTGCAACACTGTTTACAATAGCCAAGACATGGAAGCAACCTAAATGTCCATCGACAGAAGAATGAATAAAGAAGATGTGGTACACATGTACAATGGAATATTACTCAGCCATTAAAAAGAATGAAATAATGCCAATTGAAGCAACACAGATGGACCTAGAGATTGTCAGACTGAGTGAAGTAAGAGGGGCCCTGGAGCTTTAACATCACTAGTTTCATGGTTAATGTATGTCTAGCAAATGCCAATCCCGTGATGAAAACATTCAGTGGCTCCCCACCAGCTGGGGGATGATGATATTCAAAGTATTTTATGAACACCTATCTGGTTATCACTGCAGTCACATACCTTTTCACTTCCCCTGACAAAATCTGTACACTGATCCCCTAAAAGTAGTTTTCATTCTCCAAATCAAGAAGCATTTTTATCTCTTAATACCCTTTCATAAGCTGTTCCTGTATCTGTAATGTTTTTCCTTCTTCCAACCAAATCCTATGAACCTTTTAAGGAACAGGCAACTTTTACCTTATTTGCCTCATTTGTGAAGTCTTTCCAGTATGATTTTGTCAGTTCCTTCCCCCAGACTCATACAAGTTTGCATGTTTACCTATATTCTAACACAAGACATTGTATTGCAATTGTTAGATTTTGTTTCCATCACTGGATTGTGAGGAAGAGGCCATGTTTTATTCATCTTATATTCATAACACTTAGTATAGTGGCTGTCCCATAGAAGGCGCTTAATTAATGCTAAATGAGCATGTAAGGAAATAAGCGACTCTAGGTCTGATGCCTCTTGCTTCAAAACTTGTGGCATGATGCTCTGTTCAGTTTACTTATGACCCCTTTCTGCACCATCCTGGCAGAGACCAACTTCCAGGATTGCTACCTGCTGCCTGTCATTATACACCTTGCATAACTTTATCTGTCTGGCTGGATTTCCTGCTATCAACTGTTGAATCCATCTTTCCATTCCCCCAAGCACATGCTCCAGCCTGATGAAGCTAGCTTTTTAGGTGTGTGTCTCAGACATCGTACTATATGCTAGTTTCTAGTTCTTATCCACTCATCTCCAGCAAATAATGTCACAACAAAAGAGAGAGAACTGATGACTTGAACAACTACCATGATAACTTGTTGTGGTTACCTGTAACTATAACAGAAACAAGTGTAACTGGAATAGGGGAAAAGATGCCATCCTGCCTGGAATATATATATCCTGCACTTTAGAACAGTTTTCTAGTAAGAAAAGATGGAGGAGAATCACCTCTACTTCTTGTCCATTGGCTTTCCCATCAGCTAGGCTATTTCACTGGCCTCTTCTTTCATGCTTCGTCAAGGAAATTGAGCTGCATGATCTACTGATTGAGATTGAGTCTCTCACAGCTTGCCCCTTGGAACTAGCTATATTTACATATACACATTTGAAAAACAATTATCCTTTGACCTGTATAATGATAATGAGCATGCAAAGAATAGAAAATTGGTATTCTAAAGAATAGGACAGCTTGACCTGCCTGGGGCTTTCAGGATGCTGTCTTCAGGCATTTGGAATCTCCATACAGCCTCTTATGAGCTGTGTTAATATGTGTCCAACTTCTTGGAAAAGTTGTTTCACCTCTCTAAGCCTATTTACTCATCTGAGGATAAACTTGAGAGTAAATGAGATGCATGTAAAGCACTTGGCTAAACACACAGACACACACACACACACACACACACACCACTGCTTTATAGGTTAACTTAAATGCCTATCAAATAAATATCTTTATTTTGACTGCAGTTGAACACGTTTGCACAACTGAAATGTGGTGCTATGGATTTTAGCTGCAAAATGTATGTATGTGAAGCCAAAATATACTAGTGTAGGAAAGGACTGAAGTGTAAAATCCTAGAGAAAAAATATGAGATAAAAAGAAATTTGTATTGATCATCAATATAAAACAGCTACTAGCATTATTTTACCTGATTATAATTGTTAAACTACTGTATTTGTTTATGAACATCTACTCAGAGAAAATATTCAGCATCGCATGTGGGCTCTGCAAGCATCATGGAATCCTCGTGTTACATGAATAGCAAAGTCCTATGATTGAACAACGATGTTCAAGGTGGGGTAACATCCCTGATTTTCACTGTCTTTTTTCATTCTTTATGTTTCTCTCTGTAAATTTAGCTAAGATGCAATTTATAGACCTTTTGGTATTTTCCTTGCTCCGTACAAGGGTTTTTTAAAGTAACAGTGATCAGTTGTATATTCCTGTTAATTGACACACATTTTGCATCCAACTGGTAAGATCTGGTTCTTTTGCTTTGAAAGCTGAAGCAAAGCAAGCACATCCAAAACTGATTCTATACAGGTTTTACCACTACTTTTCTAACCACCCCAACTGTGAGTGATATCAAGTTTTCCCAGGAGATCTGCTACTTGAAGAGGCTCTTGTGAAGCAATCCTGCCTGTAGAGACCCCAGAGTACACAAGTCAGCCATGAAAAGCGTTTTGAGATTGCCCTGGAGTTCCTGACGAGAAGAAAGATTTCACTACTCAGGGATAGATGCTCCCAAAGGTGCAAGTTAAACACAAGCCCAAACCTATACATAGTAGGCTACAAATTATTTTGAAGGATTTGCTTGAACATTTTGAAGAAAAAAACCTAGAATATTTGCAAAATAATGAAATGCAAACTGTGTAAAGTTCCTTTGCTTTAAAAATGAAAACTTTTACCAGCAAAGGATACCCGATAGCTTAGGGACACTATCTTGCCCTTAAAATTTATCCCATAGTATGTTAGCTGCCTTAAAATTTTTATGGAATAGAGCAGAGAATAAACTAATATACTTCAGAGTTCCAATGCAAGATGTTTGGATTTCACCCTTCTGTATTTTTTTTCATAAGTCCCTGAGAGAATATTCAATCAGATTTCAATCATCAAATATTTATTAAGAATGTATCTTTTCTATAAACTGATATATTTCATGATATATTTTTAAATTTAAAAAGCAAGATGCAAAAGAATGTATAGAGTATGTTACTTTTTGTGTAATAAGAATATTTAAAATAAAAAATATATATAATAAGAACACATAAAATTTTTGCCGAAGAGAAATACAGGAAATATAAACCAGAAACTAATAATTTTGAAGACCTGTAATGAGGGTGGAAGACAGGAGGTGTCAGAAAAGGGGATGGGAGTGACACTTCACTAAATATACCTTTTTATATTATTTTGAATTTTTAATTAGGTAAACATTTTATACATTCAAAAAATAAATTCAATCAAAAAGGATGAAAAAAGTGCATGCTATACTAGAATAGAAACAAAAACAAAGGAGACTAAATTTGTATCAAATTGATTTTAAATAATAAAATAAAATAAGCTCACAGAGGAAAGAATCAATTCAAGTAAATTTTGAACATAGTATTCTGACCATCAACTTTTATACAATATATTCTAAACACAAAGAACTGCAAAGTAACCTATGCTTTACTTAGTGGACTCATTGTTAGAGTACTATTGGTATTATAATTTTTCTAATTGCTTTATGTATATTTTAGGATAAAATAAATAAGGAAATCCATTAATGTTATTAGGAATACAGATTTTCACTGTAAGGGGAAAAAAAACATACAAATATAAACTAAAGGATGGTAAAGAAAATGATACTGTGGTGTTACATTTGAATTGGAAATATCAGAAGGACCTTTTTTACCTATTTCCACTGAAATGGCATAAAATAGTGTTTCACAGAGTGAGCTCCATGGCCTCCCTACATTGCAATCATATATGGTATTTTGGAAGTACGGATTCCTAGGTCCCTTGACAGACTTACTTAATCAGAACCTCTGGGAGCAGGATCTACAAATATAAACTTTTAATTAAATATTTTATATTGAGACAATTGTACATTCACATGCAGTTGTAAGAAATAATAGAGATCCCATGTACCCTTCATCCAGTTTCCCTCGATGGTAACATTTTGCAAAACTGTAGTACATTATCACAGCCAGGACGTTGACATTGATACAGTAAAAATTGTTTAGAATGTTTACATCACTTCCAGGATCCCACATGGCCACACCCACTCCCCTCCTCTCCCTTTCCCTCCACTCTCAGCTCCACCCCTTTCTTAACCACTGGTAACCCCTGTCCTGTTCTCCATTTCTATAATTTTGCCATTTCAAGAATGTTGTATAAACAACTTCATACAGTATGTAGCCTTTTGGGATGGGCTTTTTCCGTTTAGCGTAATTCTTTGGAGATTTATCCAAGTTCCTATATGTACCAATGGTTTATTCCTTTTTATTGTTGAGTAGTATTCTATGGCATAGATGTGCCAGATGGTGTTTAAATTCACCCACTGAAAGACATCTAGGTTGTTTACAGTTTGAGGCTATTATGAAAAAAGCTACTATAAACATCTGTGTACAGGTTTTTGTGTGGACATCTTCCCTTTCTTGGGATTAACGCCCAGCAGTGCAATTGCTGGGTCATACGGTTGTTGCATGTTTAGTTTTTTAAGAAACCGCTAAACTGTTTGCCAGAGAGGCTGTATCATTTTATGTTCCCACCAACAATGTATGTGATCCAGTTTCTCCACATCCTTGACAGCACTTGGTGTTGTCACTGTTTTTTATTCTAGCCTTTCTGATAGGTGAGTAGTGAGCTCTCACTGTGGTTTTAATTTACATGTTGTTAATGGCTAATGATGCTGAATAGCTTTTCATGTACTTACTTGCTTTTCATATACTTGCTTGTCATCCTCTTCAGTGAAATGTCTCTTCATGTAGTTTCCCTATTTTATTGTACTGGGTTTTTAGAATCATTGTTTACTTAACTGACGAGTTTTGAGTGTTCTTTATATACTCCAGATACTAGTTCTTTGTCAGCAATGTAGTTTGTAAATCGTTTCCCCCAGTCTGTATCTTGCCTTTGCATTCTCTTGACAGGGTCTTTTGCAGAACAAAGGTTTTCATTTTGGTAAAGTCCAATTTCTCAGTTTTTTCAGATTCTGCTTTTGGTGTCAAGTCTAACAACTCTTTTCCTAAAGATGCTGAAGATTTTCTTCTATGATTTTTCTAAAAGTTTTATAGTTTTGTCTTACATTTAAGTCAGTTATGCACTGTAAGTTAATCTTTGTATAAGGTGTAAGATTTAGGTCAAGATTCATTTTTTTCTCCTATATATGTACAAGTGCATCAGCACCATTGAATTGCTTTTGCTTTGTCAAAAATCATATGGGCATATTTGTGTGGGTATATGTCCAGATTCTCTAATCTGTTCCATTGGTCTAAGTGTCTATCCCTCCACCAATATAATCTTTATTACTATAGCCCTATAATAAGTCTTGAAATTATTTTAAATGATTCCTCCCACTTCAATCATCCTTTTCAAAATCGTTTTAGTTTTTCTAGTTCCTTTGCCCATCCATATAAAGATTAGAATAATCTTGTATGTATCTACAAAAAAATCTTGCTGGAATTTTAAAAGGAATTAAATTAAACATGTATAACAATTTTGGGAGAATTGACATCTTTACTAGGTTGAGTCTTCCAATCTGTGAACACAATCTGTCTCACCATTTATTTAGATCTTTGAAATCTTTTATCAGCTTTTTGCACTTTTCAGGAAACAAATCCTGTACATGTTTTAAAAGAGGTACACTTATTTCTTAGGGTTTTTTTTTTGAATGATTGTAAACGGTATTGTATTTTAAATTTAGGTGTCTGTATGCTCATTTTTAATACAAAGGAAAACAATTGACTTTTGTATGTTTATCTTGTGTCCTGTGACCTCACTAATTATTTATAGCTATTTTTTAGACTTCTTGGGATTTTCTACTGCAACAACCATGTCATGTGCAAATAGAGCTAGTTTTATTTCTTCCTTTCTGAAATGTATACATTTTATTTCCTTTTCTTGACTTACTGTATTGGCTAGCAGTTCCAGTATTATGTTGAGCAAGGGTGGTAAAAGCAAACATCCTTGCCTTCTTCCCAATCTTAAGGAGAAAGCATTCAATCTTTCACCATTAAGTATAATGTTATCTGTAGGTTTTTTGTAGTTGCTCTTTATCAAACTGAAGAAGTTCTGACTAGTCCTATTTTTCTGACAGTTTTTTTCATAAATGGATGTTGAATTTTGTCAAGTGCTTTTTCTGCATTCATGTATATGATCGTGTGGTTTTTGTTCCTTACCCTTCTAACATGGCGTATTAATTACATTGATTGATTTTTGAACATTAAATCATCCTGACATCCTTGAAATAAACTCCTTTTGGTTATAGTATATAATTTGTTTTATACTGTAGAATTCATTTGCTAATATTTTAAGGATTTTTGTGTCTATATTCATGAGGGACATCGATCTGTAATTTTTTTTGCTACTGTCTGATTTGGTGTCAGGTAATACTCACTTCTTAAAGTGAATTGAAATAAATACTAGCTTCTTAAAATAAATACTAGCTCTGATTTCTAGAAAGATTATGTAGAATTGGCTTAATTTGTCTTTAAATAGTTGATAAAATTTTCCAGTGAAAACATCTGGACTTATAGATTCATTTTTTTTTTTTATTTTAGCTTTCTTTCTTTCTTCTTTAAAATTTATTTATTTATTTATTTTTGGCTGCGTTGGGTCTTTGTTGCTGTGCGCGGGCTATCTCTAGTTGCGGCGAGCGGGGGCTACTCTTCCTTGCCGTGCGCGGGCTTCTCATTTCAGTGGCTTCTCTTGTTGCGAAGCACAAGCTCTAGGCACGCACACTTCAGTAGTTGTGGCATGCGGGCTCAGTAGTTGTGGCTCATGGGCTCTAGAACGCAGGCTCAGTAGTTGTGGCACACAGGCTTAGTTGCTCCGTGGCATGTGGGATCTTCCCAGACCAGGGCTCAAACCCATGTCCCCTGCATTGGCAGGCAGATTCTTAACCACTGCGCCACCAGGGGAGTCCCTGGACTTATAGATTCTTTTTTCAGGAGTTTTTGAATTACAAATCCAATTTCTTCAATAGTTATAGGGCTATTCAAATTATCTATTTCATATTAGGTATTATGGTAGTTTGCACTTTCAAGGAATTAGTCCATTTCATGTAAGTTGTCAAGTTTATATGTGTTGTGTTTCTTTGCAGTATCCTTTTGTTATCTTTTTGATAACTTTCCGAGTCTGTAGTGATACCCACTGTTTCATTCCTGATATTAGTAATTTGAGTTTTCCTTCTGTTTTTTTTTTTTTCAAACTTGCTAGAGATTTTTCTTTTATTGATCTTTCAGAGAAAGAGAATTTTGTTTCATTGATTTTCTCTATTGTTTTCTGTTTTCAATTCACTGATTTTTTTACTCCTGTGTTTGTTACTTCCTTCTTTCTATCTGCTTTGAATTTATTTTGCTTTTCTTTCCTAAGTTCTTAAACTGGGAGCTAGATTATTGGTTTCCACTTATAAGAAGTGGCTAGAATAGTCAAATTCATAATGACAGAAAGTAAAATAATGGCTTTCAGGGGCTGGGTTGGGACAAAATGAGGAATTACTGTTTAATGGGTCTAACATTTCAGTTTAGAATAGGGTAAAAGTTCTGGAGATAGCTAGTGGTGATGGTTGCACAACAGTGTAAATGTACTTAATGCACTGAACTCACAATGGTAAACTCACAAATGGTTACAATGGTCAATTTTATGTTATGTATATTTTAAGACAATAAAAAAAATCTCAACATGAAGAAATAATCAGAAAAATTTTTTTGCAACACAATGGGCCTGGATTATTCCAAAAAAGCAGTGTCATGAAAAATATAAAAAGCTGGAGGGATTGTTCTAGGGACTTAGCTAGATTAGTGTCACAACAACTAAATCCATGGGTGAACTTTCATTGAATCTAGACTTCCTTTTAAAAAGCTATGAAGGATAATTGGGTGATAATCAGGGACGTTAGAAAATGGGCTGTATATTAGAACACAAAGAATTATTGTCAATTTTGTGATAACGGTACTGTGGTTATGAAAGAGAATGTCCTTCTCAGGAAATGTATGCTGAGGTATTTATGACTTGTGGTGTGATATCTACAACTTACTTTTAAATATTTCAGCAAAATATCAATATACATAGAGAGAGAGGGAATGTGGTAACATGTTAACAATTGGATAAATCTAGGTGAAGGGTATATGGGTAGCCATTGAACCATTTGTTCAACTGTTGTGAAAGCTTGTTGTGACATTTTTCAGAATTAACAGTTGGGGTTGGGAGTACCATTTTTTGACTTCCGTTCATTGTGGCAGATGGGGCAGGAGCAGGAAGCCGTCCTGTCCCTTTTCTGAACACGTAAAAATTCTAGATAAAAAATTCTTTTCCTTAATACCTGGCTACGCTTGAAAGCAAGAAAAAGAAAGCTCATCTTCCAGAAATAACAGAACTTAACGGCAAAGTGTTAAATAGAAGCTGAACTGAACAGCTCAGGGACATCCAAACCAGGAATAGATGTTGGGAGCTGGAGGGGGTGAATCCTAGACCCCCGCAAATGGGGCAGCTGGATTTACCTTCTGGGACCCAAGAAAGACTCTCCAGATGTGGAAATGAAACAAAACCAAACCACCTCAACCTCACAGAATCAGCACAGTTGCCAGCTGTCTGCTCTGAGATGTGAGTGGAGAAAGGGGGAGAAATCAGAAACCCAGCCCAGCCCTATAAGTAGACATAAGCTAGGTCCCCACTAGCCCAGAATCTATAAAATCCCAGCAAAAGTGCCTGGGAATGAGGCCCACAGGAGCACCTCCACCATCCAACACAAGAAGACAAGCCAGACTGGGACACAAATGAGGGAATTTACTGCTACTTTATTTGGCTCTGCTTAAAAAAAAATTCTCAGCTCTCAGTTGAATGTCCCTGGAATTTCCCTAGCCTCTTTGTAGCAACTGGAGGGGAGAAGACACTTAAAGGTGGTTATAGCCTCTCCTCCGTAACCTAACCTTTAAAAATATATTTTAAGCCTAAGCATCAGATTTTTCTGCGTGGCCTTAAATTGCCTGATTATTAAACAGGTAGTTTTATTTGGAGGAGGTGATGTCATTTTGTTATTTATTTGTAAATAAAAGGACACGAGTTGTTTTCCATTAATGGAGATCTCTGGATACTTCAGTCCTTCGTGGAGATGCACTCTCTCCTCCTCCTTTGGTTAGGAATTTTTAAAAGTGACTTCTTACCAGAGATCTTTCTGTCTTCTCTTCTGATGATTTACTGAAGAAGTTATTCCTCCAGTTCAAAAACCTTTCCTTATCTCTAAGCATTTTCCTCTCACTGCTCTATAATCTACTAAGTGCTGCTTGTGGCTTCTAACATCTGACAGCTTACAAGAATAGAGGACACTTATGCACATATTCCCATTTAAAAGAGCACTGCTTCTTGGTTTTTTTTTTTTTTAAGCACTATATATTGGCCTGATTGAAATTCCATTTTGGGTATGAAAAAATGTAGATGGATTTCAGGGAGCGATCAATCACGATGGTTACTGTATTTGGCTTTTTTCTATTCTTTCTTCAATCATGGCTCATCTTACAGCCTGTGTGGCCTCCTCTCAGGACCTATATTCTCTTCCCAAGTCAGTCTAAATCACTCCCCTTCTTCTAGAACCTGCACGATGCTAGGTGCTCGCTGGCAAGTTTGTTCTCTTGCTGAGCAGTTATAATTGTCTAATTATCAGGGAACACTTTTTTTGGAAGTGATCTGAAAACTGCTCTTCTGTAATTTCCGTCAGTCAATCCTAACTCTGCCCTCCAGAGATGCAGCTGAGTCTTATGGTTTGTGGATTTGTATCTGCAAATTCACCCCAAAATCAGTAGCCCCAACAGTTCTGTGGTCATTTGTGGACATGTACACAGTGGCACAAAATTTGAGTAAAAACATGCACATTCCCAGTTGAGACCAAACAAGGAGATGCTCTGCCTTCTTGTTCCAGCTCTTGTGTTATATACAAGTGTGCTTTTGTGGTCTACTAAGGCCACAGTTTTTTTTTTTTTTTGCATTTTTGTGTTTTGTTGATGATTTCACTGTTTAAAATAACCCCGAATCATAGTGCTGTCTAGTATTCCTAAACACAAGAGGGCTATGATATGCCTTACAGAGAAATTACATGTGTTAGAGAAGCTTTGTTCAGGAATGAATTATAATGGTATTGGCCATGAGTTCAATGGTAATGAACCAACTATATATTAAATAAATAAGGTGTCTAAAAAAAGACACATACAAAACAAGGTTATGTATTAATGGGTTGACAAAAATGTGGCCAGAAGCTCCCAGGAACCTAACCCCATATTTCCCCTAGGAGCAACAGAGTATTCATTAATTTAGTGTTCTTGGCAACTTTATAAATCTTATTATAATTATTCTGAATAAAAGGAATCAACTGCACTTATTGATGCTAACACATAGTTCACCTTTAATGAAAGAAAACAAACAGGCTTATGTGAGTTTCACTTTTTTAGAGATAGGATAGAAGGGGAAAGGAATAGATATTAGTGAGGAGGATTGGGGAAAATTATAGTTGGAAGTCGTCTTTGAATTCTCCCAAGTTCTTATTAGAAATACAAAGGATCTCTCTCAGGCAGACGAGAGTCAAAGAACAATTAGACTAAGAGCATTCCAAAAATAACTGTCATAACAATCACCTCACTTGTGGTATGCTTTACATTTTATCAAGTATTTCCAGGGGCATTATTTCATTTGCTTTGCATTTACAACTCACACTGTGAGATAAGGACTGGTATCATACGTATTCCCAAATGAGGAATTTAGAGCCTTAAAAAGGAAGCAACTTGATCAGGCTTCATAGCTTATCAATGGCATCACTTAGAGTTGAACCAGACCCTTTGATGCAGCTTGCTCTTCCTACCACATTATGGCTTTTCAGGTAAGATGTGGTTCTCCTACCTCTTTTTACTCCTCCCCTTTATTAGTACATCAATCTTGACCCTCAATTTCATAATCCATTAAGCTCGATTACTATTAAAAACCAAATCCTCAAAGGAAAATGTGTGTGTCTTTGTTGCACAAACAACAATTTAGAAGCATCCCATTGTTCAATAAGCATCTAGCGAAGGCAGGCTGTATTCCCAACTCTGGACAGAGGGAACAGGAAAGTAAAGGAAGTTTTATCTGGGGAAACAAAGTTGACATGCATGAAACTGAATAACCTTGATGCTGTGTAAACAAACCATCACTGCTTAAATCATTTCACAGTTGGGGCATACCGGTAGCGCACTCTAGAAAGAGGTGTGACTTGTTCATTGGCAAAGGAAAATTAAGCTTGCAGTTTGGAGTACATCTGCACATCAGTATGTAGTACACCCATACCACCATTTAGTGCTGAAGATACATGTCAGAAAATGGAAAGGTCAAGAGAATCAGCGGAGAACTTACAGAGGACCAGTCCCAACATCATCTTTATTGCCTGTACCCGCAGCACGTAATCGCTCCTCAACCAGGGGTTTATTGGCTCATGTTTAGATATCTCTGTAGGCCTTGGACTTATATGAATGGTGAATCTAGGTAGGCTTAGGGAGTCAAGGTACCTAAGTAGACTCGAGGCTGCGTTGACCTGGTCAATGATTGCCTATAACCAGTAAAATTTGGATTTGAACGTCCAGTCCCTACTTTACGGCTTAAAGTAATGCCATTTTTATTTGTCCTTTGGAAACAATCAAATTACTTGCTATGAATTAAGGGATGATCATAAGAAAATAGCTGTTCATGGCAAACGAGAGAACCCCTGTGGAATAAACGAAGCAAAAGAGATGAGCTAGTACTTGTCAGACGGAGGAAGACAGAGTATGACAGCCTCTGCTCACTAGCTGCTCCATTGGCTACTCAGCCCCAAAGTGAGTGGCTCTAAAGAGATAAGGCTATACTGGACTGGAGATTTTAAGGGCCTAAAGTTCAGCCTTCCCAGTGATCTGGTGCTCAGAATAGCCCTGTACACACACACCCCTTCAGAGAAGTACCTTCCAAATTCTGGAGAATGCACTGGGTGCTTTGCAGAAGTATCCTCCTGGACAGTTTTTGCTTAACTATGTGGGGAGAGGAGGAAGGAAAATGTAAAAAAAATGACTGCAAATCTGTCCCCAAGTCCCATGCGTAACAGATCACATCGTCCACATTTTCCTTTTTTCTGGGAACAGAGTGGATACAGAGAAAGTTGTACAGACAAGTAAAACCTCTCACTATATAACTTTCCATTGAGAGTTGCAGACTCACGAGGCCATCAGAGCACCCACAGCATTTAGATATTTTCCTGGACTGAGAATTCTCATTCAATGGAGCTAGGACTCAGAGACATGAGAGGGGAAAGACTTCAAAGCCCCATGATAATATTTTTAAAAGAAATATTAAGGGTTAGTAAAGTTGAGAAGAAGAGGACCCAGGCATCTGACACATTTACTATGTCCTAATAATTGAGAAAGAGTAAAATATGTACTCTATTCAGAATTAAATACTAGTTTACAGGGCAGGCGAATGGGAAAGCTTTACCCCTCTATGCTCGTGGTCTCCCCTGGGCAGATGAGGCTGGAGACAGCCAATCCTGCTAAACAGAAAACATTTGCTGCTGATGCTGCTATAATTATTATTATTATTATTAACAACCTATTTCCTTCACCCTGGAAAAATGTATTGATTTATTCACCTGATCAAACCGTTTGAATGTCCAAAAGCCATTAGGAAATAATTAAGGGGGGGAAAATGGCACCTCGCATTTCCAGTGCTTTCCTAAACGTAAATAAGAGACTTTTGGTTTGTGTTTTATGTAGAAATGAGACTGGGATTCCAAGTCTGCCCCTCGTGAGAGAGAAAAGAGGAGGAGGGATGGTGAGTGGCAGGTCACTCATTTTTGCCTTTCTGACAGAATGTGACATTTATCCTTACCAGTCTGTCAGATGCCTGAAATTCTCATGTCTTTACAAAATATTTTTCTATTTAGTTGAATCAAGCAGCACAGCTACAATACGTCTTCCCTCTGTGACTGCCTTTCACAGCCTCTGCCTTCACGAGACTTAGATGAGGTCTGGGTGATTCATGGCGCTTAAACTTCTCCAGAGCACTTTTTCAATTGGAAAATTCTCCTAAACTGAATGCACCATCAGCACGGGTGTCCATGCATAAAAGAACGAGAAGCAAAACAATGAGCACCATTTTTTAAAACCTACGCTTAAGCCAAGAAAAACAGTTATATCACAAAATGTTAAAAGACCTTATTTTTCAGTTTCCAGGAATCTTTCATGGAGAACGTGGCCTTTGTCTCAGAGACCCTTATTCTAGGCTTTCCAAATTACAAATAAAAGAAATAGTTTATATTCAGTTTAGCTTATTTTCAAGTTATTAACATGATGTATAGCAACATAAGTTATGCCACCACCTGTTTTATTTATGGAGAACTGCTCACCCCTCAACCATATGAATTCTTTTCTTCATTCTTTGGGAAAATGCTTAGAAATATTTTTATATTTTTAGTGGTTTTCTCATTATTATTCTTGTTTTTTATTTATTAAATAAGAAGATAGTGTTTTGAATGTTTTAATGTAGAAGATAGTCTATTGCAAAAATGTTAGTTGTGCTGATAAACACAAAATCTTACCTGGAACTTCAAATTAAAATACTTACCTATATTTCTGACCCAAAGGTAAGCACCGGATAATGGAACGAGTGCCCCAGTAGGAGTTAAGAGGTGCAGGCTTTAGTTACACTCAATTCTGACTCAGTTTCCCCAAATGTAAAATTGGGACCATAGAAGTTTCCCATCACAATGTCAGAGCTATTTATTCTTTCACTTAACACGTATTTATTGAGCACAACCATAAATCAGGAAAAGCAGTGCAGGGCACTGTTTAAGAAACTGTGTAAGCTTGAATCCCAGCTCCACCACTGATGAGTTACAAACATGAGTACATTTCTTATCTATAAAATGGTACCCACCTCCTAGGTTTATTGTGAGGATTAAATAAATAAAACATATTGATCTGTTTCTGGCACCCACAGTAAACACTCAACAAGTGTTAGGCATTATCAATATTATTTTTAGTGGTTACTAGAGATGCAAAGATGAAAATTCACAGCCTCTGTCCTCAGGAAGCTTCCAATCTAGTGTGGGGTGGTTATGGGAACAGAGAAAATCAATCACATAATTCTTACAATAGAAAGCCACATAGGAACGGAGTAGAGGTGAATTCTCTTGCCAGGATCAGCTGGAGAGACTGAATCTACTTTGTTCTTGCAAAGTTATATTTGAATCCACAGTTAAACAGCTACTGTTACATTGTGTCTTCTTGAAATACTGAACATTTTTCATACCAATAAAAACGTTAGAAATTTCTGTAATAGGAGTTGAAATCATAAGATACAATGTATAAGTTAGAACTGTTCTTACTATATAGAAATGCAATTCAAATCAAATTCACTTAAGCAAAAAGAGAATTCATTGCCTCATGTGATGGAGAAATCAGAGTTCAGCTGGCTTAACAAGGTCAATTTCTCTCTCTCTCTCTCTCTCTCTCTCTCTCTCTCCCTGTTTCCCTCTCTCTTTATTCTGTGTGTGCTTGATTGTCAGGCCTGTTCTCCCCCTCACTGGCACCAGGAACATCCACTGCTATCCCCATTGAGCAGTGCCAACATGAACAGAACTCCTCTTCACCACTGGCTCCAGCAAAAGTCCCAGTGTGACTCTCATTGGCCCAACTTGGGTCTCAAATCCATCCCTGAACCCTTAGGTAGATGGAATACTCTGACTGACTAGGTTTTAGCCACATACCCACCTTTGGAGCCCCTCAGAACCACATTAAGTGAGAATAGGGGAGGGGAGGCATTCCCACAAGGATAAAGAATGGTGAGTTCTGTAATCAGAAGGAAGGTTCAAGACCCAGCTGTAACTTTAATAGCTGTGTAAGAAGCTTTGGAAAGTACCAGAACCCTCCTGAATTTTAGCTCCAACATCCAAAAAGGATGAGTATTGGACTAAATTACCTCTTTTACCATGGTACCATTAGAGTTCTTTAATTCTACTGCCCCACTTTTCTAGGAAAATGACTAGTATAGAGTGTGTTAAAGGACATTTAATTCTTAGAAATAGATTATTCTATAAGAGGCAGTTTTTATGAATTTCTCAAAATGGAGCCCTGGCACGGAAGAGTAAAGATGAAATGCAGTCAGATTTAGGTCACAGGGCCCAACCTCCTCTTGGGGATCTTAAACACTAGTGAAATATGACTCAATTCATGTTACATTACTCTTTCCTTTAAGGATCCACCCCCAAACAACAAACATCACTGTAATAATGATTTGATGAACTTTCACAGGTTTTTCCCTCCGGAAGTGGGATAAATCTGGTATGGGTATTTATCAATCTCATTTCACAAAAAGAGAAACTGTGATAGAGTTAAGTTGAACACTAAAGTGATGTAAAAAGCCTAATCAGTTAATGGAGCTAAAGCTAATCCAAAAAACTACCAACTGATTACATCCCAGCAAAAGTGATTAGGCGGAATAACACAAAAGATCAGACTATCACATCAGACTCACACAAAAGAAATATCTAACCCACAGTATCACACTTTACTAATAATAAGGATACAAGTAAGACTGAGGTAAAGCAGGTTGGGCACTACCACTTCAGCTCCCCAGGTTATATTTTTTGCCATGTTGAATGCACTCTGGGCCCAGATCTACCAGGTGATGTCACTAAGTGATGTATATGATCCAGTGACTTGCACAGAAGGGGCCATTTTGATTATGAAGCATTTCTATGTTGTCCTCAGTTAGTTACATTGTTTACGTGACATTTTCCAGAAGCTATTCCCATAATCCATAGATTCTAGGTTGGTTTACCATAAGGAATCCCAGACAACCAGGTTCATTCTGCTAAAAGCATTTCACAGTTAAGGACTCTCCTGCTAGCAAATACCATTATTTTGTTTGGAAGAAGTCTACCATTACTAGACCAAGTCACCTTATTTTTTCCCCAGGGCCATCTCCCCCTTAATTTGAGAGGATGGATTACAGACTTGCTGCCTAACCATTTATTTGCTCACTAGTAAATCTTAGCACATAGGAACTCAACAGTATTGAAATGAAAGGCTAATGTAGTCCTTACCCCTTACCACTGAAGCTGATTTGAGGAGCTGGAAAGTTTATCATTTCAATGGCCATTTAAATGATTCCATCTTGACTAATTTAATCCAAGACTTCCTAAACCACACTGGAATCAACCTGAATGCAGTCAATTCTACGTAGTATTCCAGCTTTCAGGAAGCTCTCCAGATTGTGACCCACCTTGGATTAGTCTTGATTTTGGTAGAGGGTGTTCATATCCCTAGAAAAAGCTTGCCTTATGTGTACTCAGGACAGCCTGTTATTTACATGGTATAAAGGAAAAGGCAGCAGGAAGTCTCCTGACCCCAAAACATCCTTGCCTGTCAAAACAAAGTGCTTGGTGATCTACTTTCTACTTTGAGGGGATTTCTTCCTTTGGGTTAAGCATTGGCCTTTCTAAGCAATCATCTTTAAAATATCTCAGAAGATTAGAGATTGGGTCATTTATCCCTAGAATAAACAATGAACCACAGCACCATCTTTAGAAATCGGACATGTCCTCAAGCTGCCTGAGAATATCAGGTGTCCATAGTACTTAAAAAGAGGAGTTGGAGGAGGAAGGATAATAAAGGGGAGCAAAGGGAGAATAGCCTGGCAGTCCAGTGTTTAGGGCTCTGCGCTTTCACCGCTGAGGGCGTGGGTTCCATCCCTAGTCAGGGAACTAAGATTCCACAATCGGTGGCACAGCAAGGAAAAAAAAAAAAAAGGGAGCAAAGGGAATATGAAGGGAAAATGGCAAATTCTGAAGGGAAATTTTAAATCAGTTTTCTCTGTGTAAATTACCATCACCTATAGGTCTCTCCATGGCACAAAATATGTTAGCTCGGGCGTGGGTAACGTTTTCTGCTTTAGTTAGATATATCAAGAGCCTAATACAAGATTGACTAACTGTATCTCTTTCTAGATTTTTCTCAGTTTCATTACTATTTAGACCACATATTTATTTTAGTGGGTAGGTAGTTGCTTTATCTTTCAAATTGCTCATAGCTTGTGGCTCACAGATAAGGTAATATTCAACTTCTGGCAAAATCTCGCCACCATTTTTTATTTTACTTGCCCTGGACTGTTTGGCTTGAACAGGCCTGTGGAGGATCCTTTCACCTTAGAAGATTTTCCTACCCTTCCCCTTTTGACAGTAGACACAGCTTAAGACTATTCCCAAGGGAATTAAAATCATAATATGTTTGGCATTTTTAGAATAATCAGGGGAAAAGTGACAGTTGATTTCTGTAAGATGCCACAATCAAGACACCCAGATATTTGAAAGTAACCACTTCCTGAATTACCCATGAAAACTTCTTACTTGGGAGTGAGGCTATGGACAGAGTAGCTGTGGAAGTGTGGCTGTTTGTGCCCAGGTTCCCACTGTGGAATAGGGATAATGATACTTAGGTACTAGAGTGGTACTGGCACACTTCGCTTTATTGTGCTTCACAGATTTTGCGTTTTTCACAAATTGAAGGTTTGTAGCAACCCTGCATTGTCAGATGATGCTTAGCATTTTTTTAGCAAGAAGGTATTTTTAAATTAAGGTATGTACATTGTTATTTTAGACATAGTGCACACTTAATAGACTAGTGTAAACATAACTTTTATATGCACTGGGAAACCAAAAAGAATTCATGTGACTCAGTTTATTGAGGTGGTCCAGAACTGAACCGGCAATATCTCCAAGGTATGCCTGGACTGAGAAGCCAAAGTGATAATAGATGTAAATAAAGTCCCATGAAAATGTAGTTTGTTGCCCAATTACTGAAATCAACAAATATATATACTAAGTGTCTACTATCTGCCAGGCACTATGCTAGGCACGGGGGGTTCTGTGATGAACAGGACACAGTCCCTCCTTTAATGAGCTTACAGTCTAATAAAGGAAAGCAACAAAGGACAGTGCAGTGGAATGAGAGCTGCTGGGAGGGAATTGCACGGGATTCTAAGGGGCAGTTGTATCCATGGACAATTAACCTGGCCTTGATGAGACAAGGCCGGTGCGCAGTAAAAGAGCTCTGAGGACTGGGGTGGAAGGGGAAATGGGCGTTACAGACAGAGGGGGTACATGCAATATCCTGAGACAAGAAAGAGCTGGGAACCTTAGGAGGCCTTCAAGTGAGCTGGAGGGGAGCTCAGAGGAGTGAGACAGAAAGCTGGCGGGGCCATGTCCTGATGAGTCTTTGTGCCCCTTTCATGAGTGACCACTTGAGAGTGTCTTCTGATAGACCCTGAAGGGCTCTAAAGAAAAATTTTAAAGGATGACATAGAGAGAAGCAAGATTTATAGATCTGAGAAATACTAAGGAGACAGAAAAGACTTGCTCATTCAACAAATATTTATTGAACTTTTTAAATTAAAATGATGAAGCTGCTTTTAATTCACAAATTACATGAATAAGGAAGAGAGAAGGTAATCTTTTTCAGGGATGTTTGTAATAAAGTGAATTTTTTCTCACTATTCTCGGCAATTAAACTTTTAAATTACAGGGACTTCCCTGGTGGCGCAGTTGTTAAGAATCTGCCTGGCAATGCAGGGGACACAGGTTCGATCCCTGGTTCGGGAAGATCCCACGTGCTGCGGAGCAACTAAGCCCGTGCACCACAACTACTGAGCCTGTGCTCTAGAGCCCACGAGCCACAACTACTGAACCCATGTGCTCTAATGAAGCCCGCGCGCCTAGAGCCTGTGCTCCGCAACAAGAGAAGCCACCGCAATAAGTCCCCACACCACAACGAAGAGTAGCCCCCATTCGCCACAACTAAAGCCCACGCGCAGCAAGAAAGACCCAATGCAGCCAAAAATAAATAAATAAATTTATTTTAAAAAAAAGAACTTTTAAATTACAGTTCGTTAAGTTTACTTCTGTTTCCAAAGTATCAATATCAGAGTCAATATTCCTCATCACATGCAATCTTGAGTCATTTCTAACACCATCTTTTTTTCCTACCACAAGCAACATCTCTAAAGCTTTCAATAGGTGGCCTTATGACTCAAAGCCATACTAACTCTTCGGAGACTGCCATTCTAAATTAAATTTAGTTAAATTTCCTACTCCTTCTTCATGTTTGAGTTTAGATGTCACTTCTTCCAGGAAGCCTTCCTTGAGCTCCCTTCCACCCCATCTCAATTAAGGGACTTTGCCAAGTGCTCACATAGTCTCTGCCCTTCCTCTGTCATAGCTCTCTCCTCACTGTATGATAATTGTCTAGCACTCATCTGTCTCACCCACCAGAATGCTCACCCCTGAGGGTCATAACCATGTTTAGCCTGTTTCTAATCATCCCCTAAGTGCTTGGTCCACATCACACAGTGAGCACTTGATAATCACTGGTTGAATAACCAAATAAATGAAGAAAAAGATAGGAACTGAAAGAATAATTGTTGATTGATTGCCATACCACAATGTATAAATACATATAGAGTACCTACTATATTCCAGGAACAATGACAAGGTTGAATTTACTATTTAAAGGACAAAGATGACAATCACTTTTTTGTTGTTTTTCTTTTACCAAAATGAAATGGCATTTTAAGAATTATACTTTGATCATTGAAAAGGCTGTTCTTTAGTAGTTGGTAGATTGTAAGCAGCTTCCATTTTCCCAAGATGGTCCTCTTTGGAGCGCTAAAGACAAAGTGGTTTTGAAAAGCATAGATTAAAATAAGATATAGGAACCCCATGCAGGCAAGGCTACCCACAGACACCAGGTAGAGAATAGGAGGGAGCCACAAACAAAGTGAGCTCAATTTCATTTTATTTTTTTATTCTTACAAATTATATCACCATGAAAGCTTTTTGTTTATTTGCTTAAGACTCTATTTTCAGGTTCTATCATTAACACAGTTTTTGTGTGTTACATCTATTATAAAAATATTATAAGGTTACTTATAATATCGAAATCTTGTATAATTGGAGGCAAGTGCAAAATGATGAATGACTAAAGTAAAGCAGGGACTGTAAGACTGAAGTGTGGATAGGAATCCAACAAACGAGCGTTTACTGGCCCAGAGAGGAGCTGTGGTTATGAAGGGAAGGAGACAGAGCCCTGGGTAGCTACAAATTAGGGAGGATATTTTAAATAACTTGATACTTGAGCATATTTGGGAGCTGCAGGGAAAGTGTCGATTAAAAGAGAGTGATTAGAAATACAGAAGTGGGGGAGAATGGTCCAGGGGGTTACAGGAGGGAGGATATACCCAGAAAGGCTTCCCACCTAGGAGCATGGATAGAATCAGAGAACATCCTGGCACTGCTTAGAGCGTAGTCCTCCAGGCTAACACTTCTGACCCAAGGCTCATAGCACCCTGGAGTTATTTCAAAGGGTTCAGGAATCCAGAGGGGAGCCAATCATTATAAGCTGATGGAATAAATACCTTCTCCCACCTGTACCATTTTTTTAAAGTACATAGATATTGTTGTGAATACTTAAATACAAATTCACTTAAAAGTACAGTGAATTGATTTAAAAATATCATGTGGCTGTTCCTTATATATATATTTATATATTAAAAGGAGTCCTTATTACTCTGAAAGATTGGAAGTTTGTGTCTAGATAACGTGGAACTGTAGGTGATTCCTGAGACAGGCAGTGATGTGATGACAGCATAGTTTTTTGGAAGATTGATCTGTCAGTAGTGGATCAGATGGATTGAAATGGAGAGAGAATATAGGCAGGAGGGTTTCATATGAGCCAATCCTAAAAGCCCTGAGCAAGTTTTCTCAAGCATCTCACAAGGCCACACGTTGCCTAGACAATTAGTCTTTTCCTAAAATTTCCTCTCAGTTTCTGAAAGAAAACAATGCTCTCAAGTATCCAACAACATTTAAAATAGCCAGCTTAGCTTTTGGGTTTTTTTTTTAATGTCTTCTCTTTTTCTGACCACACAATTGCTCCAGTATCAGGACAAAGGGATCTGCATCTCACTATGGTCACAGCCATGCTTCGTCCTTCCTAAAGTGTGTGTCAGTCTTAACTTTCTAGCACTCTGCTGGGAAAGCAGCCAACGGCTGGCTCAGACTATGGCACTTGTGGCCCCCTAGTGGGGCGACAGTAGTTTCAAGTAGAAATCAGATTGGCCGAGAACAAATGCAAAGCAAATAATACACCACAAGAATGTCTTGAGATATAATGAAATCTTTTCTATAAAAATCCCATCATGCAAAAAACATACAAACAACAAAAAATTGAAGCTCAGCCAATGAGGCTGAATACAGAGAAACTGAACTCGGAGACAGTAGGAAATAAAATTTAAAGAAAATAAAATAATAAATAAAGATTAGAAGAGCAACATGAAAGTGGTTATCGGGTCTAAATATAGCTGAGAAAACCGCCGTCCTCATGAGGGGATTGGGGGGGGGGGGTCCTTTCTCAAAGGGCTGGCGGCACAGCCTGCGATGCTGACACCCACAGCATCTCCAGGTCCTCCCCTCTCAGCACGACGGTGTTTCTCCTGTGGTGTCACCACACCAGATGCTCTGCTTGCTTTATTTGGGAGCTTGGAGGGGGAGGGGGTTGGCTGTTTTGTTTTGTTAGCCCCCAGATGGACCACTTTTAGAACATTACCATCCTCCAGAATTTTACTGTCCTCTCAACCAGAGTGGTAAAAAAGCACCGGGTATTTTGACACTTAGGCCTGTCTGTTCTGTGTGCTAATGAATCCCTTCCTTAACTGTTAAGTTGGGCCCCAGTGCAAAGCACACTGATAGTTGTGTTTGCTCACTGATCATCACCAAACTTGGCCTGCTACTCCAAGGAGCATTAACTCCGTGAAACCCGGAACTACAAGTCAGCTGGCAGAGAAAGGCCACTAATTTCTTCATCTGTTTCCCCACCTCACGTTCCTCCCACCTTCCGTGGCTCCCTGGACACCTAGTCTTCACGTTCAGAATCTTACACTGTCCAGGGAGAGATAGAAATCCATCCTGCTAGAAAAATTTAGGACAGGAATTGTGTATGAATACACAGCTAATGTCAGTAATATTGATAATGCCCCAAACATGTTTTTTTATGTTGGTTGGAAGACTTATGTGTGTTTGTTTTCTTATTATGTACACCACTTAGATAAAAACATAAAAGAATTAAATGTTACATCAGTTACAAAATATATGTATTGACATGGAAATTGTTCAGACTTTGTTAATATAAATTGGATCACAAAACATTATGCACAATATCATCCTGTTCTGTGAAAATGTATTAAAATGAGTATGTACTAAGCAAAAAAAAAAAAAAAAAGAAAGAAAGAAAGAAATCCTGTTAGAATGTCCCATCCTCCCTTGTTAATTCACAACAGTAAACAATTCCCACAGTCTGGAAAGTCTTCCTTATCTCTAACCTAAATCATGGGTGGTTTTGTACAGTCTGGTTCCCCTGATTCAATCCTTAAGGAAGATGTATTAAAGCTGGCCACTGTCTTTTGTGCAAGGACCCTCAGTGTCAAGGAAAAATTAAATTTGCTCCAGGTCTTAGAGAATCATCAAATGTTAGAGCTGGAAGTAATGTTAGAAACCATCTCAAAAAAATCAAAAAAATAAACAACTACTGTCCCCTTTGCAGCCCACTCTCCCCAATACCCCCAACTTAAAATACAAAGGAACTGAAGGAACTTGAGCTAATCAAGTTTTACTACCTCGCCGCGTATTTTCCTCCTGGTTCCCTTAACATTTCATTGTGTCTTTTTCAACCACAAATAAACTCTGAAGTTCTCTTGTAAGCAACAGCCTCTACCCAGGTGATCACAAACTCTAAAGCGCGAAGAGGTTCCTAGACATGAGGAAACTGAGCCACCGAATAAGGAGTGGTGTAACTTTGGCAAATGGAATCTCTCAAGCCTGGTCTGAAAGTGGCAGCCTTGCAGGGTGGCGATCACCCCTGATTTTTCAAATCAAGAAACCAAGAATCAGAGTTGCTAAATAGCTCATCCACAAGCTTCCAGCAGGTGAGAACACAGCCAGATTCTGAACCCAGCTCCATCTCCAGAGTCTGCTTGGCTGTCATTAAAAACAAGGGAGAACTGAAGGTACTTTTAAAAATTAACAGAACCGTTTTTCTAAAGTATTACAACGTTTTATTTGTACTTAAGCTTCTGTATTAAACGCTTCAAGTCTTCTTTATGTAGAAGCTAATCTGAATGTTGCCTCTTTTAGCCTATAAGCCTGGAAAACAGGAATCATATTTTTTTAGAAGGGCGCCATAAGCAAATACGTACTGACTACATTTTATTGGTTTGAATTCGACTATGTTAACTACAAAAAAAACATTTTCTCCGGTGTCAGTATGCTCTGCTTGTCTTTGAATTAATTTTACTTTTCAACCACCTCACTTTTTGGCTGGCTCAGATCCAGCCTCTGTTCCACCATTATTGCCTTTTCTGGCATATTTCACATAGCCTGGCTTTTGGCTTCTTGTTGTTTTAAAAGGTTATTTTTATTTCTCCTGCAGATTAACACTATCCTTCAAGTCTATGTTTCCAATCTCTCCGCCAAATGAACAAGGTCACTATGGATTCTGGTCCTGCTCCCCAGGGATCTAGAATCCTGAGAGTGTGTTCTGCTGAGCTTCGGAAAATAGCTCTCATTTGTGGGCACAGCAAGCAACAAAATCTGCAAATATATAACATAAATAAATTAATGAATATTTATTTTATAGCTTTTTGTGTGCATGCGTATAACATTGTGGTGGAAACAAACAAACAAAAATAGCACAGAATTTCTTCCTTTGAAGAGATTTTAATCTAATTGGGAAGCAAGATAGCATCACCTAAAAAATAACAATACATGATAATGAATTAGAAGAATCAGATGACTGTACCAGAAAATAAATACCACAGGGGTTCAGAAGAGTCATCAGTCTAGACTCAGAGGAAGTAAGGCATGTGCCAAGCTAAATGCAGGGGTCAGCAAATTTTTTCTGTAAAGGACCAGATAGTAAATATATGCTTTAGTCTTTGTGGGTTGTAAGGTCTCTGTTGCAATTACTCAATTTTTCCATTGCAGTGTGAAAGTAGCCAAAACAACACGTAAACAAATGAGCATTCCTGTGTTCCAATAAAACTTTATTTACAAAGACAATCAGTGAATCAGATTTGACCCATGACCATAGATTACTGTTATGGATTGAATGTTTGTGTCCCCCCACAATTCATATGTTGAGGCTCCAACTTCCAATGCAGCTGTATTTGGGAATGGGAACTCCAAGGAAATAGTTAAGGTTAAATGAGGTCATAAAGGGTGAGGTCCTGATCCAAAAGGATTAGTGTCCTTATAAGAAGAGACACCAGAGAGTGCTCCACATTCACCCCCAGACACACTGAGAAAGGCCATGTGAGGACATAGCAAGAAGGCAGCCATCTGCAAGCCAGGAAGAGAGCCCTCATCAGAAAACAAATTGGCTGAACCCTGATCTCAAACTTTAAGCCTCCAGAACTGTGAGAAAACAAATGTCTATTGTTTAAGCTACCCAGTCTGTGGTATTTCGTTACAACAGCCAGAGCAGACTAGGACATTTACCAACTCTTGGCGAAATGTAATTTAGCTACAGAGGTAAATAGCAAAGCATCTAGGCAGGGTCAAAGTGTGAAGCAAGGCATACTCTTGTCAAGTCACCAGTGACTCCTTCGCTGCTAAAGCCAATGGTCCATAATCAGTTCTCTTCTTACCTGACCCATCAGCAGCATTTGGAACTATTTATTTCTCCTTCCCTCTTGGTAATCTTTCTATGTTAATCTTCTAAACATCACAGTTTCTTAGTTTTCCTTTTCCCTCAATGGTAGCTCCTTTTCAGTCTCTCTGGTTGGTTTCCCCATCTTCCCTCCAACTTCTTAATGTTGGAGAAACCCAAGGCTCAGCTCTTGATCTTCTTTCCCTCTCTGTTTTCACCCACATCCTTGGTGAGCTCATTTAATCTTGTAGCTTTAAATGCCATCCATAGGATGGTGACTCCCATATCTGTATTTCCAGGCCAGATTTCAAAACCATGCTCCAGACTTGTATATCTAACTGCTTACTTTGCAGCTCCATTTGAATGTTTAAGAGATATCTCAAACACTAATGTCCAAAACTGAGCTCCGTATCTCCCCCCAAACCTTCTCTACATAGTTTTCCCATCTCCATTCTCCATCTTCCAGGTGCTCTTCAAAAGACCCATAAAATTTACAAAACTCAAAACTCTGTTAGTCTGAAATCAGGATCTCCAAGAGATATTTGCACTCCCATGTTCATTGCAGCATTATTCACAATAACAAGGAAATGGAAACAACCTAAATATCCACTGAATGTGTAAAGAAAATGTGATATATACATACAATGGAATATTATTCAGCCTTAAAAAGAAGGAAATCGTGCAATATGCAACAACTTGGTTGAACCTGGAGGACATTATGCCAAGTGACATAATCCAGTCACAGAAGGACAAATACTGCATGATTCAACTGATGTGAAGTGCCTAAAATAGTCAAATTCATAGAAGCAGAGAGTCAAATGGTGGTTGCCAGAGGATGGGGGGAAGGAGATAGAGAGTTGCTATTCAATGGGAATAAAGCTTCATTTATACAATATGAGTACATTCCAGAGATCCGCTTTACAACATTGTACATATATTTAACAATATGATACTGTACACTTAAAAAATTGTTAAAAGGGTAGATAGCACATTCAATGTTTTTACTGTAGTAAAAACACTTTATTAGCCCACAAAGAAATTGTAAATAAATTCCACTCAAGTAAAAAATTACAGGAGTCATGTAAGCCACATTTGCAGTAAAATTAAAAATTAACAAATTCAGTCACTAGTAATATTTCAAACCATATTTAAAGAATTCTTAAAGAGGAAATCAAGACTGAACTGCAATTTATTTAGAAATTTTAAAAACTAAATAAAAGCACACAGATCCAAACATGTAGGATGTGGACAAAGAGAAAAATGTGATCTAAATAAATTTTTTAGAAAATAAAAGACTTTGAAAATAAAGAAATTAAATATTCAGTCCAAGAAGATAAAAAGAGAATCACAAAATAACCCTAAAGAAAGTAAAGAAAATGAAGGAATTAATAGTAAAGAGATAATTTAATGAGAAGGGAAATTTTTTTAAGTAAACTTGATCAGAAAAGCCAAAAGCTGGTTCTTTTAAAAGATCAATTATGTGTCATACAGAGTGAAGTAAGTCAGAAAGAGAAAAGTGAATATTGTATAATAACGCATATATATGGAATCTAGAAAAATGGTATAGCTGGTCTTATTTGCAAAGCAGAAATAGAGACACAGAGGTAGAGAACAAATGTATGGATACCAAGGAGGAAAAGGGTGGGGTAGGAGGAATTGGGAGACTGGGATTGACACATACACATTATTGATACTACATATAAAATAGACAACTGATGGGAACATACTGTATAGCACAGGGAACTCTACTTAACGCACTGTGGTAACCTAAATGGGAAGGAAGTCCAAAAAGGAGGGGATGTCTGTATGTGTATGGCTGATTCATTTTGTTGTGCAGTGGAGGCTAACACAAGATTGTAAAGCAACCACACTCCAATAAAAATTAATTTTAAAAAATAAAATAAAAGATCAATTTTGTATGCCTTTTACAAATATATTCACATTATTAAGAAAAGAAGGAAGAAAATACAAATTAGAAAAAACAATAAGAATGTGAAAGGGTAAATAAATACAAATATAGAGAAATGCTTGAAATAAAAAAGGGAAACATGAAGAAATATACCCCCAAATTGAAAATTTATGTAGAAGACACCATTTTTAAAGAAAATACAAATTACTAACAACTCAAAAAGAACCATAAAACTCAACAGATCAACAATCAGAGAAGAAATGTAAAAGTTGGTCAAATTTCTATTCCTATAAAATGCGTAAGTCTTGGGTGCAGTTACAGGTAATTTCTATCAATTAAAAAAAACATAATCCCTATATCATTTAAATTGTTCCAAAGCATAGAAAACTATGGAAGCTTTCCTACCTCATTCCCTGAGGATAGTATAATTCTGATGCCAATTCCAGGTGAATGAGAATACCAAAAATATCCTATTTATCAAAATAACTTATGAAAATCCTAACTAAAACTGTAGCAAATTAACTTCCACAGTTTATTAAAAAGTACTATTTATGATTCAACTATGTTTAACTACAGAATAGAAAAATGATTTAATATAAGGAAATGTTTTCATGTCATTCACTATAACATATTACAAATGAAATTACATAAAATGATCTTGTTAAATTCCAAAAGCACTTTGTAAATTAAGCACTTATTCTGATTAAAACTTACAGAGTACTAGAAGTAGAAGCAACTTACTAAAATTGACAAAGGCTATAATATAGAAATATATCACAAACGTATTACTTAAAAGTGAAATATTGGAAGCATTCACATTAAAATTATGAGCTGAATGATAATGCCTGCTAATAATACTTCTATTCCACATTATTTGCTGCACCCCCATATTCCAATATTTATTCAAAAGGAGACAATAGATAGTACAGAATACTACTTCAGAGCTCACACTCTCAACCACTCTTTGTTGAGTGACTGCCAGATGTAAGACAACTGTTCATGACACATGACCATGCCCACCCTCAGATAATATTGTCCTTCCCTCCCAGACACCCCCCAATTTAATGTCCTAACATCCCACAGGAGGATTTCTTTCTTCTAAAGCTTGAATCAATAGTGCATACAATTTCATCACAACCAACATTTTAAAAAAATGCCACAAATACCGTAATATGGAGAGCTCTACCATGTTATATATGACTCTCCAGTTGCTTTCCTTTTACTTGTGACAGGGAAGAGGAAATGAGACTAAGGAGGAATATGTTTTGCTCCCTGATCAACATCATATAATCTTAATGTATGTGTGTTGGGGATTTCATACCATTAATAAACTTTTACACCATGCAAAAACAAACAAACAAAACAAAAGGAGACAATAGTATCATTACACAGATTATATAATTATCTATCTAAAAATATCTAAAATAATTAACTGAGCAGCTATTAGAACTAATAAATATAATGTAATTTAATAATGTACTAGATTTAAGATATAAACCCACAGTTTTTCTCTATGAAGGCAATAATCAGAAACAGGAACAGAAAAAAAATTCATTCACAATTGCATACAAAGAAGCAAAATGCCTAGAAATTGTCTTTAAAGCACGCAAGAAATATAGACAGGAATTAATACTTTACTGGAGGACTTTTTTTTTTTTAACAGAAGCTAGAATCAATTTTATTGATGAAATCTTATGATGTACATTGTTTTTGGTATTTGCTTTGTTTTTTAATACCAGAAGAGATAGGAATTATCTTCAGAGAAACACTGATTAAGAAGAATTAGACTTACAAAGGAAGAATAGCTAATGGACCAAAATGTAGGAGACAATCCCTTTAAAGGTAAAGCTGGTTTACATGGAGGATTAGAGGCAAAACCAGAGATACTATTCTGTGACAGCAGTAAAACTCCTTTTAAGCCTAGATTAATGTGAATTTTGGAGGGAACCACTGATTAAGCATGGCAACAGACCAGACTAAGACTAAATAGGAATGATTTGGAAAATTGATTTAAAAAAAAGAAAAGGTTTACTCAAATAGCTAAGAAACTCAGGAAATGTGTTTGTGTGTACATGTTTAGTAATTTATGGATGTAATTATTGTATTACTTGTTTTTTCTTATAAATTTATTTATTTATTTATTATTTATTTTTGGCCGCATTACGTCTTCGTTGCAGCTTTCTCTAGTTGCGGCGAGCGGGAGCTATTCTTTGTTGCGCTGCCCAGGCTTCTCATTGCGGGGGCTTCTCTTGTTGCGGAGCACGGGCTCTAGGCGTGTGGGCTTCAGTAGCTGTGGCTCGAGGGCTCTAGAGTGCAGGCTCAGGAGTTATGGCGCACGGGCTTAGTTGCTCTGCGGTATGTGGGATCTTCCCGGACCAGGGCTCGAACCTGTGTCCCTGAACCTGTGTCACCTGTATTCGCAGGCAGATTCTTAACCACTGCACCACCGCGGAAGCCCCTATTGTATTACTTCTAATAGGGGATTTTCACATTTAGTTGTTGCAGGGTGCTTGTGGGGTCTTTAAAAATCTATATTTCACTAAACTAGAATGTAATATGAAATTTTATGAGGTTTGCATGTACATGTTTAGCCACATTTTCAAATTCAATTATATACAATTTGCTTGATTAAGGCATTAGAATAAAAATACCCCTTTATCATCCCCTAATACCAACAACAGAAGTCTTCTTTGCAGAATAGACAATTGGAATAAGCACACATGTCCAAGTTGCCAGGAATAGTAGATGCTTTATTTTTTTCTCCACACTAGCCAAAAAAATCAAAAACAGAAAAATAAGTGCTTGTATATATCCTCAGATAAGGATAAGATAAGATACAAATAAATGTAATATACCTTTAAGTTTTCTGACGAACCATTTATAAATATTAGCAGATTAAATCAAGGAATCTTCCTCTCCTTTTTCTTTGTTTGGTTAATTTTTTCTAAAAATCTCCAGATAGAAAAAATACTCTTTAGGTTTTCTTGTAGAGAAAATTAAATGTAAGATTGAATTATGCACATTCTGATACGTTTTCTTATCTTAATAGTAAAATTGAATAGTCCTTCTTGGTTCGTTTCACCTGTCAATGATATCTCCTAAGGAATTTTAGAATAGATTAAACAGAATTTTTAAGGGAAAACAGACCTATATTAGCTTATTATGCTTGCCTTACATTTTTGCCTTGCTTTTAGCTCCTGTGTATATCTGTATGCATTTTCTTTTTTTAGAAATATTTTTTGAATACATAAAAGATAAAAATTGCATGTATGAGCAAGACTGAACCAAATTTATTTGGTCCAATGTAGGTGAATGTTGGTGATATCTCACTAATGTAGATGAGAAAGGTAAAGCAGATATATATCTGAAATGACCAAAAACATTAAATTCTTTCCCAAAATGACAATTTAAGTCAGATAATGGGTATATGAACATATATTAAAATATTTGCAAATATTTGTGTAACCCTGAAAAGACTAGAATCCAGTCAAGTAACATTAAATAGATAAGAGATGAGCTTTTATGTAAGACTCCTTAGAACGTTTGTTTTGTTTTTTTTTTGTTTGTTTTTTAAATGTTCTGCAGGCAAATTTAATTAACATTTTTTTAACATCTTTATTGGAGTTTAATTGCTTTACAATGTTGTGTTAGTTTCTGCTGTATAACAAAGTTAATCAGCTATATGTATACATATATCCCCATATCCCTTCCCTCTTGCGCCTCCCTCCCATCCTCCCTATCCCACCTGGAGACATTTTTTAAAGGAACTTAATAAATAGAGTAGCATGCTAGCATCCTGAGTGAGAAATTTCCATATTCTAATGATACCAACTTCCTTAAAGCAATTCATAAAGTCAATAAAATCCCTGTTAAAAATCCCATTAAGATTTATTCATGGTATCTGACAAAATTTTAAAATTTTTCTGGAAAAGAAAACATACAAGAAGAACCAAGATACTTTGGAAAAAGAACAGTTAAGTGGAATTTGACCTACTAGTTACCAAAGCTTACTATGACAAAAATACTGTAAAGTTACAGTAATTTGAATAGTGTAATACTGGAGCAGATTTAGAAAAATATAAATGAACCAGAATAGAGATCCAGAAACAGAGCCATATATATATAAAAATTTAGGATATGATAAAGATGGTATTTCAAAATAATGGGAAGGTTATAATACTCAAGTGATGTTGAGACAACTAGCTGCTCACTTGGAAAAGTTGAATGTATATATCACACCAGTCATAAAAATATAATTCCAAAAATATTAAAAATCTAAAAATATTTTTTTAATTAGAAAACATCTGTGTAGTAAAGAATAAACTTTACCCAAAGAGAGGTCTGGTCTTTGTCCCAGCTCCCAGGAGGTAATCTCTAAACCCTTAGAATTTTCTCAGTGACTGGAGTGTCCTTGTTATTCATGGTGGGCCCCTCAGATGTACCTGATAATTTATGCTAAGGAGGTGAGTCATGGTGGATAGTTCATGCTAAGGCGATAACTCAAGTTGGGGACTGGCCACACCAGAAAGACCAACCAAGTGATTAAAGGGTTGGGGCGTTAAGCCCCATGATAACAGCCTAATCTCCCCAAGGGAGAAGGGGTTAGAAATTGAGTGCAACCACATGGCCAGTGTTTAACCAATCATGCCTACATAATGAAACCCCAATAAAAACTGTGGATGCCAAGGCTTGGGTGAACTTCCCTGGTTGGCAGTATGCTGAGTGTTATCATACACCGTAGCCTAAAGGAGGCAACACCATCCAGGACTCCACAGGGAGAAGACGACTGGAAGATTTGCATTTGGACCCCTTCCAGACTTCACCTGTGCATCTCTTGTTTGGGCATGTTCTGATTTGTAGCTTTTTGCTGTAATAAAACTGTAATCATAAGGATAGCCCTTTCAGTAAGTTGTGTGAGTCTTTCTACTGAGTTATCAAACCTGAGGGTGGTCATGGGAACCCCTGAATTTGTGGTTAGTTGGTCGGAAGTGAGGGTGGCCCTAGGGACCCCCAAATTTGCACCTGGCACTTGAAGTGAGGGCACTTTTGTGGAGAACTGTGCCCTTAACCCTGAGTTTGACAGGCTTATTGCAACACACCAAAAAAAATAGGGAAGGGTATTTTAATGATCTTGGGATATGCAAGTCCTTCCTAATACAATTCAAAATACAGAAACTGTAAGGAAAAAGATGGATTGATGTGATGATATAAAAAATGTAAACTTTCTGTATGAAATTTAAGAAAGGATACCATAAAACACAGTTACAAGTGACAGATTATGAGAAATATTTAAAATCAATATTAGACAAAGAAATATTATTTATAATACACAAAGTTTCCTTAAATGAATAGAAAGATGACAACTAGATTTTTTTTAATGAGTAAAGCAAATGAACAGGCAATTTATAGAACTACAAATATCCAGAAAACACAAAAAAGACAACCTCACTCATAATCCAAAAATGCAAATTAAACAATGAAATATTGTTTTTCACTCTTCAGAGTCACAGAAAATAAATATCCGGTATTGGTAAAGGTATGATCAAACCAAGGACCTCCTCAACTAATCACAGGAAGATATTTTGGTACCATAGTTTTGCTCTTTCAATTTGACAATATCTAACAAAATTTTAAATATGAAGACCTTTCGAATTCTAGGAATCTATACTATAAAATCACTCACACATGTGCACTAAAACGTAGGTGCAAGTATATCATTGCAGCTGTTTTAGTTCCAGCAAAAATTAGGTACAATCTATATGCACATGCCAGGCACTATTTAAAAAAATAATGGTTTATATCCACACACACTGATGAAGAATGATCTCCAAGGAAAAACATTACAAAGACAAGTCCAAATATAATATGTTTAAACACTCTTTTATGCACAAATTATATTCTGCACATGTTATATAGGCAAAGCTGTATAAAGATACCTTCTGAAGCTGTTAACCGCAGTGTGGAGGGTACTGTAGATTGCCTTCTTGGATGCCCTTCCAGCCTCCTTCTAGTTGGAGGGATTGGAAGCTAAAACCCACCAGGGTTCTGGATATGAATGAGGTTTGGCCTATTAGAAGGACTTACACAAGATTGGGGAGTGTAAGTGAAGCAAAGACAATTCCCTGCCTGTCTTGCCTGTTTCTTTTGGAAGAGAGGCTGTGGAAACAGCTTTTCTGCAGAAATATTCTAGCTTCCTCGTGTTGACACACAGTCGTGGCGGCAGCTGGTGCAGAAGTAGATCCTTGAGTCTGGCTTTCCCATGCATGGCTCACAGCTACAGGTGTCTACTTTCCGGCTTCTTAGGTGTCAAGAGGCCATTACAGCAGGGACCATGGCAGCAATGCAACTTCTTGAACTTAGGTGACACCTACATTGATGAACTGTCAAACTCATATCTCCCGTGGCAGTCTCAAAGGCAGTAGCTCCCCTGCTGTGTCAGTTCTATCTCATTCTGGAATCCCAGCCTATAGCCTAGTCCTATACCTCTTTCAACGATTTTGTAAGCACTTGAATCCCTATTTTAAATTTCTTTATGTTTAAAATATGCAGAGAGGTTTCTATTTCCTTAGCTTACTAGGTAAGAATCGTAGAATTGGTGTAGAGACCCAGAAATGTGTACACCAGAAGAGTCTCAAATGTGTTTCAGGCAAATTCGATGTTGAGAAGCAATGCTTTAGGAAGTGAGTGTTTGCCTGAGGCCACCTAAATAGTATCTATAATAAAGCTGGGTTGTCTTTTTCTAAATGCCTGAAGATTTGGGGTGCTACCCAGAGGCTTGGCAACAAAGATGTCCCTACTGGGTAACAGGGGCTCTACTTAGCTACGTTAGAGCTAATTTAGTTTATGCGATAGATATCAACACAAACTTACTTAAAATCATTTGTCAGGACTTCCCTGGTGGCGCAATGGTTGGGAATCCACCTGCCAATGCAGGGGGACACAGGTTCGAGCCCTGGTCTGGGAAGATCCCACATGCCGCAGAACAAATAAGCCTGCGCGCCACAACTACTGAGCCTGCACCCTAGAGCCTGCAAGCCACAACTTCTGAAGCCCGCACACCTAGAGCCTGCGCTCCGCAGCAAGAGAAGCCACTGTAGTGAGAAACCCACACACCGTAACGAAGAGTAGCCCCCACTCACTGCAACTAAAGAAAGCCTGCACGCAGCAACAAAGACCCAACACAGCCAAAAACTAAATACATAAAAAATAAATAAATTTTAAAAAATAAAATAAAAAATAGAAAGGAAAGTAATGAATGTGGTTTGGGACACAATGAATTAGAGGTGTTAGAGATCTCGCAAGGCTAGAAGACAAGGATCAGTAACAGGAAAGAATATGAAGCCTTACAACCACAGATGCAAGAAATAATCACTGAGATAACACAAAACCTGGGTTAACAGTTTTAATTTCACTACATTTTCATAGTGTAATCTGTCTGAGTTTTATTTTCCTCATGTGTAAAATGGAAATAATACCCACTTCTTGGGGTAGTTGAAAGAACAATGTGAGGCCACACATGGAAAGTGGGCTCACAGTGTTTGCCTCACAAGGGAGACCCTTAATAAATGCAAGTTTCTTTCCCTCCTCCTACTGTTTCCAGCTGCCTGAGATTTTACAACCAATCTATACAGCCACAGGGGGAAGATATGGACCAAGTGTTGCTTGACACGGTCTACTCTCTATCTGGGAGTTAAGCACAGCGTAGTGGTCAAAGCAAGACTGACAGCCCAGACATTAATCACAAAGATGAAGGCAACCTCACCAATGAGGTCTTTACATTCTCATAAATATGCCATATCTTTAACGGAGATGTATAGCTTCAATGTATTCTGGAGGAAAAAAGGTAGATCACTAGAGCGTATTCCCCTACGTGAATGTCGAGAAGAATGCTGACTTGACCAGTAAGCCACCTCTCTTCCGGCGTATCAACTGGAGTTTCTGTATTCCTGTGTATGAGCCCTTTAACTCTCATAATCAGCTGATTTAACAAATGCTGTATTGACTGTCTACTGGGAGTAGATTCTTTAAGGAAGAAATAACGATTTATATTTCAAATTTTCATATGTTACATAATGTTTGGTTTCATACTAAGAAACAAGTTGCAGATGTTGCTTTTCTCAGAAAAGTAATCAATGTCAGTTTATGACCCTTATGAGTTTGTTTGGTTTTTATTTGAGAACATGGAAGATTTTATCTGAAATCAGTGAACTGTCTTGGTGTTTGTTATTTTGTACTCTTTCCTGACCAGTTACGAAAATTGCTTGAAATGTCACATAAAGACAAAGAATTCAGGCATGTGATGGATATTGACTTGTACATTTTTCACTAACGTTTGCTGACCTTTTAGGTCAATATGTTTTGAAATTTACTTAACAAATCAATATAATTTATTTCAGTTTAGATCTAAATTGTTTTAAACTTCCGGAGTTTTCCCTTTTTTATGAATTCAAAACTACTGCCAGAGTTCATTAACGTATGCGTTAAAAACTGGTTTCTTTGGGAATTAGAAGTGTCCTGCATATTTTTTCAAAATAATAGAAGCATATTTAAAATGACCCTTTGTCTTTCACCCTTTCATCTCATATGCCCTTATTTCCTTTAAAGAGCTATAATGTCTAGAAAGCTGTACAAACAATTAAGCTAAATCATTCTGTAAGCAGTTCTATGAAATGCAAGAGTGATTTTTTTCTTAAAGTCCAAATGTGTAACTCAGCTTACATGAGCATATAAGCATATTTTGCTTAAATTACATTCCCATCTGACAATATTAATTTCATCACGGAAGCTTAGTATAAAATTAAGTATAGCTATCATTTATGTTATTTCATCTTCCCCTTCCATTGAAGCATCAATGAGAATTCATCAACTGAAGGGCATGATTCACATTTTAACAACAATAATAAAGAAAATAACCCAAACTATGTTTTTTTCCCTCCTACTAGAATTCCGTGACTAAAGACTTATCTATTAATGTCATCTGAAATATAATAATATATTTTGAAGATCAGGGGAAACGCTCCCAATGGATATAATGAGAGCACATCTAGTTATATTCTCCTGCTGACAAAGAACATTTCAGTTTCATTGACTTCTGTGAATAACCTCCTGTGATTGTTTAAGAAACAAGTTCCAAGAAAGAATCTGAACAAGTATCCAAATGCCATCCTATTGAGCATGAAGACAAGGATATCTGCTCTCATTCACTCACCAATTCCAGAGCACTAAGATTTGCAAAGAAAATAACCTCCACACTTCAGAAATCTTCTCCCCAGCCCAGCTCCCCATGAAAGCTCACTCTTGGCAATGGATGACATCCTTCTAGGGATTGGCCATAGGGTTTTATCCAGGTGGCAGGAAGCAACAGCAAAGCAGTTAATGACGTCACATACTTCCAATATCCAACTAAGGTGAGAGAATCCTTGAAATGACAGATTTTGTGAAGTGTGCACAAATATAGACAGTTGAAAGGAAATTAATTTCCATATCCTCAACTTCCATTTGTGTTTTTCCCTAAAGCTGATCTGCCTGAGAACTGAGGAAGGATTATCTTGGTTCTCCCCTTTCACAATGACCAGGATTCCCACTTCAGGAACAAATGTTCTCCCTCTCACCCACTGTGAATTGAACTGTAGTATAAAAACCCCCAGGACGCCAAAGAACAAGGAAATTTCAATCATTGCTGTAGGCGCGGCCTCCTTTGATCATCGTACTCATCAGACGGTAGTATGGGGAGGCGGAAATGAAGACAATTTTCCTTTAACAGTCTCACCTCTTTGCCCCCTAATTAGTGGCAAAGGATGCAGTACTTCTGAAGGAGGGTGGATGGGAAAGTAAAGGCAAAGCATGTGGGTTAAAACTGAAAGAGTGTCACTTTATTCCTCCTAGTTAACAACACGTGGCAAGATTCCCAAGCCTTGGCTTCTTAGATTAGTCAGTATTTGTAAAACAAAACAAAAAGTATGCTTGAAGACACTAATCTGCTGTAAATCCAGCCTCTCTGTATTTTCACCATTCTTAGTAATAACAGCGTTTGATGTCAAGATGTCAATCAGATCAGACACTTGTGCCCCATCTCCATCCTCCAGGCCCACCCGTGCCCTGAATCCAACCAGCTGCACACATCTGTGGAACACCAGCAGCACTTCATCTCTTTTACTTTCTACCCCCAAGTCTCTCTGCTGCTGCCACCAGGTGGAACACCCACGTTTGACACATGCACAGACTGGAAAGGGAGATAGTTAATATCCCATGAGGTGACCTTTGCCCCATGGGAACAGGAACCGGAGGATGAAAACTCCTCTAACATATCCCTTGGGAGGACAATGTAGAGGCGCATTTCACACGACTGCTTGAAGGGTCCTTAGTGGGAATGAGCTGCAACTGCCCCCAGTGGTGACCCAGCTCAACAAACTACCCTTGGATTGGTGTTTCTGCCTTCTGTCTCTCAATCCTTCCTCTCTCCCACTTCCATTCCTCGGGATCACTTCTCAAAATAAGCCTCTTGCACGCAGGCTCTACTGATGAAAGAAGCCTGGGTCAGAATGTCTCAGTGCTTTGCCTATTTTGCATGATTCCAGAAGAGGTAAAATTTTCCATGATTATTTCAGTAAAATGATAGTATATCTTTGAGTAAAAGAGATCTATGGGTAATAGGTAAGTTAATGTCATATTTTCTTATATTAATTTACCCAGGTAGAAGAAACATTTTCATTAACTGTTGCCCAACCGTTAAATACTGTAAATACAAACTCATTTTTAACTTTGGCACAAGTCTCCCACTTGCCTGCATTTGCCTATGTTCATTTGTTACATGTATTTTGGGGCTGAAGATTAAAATAAAGAGATTATTTTATAGATTTTTACCCTAAATCATGCACTTAGCAATAATAGTTAATTCATCTCTCTTTTTAAAATGTATTTATTTATTTATTTTTCTATTTATTTATTTGTTTGTTTGTTTGTTTTGGCTGTGCTGGGTCTTAGTTGTGGCATGCGGGATCTTTGTTGCAGCATGCAGACTCTTAGTTGCAGCGTGCGGACTCTTAGTTGTGGCATCCAGACTCTTAGTTTCGGCATGCATGCGGTATCTAGTTCCCCGACATGGGATTGATCCCGGGCCCCCCTGCATTGGGAGCGCAAAGTCTTACCCACTGGACCACCTGAGAAGTCCCAATTCATCTCTCTTTTGATGCATCTTTTAATTTAATATATCATTTATATGCCCTAAAATTAACAGTGGCCATATAGTTTTTTTGTCAATTTTTATAAAAATGCAAATCTGTAGGCTTAAAAACAGACCATCCTCTTATATGCAAATGTGAGACAAAATGTTTCTAAAATGTATTTTTGGATATAATATCTTAAACCCTAGAAAACCAACTTCATTTAATTTGAATTGCTTCCTCTTTTGCAAATTCAAATCTCTTCCAATTCTGTCGAATATATTAGTTATAAAAACATCATGTTTCATCATAAAATAAAATTAGAATTTATTTATATATAATAATTCTCAAGTATCATAACTTTTAAAGACTTTGTGATGACTTCCTAGACAGTTTAAATTTGGCATTAATATATAGATCTGTGTTCAGAAATAATGGGTAAATTCCTAAAATACGTAAGTCTAATTATTCAAGGTTATTTTTAAACCCAGTTTCATGTAATTTTAGCTCCATAAACAAGGGACCTCTAAGTTAAAGATTAATAGGAATCAGAGCTGATACATTTCTTTTTAATATACTTCCCAGATATTGAGAAATTAAATTTTAATGACTGGGTAGCAAATGCTTTTGCAAATCAGATGGTTCCAATTCATGCCTTTTACAAAATTAAATGGCCATTATGAAGTCACCAGCTGCTAAATAATTTAAAATATTTTTTATTATAGATTACTACATTCTTTTGGCATGCAACTTGGAAGAACTTCAAATAACTAAATGATATTCTTATATCAAAATTCCTTCCATTACCACCAACTTTTGTGAGCAAGTTTTCTCGGTACCTACATCTAGATTAAGAAAGAAAGAAGGGGGGCGGTGGAGGGAGAAAGAGGTCGGGGGAGGGGAAGAGAGGGGAGAGGACAAGAGGGAGAGAAACTTGAAGTTGAACTCTGTCACATTCTACTGGTAAATAATATTCATCTGTAGATTCATAAACTGATTGGGAAAAAAGCCAGCTTTATCCCCAATAGCAGATGTATTTTCAAGAGACTTTACATTTTATATTTAATAATTACCAAATTTTATAATATATTTATATTCTTCTGATCAATTTAACATAACTAATAATTTTATAGATAATTTAATGCATAAAATATTGTTAGCATTTACAGACTTACCAACAAGGACAATGAAAATGCTTTAATTTAAATGTATAGGCATACTTCTATGGTCATAGCAGAGTGCCTCCAGGAAGCAATTTTAAAGTTCCAGGCAGGAGATAATTAGCTCTCAGACTGGTGTGGCTTTAATCTTAGAAAAAAAAGGACAAAGCTCAGACTTTTCCAAAACGAACCTGAAAGTACAATGACTTACAAGACATGAGAAATGAGATTGAGGAATGAATCAAAGAAGACTCAGAAATTTTGAGTCCAGTTGTCTGTAAGAATAGGAATGGTGGTGACGAGATTATGCTTAGGCCATTGCTTTTATGAAGCTAATCCCGTAAGGAAGGTCAAAGAGTAGTGAGTGTTCCACACCTGCTTAAAGTTGGAGATGTAACAGGAGGTGATGACGAAAGCTCAGCCTCTCTGTACACCAGTGCCAAATCGAATTTCAGTGATAGAGTTTTGGGTGAAGTAGAAAAGAATAGCTTTATTGCTTTGCCAGGCAAAGGGGGACACAGTGGGCTCCTGCCCTCAAAAACTATATGTCCCAACCAGGGAAGTTTGGTGAGGAGTTTTATGGCAATGGTTCAAGGGTCGGGTTGCTGACAAGATTAGGGTGTGTGCAGGCTCTCCTGAATCTTGATGAGCTTCTCTGGGCCCTTTAATCTTGCCTCAGGTAGTTTCTTGGCTGCTCCTCCCTTGATTAGCAACTGTTCAAATCTGCCCTTTGGAACTCAGGGAAGGTCATGGGGACTGGAGTCTTCCCTAAGAGAAATGGGGGACAGAAAAAGGCCTTTGTGTCCAGGAGCCCCACAAGGCCCCACTCGGTTCCACTGGGCACTGGCAGTCAAGGAGGTAAAGCAGGGCCTGGATGAGCTTCAAATCACCTGCTATTACGTTCTTTCTCCAAGCACTTAAATAATCTTGAACCGGCCTAGCAGCTAGGCTCCGTCTACACAAAATAGTCATCTCTACATTGGCTTTATTAATGGCCTTTGACATCATTTTAATTTGAAAGATCATTATGATTTTATTCCTGCCTTTCACAATATTCATTGACTAAAAGCTTAAGCAGTAACTGTGCCCAGTTTTCTCAGGAATCCTGCAGCTTCACTGTTCTGAAGAAAAGGTGCCAGTTTTGCTAAATCTGCTAGTTTGCGTAAAGCCCTTCCCCAAGAGTTAAAATGCTAAGTCACACCCACTTCTCTGCTTTTAGAAGTGACTCATTCTTCAACTCCAGACCTGAGAAGTTGAGGCTTTTTGCAAAATGTAATGCTTTTAAATGTATTTTTCACTAGATGTGTACATTTCTCTGGATAATGGTATAACCACATGACTCAAGTTTGTGATGCATTTTTTGCTTCTCCCCAGTGACGTCTGCTTATAACCAACTTCTAAATATTGTTTTACTGTCAAACATTTATTTTGAGTGACACAACAGCATTTTAATTTCACTTTGAAAAACTATGTTAAAATTAAAATACTAAGATGGGCCGGTACAACTTTGACACTTCAGCTGCTATAGTTTCATGTTTTTGTTGTTCTTGTCGTTGTTATTTTTAAGAAAACTGCATCTCATAGAACACGTAATGGTCCATATTTCCATCTGCTTTTTTTCTTTGAATTTTATTTTATTTATTTTTTATACGGCAGGTTCTTGTTAGTTATCTATTTTATACATATTAGTGTATACATGTCAATCCCAATCGCCCAATTCATCCCACCACTACCACCCACCCCCCGCCACTTTCCCCCCTTGGTGTCCATACGTTTGTTCTCTACATCTGTGTCTCTATTTCTGCCTTGCAAACTGGTTCATCTGTACCATTTTTGTAGGTTCCACATGTATGCGTTAATATACAATATTTGTTTTTCTCTTTCTGACTTACTTCACTCTGTATGACAGTCTCTAGTTCCATCCACACCTCTACAAATGACCCAATTTCATTCCTTTTTATGGCTGAGTAATATTCCATTGTATATATGTACCACTTCTTCTTTATCCATCTTTCTGTCATTGGGCATTTAGGTTACTTCCATGACCTGGCTATTGTAAATAGTGCTGCAATGAACATTGGGGTGCATGTGTCTTTTTGAATTATGGTTTTCTCTGGGTATATGCCCAATAGTGGGATTGCAGGGTCATATGGTAATTCAATTTTTAGTTTTTTAAGGAATCTCCATACTGTTCTCCATAGTGTCTGTATAAATTTACATTCCCACCAACAGTGCAAGAGGGTTCCCTTTTCTCTACACCCTCTCCAGCATTTGTTGGTTGTAGATTTTCTGATGATGCCTATTCTAATTGGTGTGAGGTGATACCTCATTGTAGTTTTGATTTGCATTTCTCTAATAATTAGTGATGTTGAGCAGCTTTTCATGTGCTTCTTGGCCATCTGTATGTCTTCTTTGGAGAAATGTCTATTTAGGTATTCTGCCCATTTTTGGATTGGGTTGTTTGTTTTTTTAATATTGAGCTGCATGAGCTGTTTACATATTTTGGAAATTAATCCTTTGTCTGTTGACTCATTTGCAAATATTTTCTCTCATTCTGAGGGTTGTCTTTTCCTCTTGTTTGTAGTTAGTTTCCTTTACTTTGCAAAAGCTTTTAAGTTTCATTAGGTCCCATTTCTTTATTTTTGGTTTTATTTCCATTACTCTAGGAGGTGGATCAAAAAAGATCTTGCTGTGATTTATGTCAAAAAGTGTTCTTCTTATGTTTTCCTCTAAGAGTTTTATAGTGTCCGGTCTTACATTTAGGTCTCTAATCCATTTTGAGTTTCTTTTTGTTTATTTAGGGAGTGTTCTAATTTCATTCTTTTACATGTAGCTGTCCAGTTTTCCCAGCACCACTTATTGAAGAGACTGTCTTTTCTCCATTGTATATCCTTGCCTCCTTCGTCATAGATTAGTTGACCATAGGTGTGTGGGTTTATCTCTGGGCTTTCTATCCTTTTCCACTGATCTATATTTCTGTTTTTGTGCCAGTACCATATTGTCTTGATTACTGTAGCTTTGTAGTATAGTCTGAAGTCAGGGAGTCTGATTCCTCCAACTCCATTTTTTTCCCTCAAGACTCCTTTGGTTATTTTGGGTCCTTTGTGTCTCCATACAAATTTTAAGATTTTTTTGTTCTAGTTCTTTAAAAAAAATGCCACTGGTAATTTGATAGGGATTGCATTGAATCTGTAGATTGCTTTGGGAAGTATAGTCACCTTCACAATATTGATTCTTCCAATCCAAGACCATGGTATATCTCTCCATCTGTTTGTGTCATCTTTGATTTCTTCCATCAGTGTCTTATAGTTTTCTGAGTACAGGTCTTTTATCTTCTTAGGTTCATTTCTAGGTATTTTATTCTTTTTGTTGCAATGGTGAATGAGATTGTTCCCTTAATTTCTCTTTCTGATCTTTCATTGTTAGTGTATAGGAATGCAAGAGATTTCTGGGCATTAATTTTGTATCCTGAAACTTTACCAAATTCATCAATTAGTTCTAGTAGTTTTCTGGTGGCAGTTTTAGGATTCTCTATGTATAGCATCATGTCATCTGCAAACAGTGATAGTTTTACTTCTTCTTTTCCAATTTGTATTCCTTTTATTTCTTTTTCTTGTCTGATTGCCGTGGCTAGGACTTCCAAAACTGTGTTGAATAATAGTGGCAAGAGTGGACATCCTTGTCTTGTTCCTGATCTTGGAGGAAATGCTTTCAGTTTTTCACCATTGAGAAAGATGTTTGCTGTGGGTTTGTAGTATATGGCTTTTATTATGTTGAGGTAGATTCCCTCTATGCCCACTTTCTGGAGAGTTTTTATCATAAATGGGTCTTGAATTTTGTCAAAAGCTTTTTCTGCATCTACTGAGATCATCATATGGTTTTTATTCTTCAATTTGTTAATATGGTGTATCACATTGATTGATTTATGTATATTGAAGAATCCTTGCATCTCTGGGATAAATCCCACTTGATCATGGTGTATGATCCTTTTAATGTGTTGCTGGATTCTGTTTGCTAGTATTTTGTTGAGGATTTTTGCATCTATATTCATCAGTGATATTGGTCTGTAATTTTCTTTTTTTGTAGTATCTTTGTCTGGTTTTGGTATCAGGGTGATGGTGGCCTCGTAGAATGAGTTTGGGAGTGTTCCTTCTTCAGAAATTTTTTGGAAGAGTTTGAGAAGGATGGGTGTTAGCTCTTCTCTAAATGTTTGATAGAATTCACCTGTGAAGCCATCTGGTCCTGGACTTTTGTTTGTTGGAAGACTTTTAATCACAGTTTCAATTTCAGTGCTTGTGATTGGTCTGTTCATATTTTCTATTTCTTCCTGGTTCAGTCTTGGAAGGTTATACCTTTCTAAGAATTTGTCCATTTCTTCCAGGTTGTCCATTTTATTGGCATAGATTTGCTTCTAGTAGTCTCTTATGATGCTTTGTATTTCTGTGGTGTCCTTTGTAACTTCTCCTTTTTCTTTTCTAATTTTATTGATTTGAGTCCTCTCCCTCTTTTTCTTGATGAGTCTGGCAAAAGGTTTCTCATTTTTTTTAATCTTCTCAAAGAACCAGCTTTTAGTTTTATGATGTTTGCTATTGTTTTCTTTGTTTCTATTTCATTTATTTCTGCTCTGATCTTTATGATTTCTTTCCTTCTGCTAACTTTGGGTTTTGTTTGTTCTTCTTTCTCTAGTTCCTTTAGGTGTAAGATTAGGTTGTTTATTTGAGATTTTTCTTGTTTCTTGAGGTAGGCTTGTATTGCTATAAACGTCCCTCTTAGAACTGCTTTTGCTGCATCCCATAGGTTTTGGATCGTAGTGTTTTCATTGTCATTTGTCTCTAGGTATTTTTTGATTTCCTCTTTGATTTCTTCAGTGATCTCTTGGTTATTTAGTAATGTATTGTTTAACCTCCATGTGTTTGTGTTTGTTACATTTTTTCCCCTGTAATTGATTTCTAATCTCAGAGCGTTGTGTTTGGAGAAGATATTTGATATGATTTCAGTTTTCTTAAATTTACCGAGGCTTGATTTGTAACCCAAGATATGATCTATCCTGGAGAATGTTCCATGTGCACTTGAGAAGAAAGTGTAACCTGCTGTTTTTGGATGGAATGTCCTATAAATATCAATTAAATCTATGTGGTCTACTGTGTCATTTAAAGCTTGTGTTTCCTTATTAATTTTCTGTCTGGATGATCTGTCCATTGGTGTAAGTGAGGTGTTAAAGTCCCCCACTATTATTGTGTTACTTACCATTTCCTCTTTTAGAGCTGTTACAGTTGCCTTAAGTATTGAGGTTCTCCTATGTTGGGTGCATATATATTGATAATTGTTATATCTTCTTCTTGGATTGATCCCTTGATCATTATGTAGTGTCCTTCCTTGTCTCTTGTAACATTCTTTATTTTAAAGTCTATGTTAAAGTCTATTTTATCTGATATGAGTATTGCTACTCCAGCTTTCTTCTGATTTCCATTTGCATGGAATATCTTTTTCCATCCCCTCACTTTCAGTCTGTATGTGTCCCTAGGTCTGAAGTGGGTCTCTTGTAGACAGCATATATACGGGTCTTGTTTTTGTATCCATTCAGCGAGCCTGTGTCTTTTGGTTGGAGCATTTAATCTATTCACGTTTAAGGTAATTATCAATATGTATATTCCTATTACCATTTTCTTAATCGTTATGGGTCTATTTTTGTAGGTCCTTTTCTTCTCTTGTGTTTCCCTCTTGCAGAAGTTCCTTTAGCATTTGTTGTAGAGCTGGTTTGGTGGTGCTGAATTCTCTTAGCTTTTGCTTGTCTGTAAAGCTTTTGATTTCTCCATCAAATCTGAATGAGATCCTTGCCGGGCAGAGTAATCTTGGTTGTAGGTTCTTCCTTTTCATCACTTTAAATATATCATGCCACTCCCTTCTGGCTTGTAGAGTTTCTGCTGAGAAATCAGCTGTTAACCTTATGGGAGTTCTCTTGTATGTTATTTGTCATTTTTCCCTTGTTGCTTTCAATAATTTGTCTTTAATTTTTGCCAATTTGGTTACTATGTGTCTCGGCGTGTTTCTCCTTGGGTTTATCCTGCCTGGGACTCTCTGTGCTTCCTGGACTTGGGTGGCTATATCCTTTCTCATGTTAGGGACGTTTTTGACTATAATCTCTTCAAATATTTTCTCTGGCCCTTTCTCTCTCTCTTCTCCTTCTGGGAACCCTGTAATGCGAATGTTGTTGCATTAAATGTTGTCCCAGAGGTCTCTTAGGCTGTCTTCATTTCTTTTCATTCTTTTTCCTTTATTCTGCTTCACGGCCATGAATTTCACCATTATGTCTTCCAGGTCACTTATCCGTTCTTCTGCCTCAGTTATTCTGCTATTGATTCCTTCTAGTGTATTTTTCATTTCAGTTATTGTATTGTTCATCTCTGTTTGTTTGTTCTTTAATTCTTCTAGGTGTTTGTTCCTTAATTCTTCTAGGTCTTTGTTAAACATTACCTGCATCTTCTCGATCTTTGCCTCCATTGTTTTTCTGAGGTCCTGGATCATCTTCACTATCATTATTCTGAATTCTTTTTCTGGAAGGTTGCCCATGTCCACTTCATTTAGTTGTTTTTCTGGAGTTTTATCTTGTTCCTTCATCTGGTACAAAGTCCTCTGCCTTTTCATTTTGTCTATCTTTCTGTGAATGTGGTTTTCCTTCCACGGGCTGCAGAATTGTAGTTCTTCTTGCTCCTGCAGTCTGCCCTCTGGTGGATGAGGCTATGTAAGAGGCTTGTGCAAGCTTCCTGATGGGAGGGACTGGTCTCATCTGCTTTTAATAGCCAACTTTTCCACGTTGCAAGTTCTATTTCATACATCTGTCAGCTTGACAATAGGTTAAGGTTCTAGCCATAATTGTTTACTGGCTTTATTACAGGAAACACTTAATGCTGACCCACGAAATTGTGCTAACCTCTGCCTCTACCAAGCTCCACATCTTACAGTTCTTTAAGTACACTGCCACTAGTGAGAAAGATCATTTTGCTCCTTTTTTATTTCAAATTCAGAAAAATATATATCGTTCTTTGTTATTATTGTCTCACATGTTTCATTTTTCTTTCACATTCCCTTTGACCATGCTTTGCTTTGGAATCTTTATTCCATTTAATTAATTCAGTTAATAGCACCTCCATGTCTATTTCTTCTATCATCTAATGTAACTTCATTCCTCTCCAATTACCACATATATTTTCATCTATCAATCACTGATCTTCATCAAGGAGAGAAGGAGAGAAAGGGGGGAGGGAGGAGGGGAGGAAAGGAACAGGGAGAAGGAAAAAGACCATCTACAATGAACATTGACAGTTATGCATTCCTCTCCATCCTTGGGCCACTCAAAGGCCCATTCAGATATATGCCCCTCAAATCAATTGTGCCTTATTTAGCCAAAGGCATTTACTGACAACATCCATCTATACACATATTTTTCTCTTTCTTATTGTTACAGAAGTGAGTTATGTCTTCCTGTGCATTAGACCAGAACTAATAGAAAGGTAATATTAAAAATTATTACTTTACCCTAAGGAAGTCCATCTTTCACAGAGTCTAGGGTAGGCTGAAGTCTTATTATATATAAAGAATAAAGCTTTGCATGGCCTTGCCAATGCTACAAAATGGTTTCTTGAGTTTTCAGAATTTTAGGAACGTAGAAGCAATCAAGCTGCATGAGTTGCCATTGTTCATATACATGGCTGACTCAAATATTGTTTTTTAAAAACCATGACTCTAAAAGTAATTTTCATGGAGATTATTGAAAATGATCATCTGAATTTAGCTTTTGGCAAAGAAAAAAAGATCTTTGGCCTTTTAATTTACATTGCATTTCAAATATCTTTAAAATTAATTTTAACTTTAGAATTTTAAATTTGCTTTTTAACATGTTATTCTAATATGTCATTTTAACCGTAACAATTTTTGAGATTAAATTTATTCTGTATTTCTGTACTGTTTTTTACACTAAGAATCATACCATCTTAAACACTCTTGCTAACTCATTCTATTTGTTTCTCTTTGGGGATCAGGAGAATTGATTTGTCTAGGAGCCAAGGACATTCAGTACAGATGATGGATTTTCAATGATGCACACACAAAGGCCAATCCACGCAAAATCATGAAATATTCAAACTTTATCTCTATTGCTTTAGCCTCTTCGTTTTGAATGTTTTTGAACATTTCTTCTAACTTTAAAAAGATCCCTCTTTCCCCTGCAAGTGCCCACTAACTTCATGCTAGTTCTGTGTTATAACTGCCTCTTGGAAGAATATTTGAGACCAGTCCATATTAGAGTATCATTGATTGTTTTCAAGGTATAGGCATGGGGGCAAGGGCTGTTCCAGTTGAACTGAAAGTTAATCTTTAAGCTGAAAGATTGAATTTTCTACATAAGAATTTCAGGTGTGCACATGAGAAAAGATGTTTCAGTGTAGAGGACTTTCCCATTCTTAAAGTCAACCTACATTTTCTAGGCCATTAGCCATTGGGCAGGCTGGTCCACACTGCACAGGATCCTACCACTTCTCTGGAAGATCCCAGCCTGCATACCTTGTGCCTTCTGATAAAATTGCTGGCGTTTGCCAACACTTGAAGACTTGGAATCACAAAGGAACTATTCATGAGGCTCTCTTTTCTTGCTGTCACTTATTTGTTCACTTCCCCCCCACCCCAAATTTACTGACCGCCTACCATGTGCCTGAATGGATACTAAGTACTATGAATACAACAGTGAATAAGAAGTAGTCCTGGGCCTTAAAGAAGATAAATCTAATGTGCAAGGTGGGGAAATGAGCAGCTGAATTACAATACAATAAGAAAGGCTTTGTAGAGGGGTCAGTATTATCCTTGGGAAGCACAAAAGAGTACCTAACCCACCTTTGGGAAGTCAAAGAGGGCTGCCTGAAGGAGGTGATGGCTCAGCTGAGCCCCAAAAGACCAATTAGGGTTAGCCAGGCAAAAAGGAGAAAGGAGAATATACTGAGAAAAGTGGGTGAGCAAAGGCTATGAGGTTGAAAGTAATCATGTTTCACTGGGAGAACTATTTCCAAAACAGAGAGTGAACAGGAAGGGGAGCAAAAGGAGAAGGGAACTGCAGGGGACATTAAGGCCCAGGTCTTAGAGGACTGTGTAAGCCACTCTGAGGAATTTAAACTTAACCCTGAGGCAATGGGAAACAATCGTAGGGTTTTCAACAGAAAAATGACATGAACAAATACATATTCTAGAAAGTCCATACTGGCAGCAGTGTGGAGATTAGATTAAAGATGGACAAAACTGGAGTCAGGGAGGCCATTTCGAAGGATGTAGCTGTGATGCAGGTCAGTGATACTGAGGGCCTGAGCTCAGGTGAGAAGCTGAGGTGGAGATGAGCAAATGGTGGTAGAATCCATAGGACTTGGTAACTGAGCAGATTGGATAGTGGTCAGGAAGAGAAGAACCAACAGTGACGAAGGTATAAAAGAATCACCCTTTGATATGAGAAGGCAAGAGAAAAAATCGTTTCCAGAGGGGCAATAATAAGTTCTGTTTGGGCCATGTCATGTTTGTGATTCCTAAAGAAAGTCTCCTGCATACCAGTGGGTGCCAATCGTATGGACTACAGTGAGATTGACCTCCCATGGAAGAGCAGGGCCCACACTGTCCAATTGTGTATGGTGGCCCTGGCTGGGGCTCAAGAGAGAGACTCTTGTGGAGATGAAGACTTGAGGGTCATCAGCATATAAACAGTATTTGAAGCTCAAGAGTAGATGAATTCCACCAACACCAAAGAAAGTGTGTACAAGAAGAAGCCCAAGGACACCAAGAAACACTGATATTTACAGAATAGACAAAAGAAGAGAAACCCACAAAAGAAAAGGAGAAAGGAACCAATAAAAACAGAGGAACACCAAGGAGAGAAGAGGTCACCGATGCCAAGAGGCACTTGCAATTTAGGTAAATTGCCACCAGGTGGAGTGTGGTCTCAGCATTTGAAATTCCTGCAAGTGTTAAAGCAGGGCAAACATAGGTTAGCATTTATATAGGTCATTTGGTTCACAACTTTTTGCAAACCTGTAGAAAGTGGAGGAACAGGAGTTCCACTGTATAATGTAGAGAAGAAAGCATTGAAAGAGAAGAAAGGAAACAAGGTTCTATCCCCACCTTTATGACTCTCTAGCAAGAAGACCTTAGGCAAATCTTTATCTCCCTGTCTTCAGTTTCCACACATTTAATATAAGGAAGTTGGGCTAGGTGTTTACATCCCTTCCAACTAATATTATAATAAAAGAAAATAATAATAACAAACATGTACACAGCACATATCTGGGCCTGATATTTCAGTAGGTGCTGGAGATACAAAAAAGGAATAGAACAAATTTAGTCCCTGTACTCATGGGCCTACTACCCTAGCAAGTTGGACATACTTATAAACTAACAGTCACAGCAATATGGAGAGTGCTATAACAGATAGACACACAGCTATGGGAGCACAGAGAAGAAGCTAACTGTTTTCCAGGCTTCATGAAGGAGGGCAATCTTGAATGACTTTTACAGCATAAGTAGGAATCTTCAAGAGATCGTGAGGAAAGGAATCTTATGCAGAAGATATAGAATGCGCAAAGGTCTAGAGGTATATAAGAGCACTGAGTTTTCGGTTCAATATGGCAGAATATAAGTTGTCTGGAGGGAAATAAATGCAACTGGAAAAGTGGACAAGACCGGAGAAGTCACTGCAGGTCTTATTTATTACAGTGATATGTTTGAACCTTGTTGAATTAACAAACACTTCCTGAGGGATTGCTCTGTACCAGGTACTGTTTGAAGTGCATTACAAATGTTAAGTCATTTAATTCTTGCAAAAGTCCTATGCGGTAAATGTCTCACTCGCTGCCCCCCCATTTTACAATGAGTAACAGACACAGAGATTAAGTAACATAATAGCCCTTGCATTAGTGTAAGCCTGTCAGGGATGCTTCTGGGGTTCCCACTAAGGTGCTCTGGCTCCCAGGTTTCTGCTCTTAACTGTAGGAACGTACAGTTGCTGTAGGAGACGTGAGCCAATGAAAGGATTTTCACCTGGAAACAATGACCTCAAATTGGCATTTTAGAACTGTCCTCTGGTGGGAGTGAAGAACTGGATTGGAGGGGGTGACATTGGAGGAAGGATGCTTTTGCCGGATTTCAGCTAAAATACATGTGCTGAGACTAAACAGTGAGAACTTTGAAAAGAGAGACTTAAGAGGTGTTTAGCAAGCATCCTTTCAAGGCTCGGTGACCAGCTGAAAGGAAAAGGGAAAAAGAGCAAGAGAAATCTAAAATGATGCCCAGGTTTCTGGCTTAGAGAACTGGGGGATTGATAGTGACCTTAAGTGAAATTGGGAAAAGAACAATTTGAGCATGCTGAGTAAGAAATATAATGGACCATTGGAAATATAAGGTCTGGAACTCGGGAAGAAAGTCTGAATGTAGATGGTGGTTGAATTGGAATAAGTAGAGTCCTCAGGGAAGAATGGGTAGAAGGAGAAAGGAACTAAAATCAGAACCTGAATGTTGAACAGGAGGAAGAAAGATTGGGGATGAGGGGTCTCTAAGGCTGGAGGAAGGCCAAATAAGAGTGTTTTCACTTTTTAAGTTATTTAATATTTTCCTTTGTGTTGAGATCAGAGTCTTGTGCTAGAATAGAGGTAAAAAAGCGTGGCATTACATGTCTGTAACTAGCCATGTCCTCTGCAGGCAGAAATCATATCCAATTCCTTTGTATATCATCGTGCCTGGAATAGAACAGCCCCTTCCTCAGCAAATACTTGGTAAATAAATCTTAATCTGTAGACTTTGATGTTCTAATACATTTAACTTTCTCTTATCTCTCTTCGGTACACAGCCCACCTTGGGAAAAGATCTCGTCCAGTTTTCCAAAACAGAAGGCCAACAATAAATTGATTCAGTTATGTTGAAATAGTTATTCTTAAATGCTCCTCAAATGAACACATTAACTGTGGGTCTACATCCTACATCGCCCCCTAAAAAAATCACAAAGCATCTCACTGCCCTTTGTTATGCAAAATTCAGACAGTAAGTTTTGGAAAGAGCGTATTCTCTTGGGTCAGGCAAATCTGATTTCAACCCACAGGTCCAGCAGGCCTAGCTTTCTGAACTTGGGCAAGTCATTTAATCTTGCTGTGCCTCAGTTTCCTCATCTGCAAAATGGTGATTATGATACTCTGTACAGTATAGGACTGCTGCAAAGATGACATACCCAGAACCCCTGCAAGTCGTTGCTCTCACAAAAGAGATGCTCGGAAGATATTAAATCTTTGGCAGTATTTGCAACCTCGACAATCATTTTCATTGTAAGAACATGACATTTGCAAAAAGTGCTCCCCGGAAGTTCAAGGCTTCCTCTGAGCCCAGTGGGCCTGCAACATTATCAAGAGCCACCAGGTGGTGTTGCTGTCTCTTAGGGGACCCTAGGTCGGGGGTTCTTACCATCAGGGTCAATAAACTTCCCAGTGCTAAGTAAGCACCAAGTTCTGTTTCCAGTATGCTTCTTTCCACAGCATTATAACCTTACTAAAATAGCAGTCTCTACAGACTAAGCACGAATGTGAGCATTTAACTGTAAAAAAAAATTATATATATATTATTTGAGAAAAGACTTAATGAAAAACAGCTACTTCAGTACACATCACATAACTTCCTGACTCCCTTAAACTGTTTTTAATGATTTCTTAAACTTAAGCTCACCTTGGTTTTAATTCCCTCACATTAATTTCGATTCATTCTTATGTGGGCAGAGGCTAATCGCCTCTGGACTGTGCTTAACCATAGAATTTGGCAAAGCGCTCCGTGGAAAAAGCCCTCGGTCCTTTTCACCTGCTGGGGGATTAAATCTCCTCATTAAGAGGCTTAGGCGAGCCACTTCAGCCAGTACTTACAAGAAAATCTGGCCTCTAGATGCCATTTCAGAGCTTGGCCCTCTTCCTGCTGCCTGTCTTTGTACACATTGAAACAGAAAATGCTCACTGGGTTCTCCAAGCCCCGTGGCCCTTGATTTCTAATCAAAACCCGGTTACCAGGGTTACCCCGGCCCCTGCGCAGGCTCCCTGACTCTGTGCTTGCCACCAATGCCACTTGGCAAGGCCACTCTGCTTTCTCCTGGCTGCTCACACAGGGTCCGGTTTGGGATGTCCTGTGTGCTGCAGCTCCAGGGACCCTGTGCCCGCTGAAGCCCTCTGTTTATAGATGTCAAACATGTCCTGTTTGTCTTCGCAACTTTTACGCAATTTTGAAGGCTAAAAACAAAGAATGTTTAAAAGAAGTTTTAGCACCATCATTGTTCTAAGGGCAGTGAAACTACTCTGTGGGATACTACAGTGGTACATACATGTTATTTTACATTTGTCCAACCCATAAAATGTAAAACACCAAGAGTGAACCCTAAAGTAAACTATGGCCTTTGGGTGATAATGATGTGTCAATGTAGGTTCATTAAGTGTAACAGATGTACCACTTTGGTGAGGGATGATGATAGAGAGAGAGGTTGGGGGGGAGGGGTATATGGGAAATCTCTATATTTTCCACTCAATTTTGCTGTTAACCTAAAACTGTTCTAAAAATCAGTCTTTTTTTTTTTTTTAAGTGTCATTGCTATGACCATTTTTACCCTGTAATGTAGATCCTTATCGCCTCCACAAAAAAGGGAACAGGGGGTGCGCTCTTGTGATTATCAGACCATTATTAGGCACTTACCTTGTGCTGGTGACTGTGCTATGGGAACATGGGTGACTCTACAGACCCAGCTCCTGCCCTCGGGAATCCTGCAGTTGAAAGAAGAGGAAAGTAAGTTAAACTAAGCCACCTAACTAAGCACTTAATTTCACGGTAAATGCAGAGAAGGTGCTAGGAGAGTGTTTCCCTGGGGGGCAGCTGGAAAGGGCTGTTTCTCTTCCCTTGGCAAATATTCATGTGCCTCCTTCAACACCGACATGCTGAGTAGTTGGCAGTTAGTGCAGTTGAGTAGTTGAGTTAGTACAGCTGTGTCAGTCCCTCACCCCTTCCTCCACCTATTCTCAATCGTGGCCTTTAAGATCCACATAGCAGAAGAGTTACTGCTGTGACACATGTGCTGCCCTCAGCTGGGCCTCTCCAAAAAAGGAGTGCTGCAGCTCCAAAAGCATCCAGAATCACCTCATACCTGTTAGGTTGGCTAGTATCAAAAAAATAGAAAAGTACAAGTGTTAGCAAGAATGTGGAGAAATTAGAACCCCTGTGTACTGTTGGTGGGAATGCAAAATGACTCAGCGCTATAGAAAATAGTATGGCAGTTTCTCAAACAAATAAAAATATAGTTACCATATGATCCAACTATTCCACTTCTGGGTATACTCCTGAAAGGATTGAAAACAGGTCTCAAAGAAATATGTGTACACCCATGTTCATAGCAGCATTATTCAGAATAGCTAAAACATGAAAGCAATCCAAGTATCCATCAATGGGTGAATAGATAAGCAAAATATGGTATATATATACAATGGAATATTATTCAGCCTTAAAAAGGAAGGAAATTCTGAGAAAGGCATTATGCTAAGTGAAATAAGCCAGTCACAAAAAGACAAATACTGTATGATTCTATTTATATGAGGTACCTAGAATAGTCAAATTCATAGAGTCAAAAAGAATGGTGGGACTTCCCTGGTGGCACAGTGGTTAAGAATCCCCCTGCCAACACAGGGGACACAGGTTCGATCCCTGGTCCTGGAGGATCCTACATGCCGCGGAGCAACTAAGCCCGTGAGCCACAACTACTGAGCCCGCGTGCCACAACTACTGAAGCCCATGCGCCTAGAGCCCACGTTCCGCAACAAGAGAAGCCACCGCAATGAGAAGCCCGCACACCGCAACGAAGGGTAGCCCCTGCTCGCCTCAACTAGAGAAAGCCCATGTGCAGCAACGAAGACCCAATGCAGCCAAAAATACATAAATTAAATAAGATAAATTAAAAAAAAAAAGAATGGTGATTGTCAGGGGCTGTGAGGAGGAAGAATAGGGAGTTATTGTTTAATGCACATAAAGCATAATTTTGAAAGATTAAGAGTTCTGGAGATGGATGATGGTAATGGTTGTACAAAAATATGAATGTAGTTAATACTTCTGAATTGTACATTTTTAAATGGTTAAGATAGTAAATTTTATATTACCGTATTTTACAATAAAAAAAAATTGGGAAAAAAATAGCATCCATATGGCAAGACATTACAACCTCCCTTAGCTGCCTTCAAGGTTCTAACTACTTACCCACAAGCCAGTGATGGAAAACTGTGAAACCAGGGGGATGGTGACCAGGTTCTTTTTCTCCTCTATTCATTCTCTGCCTCTCCTTTTCTCCTGCCTTTCCCAAAATAATTTTTGACTTGGAGTGTAACAGAGAAAGGGTATACACGTAGAGATATGTCAGATAATAGGAAATTGTATCTGGAGATTGTTTGCATCAGACTCAGCAATCTCCATCTTTTGAGAAGTCGGGGGTGTGGGAAAATGGAGACGCTCATCCATTGCTAGTGGGAGGTCCACCCATGGGACGTTTTCAGAGAGTGATCTGCCACCTTCCGACAAAAAATTGTTCGAAACTTTTGACCAAGCTATTATACTTCTGGAACGTTCTTTTAGAAATGCAAGTGGGCAAAGATATATACTTAAGGATGTCAATTGCAGCACTATCTAATACAACAAAAAGAAATAGAAAACCCAAACTTCCATTAATCAGAGAATGGTTAAATAAATTGTGGCTCAGCAATATGACGGAGTAGTATAAAAGTACTTGTCAAAAGAGCATAAATCATATAAACTAATGGAGAGAAGTCAATGATATAGAAAGTAAAAATAAGTTGCAGAACTATGTCTAGAATGATCTCATATTATTTAAAAACAAAATGTTCACATATGTGTTTGTATATTCATTTTTTAAAGTCTGGAAGGCCGTGCAAATCACTAAAAGTGGTTATGCCTAGGGAGGGAAATTTAGGAGAAAGGAACTTTTATTCTCTCTATAGGATATATTTCCATTTAGTTTGACTACTACTTATAGTGAGTATGTATCATTAAGGAGAAAAAATTTAAGAAAGAAAAAAATTTTTTTTAATTTTATCTGCTCCAAAACAGGGTAGTAATGGCAGACTCACCCCTAACATTGATTCTTGTTTCATGACAGTTCACAGTGTTTGATTTGAAACAGGCCTTTCTTTTCAGAGCCCCCTGTTTTCCCCTATACTTGGCATTCAATATAAAACAACTGTCTGGAAATCACAGAGATGGAAAGGTGGAAACAAATGCACAGGAGGAGATAGGAGATGGAAGATTAAGGACTTAACCCAAATAAAAAGCAGCCATCAAAATTATGTTCATGGAGAATTCACAATATGGTGAAATATATACATAATAAAAAATACAGAAATCACAGACATATAGTTAGCATGACCATAACTAGAAGGAAGAAATAAATGGCCTCCAAAAAGCCTCCAACAAGGATACTAGGGGAAAGTAAATCAAAATATTAACAATGATAGACTAGATGATGAGATGTTAGAGTTTTCATTTTTTTACATTCTACATTTTCGAAAATGTAGAATTACTTTTTTTTTCGAAAATATAGAATTCCTTTTTTTGTTCGAAAATGTAGAATTCCTTTTTTTTTTGAAACTGTAGAATTACTTTCTTTTTTAATAAATTTATTTATTTATTTATTTATTTATTTTTGGCTGTGTTGGGTCTTCATTTCTGTGTGAGGGCTTTCTCTAGTTGCGGCAAGTGGGGCCCACTCTTCATCGCGGTGCGCGGGTCTCTCACTGTCGTGGTCTCTTTTTGCGGAGCACAGGCTCCAGACGCGCAGGCTCAGTAGTTGTGGCTCACGGGCCCAGTTGCTCCGTGGCATGTGGGATCCTCCCAGACCAGGGCTCAAACCCGCGTCCCCTGCATCGGCAGGCAGACTCTCAACCACTGCACCACCAGGGGAGCCCCTAGAATTACTTTTTAAAAAATATTTATTTATTTATTTGGCTGTGTCGGTCTTAGTTGTGGCACGGGGCATCTTCGTTGCAGCATGAAGGATCTTTCGTTGCGGCGCAGGGGCTTCTCTCTAGATGTGGCGCGCGGGCTCGGTAGTTGCGGCATGCAGGCTTAGTTGCCCCACAGCGTGTGGGATTTAGTTCCCCGACCAGGGATCAAACCCACGTCGCCTGCATTGGACGGCAGATTCTTAACCACTGGACTACCAGGGAAGTCCCTAGAATGACTTTTATCATGTAAATAATCACACTTTTATTTCAGCTACATCTATCACTACCCTACAGTTTATCCTCCCAAAATACCACCATCACAGATAGTAGTACAGAGTATAGATACGCCTAGTTCTAAACTCATTTTCAAAGCCTGCGTGTCTTAATTCTGAGAAGCCCATCAGGTTTGGAGCCTTTCCTTCTCTCTGCAATAGGACAACTTGAAGATTCCATTATCTTCCTAAGGAATACAGTATGGGGAAGTAAATATCAATTAATCTGTGAGAGATATGAATCTGGGAGATATTATATAATATTCACTGAAAGTGTTTAGAACCTCAGTGTGAGAACCCGGGACACATTGTAGAGAGACTTTTTTGCTTAAATTTTCTTCATAAAGTTGAAGTGAGAAACTGTAAGAGTTTAACAAAATTTATCTCAGTCTCTCAAATCCCTTGCTTTGGATTTCCTGAATCTCTTTTGGCCAGAAGGCACTCACACCCTCTTGTTTTCTGGTGAGAATTTATGTTGGCCTGCTTTTCTTGGTTTGGTTTGTTTGCTAACAGTCACCAGCTGTGCAAGCTCCCTCTATAATTTCTTGTAACATTTTTTTTTAAACAATAGGGCCTCAAATGCAGGGTTTCATGATAAGGTCTCAAGTTCCACATAAAATGGAAAATTTTCAGTACCAAGGCATGCCAAGGAGGGGTGGGGCCGCTCCACTGCCTTTGACCCTTTGTAACCCCGAAAGAGGTCCTCTCATCCCTGCAAGTCAGGTTTCTCTGGAACTGTCACACACCCAAGAGGAGAGATGCTAGTTGTTTTCTAACTTTGAAATCTGCATGAGTTGAAGCAGCAGCTCTCCCTCATTTCTTCTTGAAAGCTTATCAAAATGGGACTTTGAACCCCTAATCACATCTTTTGATACTCACCAACTCATTTTATAAATAATCCCCTCTACATAGTCGACCTGAAGATCTATGGGTATATGGTTTGGTTGATGTTCCTTTATCTCATATAAGAAGTGCTAGACCCTTTCATCTAACTTTCTCCTCTTATTATCAGAGTTCAAAGTGTTGTCATTGCTGTTGGTTTGGCTTTGCTTTTTTTAAAAAAATATTTGACTTCTAGTAGCCCAAGGGAGGATGAGGGGAGAAATTATATTGACTGTGAGCCCTGAGCTTTACATAAATATAGTGTTTTTCAAGTCAATTTCTATCCAAAGTTCATGCTTTTTTGTTCTACCGTGTTGTTTCTGGCAATTTAATACAAGAGAAAACTAACATTCATTGAGCATCTATGATATGCCAGATGTGTTATAGAGATTAACTCATATAACCTTTCCAAAACATATTCCAATGGGAATAGCTATCCTCATTTTTATGAAAAAATAAATAAATAAATAAGGCTCAGAGAGGTTAAATATTTGCCTAACGTCACATGGTTTGCTGAGGACAGATCCAGGATTTAACCCCAAGTCTATCTCCAAAGCTCGCTTTCTATCTCATCATAGGTAGTGTTTTATGTGGAATCACTCACCAGAACAGCTCTATGAGCTACGTACCATGATCATTCCCATTTTATAGTGAAAAATCCAGCTTAGAGAAGTTAAGGAACTTGTCCACAAGTCCATTAAGTGTGCAAAAGAAGAGATTAAGACCCAGACAGTCCGACTTCGGCACTGTTAGTCACTTAATGGACTATCTCTCCAGAAACACTTTTAGAGACTCTCTAACGAAGACAAGGGAGAAATTTCCTTAGGCATGCAAGGCCCCAAATGGGATTTTAAAAAGAGAGAGAAAAGAAAAATAAACTTTCTGCTAAACTAGGATTGGTCACTAGGAATTTCTGGCTCCTCCACAAATGCATGGTACAAATTACTCATCGATATTTGCAGAAGTGTCCATTAGCACATGATGCGAATGTCTGATTCCTCTTCACTGTGGCACTAGTGAAACCTTGCAGCTTCAGAGGAAAAGGAGGAGGGTTCTGGAGCTGTGTAAATCAAGAAATTGTGCAATGAACCGTGTGGGTGGTGGTAAGGCTTTTAGCAGCCAGGCCTTCTGAGTCTTGAGATGAGCTTATTCATCCTCAGTGTTCTGGGTCAGGGGAGAGCTCCGTCAGATGAAGGAAGGAGCCATCCTTCATGTTCGAGGTCAGGGCCATTGACCCTCCATCAGGAGGGCATGACATTGGAATTACCGTTTCAGTAGTGGTGATGGATTTGCACATATCTCTGTGTGCATTCACAGGCTCCTCTGGCCCATTGTGAGCCATGACAAGGACCTCTGAGGGCACCGGGATTCAAGGGGCGCTGTTGTCATGACATATGACATTAGCAACATCCTTAGCTACCTCGGAGCCTAAGACCAAAAAAATGAGCAGGTTCCCGTGTAAACTTAAAGCCGGTGAATGTGTGACCTCATTTCTCTCTGGGGTTGTCTGGACAATTAAGGGACGAGATAAGAAACTATTATAAGAAGCTGTGTTTTTAATGTCAGCAGCAGCTCTTGTTTCCAGGAATGGGATAAAATACAGAGCCCAAGCAGAGGGTCCTGAGCCTAGCCTGAGACAAATTTTTTTTATGATATGTGTTAGATTTATATGCCTCCAACTTCTGCGCTTTATTACAAGGCCATCCAGCCTGAATGCCGTCACAGAGAGACAGAGGCAATATTTCCTCCTGGTGGGAGGCAAGGAGGAAGAAGAAGGGAGAGCAGCCTTACTATGAAAAGGAGCTATAATAAAGGCTGCTTTTCCCCACCACAAGTGGCCCTTCAAGAAGATGAGTAGTGAAGGGGAGCGGGCAAAGGGCTCGATGCCTATTTATCTAATAAAACCTGATTACAAGCCACAGGTGCACCAGCATATAAACTACCCTGGAGTCATCAGGAAGTTCTAAAGAAAGCGGCATCAAATTGCAAATGATATGACTTCCATCTAATGACAGATATTAATTATACAGGGAAGATTGCAGTAGGCCCATAAAATGGGTGTTTGCATCCTCATTATTCAGTACTTCATGCCATGATGATAGAGCAATAATGACAGAATAATAAACAAGCTTTTTATTTATTTATTTCCATCATGGAAAACTAGACTTTGAAAGTCAAATCACAAAGTTTGGAGGAAGTGGGTAAAAGACTTCCACAAAGGGCGAGTGGAGATGTCGGGGGCGGGGGGTGGTGAGAAGAGTAAGGAAGAGATCAACTAATTGACAGATGAAAAAAACAGACGTGTTTTTCTTTCTGATAAACATACTCCTAAAATTGTATCAGAATTAAAATGGCAATTTTCCCTTGCTGGTGACGGCAGCATTTTATCGATATGTTTTTAAATGTCCAAACCCTTCGAAAGAACAGTTCTTTGAGGTGATGTGGTGGGCTGAGGGGTGGGGAGGAATGTACCACACTGAGAAGGAACACATGAGGTCAGATGTCACGCACACAGCAGCACCTGTCGCCTCTATGATTGCTACCTGTCACCCATTCATGAGGTCCCCGTGAGGAGCAGAGCCAGGCTGAGCGGGATGACAAGTGGGTGGGAAAGAGCTGGAAGGACTGAGATTGTCTGCGAAGAGAAGTGAGGGCAGGAAGTGGTGGGTGGAAAGGAGAGAGGGATGCAGGAAAGAATGCAGGGAGTAAACACACCCACCAGCACGCGGGTGCCAAGGGACCGCGCAGATCCTTATCGCGACAGTTTAGTAAATAGCACCTCCTTATCGCGACAGTTTAGTAAATAGCACCTCGTAAAAATTAAGGGCAATTGGAGAAGAGGATGTGGAGAACTAGGGGGAGAGGAGTAGCAAAGATCGACTTACCTGGAATCCTAAAATAACCCTCTCGGAGCAAGCTCTGCCCAAAGTACCCTGTTTGGTTTAACCCAGCGTAACTCCCCATCCTCTTGCCAGCCGGCCAACCTCTTGCCTGCCTGCCTCTTCAGCATTTCTCAACGCTTTGAACCCTGCTCAGTTTAATGTTTTGATAGATGTATTTTTCAAAACATTGGCCAGTCTTGATGGCTATGACTCAACTCAACTTTTTTTTTTTTTTTCTTTTTGGTCCTAATGGAGAGCGTGAAGACACTTTTCCATCTCAAAGAAAAATAAAATGATCTGATTATTTACCCACTCTCCATTTTTCCTTGAATGCTGTCTCTGGAGACAAAGGCAAAGGAGTCCTGTTAGATGTTTGTAAGTTACATTATCTGCGTAACAGATCCAATCTCATCTAGTTCATCTGGTTAGTGATGTGAGCATGGAAAACCAAACTGGAAAAGGTAGATGAAGGATGAATGTGGAGAACCTTTTAAGTTAGATCCCACTAATTCAGAAATTGTGATAAATCTCAATTTGAGAAAATTCCCCTTTCATTTATTTTTTGAAAATGGCAGGCAAATTAATAATGTAAAAAAGAGTGGAAGAAAACTCTTCTTTATCTGCTGAAGCAAACAATACCTCATGTTGCCCAGATATCAACAACTAGGCATATTTAAGTCTCAAATGGGCAAACTGTAGCCTATTTTTCACAAACGCAGTCATGAAATAAACCAGTGGTAGACCATTTTTCTTTTTTAAAGTTTGGACCATCAATCTTTTATTTATAAAGCAAAACAAAAGTCAGGTTTGATAGAATTGTTTATTAATTTAAAAGCATACTCTTGATTTATATACAATATGTATGCTGCTGTGCTCTGAGATTAAATTTATTTTTAGCTTGTGGATATCTCATTCTGGAACCTGGGACACTATATCCCAAGGAACAAAATCAGTTTATTCAGGAGACTCCCAAGTTCCCTGACCTTCAGTTAGATGACTGCAGACTAAAAGACTTAATCATCCTCTGGAACACTCATTTTTACATTCCCATGGAGTATTTTCATGAAAACTGGTGTCAAGATGATTCAGGGTGATTTTATCTCCTGAGTAGGAAGAGGAACAACCAATAGGACAGAGGTGTGACACTACGACACCCCTTGCTCCATCTTCACACCTTAAATACCAAACATCAAAATCCTCCACATCACTGACCAAACTTGTCACTCCCTCTTTCTATCTAAATTGCCCAGTCATCCACTGACTTACTTAGAGTCTGGAAGATACTATGATGGTTACATGTGCCCCTGAGCTATCCCACATATGAGAAATCAAGAAGGGAAGCTGAGGTCCTATCTCTTCCCACAAAGTTTTTGCCTTGACTCATTCACTCACGTTCACTGATTCATTTGTTTTACGAACACTTACTGGGTACCATTATGTAAATGGTAATTAGAGAATAAAAGATTTAGACTCCTTTCCCCCTAAGACAAGTGTAGTCTGGAGTTTCTGGGTTTGGAGATAACAATTGAAGCAAGATGTGAACAGAGCAAGAATAACATAAGCCAGACAGCATGTAAGAAAGATGGAAAAACAGATATGCCTGTTTTCTATCATCTTTTTTATAAGGAAGTGAAATCAGGGAGAGCAGGAGAAAATTACTTCTCTATGGGGATAATTGATAAAGCCTTTAGAGAATACGGTGTTTGAGATGAATTTGCAAAATTGTTTTCAACTTGAGATAAAAGTGAGCTAGCTCTCCAAGTGAGAGTAACATGGAATTGACATAGGAAACTGGAAATATGGGGTGATGTTAAGACAGTGCTTTGCGATTTAGGTATGTAAAGGAAAATATTAGCCAGTGAGTTTGGAAAAGTATTCATTCAAGAGACATTTATCTTCCTCAAAAAGGATTAGACTAAAAAGTAATAATAATGAATATGATACACTAATAAGTGCAGCTAGCACTTATTGAACAATTAACTGTGTCCCAAGCTTTGTGATAAGTGTCTTAGATGCATTATATCTTTTAATTAGCACAATAATTCGATGATATAAGAATAATTAACTGGATTTTACAGAAAAGAAAACGAAGCCTCATACTGTTAGTAAATAGTGCCTCAGACTTTCCTGTTTGTGGCTATACTTCTTCCAGGCAATCAGTCAAGTCCACTTTAACTGAATTTCACATATAAATTATGTTTGAAGCAAAGAATTGGTTCAGCCTTAATTAGAAATGGCCCTCTCTAGAGGTTTCTCCACTTTAAAGATACACATATTCAGATAAGGAGTTCACTGATGCTGTCAGTAGAGGCATTTTACATTAGGGGATCTTTCCAGCACCCCTCAAATAATCCCAGCTCACCCAGAAGTCACCCATCCCACCTGCCCATAGAACTGACCCTTAGTTTCAGTGGCCATAAATATAATAGATACAAGTGTCTTATCTTTTTCATTACTGACCACATAAAATGTCTCATTTCTAATGGACTTTTAATAGATTGAAAAGACCTTCCTTGTGTCCAGTTCTCAATAATTGTTGCTTTTTGTTACTCTTTAAACAATTGCTTTGACATTCTAAAGTCATCCATTCTTAAGACATGATCTGCTTAGCATTTTATTCTACCTAATGAACACTGTGGTAGACAGAATAATGGTTCTCCAAAGATGTTCATGCCCTAATTCCTAGAACCTGTGAATATGGTACCACGCATAGCAAAAGAGAGCAGTCAAGGGCTTCCCTGGTGGTGCAGTGGTTGAGAAGTCTGCCTGCCAATGCAGGGGACACGGGTTCAAGCCCTGGTCTGGGAGGATCCCACATGCCGCAGAGCAACTAGGCCCTTGAGCCACAACTACTGAGCCTGCGCGTCTGGAGCCTGTGCTCCGCAACAAGAGAGGCCGCGATAGTGACAGGCCCGCGCACCGCGATGAAGAGTGGCCCCCTCTCGCCGCAACTAGAGAAAGCCCTCGTGCAGAAACGAAGACCCAACACAGCCATAAATTAATTAATTAATTAAAAAAAAAAAAGAAAACCCAAAAGGTGGAGGGAGAGTTCAGCGAAAATCAAAAAAAAAAAAAAAAGAGACCAGTATAGGTTCCCTCAAGCCTCCTGAAGGAACACTACGCTGCCGACATCTTGATTTTTAACCCAGGGAAGCATATTTCAGAACTTTGACCTTGAGAACCGTAAGATAACAAATTTGTGTTAAGTTTGTGGTAATTTGATACAACAGCAATAGGAAACTTATTCTTTTATTCTTTTCCTGTTCTTGATACCTTGTTATTGGAAATGCTATGTGCCACATAAAATGATTGAACCGTTGTATTACCAGTATATCAGCTGTCCCCAGTTTCTTTGTCCAAAGCACTCACCTGATAGCTTTAGAATTCAGTCCTCTATAAAGTCCTCTATAGCTTTTTTTTTTTCTTTCTGATTTCTAAGCTTCTTTTATTCCCACCCACATTAACCAATATTTTCAGGTCGAAACATTTGCAAGTCAGAAATGTATAGTCATATTTCATCCTCCAACTTTTTCCCTCATTTGCACCCTAGAATTCAGGTTCTCAAACTTGAGCAGGTACTAGAATCACCTGGAGGGCTTGTTAAAACACAAATTGTTGTGTCCCATCTCAAAATTTCTGATTTCACTCTTCTAGGATGGGATCTGAGATATGTATTTCTAACAACTGCCCAGGTAATGCTCATGCTGCTGGTCAGGGGACCACACTTTGAGAAGCACTGTTTTAGTCTTTGCTGGGGAATGCTTTGTTACAGGAGAGATCTACAACTGTAACAGACACATTGACCCTATAGGTGAATAAAATGCAATAGGATCTAGAATGGTTAGGGATGACACTAAACTGTTAACTCTGAGAACGGGGGCTAAGCATGTTATTCAATATCTACCTTAGCACTAGGCACAGTAAAGAGTGCTCAATAAATAGTTCTTTTTTTTATTATTGAGAGATAATTGACATATAACGTTATATTTATTTTAGGTGTACAACATAATGAATAAGCTCTTGAATGAATGTTGAGACCATTCTTCATTCATTCATTCAATTACTATTTATTGACTGCCTCGCTCACTCCTTTGTCTACGCTGTTTTATGTGGTCTTTTGGGAAGATACAGCAGTGAACCAACCAAACAAAAATCTTTCTCCTCGTGGTGGACTGAGGGAAATAAAAGTAAACTAAGTAAATGATAAAGAATGTTGAAAGTGATCATTGCTGTGGGGAAAAATAAAGCAGGGAGGAGAATCAGGGCTGGTGAGCAGCCTGTAAATTTAAATAGTGTGGACAGACCAAACCTTGCCTGATGCCCATCAAGCCCTATTAAACTCACTCACAGACAATACATCCGCTGAGTTCCTGGCTGTAGCACTTCAAGCTGGGTACCAAGATATAGCAAATAATGAGAGGGAACATGTGGTCTTGTCCTCCAAGAGTTTGTATCCAGTAGGACCAAGATAAAGGATGGAGATCCCTAATGCTCACCCTGTTATGCCTATCTTCCAATCATCAAGAACCTAAAGTTGGGACTTCCCTGGTGGTGCAGTGGCTAAGAATCCACCTGCCAATGCAGGGGACATAGGTTCGAGCCCTGGTCCGGGAAGATCCCACATGCTGCAGGGCAACTAAGCCCGTGCGCCACGACTACTGAGCCTGCGCTCTAGAGCCTGCGCGCCACAACTACTGAAGCCTGTGCGCCTACAGCCCATGCTCCGCAACAAGAGAAGCCACTGCAATGAGAAGCCCGTGCACCATGATGAAGAGTAGCCCCCACTCGCCGCAACTAGAGAAAGCCCGCGCACAGCAACGAAGACCCAATGCAGACAAAAGTAAATTAAAAAAAAAAAAGAACCTAAAGTAGCTGCCCATAGCACTTAAACCATTTTTCAAGAATAAACCCAGGGGCCTTGGGAAAGCCAGTGGAGGAAAAGTCATCTCTTTTCTCATCTTTGGGCTAATATGTCCCTAGCTTGAAAAAAATTTGAGAGAGAAAGATGTTTCTTACATTTTCACTTTACGTTTGACTGAGAGTGGCTTTTTCATTTTCAAAGCTTTTCTGTACAAATGTTATTCTACAGGATCAAAAAGAGGGAGAGGAATTTAAAGACTGATTCATTTTTACAGCTCCAGATTCAGTACTACTTATTGTTTCAAAACAAGTGGATGGAGATTATCCTGGGGGCATATTGAGGAGAGGGAGTTGAGAAGAATATACAAAGTATATGCAGATTTTTTAATGTGTCAATAAAGTAATGATGGAACTAATTAAGCCGTTTGGGAGACATGCCCCTTTCACTGAGGCAGCCTCAAGAACTAACGTGTCTGTTTGCACACATGACTAGATACAGAGCACAGAGTGGTCTTTTTTGCACGAGTCTGGCTCAATAAAGCAATTCTTTGTTTCTCTTCTAAGTATCTACATGATTAGAAATACAAAACTTCCTTTAATATACTGCTACAATATAACCACATTACTTAGAAAGATTCTTCTTGAGATCAAAATAAACTCATTCATCGTTTTCTTTTTTTAAAATGTATCCCCATTTTTAGTATCTGTTCTTTTCCCTAAAACACAAAACATTAGTTCTCAAACTTTAGTGTGCAGCAGAATCACCTGGAAGGTTAGTTAAACCAGTTTCTGTGCTCCATCTGTATTGTTTCTGATGCAATAGTTCAGGGGTGGGCCCTAGGAATTTGCATTTCTCACAGATACCCAAGTGATAATGATGTTGATGCCGCTGGTCAGGGGACCATATTTTGAGAATGTCTGTTCTAAATAAGATAGAGGTGACTAATTGAAATGACTCCTGTTGACCATAATAATAACCAGTACACCTGAAGAGAATAATAAATAAACATCTTAGTTTCTCCTCCAGGAAAAATAACCCAATCAAATTTAATCTTTCAATTGATATTCCTTTCATCAATTCCACTGCCCTTTTCTCTGGGTTAAAAAAAAATAATTACCCTGAAAATATAGAAATTAAAATGGACACCATATGTTAATAAGGGCCTAATAGACAGTGAATTAAGTGGAAATAATCTTCCCCAGCTCTTGCATATAACCCAATAATTTTTAAATATCCAAGTAGCATATTAGCTTTTTAGATTAAGCACATTATTGCTTACGAAAGACTTCAGTAGACTACTTGCTTTGTCAAGCAAAAAACATTCATTGTTCAGATTTTGTTTCTTTAATAAATACATAAAGATAAGTAGTCAATTTTCCTTTAATATTTTATATCAGAACAATTACTTTTTAAAATCCATCTTCTCAAACCACATTTTAAAATAAGGGTTAGGACTTCCCTGGTGGCACAGTGGTTAAGAATCCGCCTGCCAATGCAGGGAACACGGGTTCGAACCCTGATCCGAGAAGATCCCACATGCCGCAGAGCAACTAAGCCCATGCACCACAACTACTGAGCCTGCGCTCTAGAGCCTGAGCCACAACTACTGAGCCCATGTGCCACAACTACTGAAGCCCGCACGCCTAGAGCCCATGTTCCGCAACAAGAGAAGCCACTGCAATGAGAAGCCCACGCACCACAATGAAGAGTAGCCCCTGCCCACCGCAACTAGAGAAAGCCTGCGCACAGCAACGAAGACCCAACACAGCCAAAAATAAAATATAAAATAAATAAATAAATTTAAAATAAAATAAGGGTTAAAAATTACACAAAAGGAAAGCAAATTTCTTTTTTAACTGATAAACTAAAATGAAACAGGACTCCTACAGCAACTAATAAAGCATATCTTTTAACATTTGTAAATTCAGTAGATGCCGCTTTATACAATGGAGAAGTGTATATTCGTCCTCAGTTCATTAGTTTTAGTATGCCCTCTTAAAATATCTTACTTGCATTTTTGTATCTGCCAAGATGTCAGTTCTGACGTGACTCTCTTCAGGCGAAATGTAGTTGGCCTTTCCTCATTTTTCGCTGACACAGAAAATGAACAGTTTCTTAACATCATTTAGGATAATGCTATCTGAATCATAGCAAGTTCAAGTGTAAATGAGGTGCACATGTTAAGTCATCTGCAGAAAGGTACAGTTTAACAACTGACTGAATTAATTCAGGGCATGAAAATTTAGCAGCCAGACCAACCAATTCTAGAAGTACATCTCACTGTAGAAAAACTTCCAAATACATAAAGACAACCAGCCTGTAATGTCCTCATTTCCACTTGTATATGACATTTGACTTTAATCTAATGTATATGCAAGTTGCTTCCTGCAATGTTAAGCATTAACTATAATGCACCCCTTTATAGAATACATTTGATGATTTGGGTTGGCCATTAAAATATTTAAATTGAGTGCTTAAGTACAGTTTAGAAAATTATATTCTCTACATTTGAAATAACCCTAAATAAAACTCTCTTTAAATTATCATGGAAGAATAATGCTAAATGAAAAAAAGCAGAATACAAAATTGAATCTACACTGTAATTGCAACTATATTAAATTGGTTATGCATGCAAACAAGGCTGGGGAAAAAACATAGAAAATATAAGTGACTGATTTGTTAAGGAAAAGTATATTGGAAGAGTGTCTTTCTTTTAAAAAATTCTATACTTCTTATAACATTATTTGTACAATTTTCAAAATTATTAAAATTATCTTAGGGAAGAAATTGTTTTTTCTCCTCTTGGATTGTATGTTTTCTTGCCATTGATGATGATTTAAATTATCAAGATATAAGAAAGATAGTTTGTGTGTTAAACAGTTACAATCTTCTTTCCTTTAAAGAAATTTATTTTTAAAGCCCATGATGTTATTGTAGATATACTAATGCATATTCTTTACACAGCCATTATTATTGCCATTCATCACTAATATTACAATTATCAAAAATACTAGTTTTCAACCAGAAATAATCATGGAATCATAATAAAGACAAATGAACTAAATTACTGATGAAGTTGAAAGTTGCAGTAGTTTGATTAAACAGCCAGCAGGAATTGTCAGACTAATTAACTCAGGGTCAAGCAACTGCTGAACCAAATGCCAGAACTATCAAAATCCAATACAGGCTATGCCCCGTTACTTCACTAAGACTACATATTTGTACTTAAGAGTAATGATCTGATATGTTCAGAGAGTTCAGCTCAGTAAAATAACTGCTGTTGAAAACTATTTGTGCCAGGGCTGTTGTCAGCAAATCAGTCAAGTTCTGGTAGTCAAGCTAGATCTTCTCAATTCTGAAAGCTAGAAATGCCTAGCGTCTATATAGGACTGCACAAGTCAGCTGGGGCAGGGCCTATAGCCTAATATTCATATCCCTGACCATAATGATACATGATGAGAAGCAGGGATGACCTGGGGCCTCGGGAGAACCAGAACATGTCTTTAAGAACTGGAGATGAAGCTGATAGAATATTAGAAGTGGTGCAGGGAGAAGGAAAATGGCCCCTGAAGAGGCACTGGCCAAAGGACTGAGCTCTTCTTCCCCAATTCGTCCTCTACAAATTCCAACATTCATCCATAAAATTAAGATGATGAGCACTAAAACCATTCTGGTCTAATCCGTCTCTTTCCTTTCTCAATTTCCTTCATGGCTTCCATTCCTTGTACTAAAATACTAGTCCGTGATACAGATATTTAAAGAGCTTAGAGTTACTAGCCCAGGTTGCTAAGTATTAGTACAGTTTCTTAAGCTCTTACAAACAGATGTTAATCACCCACATCGCCCTCTCCAAAGAACTAACACACAGCTAAAGCAGATTTACTTGCTTCAATTAAAATGAAAGGAGGGATTGACTAGGAAACCAGATCAATGTTGTGCACATTAAATTGGATAAGATGTAATAGGCCTGTGACATTCAAATATGTATTAGTGGTTCTCCCCTCCTACACTGTTGGTGGGAATGTAAGTTGGAACAGCCACTATGGGAAACAGTGTGGAGGTTCCTCAGAAAACTAAAAATAGAATTACCATATGATCCAGCAATCCCACTCCTTGGCATATACCCTAACAAAACTATAATTCAAAAAGATACATGCACCCCTATATTCATAGCAGCACTATTCACAATAGCCAAAACATGGAAACAACCTAAATGTCCATCAACCGATGAATGGATAAAGAAGATGTGGTACATATATACAATGGAATACTACTCAGCCATAAAAAAGAACAAAATAATGCCATTTGCAGCAACAGGGATGCAGCTAGAGATTATCATACTAAGTGAAGTAAGTCAGAAAGAGAAAGACAAATACCATATGATATCACTTATATGTGGAATCTAAAATATGGCACAAGTGAACCTATCTACAAAACAGACTCACCGACATGGCGAACAGACTTTTGGTTGCCAAGGGGGAGGGGGGTAAGGGAGGGAAAGAGTGGGAGTTTGAGATTAGCAAATGTAAACTATTATATATAGGATGGATAAACAACAAGGTCCTACTGTATAGCACAGGGAACTATATTCAATATCCTGTGATAAACCATAATGGAAAAGAATATTAAAAAAAGAATGTCTATATGTGTATAACTGAGTCACTGTGCTGTACAGCAGAGATTGCCACAACTTTGTAAATCAACTATACTTCAATAAAAAAATTTTTTTAAAGAAAATATTATATATTAGTGGTTCTCAACTACAGCAGTGTTGTCTATTGTCACAAATGGGGGTGGGGGAGATACTACTGGCATCTAGTACATAGAGGTCAGGGATGCTGCTAAAATATCCTACAAATGCAGAGAATAACCACCTACAATTTTTAAAAAAGTATCCAGCCCAAAGTGTCAACGGTGCCAAGGTTGAGAAACCCTGGGTGTACATGTGTTCATGACAGCCTATAATCATCATATCTGAATCTGAATTATCTTAGCTAAAAAAAATAGCCACTCACTCAGGCACAATGAATGTTCTCTTTCGGCAGACTCTCCAATTTTAAAATAACACAGAGGAAAATTTAGTTATACAGAATTTGACCAGCCTTATAGAAATGCCTCCATGGCTTCTGCTGTAATTGAGCTGCAACTTCCATCTATCAGTTTCACACTGAAGATTTAACCAGTTTCTTAAAAGATGAGAAATAAAGCCTGTTACAGTACTTATCACACGTGATTCTGTGACTATTTACATACCTGTTTCCTCCTTACAATTGTGAATTTCTTAGGAATGTGACCCATATCTTATTTATCCCAAGATTACATAGTAGATGGGGAAAATACATGGCTAAAGGCAAAGGTGGATGGGTAGGGGATTGGAATACGGATGAATGATGCTAGTTCAGCCTGCAAGTAGGTTTTTAAATAATCTGAGTTTATTGGTCATGTCTCTGAAAAAAAATATCATTAGTTCTAACAATTGCTAATGAGAGTATTTTTGCTGTCATGGTTAAGTTTTTTAATACATAAAATAAAATCAAAATTTTCAAAATCAAGATAGTTTTTTGATTGAACTGTGTCACCCAAAAAATATATGTTGCAGTCCTAACCCCCAGTACCTCAGAATGTGACCTTATTCAGAAATATAGTCATTACAGATATAATTAGTTAAGATGAGGTCATTAGGGTGAGCACTAATCCAATTTGACTGGTATCCTTATAAAAAGGGGAAATTTGGATGGGGACGCACACACACATATACACACACAGGGAGAACACCATGTGAAGATCAAGGCAGAGATCAGAGTGATACAAGCCAAGGAACACCAAAGATTGCCAATGATTCCCTAGAAGCTAAACGAGAACCACAGTACAGATTCTTTCTCACAGACCTCAGAAGGAACCAACCCTACTGACACCTTGATCTTGGACTTCAAGCCTCCAAAACTGTGACACAGTAAGCTTCTTTGTTTAAGCCACTCAGTTTGTGGTACTTTGTTAAAGTATCTCTAGCAAACGAATACCATTCTCTTCATCAATTGACATGAACTCCTTTGTTACTCAGGTAGAGAAAATTCATTTTTTAAACCACACCTGATCCCCTAAATCTGAGCTGGGTAGCCCCCAATTTTTTTTCTTGGAGTCTTTATGTATGCCACTATTATTCTTACCATCATATTAAATTGAAAATATCTGTTTAGGAGAAGTAGGTCTCCTCTTCTGGACTCTGAGGTATTTGCGGGCAAACATCCTATTAATTTTGTATCCCTTACACTGCTCCTGCCACAAAGAATGCACACAATGAGTGTTCAACTGAATTAACTGGCAACATTATTGTAAGAGAATCTGAACATATGTTCACTGTTTCAACTGCTCGATACACATTTATCAATTACCTACCAAGTACTAGGTATGTGAAAAGTTACCCTATAGATCCCTTCATTCTCCATAGAAGTGCCTTTTTCATGTAAAAATTTGACCTTTGCAAATATTTAGCGCGAGACTTTTTTATTGCAGTTAAAATAAAACTTGAAATATTCCCCTACAATCAGCTGTGCATTAGTATGCAGTAGCCTAATGAAAAAGCAAGAACTGTAACAGGAGAAAGTAGATGGGCCATACATGGATTACAAAGAAATAAAAAGAGCCAACTCGTACAATAAAGTGGAGACATTCTACATTGTAGAGGTCAAGTGAAGATTGGCAAACTAGTTTTTCTACTTGGGCCCTAGTTACAAGATTGGAAATGCAGCATTTTAAAACCACATATAAATATCTTCTCATAAAGAAAAAATTATCTTTTTAAATAATGGAAAACAGAGTCCTTTGTCAAATTGTAGCCTTCAAATAGGCCAAGACCACAGAAGTCTTACCACTGCATATATCTTTGGTAAGTATAAATATGATCTCAGTACCTAAAATGGGCTTGTCCAAATGCTCTTATTCAGAATCGTCTGTCATTCTGTTATTTATAAAGTTGGTTGTTCTGGAAGATAAGAAGACTGAAGCCTACTTCTTAGTCAGATTAGAAAATAAACATGAGTGTCCCAGGACAAACACCTTCCTTTGAGGGTAGAATCAGAGAACATGAAGGGGCTTAAAGTTTCATTCGGGGATTCAAAAATTAAATTAGTATTTATGATGAGAATCATAGCCTTCATCTTTATATTTTAAAAAATTGACAGTACCCAGTGCAAAATAAGAGTGAAATTACTAAATGTTTAATTTTGTCTTTCTATATTAAAAGCACAATCTAAGGAGATCTTGAGAAGGGAAGAGAGGGTCCCTCTTCCATATATTTGTTATTATTCTATCCCTGAAAACCACAGTAAAAATCTTTAATCTCCTATTTCTATGGAAGAAAAGGCTTCTTTCTGGTGTCTAGGTATGTGGCAGGGATAGCTGAGTAGGAAACCATTCAAAATTACACTATTTATTTTATTCTTCCACAGAGGATGCTATTTGGGCAAATGATAAATCACCTCAGTCCTCTCCCGCCACCCCTACCCAAACAAACTACTTCTGATCTTTCTCAGAAGTGGGTCTAGGCCCTGTTTCAAATAGAATCATGAAGTCTATCTCTGAAAATTATGGATGAAAGTTGTCTTGTCCTTCATACATGCAGTTCTTCATACATAGAACTTCACTGTGGGGCTGCTGAGATTCTTCCCCCCTCCCTTCCTCCCTCCCTCTTTCCTTCCTTCCTTCCTTCCTTCCTTCCTTCCTCCCTTTCTTTAATAGCTTTTTTTAATCAGTAGGAAATTCACAAAGCTTAGATTTATTCAAGTATAGGGAAAGATAGGTGAGATGTAGGAGTAGTTTACCATTTAATAAAACACCATGATTATAAACCTAAAGACCTTAAATCGGATACAATTCTAACCAGAAAGTTGCTTCACGTTCTTGCAAAGGGGAAAACTACCTATATTCTAAGAAACTATAAGTAAGGTGAATTGGAGTCAGAAGACATTAAAATTAGTAAAACTAACTCATAGAATTTTGCAATAATGCAGATGAAAAATAATCAGAACACCTAAAAACCCTTGCTTGCTTTTATATCTTTTTGTCTTTGACATTCACGATGTTGTAATGACAGACCATATGTTCTAAACTTTCTTCTATCTTCTCATCTAATACTTGCCAAATCATTAAGACTTAGGGGTCTCTGCAATAGGTAAAACATATACAATGATACCCAATTAAATTAAACTTGATAAAGAGCACTTTCTTTTAAGAGGGTTAATTTGTATGTGGGTAAAGGATAAAAACTGTTCTGTGAGTTAAAGTTTCGTAAGTATTACATTACGGGAAAACTGAACCATTACTTTCTGTCTTCTTTATCAGATTAGATTGTAAACTTTTGATTGAAGGGCTAACGTCTTACATTGCTTTGTATCCACCTTCACACTTGGCCCACAGTCTCACCTGAAAAGGGCACTCGGTGTACTGTTGTTGATTTTGCCTTATACAACAGTCATCATTTTCAGGGAGAAAATTTAAAAGAGTGACCTACAGTAGCAAAAAAATGGATGGTATATGACTCAAACATTAAAATGTTGGGGCCAGTTAATGCACCTTCGTTCTAAACAGTGGAATTTTTGATTGCCAATTAGAAGAATTACCAGTACTTAATGAAGACTAGTTACTATGGACCAGCCACAGTGTTAAGTAATTTGCATGCACAGTATTATCTCATTTAATTCTCCCAACAGTGCTTTAGGTAGCTATTATCATTATCCTCATTTTACAGATGAGGAAACAGGCTTACAGAAGTTAATTGTGAAATAATTAGTTAATTACAGTTTATTAATGCATTCTTTCATGGTATCATAAAGCCTAAAAGCTTAACTACATTATTTTTTTCTCTAAGAAATTAAAATGTCTTAAATTATCTAAGTTTGCTACTTTGATATATTTTACACATTTTTATTAAATTATTACTACTCTTCCTTGAAAAAACCAGTTAGAATTTTTCCATTAAAAAGTAAAAGTTAGTAAAGAACTATTAATTCAGTGGCACATATATACAATGGAATATTACTCAGCCATAAAAAGAAACGAAACTGAGTTATTTGTAGTGAGGTGGATGGAGTTAGAGTCTGTCATACAGAGTGAAGTAAGTCAGAAAGAGAAAAACAAATACCGTATGCTAACACATATATATGGAATCTAAAAAAAAAAAATGGTTATGAAGAACCTAGGGGCAGGACAGGAATAAAGACACAGACATAGAGAATGGACTTGAGGACACGGGGAGGGGGAAGGGTAAGCTGGGACAAATTAAGAGAGTGGCATGGACTTATGTATACTACCAAATGTAAAATACATAGCTAGTGGGAAGAAGCCACATAGCACAGGGAGATCAGCTCAGTGCTTTGTGACCACCTAGAGGGGTGGGTTAGGGAGGGTGGGAGGGAGAAGCAAGAGGGAGGAGATATGGGGATATATGTATATGTATGGCTGATTCACTTTGTTATAAAGCAGAAACTAACACACGATTGTAAAGCAATTATACGCCAATAAAGATGTTTAAATATATATATATATATAAAAGAAGTATTAGTTCAGTTCTCCTATTAAATACAATGCCATCATTTAATGCTTTAATTAGTGGGTATCTGTGTGTATCTTAAAAGTTTCTGTTGGTACAAAGACATGATAGCTTGAAACAAATGAACATGCTCTTTCTGATTTAGGTTATGGAGTTATACAAACCTGAAGTCGTTATTTAATTGTATCTTCAATACATTTATCAACCAAATAGTATTCATACCACGGATATAGATCTCAAAACAATGATTCTCCCCGTATCAATGAGAAGCTATATTTGCATTCTGGTGATCTGGTTTATATTTGTCTGAAACTCTATTTTTATGGCCATATTTGTCTTTCTGGAAATTTGGTATCTAACAGTTACTAATTAGTTACTGTGTACTTGAAACTTCTCAGGAAGATATGCTGTATAGATAGGAAATGCATAATCGAATAGGGTTGTAGATTCATGGACATGTCAGAATAGAAGAAACAGGCATTTCCTGATAAACCTCACATCCTCTAAAACTGTGCACCAAATATAACAAGGTATATGTGAAAAAAGTGGGATTAGGAGCAAAAAACTCAGAACTTGGTAGTCAGAGAACTAACGGGATCAATAACAATCTTTTAAAAACATTACACAGTTGAAAAGACGTACTAAATTTTTAGTGAGCAAAATAATGCTACAGGACATTACCTTAAGAAAAAGTTTTAGTAGTTTGATGGACGTGGGTGTAAGGAAGGGTCGAGGCTGCTATAAGTTGTAGAGACGAAGGTAAGCTGTACAAGGAGCAGAGAGGATCCCTCCCAATAAGCATTGCCAAGAAAGCACAGAACCAACTGAACAAGAGGAAAAGCTGGTGTGAAATTGCAAAACTGGGCTCCCCTATGGCTTGCTGCTTTCAAGCCTGTTATTTTATGCTTAGCTGCTGTTAATTGGGAATACAGAGCATTAATGTGCTCAGAATATCCTTAAACTGCGGAGACCTCAGTATTTTACTGACACCATTTCCCTATTTACCCATCCCATATGAGCTAATTTTGCTAATTCCCATTTCAGAAACACACGTGGTAGCAAAACAAACTGGACCTAACGGATTATCTTTCTTCCACTGCTTTTCACCTCTAGACTAGTGAACAAATATGATCGAGTATAGTGATTATTTAATAAATTTTAATCATTTTTAGATATTTAATCAAAGATTAAAACCCTATCATATGGAGCCATAGTTCATTTCAGCCACAACATACTTTTCAAAATGAGGTTTGGAGGAACAAGATGGGCATTAGAGTGTTTCATCTTTTCCTTGGGGTTTCTTGTGTTATTGAGTTTTTTTAATATTCAAAAAATATTTAGACACACAGATAGACCCCATTTTAACCCATAATTTCAGGTTTATCTAAGTAACTTTCAAACCCTTATTAAATTGGGCTTGAAACAAAGTGCTATATAGTTATTTTTAACTTTTTAATGTTTTCACATCTATTATTTTATTAAAAGTAACTACTGTCTAGAGAATCTAAAATGCAAACCAGACCCAGTTCTGCTACAACTTCCCTGATAATTGGCCCTTGGTTCCTCAGGATAAAAATTATTTTTTCGATGCAAATGATTTCATTTGAATAATTCCATTCTTAGCCAAATTTTCTCACCTTAAGTGACTTTAGAAGTCCAAACCTTACCTTTATGAGTTTCCTTTCTGGGTACCCTGACCTCTTAAAGTTGTTTGTTTTTTAATCCCCAGACAGGTATACTTCTTTTCCAGACTTTAATCTCTTCTTCTCCGGAAAGCCACTTCTCTGTTTCATTAAGCCTCCCTGTAATATCCAGAATTAAATCGAATAACTCATTTATTGTTGTGGTTGTGGATTGCTTTTTTGCTTTTTTTAATGCAGTGCTGGAAATGACTTTGAAAGGAATGACCTAAAGTTTTCATCATTCAATTTATTTTATCTTTTACTTCTAGTTTATTGTGGAATAAGAAGTTGTTTAACCTAAAAAAAAGAAGAAATCTTCCAAAGTGTTGGGGTAAGGAGAGGGCAATGATAGCTGTTTCACAATAGTTGAAGGACTTTGTCATGTGAAGGAAGAATGATATTTTTCTATAGAGCTTTCCAGATAGAACCGGGACCTGATAGAATGTTATACAGAAACATATTTCTAAGAGGCAGTGAATTATTCCCTCCTAGAAATACTTTACTTGGAGGATTCCTGAAATGAATACGATATTTTATCGAATGAGTTCATAAATCTGTACCCATATCAAGACTTCTGTGAGCCTTTGGCTGAAGGCTGATTACAGCAAAACAGAACCTTGTGGCAGGTTAGAACAAAGACAGTGAGAATGAGCAAACTGGGTTCAAGTCCCAACTCTGCCAGAGACAATTTTATATCATGTTGGGTGGGATTTTTGAAGTTCTCACTGCCTCGGTTTCCTCATCTATAAAATGGGAATGAAAATAGAGTCATAGTGGTTTTGAGAAGATTAGATTAGTTAATATATGTAAAGTATGCCTGACAACTTACATGCTTTTATGTATTAGCTATAAATATTTAGTAATTTTGTATGGATTTCTTCTGTGTCCTTTTAAATTCTTTGGAAATAGAGAATAAAACTGAGGAAATAGAGAAAAAAATTGAGCATGGGCTATGATTCTGGAAACTCCTTCCTTCAGTTGTCCATATGTCCAAAACACATTTTCATGAAAATGCACAAGATCCACAACAGCAGGGATCTTTTATTTGTTCACTGATGATTCCCAAGCATTAGGAACAGCTAGCCTATAGTAGATGCTCAATAAATATATATTAAATAAATGAATGGAAGTGTCCAAGTGCCTCACAGTTTGAAGAACAAATAGATGTATTTAGAGTGATTATATCATGATAATTCCTTTCAATCCTAAATGAAGGCATTCTTTGTCATAAACAGGACATTCAAAAAAAGTCCCCAAAGTTGGGAAACATGGCTAATTTTTCTTTTTCTTACTTCTTAAAATTCTGCACCAGAAATGATCTCCTAATAGGGTATCCATGACACTTTTCTATTCTTGCCATTTTAAACACTGGGATGATTCATTTGGTAGGGAATGCAAACATTATAGCACACAAACCAGGTACAGAGCTGGCCCATACTAAGAAGACTCGAGAGTTTTTATTTAAATAGTATCAAAAGAGATTAGTATATAATCTGAAACCTAAAAACCATGTGTCAAGTATCAAATGGTCAAGGAGTAACATTTTTAAGTGCATTGATGTCTTGGTAGATCCTGGCTTGGATCTAAAATGTGTGGTTTTGTACTGTTACTCCATGATTAAAATATGTTTCAACTGGATTATGACTATTCCCCTGATCCCTCCTAGTCTTTAATGGATCCCGATTCACCCACCCACTGTGCCAGAGGAATTATTCATTTCCAAGTAAAAGTTAAATAACTAGTCTGACAAATCAGAGATCAAACATGTAAACTGTATGGAGCTTCTATTGAATCTTTCAAAATTCACATATAATACAACAAAATTAACATTTCACAACTGTCTGAACAATCATGTTAATGTAGTTGACACTCAGATGTTTGTCCCTGTGCAAGGGTCGAGACGGGGATTGGGACAGTTTAAAAACATCAGGAAACCATTCAAAAATGTTTCTAATGCTTTGGCTAAACCCTGTGTTTTTCTATAGAAACCCATCACTACTCGGGCTTATAGCAGAATGGTTAAAAGAACAGGCTTTGGAATCAAAAATGACCTGGGTTTACTCTTTCATTTACTGTGACTTGGACCAATTATTTATGCTCTCTAAGTTTTAGTCTACTCATTTGTAAAAGGAAGATGTTAATCCCACCTTATAGAATTATTGTGATGGTTAAATGAAAAAAATGTATGTTTGTAAAACATATTATTAATAATAATGCCAACCACTCATGACACTCATCAATATATTCAAAAAATATTTAAGTAGGACCAAATATGTGCCAGGTACTGTGCTCCACCCTAGTGATACTGAGAGGGCATCCTCTGACTCTGGAAGAAAATAAACTTTTTTTTTTTGGCTGCACCATGCAGCTTGCAGGATCTTAGTTCCTCAACCAAAGATGGAACCCGTGCCCCCTGCAGTGGAAGTGCAGAGTCCTAACCACTGGACTGCCAGGGAAGTCCCTAGAAGGAAATAAACTTTCAAGTAAATGGTGCAGTCAAGTATGCCAGGTTGTGTAAGTCTGTAATGGGTTCATTGAGGGCACCAAATTTTGATTCTACCCCAGGAGGCAATGTCATAAAGAGACAATTAGTCAGTGTCCCAGCAAGAGAGATGGCACACTCAAAGGCATAAAGGACAAGAGTTTACTGGAAGGACTATTTACAGAGTTGTGAGTAGGGTTAAGGGAACCAAAAGGAATAAGGAAGCCCTTGAGAATGAACAAGAGTGGGAAGAAGTTAACACTCATAGACTGGAAAGGATGGGAATGTTTGTTGCCTGTATCAAGTGAGAGCTGTAGCCATGAGTGCTGTGATGTTGTTTGGAGGAACAAAGCCACTGCAAAACCATAGTCCAGCAGGGACGAAAGCATGGGGAAGTGGAGGGGATAAATACCTAGACTCCTCTCTCCTCCTGCCCTCCAGTCTTTGCTGCTGCCTCCCATTGGCCAACCTCAACTGCAAGCCAACACTCAAGGGAGCATGAGGAGGAGACCCCCAACATCAGCCCGTGAGGCACAGAGCTGGGAGGGAAAGGGTGAGGAGTAGAGCTAGAAGGGCAAATGGAGACTGTCCAGCACACTGTCACTTGATATGAGCCAAGAAATGTGAGCAGGTGTGACTCTGCTTAAGTGCTCTCTTAGGCACAACAAAAACAAAAACACAGAGGTGTGAAAACTGAAAGAAACATGTCACATTAAGGGAACTGAAGTGTTGAGACGCAAGGCGGGAGATGAAGTAGAAGTCCGATCGTGGAGGGCCTAGTATATCATGCCAAGTCATTTAGGCCATATTCTTCATAACCAACAACAGCCCGTGCCCCTCAGTGACCAAAGGAATCTATTGAGTGGTTTAGAACAGATCATATTAAGAAACTAGGTTCTGTGTCTATTTCCTTTTTTAAGACTCTTCCAAACTAAGGCTGCTAATACCAATCGCATATATTATGGAAGACACTGTATTCCTAATTATTTTAGGGTAATGTATTTAGTTACACAGTAAATTAACACTAATTGAAGTTGGAAGAGGTTCAGAAAGCTATTAAATATTACTTGGAATAGAGTGGCAGAGTAGGAAATGTTGTTCTCTCAGTACAAAATTTGTGTTGAATGATTGCACTGAGTTAAATTGACATTTTTTCCCCCTGAATTCCAGCAAGTAATTCAGTCTCCTTTATTTTTTCTAAATCACATGGAAATGAGAGAAAAAGATGCTAATGTAAGTATATTTCCCTATTTAGATTTGCCCTTGCATTAGGTATTGAGACTAAAAGCCAAATTAATCTTATGGTGAAGCCTACAAACTCTAAGTCACATATAATGAATCACATGTTTTGCTTCTTTTCTCATCTTGTCCATGGAAATACAAGGGAGATACTCAGAAGCTTGTTCAAAGAGAAAATTGAAAAATAATTATTAAAAAGAGCTCTTATGCACAGTGTCTTTTTTTTTTTTTTTTTTTTTTTGGTCCTGTTTACTTCTTATGCGTAAAACAGAGATATAGAAAATACACTAATTCTCTTTGCGTCCAGACATACATCCTATAATTTTTAAAATTTCTGTTCAGAGTCTAAGGCCACAGAGCAGCATTTAACATTTAATTCCAGCTCCACTGGCTACTAAAATGTGAACTAAAAATTAAACCAATTTATGGCCGTTTCTATAAGTATATTATGTGTTATAACTTAAAAGATTACCAAACTAAACTGACTACCTAATTTTTTTTGGCCTAAGTCAGTTATAATTTTCTACCCAGTTTTAAGGTTTTAAAAGCAGCAGACTAGCTTAATTCATAGGAAATATGTGATGGTATGCAAAACTCTACTTGTTTAGCGTGTATAGATTCTGGAACTGGATAAAAATTAATTTTTAATTAATTTGTTACATATTACAATAAGTGTATGGCTGGAAACGCCAGTCTGGTAATTTATCTACTCAGAGATTTCTTGGTTTGGCTGGAATCGGCAGAATAATTAAGTTACTACAGTTCTCTAGGGTATAATGACGATTTGAAAATTCGGAGGAAGATTTGCTCCCTCTCATGAGGGAGATTTTCTACAGGGAAAAGAAGTAAGAATTAATACTCAGAGATAACTGCAGCAGAGGGGAGAAGGGAACACTTTACTTCAAAATGAGGATGATTTAGAAAAAGACCAGCTGCTCTGAAAACCCAAGAAAGAAGCCAATCATAGGCATTGAAGAACTCATAGCACATTTTTTCAATAGTAAAGGATTTAAACCAACAGTTACAAAGTCCTATCTCTTAAACACTAGTAATTCTATTGAGAGACGTCAAATAAATAGTCTTAAAACGATGTGTTAATTTTAAAATAGAATTTGTATAAAATGCTGTGAGAACAAAGAACTGTGTGCTGGAAGTGGAAGAGGAAGTTTGCAGAGGAGGTGACACTTGAGCTTGGTCTTGAACGAGGAGAAATAGTTCACAAAGCAGAGAAAGAATCAGCTATTTGTGGTTAAGAATCTCCTAGCGAGGAACTGTACCTTCAGTGTGGCTGGAAGGTGGAGTGTGTAGGGGAAAGTGGTGTCAGAATAGGCTGGACAGATGCAAGCTGTTATATACAGAATGGATAAACAACAAGGTCTTACTGAGTAGCACAGGAAAATATATTCAATATCCTGTAATAAACCATAATGGAAAAGAATTTTTAAAAAATGAATGGACTGGAGTGCGGTCCTTAGGCAGCATACCAAGGAATGTGAATGTCATTCTGTAGGTGACAGAGGGCCATTAAGGATTTCAGGGAGAGAAGAGATTTGCTACAATTCACCTTTCAGAAATATCACCTGGAGTACCATGGCGGCTTGATTAAAGGGGGTGAGCCAGGAAGCATCTTAGTAAATGATACACAATAGTCATAAATGATATCAACTTGGAATATTCGCTATTAACTGATCACTATTAAGGAATAACTCCAAAGTTTTCAAACTTGAGAAAACCAGACTCAGAATACTTTTTTAAAAGAGAGAGGGGGTGAGAGTGGGGGGCACTGGATTTTATAAATTAGAGCTACAACATGAAACAGAAGGAGCATGCTAATTAGGATAATTCAAGGCAGGTTCAGCAAAAGGACTATTTACAAAGTCATGGGCAGTGCCTAGGAAAATAGAATGGGTAGCTCAGTACCCAAGGGCTAGTAACGGTGTAGCTGTTACCACCCCTAGGCTGAAGGATGAAGGGAAAGAACATCATTTCTATGACATCAGGAGGCTAAAAATATCAGGAGACGGTCTCTGCTTCCAATTTATCTCCCAACCTCTGCCAAGAGAATAAACTAAAAATCATGACACATCCTGGGTAGAATGGGAGAGATTAGTCCAATTGTTATACTCCCATTTATTTTACCAGTTTGGCCGTTGGAAAAAATGTATAGATCATGGCAAATAATAGTGGACTAACACACACTTAACCAAGGGGAAACTCCAGTCTCAGCTCCTGATATTGAGTATATTAGAGAATGCATTCCTTTTAATATCCATAAGAAAGGAGAATCCAAAGCAGTTCAAACTGAACTGGGATGGACAGTAGATTATATTCATGGTCTTGTCCTACAGCTCTCCTGTCCTTTATCATGATATGATTCAAGTGGACCTGGACCATCTGAACATTTCAGAGAATGTCACATTGGTCCACTACACTGTTTTTTTTTAATTGAAGTATAGTTGATTTACAATGTTGTGTTAGTTTCGGGTGTACAGATTCTTTTCCCTTGTAGGTTACTACAAGACATTGAATATAGTTCCCTCTGCTATACAGTAGTATGTCCTTGTTGTTTATCTATTTTATATGATAGTAGTGTGTATCTGTTAATTCTAAACTCCGAATTTAATCCTCCCCCGCTTCCCCTTTGGTAACCGTAAGTTTGTTTTCTATGTCTGTGAGTCTATTTCTGTTTTGTAAATAAGTTCATTTGTATCATTTATTTTTAGATTCCACATATAAGTGATATCATATGATATTTGTCTTTGTCTGACTTCAGTTAGTATGGTAATCTCTAAGTTCATCCATGTTGCTGCAAATGGCATTATTTCATTCTTTTTTATAACTAATATTCCATTATATATATATAATGGAATATTACTCACATACCGCATCTTCTTTATCCATTCATCTGTCAATGGACATTTAGGTTGCTTCCATGCCTTGGTTATTGTAAATATTGCTGCTATGAACATTGGGATGCATGTATTTTTTCAAATTAGAGTTTTCTCCAGTTATATTCCCAGGAGTGGGATTGCTGGATCATATGGTAACTCCATTTTTAGTTTTTTAAGGAACCTCCATACTGTTCTCCACAGTGGCTGCACCAATTTACACTCCCACCAACAGTGTGGGAGGGTTCCCTTTTCTCCACACCCTCTCCAGCATTTATTGTTTGTACACTTTTTGATGATGGCCATTCTGACTGGTGTGAGGTACACTATACTGTTGATATCATGTTAACCAAACCTGATGAGAAAGAAGCTAGGATGGCTTGGTGTGGTGGTTAATTTTATGTGTCAAGTTAACTGGGATAAGGGATGTCCAGAAAGCTGTTATACATTATTTCTGGGTGTGTCTGTGAGGTTGTTTCTGTAAGATATCAGTATTTAAATTGATGAACAAAGTAAAGTTGACGGCCAACCCCAGTGTTGGTGGGCATAATCCAAACCACTGAGAGCTTGAATAGAACACAAAGGCAGAGGAAGGGCAAATTCGCTCTCAGTGCTCGAGCTGAGACCTCCATCTTCTCCAGTCCTGGAAGAGGACATCGGAGCTCCTGGTTCTCAGGCCTTCAGACTCAGACTGAATTACAACACCGGCTTTTCTCGTTCTCTAGTTTGCGGATGGCAGATTGCGGACTTTTCAGCCTCCATACCCACGTGAGCTAATTTCTATAATTAATAGATAGAGAGACAGATACATAGATAGATAGATAAAATAAGTATATAGGTTCTATTACTCTGGAGAAACCTGACTAATACCCATGGTAAGACACTGATGCTCCAAAAATACATGGGCTGCCGCATAAGTGAGCTTTTCAGGGGTCCAGTAGTCTGGGGCATGCCATGACATTTCCTCCAAGGTAAAGGGCAAGTTATTGCACTTAGCACCTTCCAACACTATGAAACATCGCACGATAGGCTTTTTCATGTTTGGGAGGCAACATACTACACTTAGGCATACAGTTCCTATTCATTTGTCATGTGATGCAGAAGGTTGCCAGTTTTGAGATTTTCTGGTAGGATTGCAGTACAAGCACAATCCAGGTTGCCATACAAGTAATTCTATTGCATACACCACATGACACGGCAGATCTCGTGGTACTAGAGGTATATGAGATAGTTAAAGAAACCATGAGGAGTATTTCTCAAGACAAAATAGGAAGTTGCTGCACAGCCCTCTAGGGTTCTGAATCAAGACCATGCACTTGTAGCACAAAACTATATACCATTCATATAATAACTCCTGACATGATACTGGGTCCTGGCACAAACCAAGCTGTGACCACAGGTCACCAAGGGGCTGTGTGACTAGAAGTACTCATTTTGAACTAGGTGCTGTCAGATCCACCAAGTCATAAGATTGAGTAGGCCCACCAGCAATCCATCACACAATGGAAATAATACACCATGTATCAAGCCGAGGCAGATCCAGAGGACACAAGTAAGCTGCACAAATATGGCCCACGACCATTCCACCTACACCTTGCTCTCAGCTTATTCCTATGGCTTCAATGGAGTTCCCTAGAACAGCTGATGAAGGAGGAAAAACCCACAGCTGGTTTACTGATCGGATGGCTCGATGTTTTGGTATGAGCTAAAAATAGACTGCTATTATATACAGCCACACCAGGGGGGGGTCCTACAAGACAGTGAAAAGAAGTCCTCCTGGTGGGTAGAGCTTTGGGTAGAGAGAGAAGCAGTCAAACTAAGGATATATATGGACACAATGCCAGCACACCATGCAGAGTCTGAGCCCACATCTTTTTCTCTTCTGTTAACTCATCATAGAAAGAATTGAAGGAGAGAAGGGAAAGCAGCAGGAGAAGGCCCCATGGGAGCCTGAGCCACTGGCTCTGTTTGGACAGTTTGCTGTGCCTTTTGGACCTACTTGGGTCTGGTTACATATACACCAGGGGTTGCCAAACCACAGCCCATGGGCCAAATCCAACCCACTACCTGTTTTGTAGCTTGCATTCTTTGTAAGCTGAGAATGGTTTTCACATTTTTTTTCTTTTTTTTTTTAATTTTTATTGGGGTATAGTTGATGTACAATGTTGTGTTAGTTTCAGGTGTACAGCAAAGTGAATCAGTTACACATATACATGTATCCACTCTTTTTTAGATTCTTTTCCCATATAGGCCGTTATAGAGTATTGAGTAGAGTTCCCTGTGCTATACAGTGGGTCCATATTAGTTATCTATTTTATATATAGTAGTGTGTATGTGTCAATCCCAATCTTCCACGTTATCCCTCCCTACATTTTTTAAAGATTGGAAAAAATCAAAATCAAAATAATATATACACATAAAGTGATATGAAATTCAAATTTCAGTGTTGATAAAGTTTTATTCGAACATAACCACACTTATGCACTTACATATTGCTTCTGACCACTTTTGAGCTATAGCAGTAGAGTTGAATGAAACCATACAGCTTGTAAAGTCTGAAATACTATCTGGCCCTTTATAGGTAAAGTTTGCTGACTTCCATTTTATAGTGGAATGCACTGTGCACATCCAATTTTATGGTTCAATGAATCAGAAAGCACAAGTTTGGCAATTTGGATATCCTATGGTCAAGAATTCAATCTGTCCCAAGACCAGCGGTCAGTTAGGATCTTCCTTTCTAATGAATAGTTGTTGGCAGAATAAGACATAGCCTTATTCCAAAGCTCTAGGGTGTCTGTTGTCATTCTACTGGGGCTTGGCAGATGCTGTATAGCATCTCTGCCACTGACAGGAAGAGTAGACCATTGATTTTGCTTGGTCACAGGGTCCCTGTGGCAGGATTGAACTGCAGCCTGAACTGTTTCAGAGCTCTTTGCTATTTCAGGTCCCACTAAAAACTGTCAGCTATGGAGTTACCCGGTAAATGGGTTGGTACAGCACGCCTAATTGTGGTACATATTGTCTCAAAAAACCCGAAGAGGACCACAAAACATGAGTGAGAAAATGTACAACAGCTTCTCTCTCACTTCAGAAGGGATGTCCCAATATGCTCAGACCATTGGTTTCCTATAAACATCACTGATATTGTAGGGTCTTGAATGTCCAGAGAATTTTTCTCTCACTCTTTGGCAAGCATATGTCTTATCCCTTCCATAGGTGTTGATCTCTAATAAGCATCCTGAACACCAAACTCCTTCTCAGAGTGTGCTTCCTGGAGAGCTCAACTTGTGACCTTCTAGAGCAAGATTGAAATGGCGTACTGTTGTCCCTGCTATGTAAACGCAAGCTGTTTCTGATTTTGCATACTGAAGAAAATAGAAAAGAAGGTATTTTCATACCAGGTGCTAGGAGATCTGTTGATTTGCTCCAAGAAAGATACCTTACCTGGAACCATAGCTATGCTAGGTACCACCATGTAATTGAGTTGACAGCAATTTGCTGTCACTCTCCATACCTACCTTGTCTCTGCCCCAGCTAACAGGTGAGATATATGATATATAGTAGGAACCACAACCTCTGCATCTTTCAAGTATTTTATGATGGCACTAATATCTGGATGCAATATTTTCTCAAGATGCAATATTGCTTTAAGTTTACTATCTTGAAAGGTCAGTTCCAGGGTCTTCCTCTATTCCTAACATCAAAGCCCTCACTCCATGGGTCAGGGAATCAATGTGGGGCTTTTGTCATTTATTAAGTATACCTATTGGTGCTATATCCTCTAAGATTGGGGGGAAACCACATGATGGGTCTACAGTCCCACTATTAAACAAATTTGAGCCAAAACTCCATCTGTCATTTAAAATCCATTAGTTTCCTTCTCACTTGTGGGTCACGGTTGCATTTTGGGTCTCCAGGGATTAGTGATTAAGTTAAAATTTCTCAGGATCACCTATGTCTGACCAAATATTCCCATTTCTTGTCTGAAGATCTTATTTCTTCCCTACTATAAAATTTGAGAGCAAATTCTGTCATCATGACTGCAGGTCTCTCTGGGTAAGTCTCAGGAGAAGACTCATGATATATATGTGTGGCCACATAGCAGGGTTCTTCTTTTAAAGGAAACTGGGCTCCTCTCAGACAATGAGTTCTGGGTGTATGAACTATCTTATGTATAGGAAATTGGTAGCTGTCTGCAAAGACCTACAAGAGTGACTCAAAGTAGATTTCTGACTAGCGGTCTTAGAATTTTCTACCTAAATATGTCAAGCAGCATCTGCCTATTTATTTCATTTCTAAGGACACTCCCTGAACAATTAGTCATTGTAACAAATCCCTGCAGCTCAAAACACTCTAAATATTATTCTGTCCCTTTATTTTATTGTGATAATTGTTTCTACCTTACCTCTGAGATTTAAGCTTGACCATCTGGCCTCTACTAACCCAGAATCCCATTGTTCCTAGTGATATCAGAGAACTCAATCTGTGTAACCCTTCACTATCTTCTCTGGCCTGACAGAACAGCCTCCACGGAGCAATTCAAAGATAGTGATCCTCTTCAACAATGCATTTCATAATGACCCAATGAAGGGAATGATCACCCAGGGGATATAGTTAGGGAGTGGTTGATGAGCTCTATGCCAACATTCCCAGTCCCAGAGGCTTTAGACTCACTCCTTCCTCAATAGTATTCCAGAGAAGTTCTGACATTTTGACTTCATTAGCTATCGGGTATGGTTCAGTACAAACTTTAATTAGCCAACCTAGACAATGGTTATGCCACTTCCAGGTGCTCAAGACACATTAAGTCAAAATTCCTGGGTAGATAAATCCATCTCTCTTGGTCTAGCACTTCTGTATATTTTCCTCAAGCTTCTGCTGATTAGAAAGTTTTTGCGACTCTTTCAGTGTATCTTCTTTGAACGGCATTTTGCCTCTCCCTCCATGTTATGCTGGAATCTAACTCTCATTATGGGCTTAGAAGAAATGAGAAGAACTGACATCAATTTGTAAGTTTCAGGGTAATTTTAGGGATCAAAGTTCCCAGACCCAACCATGATGCTGATATGTCCATACTCTTTGTTTCCAAGTCTTGTTTCTTACCCAACAGTTACCTTATTATAATTGTAACCTAGGCTTGGTCCTCAACAATATCTATCATGTAACTACAAAGAAGACTGCCCTAAAGATGCCATGGGGAGATTCTGTTTCTCCATACATATTCTTTATTGAATTTTCAAAGCTTTTAACTCCTCTTTTTCCCTATGTATGCTCTCTAGGGCCAGAAGAAGCCAAGTGACTCCACAATCTTTATGAGCACTACTGTTGCTATAGCAACTGCGTGTAACAGCCATTTGCTATCCTACAACCCTTGTCTTCCACTGCTCTTCATCCTCTGTCACTACCTGTAATAATTTGAACATAATCAAGACACCACATGCTATTGCTTACCCATATTCCATTTCTCCCTGGAAAAGTGTTTATTTCTGCACTTAAAGTTTTGAGAAACCACTCCCAGAATCCTATTTTGAGGGTCCGGATTCTTGGGTCATTTAAGGAACAAATTACTGTATCAGTCAAAGTCCAAGCAGGAAACAGGTGGCATATACAAATCAGGATAATTCTAGGAGAATTTAATAAAGAAACAATACATGAAGGTGTGGGCAAGATGGAAGAAAACTACAAGGGATAATAGAACTTTGCCACAAAACTAATACAAGCTCTGGGCCCAAAAGGAAGCAGGGAGAGAGTATAGTTCCTGGAACCTAGAAAGAGTCATGTAGAGGGTGGCCTTGAGAGGAGAAAAGTAGTAATATTGTAAGTCTCTGTCCATTGGCTAATTGGAATATTTCTATTAACGATACTTTACTTCATCAACTATTTGATTACTCTAAGACGCACTTTGTATAAAAGAATAGGCAGTATAATGCCTGACATTTTTCTCTTTATTTACCAATTTTAAAAACTTTAAATTGGCTCTCCGGTACCTTCTAATTGTCACCAATGAGTTTGTTCATGAACTTACTTGATGTATTTCAATCCAGTTCAGATACTGATGTTCAAACTGGCCAGTGAGAGCCTACCAGGTTGGCTCCTGAGTCCTTCTGAAACATCCCTATTAGCCTTGGATTGCCTCCTTGCTTTCTGATATGACAAGATGTTCCAGGCTCATATTGTAAAATTCCTGCCCCAGACCTGTCATCACTCATTTCTTTAAGATATGACTCCTTCCTGTGGAAAGTTGTGCTTTAAGACCATAATCTGAGTGCTAAGGGTGCTGATTGCTACTGTGATTATTATTGTTTCTCAGCCTTTTCAGAGGACAGAGTTAGAAAAAATGTATTTTTTTAAGTTCATATTGATACTTCCTATCAAAATCAGGACTACAGGGTTTTTATTTAACCTCTTTGATCTTCTGTATTTCCTTTTTCCCATGCCAAAAATACAAGTAATTAAAATAAGCCAGCATATGTATCTGATTTTTCCCATGATATGCATCAAAAGAATGGGAATAGCAACATCAACTTTTCATGGACACATTTAAAGTATACCTTGAGTACTTCCAGAAAGAACTTTTTGGGAAGTGTCTTTAGTAAGCTGAATATCCTGTCTGAGCTGGTGAAGGCAAGAACATGATATAGGAGTTGTCAGATTAGATGTACCATAATTTGTACCCAAAATGTGGTGAGCCCCAGGATAAGCAGGTTATATATCCATTCAATATATTATAGGCCAAGGGCCTTTACCACCTCAAGTTTCTATTTGAAAACGCAAACGGTAATAAACAAGCAATTTTCAAATATTTTTAAAGAATAAAATAAATCCATCAATTGAGGAGTTACTATAATATTCCTTTGCCTAATATATATATGTGTATATATATATATATATTTTTTTTTTTTTTTTTTTTTTTTGGCCACACCAAACAGCATGTGGGATCTTAGTTCTCCGACCAGGGATTACACCCACGCCCCCTGCACTGAAAGCAAGGAGTCCTAACCATTAGACTGCCAGGGAATTCCCCCAATAAATATAATTAATAAGACAAATCAGCTGCGTAACATTTATTTTAAAAACATTAACATCGGTGAGCTATTTCGCTATTTCTTTTGTGTTCCTAATATACAATTCTATACTCCAAAGTTAAATTATTGGTAGAAAGAGCAATACCATTTTACTAGGCGGCAGGGGAAAAAATGGCTGGTGGACCCAGGGGGAGAACTAATGTGTTTCTTTAGACCTTGCCCCAAACTTCAATGATGACTATGATGCAAAAGGGATGATCATCAAGAGAAAAGGCAAGAACGCTGCCCAAGCAGTCCCTGTCTGACGGGGTACCCACAGAAGACAGGGCTCCTCTCTACTGAAGGGATCTTTCTTCTGCAATGAACAGTGAAGGGGCTAATTCAGAATTCACTCATTTTAATCCCAAGACTTAGATGAATTTTTCTATCACCTTGCAAGCTGGTATCTAGTATGTGTAACTTACAAATTTTTATTGCTGTCTTTAAGCAATTAGCTCATGCCTTTTTTTTTTTTCCCAGTACTTTTCCCTACAGGACTGAAGGTTCAGAAGTAATTTGCAAAGGAAAACATCCCCAGCCATGTGACTTAAAGGTTACCCCGACAATATTTGTCTTCATTAGTCTCCTTGAAAGGCCATGTTTTCTTAACTTTATATCATGCTCTTTCCCCCACTCACTAAATTTGGTCTGAGTCTGTATTAAGGGCTGCGTTGTTGTCTGCTAACTTCCAGAGAAACTGCTAAGCACCGAGAAAGAAAGCACTTAGCTGCTTTTAGTCATGATCAACGGTTTGCTCATAAGAGCCTAAAAGGATCAGAAGGGGTGGGGGGAAGGGTATAGAAAACCTCTAATAGATCACCACAGAACTTTTGATTTTGTTTATAGAGAGAACACCAGTAATAGTGACTGACAGGTAGTGCTCATAATTGATGTTGCTGTAATTCTAGATGGGGTGCAATTGTATGTATATTTAATGTACAATATCTTTATGAAATTTATGTCACATCCGACTCTAATGCTCCTATAAACTGCTGCACAGGAACAGAAGTAAATGACATTTGTTCTGTTTAATCTGTCTGGGGCATTGACCTCTGCCTGCGGAACGTCTCTACCCATTTGTCTCTGTATTGGTTTGGGAGTAGTACCGAGACCAATAGGTGGTACTAAATAAATATGTATCAACTAGGGCATTTAACCCATATACACGAACCTAACTTACTTATTGTGGTTGGATAACATGCTTTCTGGGCTAATAATAACAATAATGGCTATCATTTATAAGATGGGCACTATCTTACTTAACCCCTAAGATAGGTATCTTCACTCTTTGTTCACAGTTGAGGAAACTGTGGCCTGGGGAAATTAACTAAACTGCCCAAGGTCATTCAGCTAGTAAGGAATTAGAGCAAAGACTCAAGTTCAGGCATATCAGGCCACAAAGACAATACACGTGAAAAAAATTCTTCATCATCATCGTCATGTACATCCACGTTCACTACTAACCTTGAATTTGCCTTCAATTCTCTCTTAGACTATAAGCATCTAGAGAGAGATTTGTAGCCCAAGTATCAACATCACGGAATGCTCTGGACAACTGATGGGAGGATCATTTAGTATAATGCGGCGTAATCCCTGCTTTCTAGGTGTTTGGATACTAGGAGGAATACTCGTTTCCAGTGGTGAACATGTCTCAAGTAAAAACAATGGTGTACATTCTGAGGTAAACAGTATAATCCTAAAAAGACTCCAGTAACCAATAAGTAATATCCTAATTTCAACATGATGTGCTTTCAGAGGCTGTTGGTAAGTGACGTAGAACATATATAGACTTCATTACGAGTTCACTTTGGTTCTGGGGGTGAATGGGGGTAGCATGGTTGGGTGAAAGGAGCACGTGAGTTAGTCCCAAATTCTTCACGTACCGATTGCCTGGCCTAGGATGACTGGCTTAACCTCTCTGCCTTTAGTTTTCTCAAACATTAAAAGGGATTAATAATACATACTTTATAGGATTATTATGAAAACCAAAGGGAAAACTTTAAATTTCCTTGCGATGGTCTAAAACATAGTAGATTTTCAACAAGTATTGGCACTTAATTTTCACTCTTTTAAAATCCAATTCAAGAAAGATTTGCTGAGCTTGTATTATATATTATGCAGCAACTGCAAAGCAGATTTAAAAAGTGATTAGGAAACAACACTCCATAAGCTAGAATGGGGACAGATGTGTAAATAGCTACCTGCAATGTGATATAAAAAGTGCTGTCTTAACAGAAAGGACAAAGTGGGAACACACAGAAAGGAATGGTTAATTCTTTCTTTAGGATGTCAGAAATTGTTTGCAGAAATGGGGGAATTTCAATCTATATTTGAATGTAAGGAAAGAAATGATAAGAATTTGCAAAGTTTTGAGTGCCGGCAAGGTTATATAATATTAATCTGCATGAGATTCATCCATCTATTCACTCAAACATTTACTGAAAGACTACTATGTGCCAGGCACTGTTACAACATGCTAGGGTACAAAAATGAGAAGACATGGTTTTTCCTTCAAGGAGCTTACAGTAGTGATTGATACAGAGGGATACTTTGCATTTTTACTCTGAAATTTCCTGTCATTTTTATAAAAACCATTAATAGTACTTAGGCATATTTGTAAAAATGGTCATTGAGGCCATAATTCAGATCAGTAGTAAAGTACAATAGAAATTCTAGCACTGTTGCCATTTTTTTCATAATAATTTATGTCACAAGAGGAAAATTTGTAAATTTCCATTATTGGTTTGTTTGTTTTTTTCCTTCTTCCCTCCACAAAATCAAGATTTCAGTCCAGGTCAACTTCTGAGCTTCAACTGTATGCACTGAACATATAATTTGCACAAGATACATCTGCCTTTGAAGAGTTTACAATTTAGTGAGGGTGTGAAATTCTCTCTTTGTAGAGATTACGGTAAAATTCCTTCTGAAGATTTATCTTCCATGAAAATTTAGAAGGAAGATAATAGAAAGCAAAGTAGAATTTATTAAATTGTTCTTTTAGAGTACCTGTAGAATCATTTCTATCCTAGTTTCTGCAAGTACACAAGAAAACCAAATTGTGTTGGATTTATTGTCTGCTTTGGGCATCTTGACAGACTACCACGTAAACTTAAGTCTCTGTTTCCTTGGAACTGTTAGACATAGGCATCTTGTATTTCTCACTGAGAAATTTTACACCAAAGAGACAAAGGAGATTAAGGCAATAAACAAATTGGAATGGCTTAAGGAGACCTGGCACTCTTCCATGATATGACAGCTCTCCTGTTTCTCAGACCAGATTGTATTTTTTGAAAATCCAGCTATACATTCTTTTAAGAGACATCCCTAAAACATAATGACACAGAAATATGTAAATAAAAGTAATGGAAAAAATATATTAGGCAAATACCACCCAAAAGAAAGCTGGTGTAGGATAAAAATATCAGAGAAAATAGAGAGTAAGGCAAATAGAGGTAAAGATGGCAACACAATAGAAAAAGGAACAAGCCACCAAAAAGATACAACAATCATAAACTTTTATGAGCCTAACAACCAAACCAAACCAAACCAATGCAGTGGCAAGTAGAAATTGACAAATCCACTATGATAGTAGGCAATTTTAACAATTCTCCATCTGAAACAGACATATCAAGTAGGATAGAGAATATTTCAACAGTGAAATTAACAAGCTTGTACAAATGGATGGGTCTAACACTCTGCACTGAACAAACAGAAATACATATATATTTTTTCAAACGTATTTTCAAGTACACATGAAACATTTACATAAATTGCTCACAAATGAGTCATAAAAGAAGTCCAATATATTTTGAAGAATTATCTACGAAACACATTTCCTCACTACCAAGCAACAAAGTTAGAAAGCAATAATTGAAAAAAAGGCTCCAGATTTTTAAAAAGTTTTAAATACATTCCTAATAAGTCATCAGTTAAAAAGGGATACACGATAGAATTTACAAAATATTTAGAACCAGATGATAACTAAGTGTTATGTATCAAAACGTGTGTGGTGAGGTCAGAGTGGATCTTAGAAGGGGATTCAGAGCCTGTAGATACATTTATTTTAAAAAAATAAATAAAGAAAGATTGAAAGTAAATGAGTTGACAAATCAACTCAAGAGATTAGAAAAAGAACAGAGTAAACCTGAAGAGAGTAAAAGGTAAAGCAAATAACAGCAATTAATAAAATAGAAAATTAAGAAAAAGTAAATCAACCAAACCAAAAAAACCTGGTTTTCTCAAAACAACAACAGCAACTACCAAATTCATAACTCTCTAGCAAGACTTATCAAGAATTCAAAACAACCTAAAATGTCTGTCAACAGAGAATTATGGACTCTTCATGCAATGAAATGTATAAAAGATATAATGGTTAGAAAGAAGATTAGAGATTAATGGTCAGCATGGATAAATCTTAAAAACATGTTTGGCCAAAAAAGCAACTTGCAGAATATGTATAAATATATCATTTTTGTAAATGTCAGAAGTGTGCAAATCAGGACTATATTCTATTTATGGGCACACACACACGTAGTAAAAATATGCAAACATTCATGGGGTTAACAAAAACCGAAATCGAGGTAAAGTTTACACCACAAGGGAAAGAGGGAACAAGGGAAACGGGGTTGGAAACGGGGACAAGAGAGGGAAGCCTTGTCTGTATCCGTAATGTTTTTTCTTTATACACATCTGAAGTAAATAAAGCAAAAAGTTAATATTTGCTTAAGCTGGGTTGTGGGTAGACAGGTAGTCATTATACCATTCTCCATCGTTTTCTATGTATTTGAAACATAATAAAATTTTAGAAGTAAAAACTTAGTTAACTTACTTAATCTTTTGTTCTTTCTTAATTCTCTCTCCTATCCTTCTCCTCTCCTACCCCACAACTGTAACACAAAGGTCCCGGGTTTACCAGTTCATGTACCCATGAAGTTACACAGATATTAATATATTTCCCCTCCACCTGGATATCTGAAAAACGTCAAATCCTCTTCAGGTTTCTCAGGAACTCCCCAGAGATATTTTGCCTCCTTATTCAAGTCACTGCCACAAGCCTTTTAGGGGGGTTTACCCAGAACACCCAGCTCTGTAGGTAAAAAAAGAGGTGGACCAGAAGGTCCAAAGCCACCTTAGGAAGAAAGGGATTTCAGATTTTGATGAGTAAATGACAACCAGAGGTATCTTTCGCTTCAAATACCAAAGCACCATCTCATAGATAAACTCGTCTTATTTTTCTTTCTCTTAACCCACCCTACTCAAGGCACAGTGCCAACAAATCCCCCTGGGATCACTGCCATTGATTCTGCTTCTACCCAGTCTGCTCTCTGACCCACACCTGACCCACAGCCTCCCGTTCCTCACCCCTACCCACACCCAACTCAGTCTTGCAGATAAGTAAGAAAAGCAGGAGATGCTCTTTCCCCACTGTTCACGTGAAACAGCTATTTCTTCTGAGACAAATGTGGAGTTTCAATCCATCTGGATGCAAGTCATCTAAAATACGACAAAAACTACTACTAAACAATTATTTGCAAGTGGTTCAGATAAAACTCTCATAATTCTTAAAATGGTCATAAATTGTTCATGTTGAGAATTAAAGTTACCTTACACTGTCTTTGTAGAGTGAGGTACTTAACAGCTATACCAGTGCTTTTAATGACAACTTTACTGTATTAATTGCAGATACCTTTCATTGCTTTCTTGAATCTATGCTAAAACATAAAGCAAAGTAAAAACAAAAACAAAAACAAACAAGAATGAGGGCTCCATTCTTAAGCTACTATAAAAATCTTGCTTTAAATCACTATTTTAAGGCAATAGTGTGGTGTCTCTAGGGCACCAAAGGAGATACAAAGGCACAATGTAGATTGACGATTAGGACTATTACTTGGATACAAAGGGACTACTCAGGCAAAATAGTATTGAAATGGTGGCTGTTTGGTGTGTTACTTTATCAAACCTTAAACAAATTATATTTCTGTAATTTCACCATTGTAAAAAAAAAAAAGCTAGAAGAATGATTGATTTTAAGATGACTTTTATAGTAACATAGGAAACTCTTAATGTTTTATAACAAAATGCTAACCCAATCGCTCACTGTATTGCCAGGTGTTGTACAGTGCAGCCCATATTGTTGGACCAGTAAAAGCTTCCATTTGATACCAGTGGGAAAACATGAAATGTTTGTACCTGAATAATTAAAATGGAATATTTGTTGGCTTAAATTTACTTCTGTATATGTTTGAAGCAACATCCCCACTGGTATATATTACAGATGATTGAAATAAATTTGGCAGGAAGTCTCAGAAACCAATAGTGGATTTCTCAGGACATAGGAAAATATTTGCATTCCTGTACCCACTTTCATGCCAGGAAAGGAAAATAAAACTTATTAACACAAATTTGATTTTATCTTATGATTTCCCTTCCCCTCTTCTTTCCCTCCCTCGCCTCCACTCACAAACCCCCCCCCCCCATTGTTTTCCCTTGAGGTTTTCTGCTTATCCCATAATGCCCAGCAATACAGTTCTTGCCCATTTCCATAGCTCAGTCATTTCCAATAGGCTCTTCCTCAGGCACACACAGCTCTCCATCTTCTTTGTTCCACCTTTACCTTGCTTTCCCATTTTCAGGTTTTCTCTCAGCTCCTACCCTGTTTCACCCTCTCTGTCTTTTTAGTCTGAAAGGTAATACAGAGGATATTGTCATCTTTACTTCCCAGGGAGCCCGAGATGGATTCACCCCAGAAGATGGTAACCCTATTTCCTTTGTCAATTTCCATTGTCTATGTTAACCATATAAATGTAAAGAAAGCAGAAAAACCCAGACTGGCCAAATGCACTCTTCTGTGTTTCTTTAATCCTGAGCAAGGTGGCGTAAACTGCCCACCAAAGTTTCCCTGAAAATCAAGGGCACCAAAGCTCACATGTGTATCAATGAGACCCAAGAGCACGTAGTTCAAATAAAAGCAAATTAAATATGTTAATGTATATCTTGGCATTAATGAGATTTACTAATAAGAAGAACCGTATTAACTCTTTTTCTGGATGGAATTATAACTAATACAAAAAGGTCAAATGTTTTATTAAATTATTGCATCTTCCCTCCAGATGTGGAATTTGCTTTTTGACGTGGTACAAGCCCAGTGGCAACACTTAGTTTAATGAAATTCTGAAAGCACTAAGTCTATTTCGACAGGGTTTTATGTTTTTTTCATGAAATAATCCTTAAGCAAGTATTCTTGCGCTTTGCTTCTCACTTCCTGATTTCATCTGACCTTGTGACACTTTTTTGGCGGAACAATAGAACATAAAATGATAAGATCTCATTTGACCTAATGTCTTTGACTAATACAAATAATATTGGATGATTCTATATCAAAATAAAAATTTTAAAGCAACTTTCTAGACCCTGAAACAATTTGGAAGTCAATACCTTCCCCCACTGTTAGAAATGTAAAATGTTTTAATATTGACTATGCATCCCCCAGAGAGTTTGACTTCTGGTGAATATGATTCTACTAAAAGATCAAGCTCCAAATAAATACGAGGAGCAATTGAAAACTTTATTACCTTTCCTTACAGAGAAGTATAGATCATATAACATAGACTAAATGAAATGGAAAAGACCTTGGGAAAGACATGGCACCAATATTTAAATTGTCTAGGAGTGGTGATAATTTATTCTTCTTAAAGATCTCCAAGGCAGAAAACTTGGCAATGTCTTTCCATGGTCTATACAGAGATTCACCACTTCATGGTAGAATTCCTTCTTAAGTTTAATAGAAATCTTTGAAATTTGTGCTATTACAAATACATTTCTGGGTTTAATATATCTGTGCATAAAACTTCCTTTCTGTAGTTAGGTTAATTTACTTAGGGCAGTTTCTCCAAATTTCATTGGCAAGTAGGCATTTAAAGCCTCATTGAAAATAGCCAAATGCATAAATAAAGAGTACACCAATTTACATTTCCACCACCAAGAGATGAAAAAGCCCATTTCATCATATCCTTGATATCCAAACTGCTCTTGATGTTTAAAAAAAAATGCTTTGTGTAGGAGTAATCCACCAAGTTACTAGCGTTTAGCAGGAACGGGTGTTTTCATCTTCCTTTCTTCAGATGGTTTGGACAGTACAAAACTGCTTATATTGTTACCAAGGAGCAGTGGAGGGCCGAAGAAGGGCAATGTACTTTGTAATTCTGCATCATTTGGATTATGTGATCCTCCATGTATTTCTATTTACTTAACGAATCTTTGTTTATCTATTGTTATGTTCTAGACTCTGTTTAAGACTCTGGAAGCAAAAATGATGAATACACATTGTTGTTCTCAAGGAGGTTACAGTTATAACTGAGCTGTTTGTCTAAATAGCATACAGCAGCAGTTAAAAGGAGTTTGTATACCAGCCTATTATAAACAATTCTAGGGAGAAGTCTACTAAATTATCTCTGTTGTTGATGTTACTTCTAAATCATATTTCAACAAATATTTATTAGCACCTGTCATATGCAAGGCACTAACCTGGGAGATGCAATATGAACCTGAAAATATGTGAGACATTAAGTGTGCCTAAAGGCAGACAAATCTCCACGGGTCTCCAGTGTTTCTGCACATCTTGTGAGCAGAGGCATTGATAGCTTTCGTTCTGGAGCATCCTTTCAAGGATGTATATATAGCGAACGGTCTTAGAAGGTAGAGGTAATGTCTCCCTTTGGAGCAGAGGACAGTTTCTGTAATGTCCAGTAATAAAAGTAACATCTCCTTCTGAAGAAAAGGTAGGTCAGGTTTGCCTGTTAAAGATTTGGTTCTCAGGGTGTCTTAGCTGTAACACAAATTCACTGTGCATGCAGTATCCACCTGGGCATTCTGAGTCACGCCATGGGACTTGGGGGACAAGGAAAACTGATGTGAACATGAAGTTCATGCTGCCTGATGAGCTAAGAGTAATAAATCCTTTGTCTCTGATCTGGGAGTCTCCTGTCTTCTGCCAGGATCCGCGAAACTGTGGCAGGCTAAATTGTTAGTTCTAGAGTCAGTAAAATCTTGATAGTGCCAATCAAGAAGTTTACTATTTAATAAGGAGTTTAAGAAAAGCACACATATAACCATGGTATGTTACAACTGTGGTCATAGTTACCCAAAATACTATAGAGAAGGACAAAATTGGTTCTGACCAAGAGATAGTTTCATGTAGGAAGTTAAGGGAAGGAAAAGGAAAAGACTCAAAAAATTATCATTCTCTTCCTATTTCTCTGACTGTTCTTTCTCAGTATCTTTTGCTGGGTCTGCCTCTGTTGTAGGAACCCCTCAAGATTCTGTCATTGTCCCACTTCTCTTTGCATCTATGTCCTTTGGGAAATTTTATCCATTCACGTGACTGCAGCTGCCAAATATGCATCTTTGCCCTTAATTTCTTTCCCAACTCCATCTCCCTGTTTCCAATTGTCTACGTCACATCTGGATATTTTACAGGTGACCCAAATTTAACATGTCCAGAATTGAACCTATTCTCTCATCTTCCGACATATTCACTAGTCTCTTCCTTCCTGCAACTGTTAAAGGAATCATCATTTCCAGGGCCTCACGCAAGAAATCCACAAGGAATTCTCATTGCTAGGCAGGCATGTTGTCAGAACAAAGTCAGTTTAATAGAATCAACCTGAGGTAAACTATGCCACTAGAGTCTGTTAAGTATTGACACTGTCAATAAAGACTCATTTTGACCTGGGACTTGTCCTGTTTTTTCAAAGTGACTTTATCTCCAATCTGATCCATAATGGATTGACTTGATAGTTCCACGTTATTCTTATTTCAAAGTTCTTGTTGGCTCCTCATCCTTGTGCTTGTGTACAATGTCCTACCCATACTGGATTCTACACAGACCTGCTTGGTGTCCAAGGGATTCATGATCATTTTGGGAGAGTTGTTTTATCCCATGAAGTGAATTAATAAACAAGTTCTGAGGATATTACCTCCTTAATAAATATCCTATATCTGTTCCCTTATTTTCATGTCTAGAATACACTGTCCTGTTTCAACCCTTGATCAACCATCACCAGCTTCTTCTACTGTCTCCTATGTGTCTTCTATTTCTTTCTTTGAATCCATCTTGTATACACTTTCCAAAACGTTCTTTTCAAAAATTCAAAGCTGATTAACAAACTCCGTGCTTAAGGCCTGGCAGTAGCTCCCGTAACTAACACCATAGGTCACCTACTACAGGTCCTTTATGATAAAGTTCAAGTTCCTTCACAGGACAGACAAATGTCTCCATGATCTGAATCCTATCGAAGTCTCCAGCTTCATCTCAGCCACTCCTTCCTTCAAATCTCAAGATACAGCAAAATCACACTGATTATAGTTCTTCCCATGCAATATGCTGCTTCTCGCCTCCATGCTATTACTGACTTGGCTCCTTTTCTCTAGGGTTCACGTCCTAGTCTCTCCCTCTGTCCTGTCTTGACTTGGCTAATTTGTTCTGTTGCATGCTTCTCTAGTCGGCCATCTTCTTAAAGAAGTCTATGATTTTCTCATCCAATTCCTTGCCACGTAAGAGACTCCCTTCAAAGTCTCAAAATATCACTACACATCTCTAACCCCTACCACACTGGATTGTAATTACCTTTATTTCCTGTGTTTCTGGCTCTCTTACTAGATTAAGACACTTGAGAACGAGAACTATCTTTGCATCCCTATTGGCTTGTGTCTGGCATATAAGTATTCAATAAATATTTATTGAATGAGTGGATGGATAGATAGGTGAAGAGTGGGAGATGAGCTATGAACATTTATGTAGCAATTTAGTCAAAGTACATTTAAAATTTTAATGAATGGAAAAATGGACAGACTATAGCATGGTGTTCTTTTGAAAGGGTATTAGTTACCACAATAAACATATCAGCAATAGAATAGATTTGGCTGCTGTTCCTAATTATTATGAATACTTTCTTTTTCTCCTGCTAAACTCCTGATAAGTTAAACATGTAATAGATAAACTGGAACATAGTCAATATTTTCAAATTGACATATTTAACCTTTTTTAAATGGTAAATACAAAGCATTTATAATACTAGCATATATAAAGAGCAAAGTTAATATTAACATTGCATATGTTTGTCTTTCTTCTCTATCTTCTTCTCTTCTTCTTCTTCTTCTTTTTAGTGAATTCATTTCCATTTATATCAATTCCAAAATGTGACAAATGACTTGAATCTTTGGAAAAGACTGTGACTTTCAGGTGTTCAGGTATGACTCTGAAGCATGTGGTAAGGTAGAAAAAAGAAACTCCAGAGAATAGATAATATAGAATGATAAAATATTTGAAAATAGCAGGTAAGACTTTAACTTGTTGCTACAAACGAAGTAGTGGGAAAAAAAGGTATTTTAATCATCTGAGATACAAAAATAATGCAAGATGAATACATTTCAAAATATAATTTCAATGAGAGTTTGAGAAGAAAAGCAGAGATGTTTTTTACAAGTACAGGGTCAGAACCTCTGAGGAGACCTACAGAGAGTCTGCATAATCATTCTAATGAGACCATCTTCCACTACATTAGCTTGAATAGTATAGAGCCAAGTGGAACTCAATGGTCTTCCCCCTCATGAATCCCTAGTGCTTATTCAAATGTAGTGTGATTTCAAGGGTGGATCAACTTAAGCTAGATATGTTTATCCCTCTATAGATTTAATGGTGAGGATTAAAAAAAATTAAAGGCATTTATTTATCTATAATAATAAAGTCAAGAAATGGAAAAATTATAAGCTCAGAAAATACAAATAAAGGTCTTGAACAGAAGCATGAAAAGCATTATCTTCATAGTTATATACATAAATACTTGCCTACTAGTTCTTATTTTGACATTTGATGGACTTTTACTGTACTTCAGTATTTTGTCTGGTAATTTTCTTGTTAAATTTGACCTCCCCAAATATCTTCAAAATTTTTTCTTATTCTTCTAGTTATAGGTGTTCTTACTAAATTTAGGAAGAATGTTTTATCTAGGGTCTTGCATCTACTATTAAATATTCTGGCCCACTCATAGAATCACATGTAGTAATTGCTAACTACACTCTATTTTTTTTTACTTCTTAGTACTTGTTCAAATACTTTTAAAAGCTTTTGCCTTTAAAAATTGTAAAGGAAAAAAAGTTTTAAAAGGAAAAGATAATGTGGAATCTTCAGTATCCAAGTTGTGGGAGTGAAAATTCTTACATTTTGGGAAAGTAAATTGGCAATATGTATCAAAAGCCTTAAAAAATAAGTTTACACTTTCTAATACAACAGTTCTCCCTTATAGGAATTTATATTAAGGAGGAAAATCATGAATATGCCCAAAGATTTACCTATAAGGATAGTCATGATGATGTTATTAATAATATAAAAATTACAAACAATAAAAATGCCAAATCATAAAGAGTTGGATAAACTATCCAACTCTCTAAGCATGTTTGTTATGTGGAATACTATACAGTTGTTAATTTAAAAAATCACATTTTGGAATACATATCAACATGGTAAAATGAGTGAGAAAGGCAGACTACAAAATTACATTACAGGTTGATCCAAATTAAACAGATACACACACATACATATATACTATAAGTAGAAGAATATGCACCAGATATGAAGAGTGATACATTGTTAGCAGGGTGATGGGATTATAGGTTGTATTCTTTCTTTTGGGGGATTTTCTATATTTTAAAAATTTTATAAAATAGATATTTAAACACCATTTTGGAGAATTTTAAATTTGTTTCTGAGGTGAGGGAAAGGCATAAACTCTTCAAGAAGTGGGTTTAGGAATGAGTAGAAAATCTACTAGAGAAGTTAAGCATGATCTCAAGCAATTCTACGTAAATGAAGGTGACACTCCAGCCTTCATAAACCAGGAACCTGAGTATGAGAGCAGTCAGGGAAGAAAGATGCATCCAGTTTGGACCAGGGTGGTCGGTTGTCCAGGAGAGGTGTCCAGCATAACCCCACTTTCCCTGTCTTTCTCTTTTCACTGGTTACTTCAAAAGAGGGGTGGAAACATATCTGATGGACTTTCTTTAGAGGATTTGTCAGCAGGGAGCTAAAATCTCATTATCTTTCAAGGGAGAGGTTTAAAAATGGAACTGCCTCTGACACTAAAACTCCTTTGAAGCTTCAAATCATCAGAACACCAACAACAAAGTTGTATACATCCTGTGAAGATTTTTGGCACTAAGAAATATTTACTAATAATTATTATTTGGGCACTAATAAAAATAAAATGAAAGATTTTCTACCTGTGCTTTGTCACATTAAACACATTTATTAAGAAAATATAAATTATATCATGAACCATATACTTTTCTAGGTGGAAAGAATCTTAGCTTATCTACTTCTTAAGTGATACAGCCAATTAAGCTATCTATTTCTTTAACTAATATGTTAAATGTATGATTCAAAACAATTTATTAATATATGAAAAATAAATAATTAGTGATTAGTTAGTAATTGTGCTTTATTTTAGTAAAGTACTTCTTGAAACTGCAGAATTGGATAGCTAAACTATGAATCACTTAACCACTCCTTTGTAAAGCCTTTCACATAATTTATAAAAGCACACGAGAGTCAGGACCACTACTCATCACCAGCAGCTTCTCAGACTGACATCTTGTGCTTGTTTGGGAGGAAAAACATCATCTACAAAGAGCTTGCTTCTTCATAAGCCCAAACCTATAACCTATAAAGTTACATACATACACACACACATATACAATGATGATTTTGGTAAATTCAATAATTAAATTATCATTTGCTTTTTATATTTCTGGTTATTTTTGAATTTTAGAAGCTCCTACAACTTCAGCCCTAATGTTCCCTGCTTTGCTAAATTATAAACAATGCACAAAAAGAACTATTATTTTAAATGATGGTTTTAACACTGTAGCTTGTGTTATGGACTGTGAAATAAAATTAGTGGATCATGACTGATGTTGAAAAAATTAAACAGTAAAGAATAGATTAAAAGATCAGGATTCGGTACACATTAGAAGTACACAAAAAAGTATTATTTTGGAAAACTTTTATTTTGATAATACATGTATGTGTATTCTGGGTTGCAACGCGATACATATTTTTAAATGGGGATATGTTGTATATGGTTTCAAAAAGTGAACATGCCCACAAAAACCAATTTGCAACTTGGAATATTTTTCCTTAATATGGATATTTTCCCTTAATATTCCTATATTGACACTGTAATATACGTATTATTCAATGATCTACTTAAGAAAGGCACATCCTATACCAAAAGCAGGAAAGGAAGAGATGACAAAGTAAAATTCTGAATATGTTTTAAAATCCTTCCTGAAAGTACCCATATGGGATATGCTTCTTTATGGTATTTCGTTTACCCATTTATACATTCTCTTGATAGATAGATAGATAGATGAAAGAGAGATAGATGAAAGAGAGATAGATGGATAGATAGGTTGATCAATTTACCTATATAGAGAACTTACTATGTGACAAGTGCTGGGGATGCAAATGTAATAAAGCAAGACTTTCTGACAGTAAAGTCCTGGCAAAGGAGACCACAAATAAGCTAACAAACAATAAACTAACAATATGCTAACAGTTTTAATGTGTTGTAACTGATGGTCTAGAAGTACATGTCTAGTTCAGTGACAAAATTGCAGAACTTGATTTTAATAAATAAAATTTAAATTTTCAGATGAATGAAAAGAATTGGGGGCCAATCTAATAGTAACCATTGTTGTATGGAATTAGAACCTTGAAAATTTCTAGACCTGATGAACGCTAATCATTTAAAATCCAGAGATGCAGTGTCCTGCTAAATAATACAGAGTGCGAGGATGACTCAGCCTATTGATTATTCAATTCAACATTAAATGAGCACTTTCCATGTGCCAGGCATGGTAACAAGAGCTGGAGAAACAAAGGTGAACAAAATACACTTTCAGTGGCCATGGTTAATTGTGGTCTAGTAGGGAAAGCCAACATAAAAACAGATAATAAGTCAGAGAGCAACTCGCACAATTAAAAGGGTTGGGGGTATTGCCAGGTACATGGTGACACAGGGAAAGGAGTGGTCAGCTCTTTGCAGGAGACAGGATTTCACGGAAGAGAAAGGAAGAAAGGCATTCCAAGCCAAGAGGACCACCTCTTGAAAGGGAAAAGAACTTAGATACCTAGAAAACCACCGGGGCTGTGAACTTTGATATCACACTTGACCACTAGAATATCATGTGACCCAGGACATTCCGATACGAGGAAAACCAACATGTAATGTTTTTATCTTGCAAAGCTGATAATGCAGAGAATTAACGAGATATGTATGTATAAACAGAAGTTTCACAGTTAGGAAGTCGTGAAATGTCCCTCATAGGAGTCCTACAGTATCATATGCCTGATTCACTCCCGGGCTTATCAGCATCATTAGATCAGCATATGAAAAGTCATCATGGCCACTGTCTGGATCTGCTGGGTAGCAGGGCTGGCTTACTGTGGAATTAGTGTAGAATAACCCCATAGACTCTAGATTTAGGGACTCAGGTCCCACAGCTGGGAGCAGGCACCTGGGTTTCCTGTTTGAGGAATGATGTTCTCTACTCTTTGCTAGATGCAACTGTTCTTCCAAAATCAAATCATTTCCTCACAGCTCCATTTGCCTCTTCATTTCTTTTTAAAATTTTGCCCTTCAAAACCAATACTTCTTTTAATAACAGCAAACGCTTCCATAGCCCTTCCTATGTGTCAGGCCCTATTCTAAATGCTTAACATATATTAAAGGATCACATTTTCATATCAACCCTATGAGATGAGAACTATTATTGTTACCTTAGTCTATCTAGGCTGCTATAACAGAATATCATAGACTAGGGGGTTTATAAACAACAGAAATTTATTTTTCACATTGCTGGAGGCTGGGAAGTCCAAGATCAAGGCACTGGTAGATTCTGAGTCTGGTGAGGGCCTGTTTTCTTGTTCAAGACCTAATCACCTCCCAAAGGCACCACCTGGGGATTAGGTTTCAACATTAGAATTTTGGGGGTGCACATTCAGTCTATAGCGATTATCCCCATTTTTCAGAGGAGGAAAGAGCAAGTTGCCCAAGATCCTGAATAGGAGCAGAGTTACTAATGAAACCCATGCCATCTGGCACTGGAGTCAATATTTTTAATCACCATAAAATGCTGCCTCCCACAAACGTCAATTTAAAAAGGTATTTGGCAGGAACAAGGGAACAGCACATTGAATTCTGCTCTACAGAAAATTTTTCTTGGATGTTTCTTTTTCATAAACTGAAAAATCTCATAAGTTTTGCCCCTGTACCCAGTTGTTATGCTTTTATGTACGTGGTTTGCATTGGCCCAACGATCTTAAGAAACACACCTCCCCGTATCATGTTTGGAAGTGTAGGTCAGCCAGGCTGAAAGATTACCCTTCTCAGCTGATTTATTTTCCCTACAGTTTAACCAAAGCTTTCTCTGTCTTACAAATAAGATCTTTCTGAAAGAGTTCTGCCACGACAGGAGACTTATATAAGAATTTGTAGCTCATTAAATTTTCTTTCCTCTAATACTCAAGATTGAAATGAAAACTTTTCTGCAAGGCCAGCATTAAGAGCAAATCTAATGTAAGTTCTTTATTGATAAAAAAAAAGAAAGCTGATTGCATTAATCTTTTTACTTTTTATCTTGTCTTTCGGTCACAAGTCACCAATCCTTTCATGGGAGGGAACTACTTCTATTTCCTGGAGGTTTTAAAGAGGATATAATAGTTGCAGAAAGTTATTTTTTAAAATCAATCTACCATATAAGGTTTTAGGATCTACAAACTGGTTGAAGGACCCCTGACCCTATCCATTCTTAAATGTTTCTTATATCATTTTTGGACTCAGCTTTATTTCCAGAAATAATTAAATATTTAGATAGAAAAAAAATTAGCTGGCAGTTAGCTCCTTTAAGTTTTTAAAAATTCTTCTTTCTGTGGGCAAAACTTAGAACTTTATGGACCTGTGATTCTGAGTAAAACAGACACTAAAATCTTTCCCACTTTTTTTTCAAGACTTTTCCAAAAACTTAACATCAGTGACAGAAAGGTGAAAACTTTCAGCAGAAGACTTTTGTGAAAATTATCGCCAGTATTTCAAAGTGAGAGGACAGGGAAAGTGGGAGTAGAAGAATCTCCGTGTTTTTCTTCAATTGCTATGGAGAGGTTTATTCACTGGCACAGAACTAAGCCAGCCCACTGAAAGGCAGCGGATGTTTTCCAGTCCCTTTGGGCGGGCGAAGCAGGTGCTGTTTTGTCTTACATGAACTGAACACTGAATACATATTGAAAAATATAAAGAACTGATATGTAACCCTTTCACCTGGCCATCATTCACCTCTGCCGGTGTAAATTAATGCTAAAAAAAAGATTAGCACATAAAAGTCAGGATGTGCCTGAAGAAGCAGGAATCTTACAGCCACCTTTACACTCTGAGCTCTGCCTGCAGTGAGCAGGCCATACTCAATATTGGGGAAAACACAGAGTGTTTGTCACGGAAAGCAGACTGTGGGTTTGTATTTCGGCAAGGCTATCTACAAGTGTGTAATCTTGCCAAACTAATGTCCTGGTACGCGTATCTAGAAAACGGGAATTATTCCAACCTTTAAGCTTGGGAGAGAAATGAGTGAGAAAAGCACGTGAAAACAGCTGGTCCCAGTCGTCTCCCAGTAACCCTTGGCGTGTCCACGGCTGTTGTTGGCCTCATCCTCTGCGGTCTCCAGCAGCTTGTCCGTACAATGAAGGTACTAAACCGACAGTCACCTTCCCCTGCGTGGGTACTGATCATTCATTGCCTTTCTGCTTCTCGGTGCTTCGGCCTTTTTCATTCTGCCAAGCAGCCAAAGTCTAGACTGCTGGGGGTAACTTCCAGCTGCGTTTCTGGAGAATTGGAGGGTTGGCGGGGGCGGGGGTCGGGGTGCGGAGGACACGGCAGGGGATGCTCCCCGCCTGCCTTTCCCAGCTTCGTTTGCCTGTGGCACTCTCAAGAGATGGGCACCAAACAGGTCTCTTTTGTGTCCTGTAGTAGCAACTCCAGTGCTAACAGGGTCGGGGGAGACGGGAGAGTGCCCGACATGACGACTGAGAAAGATTCCTGAGCTCGCTGCGTTCCTCCAGGGCGCCCTTCGGGCAGGCCCTGGGCAGCGAAGGAGTGCGGGCGCGCGGTGGCGCCCGGGCGAGGGTGCAGGGCCCCCGAACGGTCGGACGGGGGAGCGAGAGCTAAAGCTTGCGGAGCGCGCCGAGCCGCCTGCGCCGCGGCCAGACCGGGGGAGCCGACGCCGAACGGAGCCAGCCGGACTACAGGGGGCGGAGGCCGAGAGGGAGGCGGGACGGGGCGGGGCGGGGCGGGTGGCGCAGGGGAGGCGGGGGCGGAGGCGGGGGCGGTGTCTCCCCGAGCTGCGCAGGCGTCGCTCGCACCTTGTTGATTAGTCAGTGCTGGGAACGCTGCTATGGCGTTTCTCAGACCCGCGGCTCCTCCTCACACGCTCCAGGCGGAGGGAAGGAGGGGTAAAAGAAGGAGGAGGCGAGCGGGCGGCCGCCGCAGCTGCAGACCCGGGGCCAGAGGAGGAGGCGGAGCGGGAGCCGCCGCATACACCCCGGCCGCCGCCGCCCGCCGCCGCCGCCGCCGGGTTGCTGCGAGTCCTCTCCGGGCTTGAGGGCACGCGGGGCGCCCCGGCCATGTCCCGCAGCGGCAGCTGAGCCGGCCGCGGGCCCCCCTCCCTCCCCGCCGCCGCAGCCGCCGCGCCCCCGGGCTGCCTGCGGCCAGAGTGCCCGGCGCCTTCCGCGCGCCCCAGACCGCAAGTGCGAGCAGCGGCGGCCGCCGAGGCGCGGGTGGTGCAGGCGGCGGCGGCGGGAGCGCGGGTCCGGAGGAGGCGGGGAAGATGGACCCGGCGCCCTCGCTGGGCTGCAGCCTCAAGGATGTGAAGTGGAGCTCGGTGGCCGTTCCGCTGGACCTGCTGGTCAGCACTTACCGACTGCCCCAGATCGCGCGGCTGGACAGCGGTGAGTCCCCGCCCGCGGACCGCAGCCTCGGCGCGTCTCTGCACGCGTGTGCCCGGGAGGGTGGGACCCGGTGGGGAGTGGGCTGCCCGCCCCCCAGCGTTGGACTTGGCTCGAGCGGCTGCCGCAGCCCTGGCACGTCGCTCTCAACTCCCCCCAGCAGCAGCTAGAGGTGTGAAAATCAGAGCCCTAGTAGTATAATTTAAAAGGACGCAAAAAAAAAAAAAAAAAAAAATCAACATAAGGGAAGCCTCTGCAGATAGTAATCTTGGAGGCGAGCTGTCCCTCCTCACCCGCCTGTAAGAATTACTCAACCTGGGAAACCCTGTATGAGTTATCTTAGGCAACTTTCTTACAAAATAATTGTGCTTTGGGTGGCACCTTTATTTTTGGATACTCTCCTACCCCTCCGCCACAAGAAGGAACAGATTTTAGGGGAAAGGCTCCTGGGTGACCAAAAGGGATCACATTTCTCGGAGACCTTTTATTACAGCTTGTCTGTTTTGTTTAACTGAAGAGAAAGCAATTTAGGGCTGTGTGTAGAAAATGTTTTTAGCAGAGGTGATGGTATGCTTAAGGTTAATTATTAGCTTAGCGCCTTTCTAGCCTGGAAAAAAATTGAAAATACACCAAAACCTGTATTGACCTGGAACGTGAGCTCGGAACTAAGAAATGCTTGTGTTTCCTGAAATTGACAACCAGAAACCAACCAAACGTCTCCCAGCTGTTGGTTCTGCAGGTTGACATCTGCAAACAAGTAGATGGATGTGCATACTGTCAAGCGAATAGATACCTTTCAGTTTGAGAGTTCTGACATGTAAGGTGGCAGTTTAGGTGTGTTTTGTCCTTTGTGTTTTGGTAATAACTTCAGTTGATTTTGGCTTCGTGCGATTTCAGGCTGTTTGCAGAAACAGGCTTGCTTCTGCTGTGGGGCTGCTAGAAGCACCTGGGCGCAGGCTGGCGGGCAAGCAGATAGAGCTGTGGTCACACAGGCCAAGTCAGAACAGCACTGAGCAGGAAGATGTCATTTCAAGTCACAAGGACTTGGGTTACTCCTTTTGTGGAGTACAGGAGTGAGTAACATGAGACGTATAAACGTCCAAAGGCATTTTTGTTCCCGGTCTTTTCTGCGGGGTTAGATCAGACATTTGAAGTAATGATGTGAAAAATAAAGGCAGGAAAGTTCATGAACGCTGGAAAACAGTCTTGGCGTGTGTGTTAGCCTTGTTTGATTGGTGGTGGTAGTGGTGGGCTTTGGGAATAAACTAAGAGTTTTAAAAGTAGTAATGAAGTGCACGTGAGTTCAGGGAGGGTCAGGTGGTGTGTTGAGGCATTTCTGCTTAGAGTGGGCGTGCTTTAAATATGCGTCTATAGATCTGAATCAGAGAGAGAGAGAGAGAGTGAGTGTGTGTGTGTGTGTGTGTGTGTGTGTGTGTGTACTGACAGTGTTTCATTTACTCTTACACCATGCAAAATTGTGTATATTGGAAGGTTATGTGAGTCCTCACCTTTTCCTACCGTCTCTCATCTCTGCACACTTCCCCAGAACTTACTAGCTAGGTAGTGAACATTGGTGTGTGTGGTGTAAAAGTCACCCAAAAGTTTCATTAAACTGAAAGTTTAAAGAGGCTGAATACCAGTTGCAGAGGTATTAGCTTTATTATCCACTTTCCTCTCTCCGCCATTCATAAAAAGGGTCTGAATGAGCAGTGTACTCATCCCACACTTCTTTTTAAAATTAGGACGTGGGTAGCAAGTCTTAACAGCGTGTCCTTTCAAGCTGTGGAATGGATTTTGATCACTACGTGTAATTCCAATTCTTTATTGTAAGTTTTCTCTTATTCCCGCTTGAGAATCACAGTGGCATACACAAATTTGGAATCATAGCCAAATACTGCTTTATACCTTGCTTCTTTCACTTAATCCCATCGTATTTAATTTTTTTCTTTTTTTTAAGCTGCATGATGTTCCATGGGAAGATGGCTGTATATCTAGTCCCCTGCAGTGGACATCAAGTGGCTTCATTTTTTACAACTATTAAGTTGTGATGTAATGAATACTCTTGTACATAAATCTGTTTGTTTGGGTTAGTATGTATTCCTTCCCTGCTGAGTAAGCATGTAGATCCGTTTTAAGTCCTTGATACACATTGTCAAATTGCTTTAGAGGTTGTACTCATTTATACACAAATGAGAATTGTGGGAGTACCAGTGTCCCTACAGCCTTAAAATAATAAGTATTTTACAAACAACCAAAAAAAAAAAAAAAAAAAAACTCTGCTAATTTGAAGGGGGAAGTGTTAGATTACCAATTACTTTTGGATAGATTTTAAAAGAACTGATGATAGATTCCATGCTTATGTTTTAAAATGTTTCACAGCAATGCTTAGAACATGTTAAGGATATGCCACCATGCTGTATGTGAAATTTGTGCAGTCGTCATTCTGTGTATTTCCTTTTGCCAGTTTTAGTACTGCAGGTACAGTTTATACACGCGCACCCTATACTTAGACATGAAAGGTAGTCATTTTCCAAATCACTTGTTTTCAAAGAGGTTAAAGAAATTGAAAAACATAACAGTAGTTGACATTATGTCAAGAGAAAACTGTTGGCTATTTTAAGCAATCATTAAAACCATTAAACATCTGATTTCATAACTGTCGATTATTGAAGGCCTACTATGTGCTGGTACATTTCTAAGTGCTTGATGTATTTTGTCTCATCCTTAGCACCCCATTTTAAGGACTTTGCGAGCCTTGAGATTTAGAGAAATAGGGCGACATACCTAGTAAATGGTGGACTGATTTTCAGCTGACTTTCCGATTCTAAAGACGCCTTTTATCTCAAACTGTACTACCTCCTTCTACTAAATGGGAGTAGATTTAGAGTAGGTCTAACGTCTGCTCTAAATAGCCCCACTGTCTCTCTGAGAGCTTGAGGACAGGAAAGTCAATATTTTTAAAAGAGTGTAGACATCGAATTAAGCGCCGGCCTCATCCATCATATCTAGACGATTTTCTGCTTCCTAAAGGAGTGGCTGAAAAGAGGTAAGGGGCAGAGGAGAAGAGAGTACAGAATCTGAGAAAGAAGGAAAAAAGCGGAGTCTGAGGGCTTAGGGTATGTAGATGTGTCTGTTGACATTACTCCTTAGGACATTTGCCATGTTTAACATACTAACTACACAATAAGTAAGAGCTTTCCAGTTCTTTGCCTCATGCATGTCACTAATGAAATGCCAGTCAGACGCATTCAGTATTCCATCCCCAGTGGCAAAATTTGTCATCGTATAAGATAAATACAAAATTAGTGAGCCTTTATGGTATGGTCTCATGAGTCTTTCTGGAGACTAAAAGGAAAGTACTCCAGCGGTTCTCCTTAGGAGTGAGATACATCTCTTCAGCCAGTGTCTAATCCCCGTCAGCAATGCAGTTAAGATCGGATATCTAACTTCATCATCAATCTTAGAAACTTGGCTGCAGAACCAGGTTCAACAGATGTGTTTATGACCAAGAAGAGGGTGGAGAGAATGCTAATCCTCACCCCATCATCAACCCATCCTCGCTCAAAGCTAGGTAGGTGGGGAAATTGTTCTTTCTCTGTCTCTTCAATATTTTGTTTTGGAAGGGCTCTGAAGGGTTGTTCTACAGCAGTGTTCTTACAACTTTTTTGTTCTTGTAGTGCCTAAAAATTCTGTAAAACCCTGTACCCTAAGCACGTTTTTAAGTTCATTGCTAAAAGTTTTCATCCTAAGTTTAAATAGTTGCAAAGGATGTCATTTTTCAGCATACTGTGACTGTTGACTTTTAAAATTGTTACATCATTTAAAAAACTCTGTAGTGGGATCTATATTTAATTCCCAGTATCATTCATTTTTAAGAATGCAGGAGTAAGTTCGTAACAGTAAAATTCTTACATCTTTCCTTTTTCTCCTTAAATTCATATTTCCATTTCCCTTCCCCTACAGAATTGTATCCCAATGTAATATAGTTTTTTTGTTTATTTGTTTGTTTTGGTAGAAGGAAGGATTTATTACTTGCAGTAAATAAAGAGAACACCGGAGATCTTTCCCAAAGCAGTGTCTCCCAATGTAATATAGTTTTATGCATGAAAGTGTCTTATTGATCACTCTGTCTTATGTAACAAAAAAGAATATAAGTTGAAATGTAGTATTTTGTATTTCTTTTGGCCTTAAGGCTCTTCTTATTTAAATATTTCAGGTTGTTTAAAACAAACAAGTAGAAATTACCTGTCTTAGAGAAGGAGTTACCCAAATGCTGGAGACTTGACTCCTCAACAGGCATCGGCGTTTTTATTTGTTCCTTTGTTAGTCGCCCTGAGCCCTGTGTTCATTACCCTGGGGTAATGAAGATTAGAAAGATCTGGTGAAGGTGATGTAGATGCATTGCTTTTGTAAAGTGGGAGAAGGACCTTTGCGAAGGGGAGGTGATGAAGGACAGCTTCCCTTCGTCAGGAGATAGATGTCCCTCCATCCCAGTCTTGGTTTCAGGCAGATCAGTTTTCAGACAAGAGAATATTTGGAAGTTGGGGATTTAGAAATTGACTCACTTATAGCTGTGATGGTGAACCCCTTGGGAAGTGTTGGCTTTGCTTCAGACACATATCCCAGTTCAAAGAATGCTGGTCTAGAGCAGTGAAAGGTGAGCTTATGGTCCTGTCTGCTGAAAGAAAGAAGAAGACCAAGGCTGCATGAACTGCCAGGGAGAGAGAAATAAAGATGGTGGGCGTTGGAGGCAGCTGCGTATAAATTAGCAGCAGTCTGTCCCTCCTAGCTTTGCGGAGGAATCAGAGTTGACTCTAAGCCCCAGGTGTGTTGGGACTGTGGGAGCTTTGGTATTTGCTTTCTGCTGAGCTGCTTCTCTAACTTTACCATGTAAGTGCCGGGGGTCTGATGGTGCAGAAACAAGGTGGACACTCAGATGGCAGTGAGGGTCCACGTGGCTGTTTGCAAATGTCAAAGGTGTTTATAGATTCAAGTTTTATCTTTGAAATTAATGTAAATTCCCAAAATCTGCTCCATGACTGGTGTTACTTTAATATATATTAAAAATTTTTTTCTGAAGTAACTTAATCTAAGTCTTTTTCCGGGAAGATGTGCTATGCTAATCTTTGGTTTCATTTCCCTTGGCATTCTAAATTGTAAGAGGATGCATATGCCCCAGGTGAGACAGTTGCTTAAAGGATACTGGATTTGGAGCCTAGAAACCTCCGTTCAGTTACATGCATTGCTATTTCTTAGCCATGTGATCTTGGGCAGTCTCTTAATCCGTTTGATTGGTATTAAAGTTTTCTCATGCAGAAAAAAAAATGTACATTATACTTGCCCATGAATCTCATAGTTATTCATTAATCTGTTTATTCAATAAGCTAATATTTATTAAGGCCCTACTATGTGTCAAACCCTGTTATAGGTATCAGGACAGTAGCACGGAACAAATCAGACAAAAACCTCTGTCCTCATGCAGCCTACAGTCTTATGTATCTACTTACTATGATAGTTAAATGCAATAATATATGTGAATACATGTGTATTTTATTATTTTTTTTAGTTAATTTATTGGTTTTTGGCCGCACCACGTGGCTTGCAGGATCTTAGTTCCCCCACCAGGGATCCAACCTGTGCCCCCTGTGGTGGAAGCTTGGAGTCTTAACCACTGGGCTGCCAGGGAAGTCCCAATACATATGTATTTTAAAACAATGTATATGTAAGATTGACATAGTGCAGGCTCAGACCAGTTGATGGGGAGGCTTCAGAAGCCTCCCCTTCTGTTGCCTATCATTTAGGCAACAGAAGCCCAGTGAATAATAAATAGATTTTGCTATCCTTACAGATAAAGAAGCTGAGGGAAACGTTCTGTGTGACTTTAGTCCATTTCCTTCTGAGTATTCCAGGTTATTGACTTAGTAATGCACAGGTTATAAAAAGGTGGTGTAAGGTCTTTATCAGAGAGAAAGTCTTGTAAACTAACTCAACCAAGATTGGGTTTGGGAGAGACAGGAAGTTAGTTTTAACTTTAGGTTTTAATTTAATCCAGAACCACATGTGAGCCTGACCTAGTGATACTGAGACACTGGAATCTTTTTTTAGTACATTCTCATCGATGCTTTTATCGGATTGATGATGATTTTCAGAGCACCTATAGTTGGAGAACTGTTAGCAGGAAAGAAGTGCCTAGTATGATGTTATACACAAGGTGGGTTATGAAGAAAGTCTCTTGAATATTCTTTTATATACCATATACTTTTACTTTCTTCTCGTTGTCATGTATTCTAGTTGGCCATGCCTAAAAATTATGAAAAAAGAGTAGGAGAGGACCTTGTGGAGGACAGTGGACGGAGGTAAACATTTAGACCCACAAGACGAGATTTGGACATGGCTCCTTGAATGCTCTTGCTTTTCAAGTAAGATGGCTGTTTTGAAAGTCTTAAATGAGTATCCACATGACCAGTAAAAAAAAATCTTAAGATGCTCAGTTCATCTGTAAAAAGAAAACTAGTTTGACCATTGTGATCAACTGCATCATAGTTTAAAGAGAGAGTATTTTAGTCTCTTTACCTCATTTGGCTGCCTTGTTGAAATAGCAAGTTCTAGTAGACCAGCTTGTAAACTCGTTTTTGTTTGAGATTCTTGAGGTATCTGTCTTTTCACTTACTAAGCTGCAGTTCTAGGAAGACTCATAAACTCCCTCTCGTTTTCAGCAGGGCTATCAATCTTAAGAAGACCAGCTATTATATGCAACTTGAAAAATAACTTTTATTGCTGGTTTATGTATTATTTTGTCATACTTGACAAAATATACCTGCTAAAATATTTTTTAAATCTCATGGGATTAACTCCTCTTTTAGATGACATTTCCACATGAAGATGCTCCCCCCACATCTCAGCCTCCACCCCTGTTCCCAGTTTCACAAGATTGTTTACTCGAATTTCAGGTTAAAGGTATTTAGGGTAATTTTTACTGTTTCCCAGCTTCTAAGCACAATGCCTGGTACATAGGAGGCATTCAGTAAGAATGTAATAAATGAATAAGCAAATCTCAGTATTAAAATTTTTAAGGTCCAAATTATCGGTATTACTAAAGCTATGACCTCTGCTAGTCTGACATAGAATTTCACACTTGCTCCACTTGAGATAAGGTGGTAGGTCCTAAAATTAGCAGTAGGAAAAATAGAGACTGGTAGAGCATCATGATGAAATAATGATTCTTAGGGTCATTAGTTATCAATATTGTAAATAAGTTATTTCTAGAAATTACAACTCATTTTTTCAGATTTTTTTGCTTTCTTACTAGTTCTTTCATTTTGAAATTAAGACGCCTTCTTTACATACTACATGTAGCTATGTCATTGAATTTTTAATCTTATATCACCTAGAATACCATAAATCTTTGGAACTAGTCAACTCTTAAAACAATAAAGAAAAACCCGATTGGATAGTCAGCTAGCCATTTAACTATCCATTGTCTCATCTTCTCAGGGCACCAGGGATTTTACTTCTAAGCAAAACAAGCCACTTGGTTTAAGTAGTGTTACAAAACTACAACTGCTAATTTGGTACAGTTGTCATCTTCCTAGAATAGCCCCAAGATTGACTTGAAACTGTAGTGTCTTAATCCCAGACAATGAGTTTCCTTTTCTGCCATTGCAGGAGTATTACATAGTGGTAAAATAAAAAGGAAGAACCAATATTCCTGAGCCCTTTTCTAGTTCTGGGGATGAATTACTTTATATATACTTACAGGACAAGTCATTTTAATTGATTCTGCTACTTTTTAAACCTACTTTGAAGTATTTAAATACCACTTGGGCTTTGATGACTTGAATGGTTGTTTAATAAATATCAAGTTATTGAATTCAAAATGCAATGTGAAGTCTTATAGTTATGAAGCTAGTTGTTATTCAGGCTAATATTTAACGTGTACAGTAAGTTACTACGATTAGCCCTGGTTATAGCTTAGAGAGGAATGTAATTGTGAGCAGTGCTTATGTTTGTATCCTTGTGAAGATTTAAAATAGGTTATGTTCTGTTGTTTTTTTCCACTCAGTAGAGAAAAATTTCCTTGGTCAGATTTTTTTTTCAAGGTGACAGTTTTCTCAATACCAGACTTTAAGATGTTAGAAATGAAAATTTGCTCTTGATAATTAGTTCACATTGACAGTATTTTCCTCCTAGCAGAGAACCAGATTCAAATATCCAAAAGTAACTGGAAAAGGGTAAATATTTACTTTTCTATTTTTAAACATATCTGTTACCTTGTAGGTAATTAGGAAGCAGTGGTTATAAGAGATTTTTGTCATCCATTCAAAAAAACGTTAATGAAATGCCAGAGGAAGCTCACTTGAATAACTCCAGGCCATCCATCTATGCAGACGCTATACTCCGTGATTGATATTCACTTTGAATTGCCACTCTCTTCCTTTAGCAGCAATGGGCAAGTAGGGAATGGCTGGAATCAAGGACCTAACATCTATTCCATTGTCATTCCTGGTCCCCAGTAGCTTGTGCTATGAAATCTTCAGTTTGTTTCAGGTTAACATTTAATGTAATGCAGGATCCTTTTTTTTTTTTTTTTTTTTTTGCAGGATCCATTTTTGCCTTGGACCACTGACCCGCAAAATCAGTCAAGCACCAGACCCAAGTTAAAAACAATTCAATTAGTTATGCCTAAAGAGAGCGAGAGCTCTAGAAGGTTCAGATTACTTATTTAAAAATAATAAAGAACATAAAGCTTCATTAAGATATTCTGCTGTTATTTTTTCCTGTTTATTTTGGTCCAGTCTTTGGTCTGTTAAGAGGAAGGGAGCCACTGAGAGTAGACAGGATCAAGAGAAAAATTTTCACAAGCTCAGCATGGCCAGGTACCTCAGTTTAGGTTAATTTCAACTGTGTGTAACAGGGACCAAAAAAAAAAAAGTGGAGATTTCTTTTTCATATAACAAAAGTCTAAAGGAACATGGTCCAGGATGATAGGGCAGATCCACAGAGTCAAGGACCCAGGCTCCTCATGTCTTTCTGCTCTGTCATCCTCAAGAGGTAGTTTTACTTTATGGTTCTCGGTGGCTGCTAGAGCTCCAGCGATCGTGTCTGCATCCCAGACAGGAGGAAGGGAAAAAGGGTATGTTTTACTGCACCGCACTTACATCTCATTGGTCAGGACTTACACACTCCTATATGGGCAGGAAGGCAAAGAACTGGAGTCTTAACTGGACACAGTGCCCAGGGTTTTTTATTGCAGGAGAGGTGAGCAATGAATATTGGGAGCCGCCTAGCAGCTTTTGCTATTCAGATTTTTGCTTTGATGCCTTTTCTTTACTTTTTTCCTCCTATTCAAAACTTACTAAAATAGTCATGTCTTGTAAATAACTAGTAAGAACCTCCTGTATAGCACAGGGAACTCTACTCAATACTCTGTAATGACCTATATGGGAATAGAATGTAAAAAAGAGTGGATATATGTATATGTATAACTGATTGACTTTGCTGTACAGCCAAAACTAACACAACATTGTAAATCAACTGTACTCCAATAAAAATTAATTTTAAAATAAATAAATAAAGGTACTGTGCATCTTAAGAAAAAAACAAAAGTCATGCTTTGGGCCCTAATTCCTTGACATCTCCTTGTTCAGGTTCTTCCTTAGCTAAGAGAGTAGGAACTTCTTGCCCCAACTTACTTTTCTCTCTTCATCCTTGAGCTAAAACCTTAAAGCGGTTCTATTTAAGAGGCCCCTTATTAGAGGTGGAAGTACTTTATCAGTAAGCCATGAAAAGTTTTATACTCTTAAGAAATTGTTGTTAGAAGACACTCTCACATTCTTTTTTGGTTTGTCTACTTCTCAGGTTTTGCCCCTAACCTGATATACACAATGGGGATAGTTGTCCAACTTTTTTTTTTTTTTTGGCTGCATTGGGTGTTTGTTGCTGCGCGCGGGCTTTCTCTAGTTGCGGCGAGCGGGGGCTACTCTTCGTTGCGGTGCGCGGACTTCTCATTGCGGTGGCTTCTCTTGTTGCGGAGCATGGGCTCTAGGCGTGCAGGCTTCAGTAGTTGTGGCTCGCAGGGTTCAGTAGCTGTGGCTTGCGGGCTCTAGAGCACAGGCTCAGTAGTTATGGCGCATGGGCTTAGTTGCTCCGCGGCATGTGGGATCTTCCCGGACCAGGGCTCAAATCTGTGTCCCCTGCATTGGCAGGCGGATTCTTAACCACTGCACTACCAGGGAAGCCGTGTCCAATTTTTTAAAGGTGCTTTTTTTCCTGCTCTATTTCTTTTGCCAGAGAGGCTTGGCGGGTTTTTTTTTAAAACATACTTACTATTTCCCCCCCAGATATCATTGTTATAGAGAATTTGGAAAATGTAGACAGAAAATGACAGAAATGAATATCAGTGTTAATTCCAGAGGTTATATAATTTGTTATGTAACCTTTTTTTTTTTTTTTTAATTTTATTTATTTATTTTGGGCCGCGTTGGGCCTTCGTTGCTGTGCACAGGCTTTCTCTAGTTGCGGCAAATGAGGGCTACTTTTCGTTGCTGTGCTGGCTCACGGGCTCTAGAGCGCAGGCTCAGTAGTTGTGGCGCACGGGCTTAGTTGCTCCGTGGCATGTGGTATCTTCCCGGACCAGGGCTCGAACCCGTGTCCCCTGCATTGGCAGGCGGATTCTTAACCACTGCGCCACCAGGAAAGTCCTGTAACCATTATTAACATTTTCCTATTATGCAGGCATGCCATGTAAATGGAGAATATATATAAAAGTGAGACCAAGCTATATGTAAAACTTTTAAAATTTTGCATTATATCATGAGCATTTTCTTTCATTATTAATATTCTTTGAAAATAAAATTGTCATGACTGAATGTGATTCTTCTATTACCAATTAACCATTATTTATTTGACTATTTTCCACTTGTTAGACATTTAGTTGTTTTGAGTGTTATGTTTTTGAGGCTATCTTTATGCTTAAATTTGTCAGTTTTATACATCATTTCATTATTTGGGATTCCTGGAAGTGGGATTAAAAAAATTTTATTTTATTTTTTTAGATTGTTGATGTGTATTGCTAAATTGTATCCGGGAAAGTTTGTACCATTAACAATGAATGAGTAATATCATTGTGCATCATTGAATATCATAGGTGTTTTTCAGTCTTTGCTAATTCAGATAATGTAAAAATTGGCACTTTTTCTAATTTGTATTGGTTTGATGACTAGTAGAATAAATTCAATAATTTTATCATATTTGTGAATTTTATGAGTTCTTTGTTTAGTTTTTTGGTAGAGTTTTTTTTAAAGCTTCTGTAATAAAAATGAAATCCTAGTGTCCTTTATTCTTGGTTTTTCTGCAGGATGTTTATAAATAACCTCCAGGTTTCAGGTGGGCTTAATCACTTTATAAACTTCTGTTCTATTTTTTCCAGTTAATGTTCATAAATAGGTATTACCTCTTTCTGAAATTGAATAAGTGTGGTTAATTTACTTTTCTTCATCAAGTTGGATATTGGATTTAAATGTTATGTTCAGTGTTGCATTGTGGCCAGTCAATAATCTCATGAAAATCTTGATAAAACCATGTTGTGTGTTCGTAACTATAATTATACATACAGAATTTGAATTCATGTCATGGAGAGTTCCCACTGGTACGTCATTGTTGACAAATTCCTGTGCATTGCATAAAACTAAGCTGACAAACTAGGTTCATCACTATTCGGTCTTAAAGACTAAGAATGAATAGACAAGTTTATAGAAATATTTCATTATTTTTACATGTAATCTATAATGAACCCTGAAGTGCTGCATTTAGGGCAGTTAGAGTTTTCTATTCCATTTCCTATTCTCTCTTGTAAGCGTTGGGTTTTGGCAAATTGAGAGCCTGTTGAAGCTTAGAATCTGAGTGCTGATGTGAGAGAATAAATACTAGAGATTCACAGATAACTTCAAGACCAGGAGAGAAGCAAATGTGATAGTTTGAATGTCGTTTCATTTCCTCTGTTGAATATCTGTGCAAATGTCGACTTTGATGTAGTAATGTTTAAGAAGAAGGGAACCGGAGATAAGAGAAGGAAAGCCCGGTTTAATTCTTTCTACGTATAGACAGTGCTTGATGGAGGAATAAAATACATATCCCACTGCCAACTTGGCACCTGAGGACTCTATAAATAGTTGTCTTTATCAGAGGCTTGAGGTGACAGTTGCTGAAAGCACAGTATAAGATGACTTTAAGAGAATCTTTTAGCGCCAAAGAAGAAGCCTCAAATTAACTTCACAGGGGATCAAGTGGCTCGTGAATTGTACTTGCCCCTCCCCCCAGTCTTCTGTCTTTTATCTTGACTCTGTTGGGAAGATATCAATCTGAGCAGGTTATATACAGTTGAATACAGTAGCTATCTGAGGAGTTTCGTGCTAGTGGACACTAGAGGGGGAGGGAAGAGGAGAAATATATGAACTAAGTTATAAATACCATGTATAGTCTATTTAGTTTTTTAAATCGTCACAATGAAACAAAACTTCATTTCTCCCAATTATAAACATCATGTATTCACAATTAAAAATCTGAATGCATGGAAATATTCTAAAACTAAAGATAATCTGAGGTCCCACCATCCTAAGATAACTAGGTGACTGTCCTCTCTCGCATCCTCTATTCTCTTTCTCTCTTACACTCTTATAATTTTACAGAAACGAGGCATTTTATCTACCGCTTTTGTTTTTTGTTTTTTTACTTTCTCCCTTCACATCAACCCCCATTCCTCCAATCCAACCCTGCCTACCCACACAATTCACTTTAATAATACAGGAGTATCTTTCATATTTCTTCTATGCTCATATAATTCTGCATTGACGTTAGATATACAGTCCTCCCTCAGCATCTGCAGGGGATTGGTTCCAAAACCCCCACAGATACCAAAATCTGTGGATGCTCAAGTCCACATAGTAAAACGGCCGTAGTACAGTGGCCCTCTGTATCCATGGGTTCTGCGTCCATGGATCCAACCAACCTTGATTCGAAGACAATACTGAAACAAAATTCTGTCATTGCTTTTTAAAGACAGGATTATATTATACATACTTGTATGTTATACATACTTCTTGGCTTCTTGTTTATGTCACTCATGGGAATCTTTCTAAATCATCTGGTGTAAAACAAATTCATTTTTGTTAACAGCTGCATAATAGTCCATGGTACGGGTATACTCATTCTTCTGTTGATTTGTGTTCAACTTGTTTCTAGTTATTGGTCTCTATTAATTATACTTCACTAAACCTCCATGTACATAATGTTGTTAATTTGTTCATTATTTCTATAAAAGTCTGTGGTTTCTCTCACATATCTTTTACTTCTCCCCCAAAACACCTTTGATGCCATTGTCTTCCTGATTCTCTTAATCTCACATGCAAGGACCAAAATGAAATCTTTTTAGAAAAAATTATTTAGGGAAAAGTGGGTCTTCTATCCCAGTTTCAGAACCCAATTCACAGAAGTGGAACCGATTTAACAGCAGTTGCCCAAATGCTGTCCAAAAAGTCGGTAACAATTCTCATTTCCATCACTGATGTATGAGAATACCATTTCTGCAAATCTGTGACAACCATTAGATGTTATAAAGTTTAAAAGAAATATTTGCCAGCCTAATGGACATAAAATGAGATCTAACTGCTATGTTAATTTGCATTTGCCTGACCATTAGTGATTTTTGTGCCCTTTTAATATGTGTATCACGTAGACTCGCTCTTCTGCAAATTGACATATTTTTTGCTGCTTTTTCTGTTGTCATTTGATTCTTGCCAATTTCTACGTGCTGTTTATAAATTATAGAGATTTTTTAAATTTACATTTACCTTATCTGTTGACTTTGTTTATATTATATGTATCCATTCAAGAGTTTAAAATTTTTGCTTAGACAAGTGTCTTCTTTTTTTCTTTTTAGAAATTTCATGTAATGTCTGAAACATTTATATTAACATAATTCCATACAAATAACCTAATGAAAGTTTAGTATTAGTTGTTTTCTTTGTTTGTTTTTTTATACTGCAGGTTCTTATTAGTCATCAATTTTATACACATCAGTGTATACATGTCAATCCCAATCGCCCAATTCATCACACCACCATCCCCACCCCGCCGCGGTTTCCCCCCCTTGGTGTCCATACGTTTGTTCTCTACATCTGTGTCTCAACTTCTGCCCTGCAAACTGGCTCATCTGTACCATTTTTCTAGGTTCCACATACATGCATTAATATACGATATTGTCTTTCTGACTTACTTCACTCTGTATGACAGTCTCTAGGTCCGTCCACGTCTCAACAAAAGACTCAGTTTCGTTCCTTTTTATGGCTGAGTAATATTCCATTGTATATATGTGCCACATCTTTTTTATCCATTCATCTGTCGATGGGCATTTAGGTTGCCTCCATGACCTGGCTATTGTAAATAGTGCTGCAATGAACATGGGGGTGCATGTGTCTTTTTGAATTATGGTTTTCTCTTGGGTATATGCCCAGTAGTGGGATTGCTGGATCATATGGTAATTCTATTTTTAGTTTTTTAAGGAACCTCCATACTGTTCTCCATAGTGGCTGTATCAATTTACATTCCCACCAACAGTGCAAGAGGATTCCCTTTTCTCCACACCCCCTCCAGCGTTTGTTGTTTGTAGATTTTCTGATGATGCCCATTCTAACTGGTGTGAGGTGATACCTCATTGTGGTTTTGATTTGCGTTTCTCTAATAATTAGTGATGTTGAGCAGCTTTTCATGTGCTTCTTGGCCATCTGTATGTCTTCTTTGGAGAAATGTCTCATTAGGTCTTCTGCGCATTTTTGGATTGGGTTGTTTGTTCTTTTACTATTGAGCTGCATGAGCTGTTTATATATTTTGGAGATTAATCCTATGTCTGTTGATTCGTTTGCAAATATTTTCTCCCATTCTGAGGGTTGTCTTTTCGTCTTGTTTATGGTTTCCTTTGCTGTGCAAAAGCTTTGAAGTTTCATTAGGTCCCATTTGTTTATTTTTGTTTTTATTTCCATTACTCTAGGAGGTGGATTAAAAAAGATCTTGCTGTGATTTATGTCAAAGAGTGTTCTTCCTATGTTTTCCTCTAAGAGTTTTATAGTGTCCGGTCTTACATTTAGGTCTCGAATCCATTTTGAGTTTATTTTTGTGTATGGTGTTAGGGAGTGTTCTAATTTCATTCTTTTACATGTAGCTGTCCATTTTTCCCAGCACCACTTACTGAAGAGACTGTCTTTTCTCCATTGTATATCTTTGCCTCCTTTGTCATAGATTAGTTGACCATAGGTGTGTGGGTTTATCTCTGGGCTTTCTATCTTGTTCCATTGATATATGTTTCTGTTTTGTGCCAGTACCATATTGTCTTCATTACTGTAGCTTTGTAGTATAGTCTGAAGTCAGGGAGTCTGATTCCTCCAGCTCCGTTTTTTTCCCTCAAGACTGCTTTGGCTATTTGGGGTCTTTTGTGTCTCCATACAAATTTTAAGATTTTTTGTTCTAGTTCTGTAAAAAATGCCATTGGTAATTTAATGGGGATTGCATTGAATCTATTGGATTTGATGGGGATTCCATTGAATCTATTGGATTGCAATAGATTACTTTGGGTAGTATAGTCATTTTCACAATGTTGATTCTTCCAATCCAAGAACATGGTATATCTCTCCATCTGTTGGTATCATCTTTAATTTCTTTCATCAGTGTCTTATAGTTTTCTGCATACAGGTCTTTTGTCTCCCTAGGTAGGTATATTCCTAGGTATTTTATTCTTTTTGTTGCAATGGTAAATGGGAGTGTTTCCATAATTTCTCTTTCAGATTTTTCATCATTAGTGTATAGGAGTGCAAGGGATTTCTGTGCATTAATTTTGTATCTTGCAACTTTACCATATTCATTAATTAGCTCTAGCAGTTTTCTGGTGGCAGTTTTAGGATTCTCTATGTATAGTATCATGTCATCTGCAAACAGTGACAGTTTTTCTTCTTGTTTTCCAATTTGTATTCCTTTTATTTCTTTTTCTTCTCTGACTGCTGTGGCTAGGACTTCCAAAACTATGTTGAATAATAGTGGTGAGAGTGGACATCCTTGCCTTGTTCCTGATCGTAGAGGAAATGCTTTCAGTTTTTCACCATTGAGAATGATGTTTGCTGTGGGTTTGTCATATATGGCCTTTATTATGTTGAGGGAGGTTCCTTCTATGCCCACTTTCTGGAGAGTTTTTATCATAAATGGGTGTTGAATTTTGTCAAAAGCTTTTTCTGCATCTATTGAGATGATCATATGGTTTTTATTCTTCAATTTGTTAATATGGTGTATCACATTGATTGATTTGCATATATTGAAGAATCCTTGCATCCCTGGGATAAATCCCACTTGATCGTGGTGTATGATCGTTTTAATGTGTTGTTGGATTCTGTTTGCTAGTATTTTGTTGAGGATTTTTGCATCTATATTCATCAGTGATATTGGTCTGTAATTTTCTTTTTTTTTGTAGTGTCTTTGTCTGGTTTTGGTATCAGGGTGATGGTGGCCTCATAGAATGAGTTTGGGAGTGTTCCTTCCTCTGCACTTTTTTGGAAGAGTTTGAGAAGGACAGGTGTTAGCTCTTCTCTAAATGTTTGATAGAATTCACCTGTGAAGCCATCTGGTCCTGACTTTTGTTTGTTGGAGGATTTTTAATCACAGTTTCAGTTTCATTACTTGTGATTGGTCTGTTCATATTTTCTATTTTTCCTGGTTCAGTCTTGGGAGGTTATACCTTTCTAAGAATTTGTCCATTTCTTCCAGGTTGTCCATTTTATTGGCATAGATTTGCTTGTAGTAGTCTCTTAGGATGCTTTGTATTTCTGCGGTGTCCTTTGTAACTTCTCCTTTTTCTTTTCTAATTTTATTGATTTGAGTCCTCTCCTTCTTTTTCTTGATGAGTCTGGCTAAAGGTTTCTCAGTTTTGTTTGTCTTCTCAAAGAACCAGCTTTTAGTTTTATTGATCTTTGCTGTTGTTTTCTTTGTTTCTATTTCATTTATTTCTACTCTGATCTTTATGATTTCTTTCCTTCTGCTAATTTTGGGTTTTGTTTTTTCTTCTTTCTCTAGTTCCTTTAGGTGTAAGGTTAGATTGTTTACTTGAGATTTTTCCTGTTTCCTGAGGTAGGCTTGTATAGCTATAAACTTCCCTCTTAGAACAGCTTTTGCTGCATCCCATAGGTTTTGGATCGTCGTGTTTTCATTGTTATTTGTCTGTAGGTATTTTTTGATTTCCTCTTTGATTTCTTCAGTGATCTCTTGGTTATTTAGTAATGTATTGTTTAGCCTCCATGTGTTTGTGTTTTTTACATTTTTTCCCTGTAATTCATTTCTAATCTCATAGCGTTGTGGTCAGAAAAGATGCTTGATATGATTTCAATTTTCTTAAATTTACTGAGGCTTGATTTGTGTCCCAAGATGTGATCTATCCTGGAGAATGTTCTGTGCGCACTTGAGAAGAAAGTGTAACCTGCTGTTTTTGGATGGAATGTCCTATAAATATCAATTAAATCTATCTGGTCTATTGTGTCATTTAAAGTTTCTGTTTCCTTATTTATTTTCATTTTGGATGATCTGTCCATTGGTGTAAGTGAGGTGTTAAAGTCCCCCACTATTATTGTGTTACTGTCGATTTCCTCTTTTATAGCTGTTAGCACTTGCCTTATGTATTGAGGTGCTCCTATGTTGGGTGCGTATATATTTATAATTGTTATATCTTCTTCCTGGATTGATCCCTTGATCATTATGTAGTGTCCTTCCTTGTCTCTTGTAACCTTCTTTATTTTAAAGTGTATTTTATCTGATATGAGTATAGCTACTCCAGCTTTGTTTTGATTTCCATTTGCATGGAATATCTTTTTCCATCCCCTCACTTTCAGTCTGTATGTGTCCCTAGGTCTGAAGTGGATCTCTTGTAGACAGCATATATATGGGTCTTGTTTTTGTATGCATTCAGCCAGCCTGTGTCTTTTGGTTGGAGCATTTAATCCATTCACGTTTAAGGTAATTATCAATATGTATGTTCCTATTACCATTTTCTTAATTGTTATGGGTCTATTTTTGTAGGTCCTTTTCTTCTCTTGTGTTTCCCACTTAGAGAAGTTCCTTTAGCATTTGTTGTAGAGCTGGTTTGGTGGTGCTGAATTCTCTTAGCTCTTGCTTGTCTGTAAAGCTTTTGATTTCTCCATCAAATCTGAATGAGATCCTTGCCGGGTAGAGTAATCTTGGTTGTAGGTTCTTCCCTGTCATCACTTTAAGTATATCATGCCACTCCCTTCTGGCTTGCAGAGTTTCTGCTGAGAAATCAGCTGTTAACCTTATGGGAGTTCCCTTATATATTATTTGTCATTTTTCCCTTGCTGCTTTCAATAATTTTTCTTTGTTTTTAATTTTTGCCAATTTGATTACTGTGTGTCTCGGCGTGTTTCTCCTTAGGTTTATCCTGTATGGGACTCTCTGCGCTTCCTGGACTTGGGTGGCTATTTCCTTTCCCATGTTGGGGAAGTTTTCGACTATAATCTCTTCAAATATTTTCTTGGGTCCTTTCTCTCTCTCTTCTCCTTCTGGGACCCCTATAATGCGAATGTTGTTGTGTTTAATGTTGTCCCAGAGGTGTCTTAGGCTGTCTTCATTTCTTTTCATTCTTTTTTCTTTATTCTGTTCCACAGCAGTGAATTCCACCATTCTGTCTTCCAGGTCAGTCATCCGTTCCTCTGTCTCAGTTATTATGCTATTGATTCCTTCTAGTGTAGTTTTCATTTCATTTATTGTATTGTTCATCTCTGTTTGTTTGTTCTTTAATTCTTCTAGGTCTTTGTTAAACATTTCTTGCATCTTCTCGATCTTTGCCTCCATTCTTTTTCCGAGGTCCTGGATCATCTTCACTATCATTATTCTGAATTCTTTTTCTGGAAGGTTGCCTATCTCCACTTCATTTAGTTATTTTTCTGGGGTTTTATCTTGTTCATTCATCTGGTATATAGCCCTCTGACTTTTCATCTTGTCTGCCTTTCTGTGAATGTGGTTTTTGTTCCGCAGGCTGCAGGATTGTAGTTCTTCTTGCTTCTGCTGTCTGCCCTCTGGTGGTTGATGCTATCTGAGAGGCTTGATGGGAGGGACTGGTGGTGGGTAGAGCTGCCTGTTGCTCTGGTGGGCAGAGCTCAGTAAAACTTTAATCCACTTGACCATTGATGGGTGGGTCTGGGTTCCCCCCCTGTTGGTTGTTTGGCCTGAGGCAACCCAACAGTGGAGCCTACCTGGGCTCTTTGATGGGGCTGATGACATACTTTGGAGGGCCAAGGAGTACTTCCCAGAACTTCTGCTGCCAGTGTCCTTGTCCCCATGGTGAAACAGAGCCACCCCCTGCCTCTGCAGGAGACCCTCCAACACTAGTGGGTAGGTCTCGTTCAGTCTCCCCTGGGGTCACTGCTCCTTCCCCTGGGTCCCGATGCGCACACTGCTTTGTGTGTGCTCTCCAAGAGTGGAGTCTCTGTTTCCCCCAGTCCTGTCGAAGTCCTGCAATCATTTCACACTAGGCTTTAAAGTCTGATTCTCTAGGAATTCTTCCTCCCATTGCCAGACCCCCAGGTTGGGAAGCCTGACATGGGGCTCAGAACCTTCTCTCTGGTGGGTGGACTTCTGTGGTATAAGTGTTCTCCAGTCTGTGAGTCACCCACCCAGCAGTTATGGGATTTGATTTCACTGTGATTGCGCCCCTCCTACCATCTCATTGTTGCTTCTCCTTTGTCTTTGGATGTGGGGTATCTTTTTTGGTGAGTTCCAGTGTCTTCCTGTTGATGATTGTCCAGCAGCTCGTTGTGATTCTGGTGTTCTCACAAGAGGGAGTGAGAGCACGTCCTTCTACTCCGCCATCTTGTTTCCTCTTAGGCAAGTGTCTTTTTCCTGTGTTTTCACTTTTGGCTGAGAAAGTGACTCCTAGATTGTATATGCATTTTCTTAGATATTTTAGGAAGATTTAAAAACAATTTTTTTAAATTTAAGTCTTTAGTCCATCTGGAATTAAATTTGCATATGACGTAAGATTTTTATTTTCTTTCAGACTGTTGTGCCAGCCCATTTATTCAAAAGTATGCTTACTAAATTGAATATCGTTGTCAAATTTTTGTTTTTTAACAGTAGAAAAAACACACTTCATCCACACCTGTCTTTTAGGGATTGCCTTGGGCTGTGATGTAAAAACATGTAGCTTAATGAAATCTGAAAACAGATTTTTTTAAAAATTCTTTTTTTAATTCTTTTTATTAAAAAGAAGTTGTGGCTAGAGCTGTCCCTAACCTTGATTTACTCTTCTTTTCCAATAGCTGTGGGAGGCCTGAGATCTTTTTTCTAAAGAAAATTTTAATTCATTTTAAAGCCAGTGCTACCCTGTTGAGTCTGGGAAATGATAGTAACTTGTTAAATGCCTTCTGGAAGCATAGTCCAGATGCTTTGGCAATAAGTTGTCTCCAGGGAAGAATTTGTTTTAAAATGATATTGTACTAAGCTGGTGTGTGTGTGTGTGTGTGTGTGTGTGTGTGTGTGTGTGTGTAAAAGAGAGAGTATGTGCCTTGCAAAATTTCAGAAGCATTTGCAAGTTGTGCTCATCTTTTTAACTATTTCATCAATTGAAAGTATATTTACCCCATTATTTTTTGGACAAGGAGCACACTTCACATACTATTCTTAATGTATATCTGTGTTTATTGCTTAAAAATCCCATTATGACCCACATCTGTTTATTTTTAAAGGCTTAAAGTAAATTTCTCTTAATGTTTTCCTTACCTCCCTGCAAATCGTGGTTGGCATTGTCTTCCTGATTCCTCTTAATTTCACATGCAAGGAGCAAAATTAAATCTTTTTAGGAAAAACGTAGGGAAATGTGGACCTGATATCTCAATGTCCCAGACTTTCTGCTTAAAAAAAGGAGAAATAAGTGGGAGAAGAGAACTCATACAGAGATCATTCTTTGAGACTTTTTCTACTGTAAGACCTTTGTGCAGAACGACAACAAAGTCTCAATCGTGCATTCCATAAAGTCCTCCAAACTTTATGAAGTTGAAGTTGGGTGTGTTTAAAAGTGTCATCACTTCTCTTTTTAGGTGTCTTTCTGAGCCATCTGAGAGCCAGGATCCTGTCTTCTCTTTCCATTGTACATTTCACAGGGTCTAGTAGGACCGCCGGATGTCCACCAGATGGATCAGAAATCCTGTCGTGAGTGACTCTGCCACAGAGCTCTCTGGACACTCAAGCTTATCCCTAAAGTATTTGCAAGCTCCACCCCCGGACACACACAGGTGTACATACTCTGTTCTTCACCTTCTGACCTTTTAGCAAGTTCTGGGCATGGAAAGAAGTGGTAACTGGTTTGTTACCTTATTTGGAAAAGGGGGTTTTGCAGATGTAATTAACAGTTTTGAGATGAAATCTTCCTGGATTACACGAGTGTGCTCTAAGTTCACTGACACCTGTCATTCGAAGAGAAAGGCAGAGGGGGGTTTGAGACAGATGGAAGAGGAGGGAGAGATTAGAGTGATAGAGCCACAAGCCGGCGTGTTCCTGAAGCCGCCAGAAGCTGCAAGAGGCAGCAAACAGAATCTCCCCTAGAGCCTCCTGAGGAAGCGCAGGCTTGCCGACAGCTTGATTTTGGACTTTTGGCCTCCAGAGCTGTGAGAATAAATTTCTGTTGTTTTAAGGCACTCAATTTGTGGAAATTTATTATGGCAGCCAGAGGAAACTACATATATACACACACATGCACATAAGCACACATACATATGTAAACACACACACAAATTTTGCTGGCCTATAGTTAAATAAAGTGTCAGATAATTTTTTTAACATCAGAAGTTATAAATGTGTCATCTCCTTTTCTGGAGTTTCCCAGTGATAGAGTTTACCCTAACATCCCTCAGTAGGCTGATGGATAAGTGGGATTATGGAATGTGGTTTTCACAGTGTGTTTGCTGAGCAGCTGTGGATCACACGCCCGCTGTCTTACAAGCACAGTACCAAGTGCCAGGAACGTGAAGGTGAGTACGTGCAGTCCTGATGCTCAGGGAGTTCAGAGGCCCACTGGGCAGGTAGATTCTTAGAATTAACTATTATCGTGTAATAAGCGTGGAAATGCTTCATCCCAGAGGTCAGTTAATATTGCCAGGAGCTCTGGAGGCAGGTTTCACAGAAAACATTAATTGACTGCTGAGCTAGTCACTGACGAGTGAGTAGGGTTCCGGTGGGTTTAGAAGAGAGAGAATGCTCTTCCTGACAGAGGTTAGGAACATCCTGAACAGAGGCGTGGAAGGGGGTGGTAGGAGGAGATGAGGCCCAAAAGGCAGTGGGGAGCAGATCTTGAAGAGCTGTCACATGTTGAGGTCGGACCTTTATCCTGTGGCTTAGCTGCTGGCTCTTAGCCTTTCCCCCGCCTTCTAGGACACCAATAACACATGGTGTTATAATAGACACCACCGCAGCAGAATCCACTCAGGTCCCCAAATTTGATGCCCTTCAGAATGAAACAGTAAATAACGAAGTAGAGTGAGATGTTTAGCCTACCTCTGCCAATTCTCAGACCAACAAGGAGTTTTTTCTCATAACACGTGAGCTACTAATATCAGGAGCAGTCTCTGGAGAGGCTCAGTATATAGAATCTTGGGCCACGTGTACTTCCTTGCCCAGCTGATGATAAACTCCATCCCATTCTGTCTCAAGAAAACCTACTAGAGTTTGTGAGTCAAGTTTTTATAGAGAAACTTGAGTCCACTCCAGTTTTTACTTTAAGAATAAATTATCTCACAAATTTCATATTTCATCCAGTCCTAGTGTTGAGCAATACTTTCTACAGCCAGCTGTGTCACCGCAGCACAGTTGCAGATGAGTGTGTAGACGAAGGGCTCATCTTTGTTCTTGCGCTCCCTAGCACGGGCCCTGGTCACAGAAGTGCTCCTCCGATGTTTGTTAATACGAACCGAGGGGAAATGTTGGACGGCTTTCCATATGGGAAGGGCCCAATTATTTAGGTTTTAGAAGGATCGTTCTGGTGTCATTTAGAGCAGGAAAAATTTGGAATTATAGAATGACAATATTTGGAACCTATGGAGTTATAATCAGGGAGAAAGATGACCTGCAGCCAAACCTAAAGTGGGAGTGGAGAGGAGGGGGTGATACCCTGGAAATATTTTCAAGGTGAGATTTCCAGGACTGATGATTGGATAGATGGGATATGGGGAGGAGAGAAGCACTCAGGAGTCCTGAGGCTCCTGGGGGGCCGATGTCCTTGTCAGAGGTAAGAACACAGATGAAGGAGCAGATTGCAGGTGAGTGCGTTAGTCAGGGTAGACCCGGTGAGGCTGCAGTAACCACTCCAAAATGTCAGTCTTTGAAAATAGCGGAGGTTTATTTCTTCCTTGTGCTACGTGTTTATCACAAGGTGGCCAAGGGCTCTCCTCTACATCCTCATCCTCCCTGCAGGACCCGGGCCTAGAAGCCCGTGTTTATGCTTCCACACCTGTTGAGGTAGGAGACAGAATACGGCCTCTCACGCACTGGCCCCTTAAAGATTCTACCCAGAAGCGATGCCCCTCATGTCCCTCTTACATTTCATTGTTGGTGGCAAATCCCATGGCCACACCTCAGGAGCGTGGAGATGTGCACTCTTTCCATGGGCTGGGAATACGACTCCAGTGACTGTTGTGCTAATTGGTGGATATGTTGAGCTTGAGGTATTTATTTAAGGGAAATTCCCTTCAGAAAAAATTACAAAAAAATTACAAATCTTGGCTTGCATCTTGAGAGAGTTCAGGGCTAGAGAAATAGTGTTGGAAGATTTCAAAGTTGTGGTCATAAAACAGGCCACAGGAGTGAGTAACACTGATGAGGAGGGAATAGAACCTGTGCTCATGATGGTAAAAGATCAAGGTTAATAAGCTTGTGGTTCCAAATATTGCAACCCCAAAGCGTATTTTTTTTAGCAGTTTATTTTAACTTTTAAATAATTTTAAGTAACTGTTGACATAGGTGTTGAATTCATCACTTAAACGGAGTTTAGGGCTTCCCTGGTGGCGCAGTGGTTGAGAGTCTGCCTGCCAATGCAGGGGACACAGGTTCGAGCCCTGGTCTGGGAAGATCCCACGTGCCGCGGAGCAGCTGGGCCCGTGAGCCACAGTTACTGAGCCTGCGCGTCTGGAGCCTGTGCTCCGCAACAAGAGAGGCCGCGATTGTGAGAGGCCCGCGTGCCGCGATGAAGAGTGGCCCCCGCTTGCCGCAACTAGAGAAAGCCCTCGCACAGAAACGAAGACCCAACACAGCCATAAATAAATAAATAAACAAATACTTTAAAAAAAAAACAAAAAACAAAAACGGAGTTTAGCTTTTTCATACTCCAAAATCACTGACTTGCATTTAGTAATTTAAAAGGTGCCTTTAGATTTTGCAGTAGGATTTCGGCCAATTTTCTGACCCAGCAGGGAGGAAAAAGTATTGCCAAGGATAGCTACTGTAGTTCGAACTAAAGATCAGTTATAAGTTGATTGATATTAAGATTGCTGAGTACTCAGAAAATTAGAATACCTTATAAAATTTTCTAACTGGTTGTGCCTCAGACAGAAGGATATGGGCTTAACCTTGCTCTGATGATACTCTTTTTATAGCTCTGATTACTGGCAAAGGGAGTAGTTAATAGCACTTTTCCCCGTTGGCCGGTGTGCATACATAAGGAGACATGATGTTTCTCTTCTCCATTCTCTTAAAAGGTTCTTGTGCTTCTGCCTGCCTGACCTCCATCGAAGTCTACACCTAAGTTACTCACTTTTTAATCTTTTCGTGTAGACATATGTGATTACCACAAATAAACCCTCCTCCCTTCAAGACTATGCACTTAACAGGAAAGTGAAAAAGCACACCTGGTTTAATGCATGTCACCATTATTTCTTTGAAGGAAACTGCAGAATTACAGTAGCAGTGATGGTAAAAATTCTGGTCTTCACAGCTGAGGTGAACGAGTATTTGTCAGGCTTCCACTTTTTGTTAGCACTGTATCATGAATGGTTGCAAAATAAAGAAGGAAGCTATACCTTTTACCTTCTTGTCACAGACACATAAAACTATTAAAAGCAACTCTTCCTTATTCCTCAATCAAGCAAAGCCATTGGTGTTTACTCCTGGATGATGATTATAATTAACATTTATTGAGGGTAATTACGGTGCTGGTTATGGTATAATACTTTATATACATTGTCTCATTTAATTCTCATAATAGCTCTTTGACGTAAGGCTACCTACCAGGAACAAGAGGCTGAGAGAAAGGGAATAATATGCTCAAGGTCACACAGCTCGAAAGACGGGCAGCAAGCTGCCAGCCGGTTCTGGAACCCTGCCTTCCCTCCTGTCGCCTGCCTCTCTCAGTTTTCCGACCAGCGAGGAGTTTTTTTTCCCCACTCATATTGCACATTACAGAATAAGAGGATCTTCTGTTGATCATCTTTATTAAAAATTGAACCACTCGTAGGCAGGGTACCAAGAGTAGGCCTGGGTGCACTAATTGAAGTAAAGAGAGCCACCAGGGCCCCAGAGAACTGTTAGTAGAAGATGGGAACTAAACTGGACACTGGGAATTACCAGCTGAGGGAGGTTTTCTGTTTTAAATGTTTGTTGTCTTCCTGCCCCGTCCTCCCCAACAAGAAAGACTCAGGGTAGAAGTTGACATGTAAAAACCAAGTAAGAACTGTCTTCATTTTTCCTTCTTGGCATCTAAAATGCTTTTTCCTTAATTGCCTTCCATGGTTTATGCATACGTGTGTGTGTGTGTGTGTGTATTTCTATATGTAAACCCACATGTATAGTCAAAGCCTTCACTTACCTTGGGGCGAGACTTGATGAAACTCCAGCCTTTCGAGAGAGGCTCTGCTCCTGATGTCCATCTGTCAGAAAGCCCACACTTGTAGTCAAATCCCTTCCCTTGACTGAGGAGTAGTGTATTTTATGGTTACAGTGTGACACAACAAGCACTTTGGAAACCAAGCAGAAACAGGTTGGTGCCATCAAAGGTGACAAGAAAGAACATAAGAGATGCAGTCAGGGCCTGTGGTCACACTTAGGCTCCGACACCAACAGATAATCCCCTCCCCACTAATACATATCTCTACTGAGCAGTATTTTCACATTGTGTATTGATTAGAACAACTTTAGCGGTCGTTCTTGCCTAACTTCTTGGGGATCTGATGAAAGCTGCAAATCGACATGTGCACAAACACAGTTTTTCACATAATTTCACAGTGTTTGTTATCTGCCCACCTGTTGCCTGAAGCCAAGGACTCAGAACCGTGAATTAGCGTGTCCTGTCACTGCACAGTATATGGCCACTGTACTGGGGCACAGTCACTGATGGCATTAGGAGGGGAAAAGCAACACCCCATCCTGGAAGTTTATTATTTTATCTTACAATCATCAGTTGACTAGGTAGCATGCTGCACGTTGGGATTTTCTCCGTGACGGAGGGGGTGGCAGGGCCCTGGGGTGGGAAGTGGTGAAGAAGGTTTCTCAGAAGTGGAACTCTGTGCCATTCACACAAATCTGATTTCGCTTTACTTGAGTTCCCCCCACCAGAGAGCACCAACTGTGGCCAGGTCTGGCCCGCTGCCTGTTTAGTAAACGGAGTTTTACCAGCCACGCTGTTCATTCACATACTGTCTCTGGCTGCTCCTGCACTTGAATAGCAGAGTTGAGTAGTTGCGTCAGAGATTGTGTAAGCCTACCATACCTAAAATTTTTACTCTCTGGTGCTCGACAACCCTTGTCCTAAGCTATCTGTTCTTACCCAGTTTTCTTTGAGATTGGTGTTGTTTATTTACATAGATGAAAGTAAAAATGTCTATAGATTCTGGAAAACGAACTGATGTGGACGGACCAGGCTTATGTACACTCACATTTAACAGTGGTTTAATCAATGGTAGCTATCTCTTTGAAAACAAGGCCAGAGAGGTCTCCAGATAACCCCCTTCAGAAATACAGTAGAGTAGTTCTTGATTATTTGTATCCTTATCTCTTTGTGAAATGGCTTAATTTTCATGCTAGGCTGGGTTCTCCGGTGCCCTCTCAGAGTATACTTGGTCAACACAAACTAAATTATTTAGTGTCACACTACATAACATAGAACCAGGAAAGCAAAACCACCTCAGTAATCACACATAATGAATTTCAACAACATAACTTCTAAATTCAATTGTGTGTCTCTTGGATTATCCGTAGTACCTCTTTTCATTAATGTCATTAAAAACTGTCTGCAGAAATAAAAATAGCAGTTGTAGAAACATGTCTTTGATGGATAAAGCAAATGGAAAGAACAAACTAGTATTGATACAAGGCCCCTGACCTCAAGAAATTTAAATTTGAGTACTTTGTCTTTTAGTACTAGCATTATATCAAATTTTACAACTATTCCAGTAGATTTGGATGATTTAAGAAAGAGAACTGAATCTATACCAATCCAGAGAAGTTGTTATTAATCATTTATTACTTTCCTGTAAAACAAATATAGTTTTCTAGACTTCACCACTACACTGATATGAGAAGAAATGAAAAAGTTACATTAATGTGTATACTTCCTCTTTTTAAAAGTTTGCCTTTCTGTGAAGGCAAAGAATTTTGTTTATAATATTGAGAGAAGGAGTGTATATCATAATACTGGTAGGACTATGACTTAGAAATTTATTTGGTTTTGTTTAATAAGCTTTTAAATATACAAAAGTAAAATTTGAAAATTGAGAATTTAGTTGAATGATAAACAGCTAAGTTAACTTATTTCTTATTAGAGCTATACATCCAGCCAGAAAAAAAATTGTCTTAAATTTGGTAATACATATTCAGAGATTCTTTGGCCTAAAACATGGAGGAACAATTTGTGTAGTAAATGTAAATGAATTATCAGAAACCCACTCATAGCTTCCTACTGAATGTAAATGAGATGGTGACGGATGCTGTTAATCCGTGTGAAACAGTTGTGACTGCTGTTTGTGCCTGCTTGTAACAGGGGCAGCATATATAGTTTTAAAAGCAGCAAAGTTGCATGTACTTAGTGCTCTCTATATATTCAGTACAATCAGGGCCATTGATGGCTTGTGGCAGTTGAGCCTACTGGGATGATGTATACAGTAAACATCTCTTAATAAGATACTGCTGCGAAGTTACTGTTGTGAGATTGTGCTTGGTAACACTCACCAGGGCTAGATTTTTCTGTTTTCATTCTACACTTCATAGAGTTTCATCTTCCCAGAGTCTTGAAAATTTAACTTCCGCATTACTTACCTGGCGTAATGATAGGAATTGCTAGGGGATTTGAGAAGGTGTTGGTGGAAGCAATAATAGTCAACGAAGGAAGCCTCATACAAGTCATGTTGATAAGCTCACGATTATAGCAGTATATCAAATAGAGAAGCACTGCTACTGCATTCGTTGACTTCCTGCTGATTTTTGTGTTTTGGTTTTTGTTCTTTTTGGAAATTGTTATTCTTTTGGTCTCCAGTCAGACATGGATTTCAACCCCAATTCCCTCTTGACTCTGTGTGTGAATTTGAGAAATTAAAGAACTTTTCTGAATTTGTTTCCTATGTGGAAGATCCCGGCTTGCCCAGGATAGTCCCAGTTTGTGTCTCTTGTCCCAGAGTAATTATTAATAGTGCCCTCTCTAACTCTGTGAAGTGCCCTGGTTTGGACAGTCGATTACATGGACATCCTATTTATAGGTGAGGTGGAGGTAATACCTCCCCTCTAGTCTTGTGATATGTGGTGATTCTATGAAATAACGTGAAAATGAACAGCATGATTCTTTTGGTTTACAAGAAAATAAAATTTTTGTCACAGTAGATAACCTTGAATTCTAGAATAATGATGAATAGTTTTATTCATATACATCTCATACATACATACATATTATGGGGAATTTGCGACAGATAAATAGGTAGATGTCGTATACATACATACATATGTTAGTGAAACTGCTGTCTGAGAAATGGAGAGAATATTTTGGTGACCATTAACGGTGCATCAGGAATCAACACTCTCTGTATTTTGAAAGGAATAATTACTACTGTATTTGTATCATTAGAAATTTCTGCTGCACAGCTCTGTGTATCATTGTTTCAGTGTCCCTGTCTGCTATTTGAATTAATTTGAAGGCTGTGGTACCCTTGTGGCAGAGCATGATTTAAAATTTAGAGCAATTCTTTTGATGAGCAGTGTGCATTTTACCTCAACACTACATTTCCTGGGATAACACGGTTTTGCAACTGAAATGATAATTTGTGAGAGTAATTTCTATCGTGCTACTATGACCTTATATTTTTTGCTAGAAAAATGAATCTAGTTTAAGACCATATGATTTGATTCTGGGATTATTAAATATGCTAATTTAATATTTGGGGTTTACTGTAGGGATTTTAAACTATTTTTAGAAGGTGGAAATAATTTGTTATGCAATAGTAAGATGATTGTGCATTGGAATCTTACAAAGCAAACTACACATATTTCTCCATAGAACTTTGGCAGTTTAAACTAGGAGTCTTTAGCTTCAGCCATTGAGCTTGACTTAGTCATCTTTCATCGGAAGATTTCTGGTTTATATTCAAAAGCAAGAAATTATTCATGAATTCTAAGTTATAGCATATGCAGTAATTTTGACAAGACTGTTTATACTATTCCTTTCCTTTCCTTCCTTCCTTCCTTCCTTCAGTGTGGATGGTGCTCTGGGGGAAATATATGCCTCCATTTGAGGAGCAGACAGCTGTTAAACATTTCTGATGAACTGTCTTACACATAGATCATAGGTAGTAAATTCTCTTCTGTTCCTAAAAGATGCTTAGAAAGATCTATAATAGTTCTTTGGCCTTTTTGTGTGTGTGATCCTGAATGAAAGCTATATATCTGTTTTAAAAATTCTGTAATTCACCCTTCTTACTACTGAGTGTAGGTTTTTCCACTTGCATCCCATTAGTCTATATAGGTGGTGATGTCCTTCTCCAAAATGGGGACTAAACGGCAGGCTTGGGATGGGTAGTGGAGAGACTAGATGATGAGGTCAGGGCCTGGAGGTGCGGAGCTTGACTTGCTGATGGCACATCCAGGTGGAGATGTTGCCCAGGCAGTTGCTTGCTCCCATCCACGGGCACAGGTGTTCTGGGGTCACATACAGGCGTTGGGTCCAGATTGATGAGTGGGGAAGGGAGGCAGAATACGCTTCCAGGAGGAATTATTTCCTGTGCTAAATCTTGAAGGACAGATAGGGAGTAGCCAGCTGAAGAGGGCTGCTCTGTTTTCCTTTACCTCTCAAACACTTCTTACCCGATGTGGCCTTCTATTAATCTTTGAAAGTTTTACCCTTTTAAATGTTTGTGATGTAAGCACATACACATTCAATATAGAATTTTCTGAACCAGTCCATCTAGGAAAAGAGACAGAGTTTTCCCTTGCCAGTGTGAGGTTAATTCGTAAGGGCTGGTTGGAAAGAACTGGGGTGGGATCTGGCACTGTTGGGTGGTTAAAATTTCCAGGGGCAGCTTGGTTCAGCTGCTTTTACTGTTTCCTTTTTGTTTTTAGAAGTATTAACTCTCTTTACAGTTAATCCCTCATGTGATGACTATACCTTAACCAGGATAGAATGTGAAATTTCTGGTGACTCCTAAATATGCTCTGGGATTGTTGCTGTGTTTTGAGATCTGGCTTGATTGTAGGCTTACCTCTTTGAAGCCAGACAGGGCCTTCTGTCTTAGCCCAGGCCAAGCAGTTAACACCGTTAGAAACTAAGGCTCACAGAGAAACCGACATTTAACAAGCCTGCGGACATAAGCAGAGCAGGACTTGAGACCCCCTACCTCTGAGCTCCATGCTATTTGCACAGAGTAGGTGATTTTTTAAAAGCACTTACTAACAGCTTTATTGATGAATAATTCACAGATCATAAAATTCACTCTTTTAAAGTGTACAATTCAGTGGTCTTTGGTATATTCAAGGAGTGGTATAACTACCACCACTATTTTATTGCTACCCAGGGAAACCTCGGTCCCAGTAGCACTCACTTCTCACCCCGCCCTCTCCCTAGCTGCCAGGAACTACCAGTCTTTCTGTCTGTATGGATTTGTCTGTCCTAGACATTTTGTATAAATGGAATCATATAGTATGTGGCCCTTTGTGACTGGCTTCTTTCACATAGCATCACGTTTTCAAGCTTCATCCATGTTGTATGTATCTACACCTCATTCCTTTTTATGGTTAACTAATAGTCCGTTGCATGGATTTATCACATTTTATGTATCCATTCATCCGTTGGTGGCTGTTTGGGTTGTTTCTACTTTTGGCTCATATGAATCCTGCTGATATGAACGTTCGAATACAGTCTTTTGTGTGGACATATATTTTCATTTCTCTTGGATATATGCCTACAAGTAGAATTGCTGGGTCATATGGTAACTATATGTTTAGTCAGTGGAGGAACTGCCAGACTCTTTTCCAAAATGTCTGCACCATTTTACCTTCCCACTAACAATGTATGAAGGTTCTAATTTCTGCACATCTTTATTGTCTGCTTTTTTACTATAGCCATTCTAGAATGTGAAGCGGTGTCGCATTGTGGTTTTGATTTGCATTTCCCTAGTGACTAATGATGTTGAGCATCTTTTCATGCGCTTGTTGGCCACTTGTGTATCTTCTTTGGGGAGATGACTATTCAATTCTTTCCCATTTTTAAATTGGGAAATTGTTGTTGAATTACAAGAGTTCCTTATGTATTCTGGATACATGCCCTTTATCAGATACATGTTTTGCAAATATTTTCTCCCATTCTGTGGGCTATCTTTTCACTTTCTTGATGGTGTTTTTGGAGGCATAAATGTTTTAAATTTTGATGATTTCCAGTTTATCTGTTTTTTATTGTCATGTGCTTTTGGTGTTACATATAAGAAACCATTGCTTAATCCAAGGGCACAAATATTTATTCCTATTGTGTTCTTCTAAAAGTTTTATAGTTTTAGCTCTTACATTCGGGTCTATTGAGTTGATCCATTTTTCGTTGGTTTTTGTATAGATTACTTTCAAATGATGGCTTTTCTGTGCTTCCCAGCTATTTTATCTTTGAAGTATTTCTGGTGTTTCAACCCACATGAAATTACATGAAAAGTTTTGAGAAAAATTCTTTTTTTCACTCTTCTGTGTCTTATGTTTGGTCATTTGAGGGAATCTACTTACTGGCATACAGTGATTAATTTCGACTTTTTTTAACCTACTGCTATTGTGAGCTGAAGAATACACATGTTCTCTTTTACAGTAGCAAATACAAGTCAGCGTAGTACTGAAGACTCTTGCTCTGTTAACCTGAACAGTTGGTCTCTGTTCTAGAACAATATCTTCATTTTCTGAGAACATTTGTTTGGGATCTTTCAATGAAAGCATCTCTCTTTCCATCAGCCTCTTATCTGCACAATGAACAAAGCTACTGAGTAGAGGGCAAAAGCTTAAGACATGCAGGTGATTTGGAAACTGCCACATCCCATATGCTGTAAATGCTGAAAATTTACATCTAAATCAAAGTTGAGTTTGGAAACTTCACAGTCTATTCTACTCTTCAAATAATATGCTACAAAGTTTTCTTATAACGTCATTTATTACTTTTATTTTTCATTAAAACAGAATGTTTTTTAGTGCTTTAATATGCCTAGTTCAGCAGGCAGTGATACCGCTCGTTTTGTCAATAGCATGTTTTAAATTTAAGAGTGTCAGTGTCTCTTAAAATGTCCTTTTTATTTCAAAGAGCTTCAGCTACCTTCAAATATCACACGTTGAATGAAAAGCTGCAATGGAATTTTTGTACTGAATTCACATAAATTGGTTTCTATACTTTAGTTATTATTTTGGTATACTTAGCTTTTCAGGTTGTTAAGAAAATCATTTTGTTCTAAATAGCTTAGCTTCATACTTTATGGTGATGAATATAAAAATTGAGTATTACCTGTTAAATACTGTTGTTGTGATATAAAGGGTAACGGGCATTATATAAAGCCATAAAATAGTTTACTTAGCAGTATTAAATAGAACAACAGATTTTCAATACTGATTTTTATTTTTAAAAGATAGATCAATAATGGTTTTCATGTAGCAGTTCAGTAATTTAGTTTAGTAGTTGGCAAGGCTGCTTCTAGCCACTTCAGAGGGGTTTCTTCTGCAAAAAGAAATTACAGTTTGCACGTGCCATGAAAATGGATAGAAGCGGGGTTCAGCCTCACGGGATTGCCTTCTGGGGCTAGTTTGTGAACTGCCCCCAGCGCTGTGACAGTGACCTTTCCAAGGAACTCGGTAGGCGGCAGCAGGGACAGGAAGTTTGCTATATTTTGGAATGCAAGCAAAAATATTGGTACATTGTCTCTCCAGATGACTCTCAGAGCACTTTTCTTTCTGTACGGGGTTGGGAGGGTGGGCTGTGTATGGAGAGATTTGCCATGTGGGTTGGCTTGTGTCCAAAGAAGGAACCCTTTCAGATTTGGGTCTGATTACAGAAACGGAGAAATAAAGCTGCAGTGGGGGCTGCTTTCATCTCTGGATATAAAGGAAGGCCTCTGTCTATTGAAACAGTTGCTTGTGTCTGGGTGAGCAGTCACTAAATAGAGAACACGACCACAGAAGTCCGGGTCAAGGTAGCAGCTTTCCTCATCTGCTTCTTCCATTTTTTTTCGAAGCTGTGTTTTCTTGACTGGTGACTATTAGTAGCAGCCTAACATTTATTGAGTGTTTACTCTGTACCAAGTGGTGTGCTTTTCTTTAGCTGGATTATTTAATCCTCACAGCAGCAGTGTGGAGTTAAACACTGTTATCCCCATTTTACAGAGGAGAATGGTGAATCATGGCTGTCCATGGAGTTGGGCTACCAGAGCCCAAACTCTTTTGCGAATTTCGGGAAAAAAATTTTAAAATAGTCTTAGTTACAGTAAATACTGCTTTCTGTATATTTAAATGCATACTATCTGAGATCTTGCTTCTGCACCTCTAGGCTTCCTCAGAGGATCCTTGTCTCTTTCAAAGATACTGTAGGAACTGGGGTCCTAATGTCTCTTAAGTCTTTGATACAGCTACTGCTAGTTATGATTACTAGTTCTGTATTTCATTGAATCTTACAAAATTATCAATTGTAAAAGGCACTATTACTTTATATATAGTTAAGAAAGAAAACAGATGCCAAATAAACTGTACCAGTGCTTTTTATCACCTACAGTTTTATTTTATACTTGTGAAATAAGCTCTTTGAGACTTACTTAGACATAGATTTTCCATTCTTGGGCCATAGAAACAAGAAAATATATGTGAAACAAATTTAGGTATTTCTCAGTCTTCTTTACAATCCAAGTTGAACTCTTCTGCTTTATCTTGCCACTCAGCTGTAGATGTCCATGCTTTTCCTACACAATATGGTCCTCTGTGCAATCAAGAGCATTGCTGAGACAGCATTTCTTAGGAATGCTCTACCGTTGTCTCCAGGATCTTCTTCCAAACTACAAGTTCTAATGGGTATGCACAGGAAATGAGGATGCAGCAGAACCACCACCTAGCCAGCAGTGATTGTTAAGATGCAGCCCAAGTTTGGAGATGCGTCATAGAATCAAAATATAGTACTGTGATATTAGAGGAAGAAACAGAATCAAAAGCCCAGACTTCTTAACTTCATCACCGTTACTGGGGCTCATCTTTTTATCTCTGGAATGTGCTTGTGCTAATTATGAGTAATGATAACAAGAATACAGGCAGTGTGCTATTTTCAGTATTACACGTGGCTGGTTGGTTAATTCACTCTGGACAGTTTAATAGCAAATAGAAACAGTCCTGGGATCTGAAGCTAAAACATCATGATGTGGAGAAGTGCCAGAAGCCAGTTGTAGTCATGTGGAAGCTGTGTGAGCTTAAGCAAGTTACTTCTCTGTGCCCCATTTTCTTCATCAAAAAAAAGATAGTTTCCACCTCAGATCCTTTTGCTTTAATGAATTAATTTCTATAGTGCCTTTAAAACATTGTCTTCTCTACCGGTAAGTGCTATTTATGTTAAATAAATTAGTGAATAAACAAATAAATGACTGGTATCATCAGGAAGTATGGAGCAAGGTGTAAGCAGAGGCCAGCCAGCGAGAGAGGGGAAGGGAGCAGATGTGCAGAAGCTGCGGGAGGGGGCCCATGCTGGCCAGGCGCCTCCGGCCCTCCTGCAGGAACCTAGCGCTGGAATCCCCTGGGTAGGGCTGGGGGCTGGGCTCGCACCTTCGTTGTTTACTTCGTTGTTTATAGTATTTTCCCTGAGTGTAAATAAAGGTCGTATGTGCATGTGCGTGTGTGTGTGTGTGTGTGTGTGTGTGTGTGTGTGTGAGAGAGAGAGAGAGAGAGAGAGAGAGAGAGAGAGAGAGAGAGAATGGGTGCTAAGATGCTCCACCCAGCATGGCCCTTGCTCAACTATCTCAACCACTGACCAGGAATCGTCTTACCAAAAATAACCCCACCTTTTAAAGTTTTTAAAAAAATTATCATTATTAAAGATGGCTTGGTCATTCTGTGGCTTTGCAACCAAAGCATTTTAACTGCTTCTTCAATATCTTTTTGGTCCAGAAATGACCCAGAATAAGGCCCAGCCCACAGGTTGTAAATCTGTTGAGCCCTCTTCAGTTGGAGAGGTTTTTTAGGACCGGAGAAGCCATCTGAAGCATCACCTTATCAGAAGTAAATTTACCTAAGCAATCTCGGAGTTTCTCCTTTACAAATTTCCGTTTTGGGTTCTTGATGGGCGGGCCAATTCCAGGCTTATCTGATGTCAGCCTGGGGCAGAACCAAGGCTCTTATTCTCACAGAATTCTGCCTTCTTCCTCCATGTTCTTTTGGGGCAAGAACTCAACTTCGCTTCTTTACAACTCCTCACGTTAAATAACCAAACTTACCAGCACAGGGTGAAGAAAATGGGCCTTGGAATTCTGCAGCCTGCCTTCCAGTGCCTGTCAAGTCTTCACACCTCAGTTTTGTTCTTTCTCAAATAGGGAGGCTGGTATTTACTCCAGAGAGCTATTGTAAGAACCCTCTGCAATGTTGTAGCTTCACCCCTTAGTCTTTCAAATAGTAGTGCCAGCTCAATAAAGTCAGTAAAACTCGGTCACAATATCCCACCTTTGTCTAAAGCAGGGGTGTGGATGGGGCTAGGGATCAGATGGGGACCTTTTCCAACAATATATACTCCCCACCAAGAGTCCTTACTGCAATGAGCCACTCTTACTCCTTGGGGCCGGGGCAGAAGTCAGAGACGAGGTGCTGCTTCTCTTTCCATCCTCCAACCTGGAAGCTCTTGTGTGGGGGACATCAGGCCCCCAAATTATTCACCTTGAGAAGATTTAACGCTTATTTCAATGATAATTCCTTTAAAATCTTTTTTGGCAGACATACATATCTTCAAAGCAACCTTGGAAGGTAGTATTGTTACAGTTTTCATCTTACAGATAAGAAAACTGAGATTCAGCAGTTAGGTAATTGCCCAAAGATAAAAAGTAAAAGTTAAGTTCCATTGTAAACTTATAAATCAGCCAAAGTCAGTTCCTGGTTTTCGTGTTTCAGTGTCATTTAACAGGATGAGGATTTGACAAGCTTTTGTTCTTGACACTCATTTGTTCCAGGGGCAGGAAAGAATGGGGGTCTGTCTTCTGTTTCTGATCCCCCCTTTCTCAGCACAGTTTGTGAGATTCACAGCTCCCTGAGGGGAAGGGTCAGTTTGATAAGGGGTTCAGCTGCCTCTAGGGCTGAGGGGCCGTGTGGAGGAGTGCTAGCTGTCATCATGGGAGCGAGGCACCCGGCCAAGGTGAGGAAAGTGTGAGGGCTTAGTAGGACCTTGTGGAAGGAAGTTCACAGATTGGAGCCATAAATTCGCAGGGCTGGTGGCCATCCCAAGGCTGCTAGCTTGCATGTGAGCTGAGGCTTAGACCAGAGCAAACAGACTTTCTCTGCCAGATAAAGCGTGTTTATTTTTGTCTCTTATGTAGTTGTGTGTTGTAGGCCTTCTCCCTTCCTTATTTTTTGCTGAGAGTAGAAATGGCAGCTGAAGTTCATTCCTTTCCAAGTCAAAAAGATAGATTTGCAGGGCAGAATTAGAGGCACAGATGTAGAGAACGAACGTATGGACACCAAGGGGATAGAGCGGCGGAGGTGTGCTGGTGGTGGTGTGATGAATTGGGAGATTGGGGTTGACATGTGTACACTGATGTGGATAAAATGGATGACTAATAAGAACCTGCTGTATAAAAAATAAATAAAATAAAATTCAAAAATTCAAAAAAACCCAATAAAGGTACGGTAAATTTATAAAGGATCCAAAAAAAAAAAAAAAAAAGAATATAGAAACGGGGAAGGGGAGCACTGTACATGTTTAGTTCCTCATATTTTTGGTGGGAACAGTAGTTCAATAAATTGTTTTATTCTAGGCTTTTTAAGAGTGTTGGGTTTTGGCTATTCTGAGCTATTGGCTATTAGTTTACCATTGTAAAGAGACCAGTCCAGTTGTTGTTAGATGAAATATGAGGGTCATAAACATTGCATAAAGGTAAGCTTGGTTTGCCTGATTTAATGATGTGAAGAGCACAGGAAGAGCGCAGAAATTTCCAAGTAAGTTAGACCTGAAACATTCTTTAAAGCATCTGTTTGAATTATCTGTATCGGATTTTTAAGAAGGAAGTAGATACAGCGACTAAAGCATCATTCTTCATCCCATTTTCTGGTGTTTGAAAGCCCCCTAGTTTCCACCTGTCTGTATCTGGAGGTAGAGTGGCCTTGACTCGGGGCCATTCAGCTTGGTACCCTGTTTCAACGTGTAATCGTCATCCTTGACATTCATCATCCCCGGTGCTCACTTTCTTCTTTACCTCTGAATACTCTAGAAAGTGAGTTTCTACCAGCATCTCTGGTTGTGGCATTTTAGACACCAGAGAGCTCGGGATCACAGTCGAATGCTTGCAGGCTGGAGTTGCTTTCACCTCCGTCCTTTCGATATAGAACTAATGGCAGGCAGTTTTTAATCCCTTTACACATTTTCTCATTCAGCCCTTTCTCACGTCCCCGGTACCGGGTAGCAGAACCCGGGAGCTAGAAGGAAGCCCCAAGACAGTCCTACCCCGACCCCTTCCTGTGATGGAAGAGGCTGCAGGAGGAGGCAGGGGCTGGAGGTGACTTGTCTCCAGGTTGCTGGCTGAGTAATGGTCGAAATATAACTAAAGTTCACGTCTCCCAGCTCTGTCTGGTGCTGTTTCAACCATAGCACGTTACTTTGGTTGGTTGAATTTGTTTGTTGCCTAGCTGTCACTATTGCCATTTTAATGATTCTGTATCATTATAATGGTTTAAAATCTGTGTGTGACATGAACAGCCACATGTTACTTTCTCTTAACCCATATATTAAGGGCTCCCTGTGTGCAGAGGCAGGGTTGGGAGCTAGACCTGGCATTTCTCGGTTAATTCCGTGGTAACTTTTACACAGTAGGTGAGGGAGCTAGGATTTGAATCTGTTTCTCTGTCTTCAAAATCTCTTCCCTCTCAGTACCTCACAGTTACATATTCAGAATAAATAAACCTCTCGCACTTGAGGTTTTTTTCAGTTTTAAATCAGAAAATATCTAATCAGAATAATGTGTTTTTCTTAAACTATTATCCTGCTTTGCTTTAATTTAGAAATAAAATTCAAGAGAAACTCTTGGAATGAACAGGGTGATGCATGTAAACAGTCCTAATAATGAAGCTGCTTGAAGTTACAGAAATGACATCTGACTTAAGTGGCTTCATCAGGTTGGATAAGAAGGGACATTGATAATTGGCTACAAAAAAAGGCCTAGTTTTTACTCAAGAGTTTATGTTCCAGCTGTTAGTTTGTAGTGTTTCTTTTAGGTTAGAAAGATCTAGATAAACACATGTCCTCTTCTTATTGTAATAGTTATTTTTCTTACTTGTGAATCTCTACATTTAAATCATTGAAAAGTTTTACACACATTCATCTAAATGAGCAGTAGAGCAGCGCTACAGTGATTGCAAGAGTGTGAAGCTGCAGTGGCTCTATGTTCTGTGTTGTTCTTTGTAACTTCCTTGACCTTCAGAGGCACTCCAGAGAACAGCTCCGATAGGGGCTGGTTCTGTGCTGCAGCTCTTACATCCCTTCCCATCCCTCCAGCCCTGAGGTTCTCGTGTGGAGACCACTGATCTAAAACCTCTTCCACCAGTATTTTCCTTTATCATTTGATGACTTAATTAGTTCTGCCTTCTTTATTCTCTTATCATACTCATTCCCTTTGGTGCCTTTCACTGTTCTTCTCGCCCTTTATCTAAGGAGAATGACTCAGTTTTTGTTAGAGGCAGTAAATACAGAGAAAGAGACATTGAAATTAATCAGACCTGAGATTGAAACTCAGTTCTACTGCCTTAACTAGCTGTGAGACCTCACTGACATGTTTTCACTTGTAAAACAGGGCTAGCAATACCTCCCTCACAAGGTAATAAGAAAGATTAACGAAGATCATGCATGAAAGCACCTAAAACCATGCCTGGCACACTCTAGGAATTCAAACTCGAGTACTCCTCCCCCTGTCCTTCACCCTTTTCCAGGTTCCATTGTGAAATTAGGCATAATATCTCTAAAGTAATTTCGTGAAATTTTACATCTATAGCAGCATCTTTCTCCTTTTGAAATAGACTGCTTTTCCTCATGTAACATTTTTAGACAACCAGATTTTTATTTTATGTCATTATTTTTGTTTAATTACTGCCATTATAACTACATTGATTTCTCCTGTTATGAAAAGAATCTCATTATTGGTTAAATAGACTTTGTGGGATATTCTGCAAACCTATCCACCATGTATAATGTTTCTACAGACAAAAACGACCTAGTTTTCAGACAACCAATTTAATAATGTTAGAAAACTTTTGCTTTGTTTTTTAACTTGGTATTTTGAAATAATTTTAGACTTACAGGAGTTACAAAAATAGTACAGTGAGTTCCCGTATACCCTTAACCCATCTTCCCCTAATAACTGTAGTAACAGTTATCAAAGTTAATATTGGTTCAATACTATTAATTAAAACAACAGACTGTATTTGGATTTCACCAGTTTTTTGGCTGTTGTCCTTTTTTATCCAAGATTTAATCCAGGATCCCACATTACATTCAGTTTTCCACCTCCTTAGGCTTCTCTGATTTGTCACAGTTCCTTGATGTCTCTCCTTGTCTCTCATGATCTTGACACTTTTAAAAAGTGTTGGTCATTTATTGTGACTCAATTTGAGTTTGTCTGATGTCTTCTCTTGATTAGATTGAGGTAATTTGTTACCGCCAAGGATACTGCAGAGGTGATGTTCTCTTCTGAACACGTGATGGCCACATAGCTTTTTACAGGTCTAACGTTAATCACTTGGATGAGGTGGTCTCTGCCAGGTTCTCCAGTGTAAAGTTACTGTTGATCCCTTTGTAATTAACTAATATTTGGGGGAGACACTTTGAGACCATGCATATATATATATATATATATATATATATATATATATATATATATATATAAATATATATATATATGTTTCTGCTTAACTTTTGCCCACTCATTTTAGCATTCATCGGTGGATCTTGCCTGCAGCAATGTTACAGTGGTATTCTAATGGTGATTTTCTTGTTCATTCATCCCATCTACATTTATGAATTGGAATTCTTCTGTAAGGAAGATTTATCTTCTCATATTTATTTTTTTATTATCATTCATTTATATCAGCATGGACTCATGGATATTTATTTTATCGTTGATAAAATTGTTCCAGCTTTGGCTCTAAGGAGTTCTCATAGCGGTTTCTGTGTTCTTCTGTGTGCCTTCATCTTTTTTTTTAAAAGCACTTTCTTACTTTCTGACCCCACAAGATGTTCCAGGCTTATTTTCTATTTTCCCTACCTCAGCCCTCACTTCTCCAAGGAGCCCTGATTCCTTTTAATAAAGGTATGTTTATTGCTACTGGAGTGTCACTGCTTCTAGGCCTCTCTGCAGACAAAGTTAGGAAATATATGTATGTAAACTAACAAATGTCTACACACACGTATCTCTATGTATTTTCATATCCATCTACCTGTGTATGAACTGAGGGGGTTCATACTGTATAATCTCTGATTCATATCTAGCACAAGGTTCATTTTAACTTTTCTCTTTTGCTTATTTGTAACTTCTTTTTCCAGCAGTGAGAAGCTGGCTTTCAGTATCAAAAATCAACTGATGGTATCCGTGTGGATAAATTTTTGGATTCTCTATTCTGTTCCATTGATCTTTGTGTCTATCCATTTGCCCATACCACACAGTCTTGATTATAGTGAGTCTTAAAATCAGCCAGTGTGCGTCCTCTAATTTTCTTTCTCTTACTCAAATTGTATTGACTGTTCTAGTTCCTTTGCCTTTCCCTATGAGTATTAGAATCAGCTTGTCTATATTTACCAGTAAAACTCCTGCCAGGATTTTGATTGTAATTGTGTTAAATCTATAAATCATTTCGGGGAGAATTGATATTCCTAACTATAATGAGTCTTCAAATCCATGAACATGCTACGTCTCTCCATTTATTTACATCTTCTTTTGATTTCTTTCAAAGGTTTTATAGTTTTCCCTGTATAGAAACATACCTGTACATGTTTGGTTAGATTTATACGTAAGTATTTCTTTCTTTCTTCTTTTTTTTTTTTTTAACAAATATTGTAAATGGTATTATATTGGAAACAGACGAGTGGATATCCTTACCTTGTTCTCGATCTTAGGGGGAAAACTTTCATTCTTTCACCATGATGTGTGATGTTAGCTTTGGATTTTTTTTTTTTTTGTAATGTCCTTATCAGATTAGAAAGTTTCTGTTCTCTTCCTACTTGCTGAAAGTTTTTATCATAAGTGGGTGTTGTATTTTGTGAAATGCTTTTTCTATATCAATTGAAATGATCATGTGTGGGTTGTGTTTTTAGCCTGTTAATTTGGTGAATTAATTGGCTTGAAACATTAATCTCGCCATGAATTCTCAGGGTAAACTCCAGTTGAAAGTGGTATGTTACTATTAATGTTAATATTTTGTTGAGGCTTATGAGGGATATTGGTGTCATTTTCTTTTCTTGTGCTGTCTTTGTCTGGTTCTGCTATCATGGTGATTCTGACCCCAGGGGTGAGTTTGGAAGTATTCCCTTTTCTTTTATTTTCTAGAAGCAGTGTAGAATTGGTGTTATTTTTTCTTTAAATGTTTGGTAGAATTTGCCAATGATCTGGGCTTTGGGATTTCTTTTTTGAGAAGGTTTTCTAAGTACAAATTTCATTCCTTAATAGAAGACTGATCAGGTTATATATTTTTTCCTTCAGTGAGTTTTGATAGTTTGGGTTTTCAAGAAATTATTCCATTTCATCTAAATTGTTGAATTTATGTGTGTAGAGTTGTTCTTATGTGCTTACTTTGTTTTCCTTTCCATGCCTGCTGGGTCTTATTGATAGTCAGATGTTGATAATTTTTTCTGACATTGATAATTTTTCTGTCTCTTTTGTTCTTTGTCAGCCTGGCTAGAGATTTATCGATTTTACTGATTTTTTTCAAAGAGTTAAGCTTTAGCTTTGATTGATTTTTTTCTCTATTTTTCTGTTTTTAATTTCATTGATTTCTGCTTTCATTTCCTTCTTCTTCTTCACATTTCTTTGATTTCTGCTCTGTTCCTTCTGATTGCTTTGGGTTTATCTCTCTCTGCTTTTTCTAGTTTCTTAAGGTTGGAGCTTAGATTGTTGATTTCAGACCTTTCTACTTTTATAGTACAAGCATTTCATGTTATAAGTATCCTTCTAATTGCTGCTTTATTAGCATCCCACGTACATTGAAAATCCCAAAAGACATTGTTTTAATTTTTGCTTTTAACCACCATACAAATTTTATAGAAATTAAGAGGAGAAGAATAGCATATTCTCTTTTCCCAGATATTTACCATTTCTGTTGCTTTTCTTTATTCGTGATGTTTCTTTCTGGTACCATTTCTCTGTTTGAAGAACTGTCTTTAGCATTTTTTTTTTTTCTAAGAGGAAATCTGGCAAACAAATTTTCTCTTAGTTTTTCTTCATCTGAGAGTGCCTTTATTTCACATTCATTTGTTAAGGGTATTTTCACTGGATGACAATTCTTTTCTTTCAGGACTTGGAAAATGTTCTACTTCTTTCTGGCCTCCATGATTTCTGACAAAAAGTCAGCAGTCATTTCATTGTTTTCCTAGGCCGTGGGTCCCTATAATCTTCTGCTTTCAGGATTTTTATCTTTGTCTTCAGTGTTCAGCAGTTTGATAGTATGTGTCAGGGCCTGGAATTCTTTGAGCTTATTCAGTGTGGTGTATGCTGAGACTTCTGAATCTGTAAGTTTATATCTACCAGGTTTCAAAGCTTTCAGTCATTATTTTTTCAAACATTTTTTTCAGCACATGTTCTTTCTCTTCTCCTTCTGGGACTCTGATGACATGAATATTAGACTTTTTGGTATATTCTCATGGGATCCTGAGGACCTGTTCAGGTTTTTTTTGTTTTTTGCTTTTTGGTTTTTTTCTTTCTGTTGGATAATTTCTATTGATTTATCTACAGATTTACTGACATTTTCCTCTATTATCTGCATTCTATTATAGAATCCATCAGTTAATATTTTAGTTACTATATTTTTCAGTTCTAATGTTTCCATTTGCTCCTTTATATTTTCTGGTTTTAGGGAGAGACTTTTTATCTATTTCATGAGTGTTCATTGTTACTTCTTTTTTTTTTTTTTTTAAAGAAATTCACGTTCTTTTATTTATTTATTTATTTATGACTGTGTTGAGTCTTCGTTTCTGTGCCAGGGCTTTCTCTAGTTGCGGCAAGTGGGGACCACTCCTCATCGCGGTGCACAGGCCTCTCACCATCGCGGCCTCTCTTGTTGCGGAGCACAGGCTCCAGACGCGCAGGCTCAGTAATTGTGGCTCACGGGCCCAGCCGCTCCGTGGCATGTGGGATCTTCCCAGACCAGGGCCCGAACCCGTGTCCCCTGCATTGGCAGGCAGATTCTCAACCACTGCGCCACCAGGGAAGCCCCTCATTGTTACTTCTTAAACCATAGTTTTAACAGGTGCTTTAAAGTCTTTGTCTCATAATTTCAGTATTTGGATCGGTGTCTGTCTTTTCCCTTCCAAGTTAATGTTTTCCTGGTCATTTGTATGCCACATAATTTTGGTTTTTAAGCGGGACATGTTGAATGTCCTTTTATGGAATTCAGGGTCTTGAGGTCTTGTTTAAATTTTAAGCAGAAAATTGATTTGGGTTCTGCTTTGCGTTAGCAGACATTCAACAGGTTAGGTTCAGGTTACAAGTTTCCACCTGCCTTTTCAGGCTGTGGTTCCACTGACAGTTCAGTTTTCACAACCTTTGCAGTGCTAATTGGATCTGACTTCCTCGTGCCCCACCCTGTAGCCAGGCTGGGTCTGGGCATTGGTGTATGCTGCAGTTAGTGCTCTAGGCGTTTGGTAGGCTGTTGAAAGTCAGAACCATGCGCAGCTCGGAGGTGAGCCCAGGAGTGCTGTACAACTTTGCAAAATTTCTCTGCTGAGCTTCCTTCTCTTTGTGATCCTGCTGGCATTTTCTGGCTCCTTGGGGCCCGCTTCCCAGTCCTCTAGCCAAGAAGTCCAAGCTCTAGTTTTTCCTCTACCCTGCACTACCTGCAATTGCATTTGTGTCCAGGGGGTTGCTGCAAGAGGCCAGGGAAATAAAAAAGCAACAGTGATTTGCCCATCCTCTTGGGACCACCACTTCTCTGGTCAGAGAGGGTTCCTCTCCTGAGAGTTTTAGGGACCTGCCGAGCTCCTCTCTGCCCATAGACAAATTTAGCAATAGTGTACAGTATTTGTGTACAGGTCTTTTATTCTTTAACATGACAGTAGCAAGTTAAAAACATGGTTTTCAAAGCTAGTAGGGTCAGCTCCTTCCATCCCCTTCAGTGTATTTATGTGTGCCATTCATTTGTAATATAGTCAGATTCATTTGGTAAGAATGTTTTAAAGGTTGGGTTTCACATTTTTAAGATACTCTGAGACACCAGCGCACCCTAACGTGACTGCCTTTGGTCTGTTTTCTGGGTCTGAACGCATGCAGAGTTGTGCTTCAGTGTCAGTTGTTTCTTCCAGTCACCAGCCTCCTCTCACTTTGATTTCACTCAGCAGTGCTATTGTCCATTCTCATGGCACTGCTACAGTACAGACTGATTTACAGTGTTCTAGGACTTGATTGGTGGTTATGCCATGACAGTTATCCTGTAATGCGTTTGCTAACAGAAAAGGATAAGGCTTCTTTTTTTAAAAAAACATATTTATTTATTTATTTATTTGGCTGTCCCAGGTCTTAGTTGCACATGCAGGATCTTTAGTTGCGGCATGCGGGATCTAGTTCCCTGACCAGGGATCAAACCTGGGCCCCCTGCATTGGGAGTGCAGAGTCTTAACCACTGGACCACCAGGGACGTCCCAGACAAGTCTTCTTAAAACTTCCAGTGACATCCGTTGTGTTTCAGAATTCAAATGAAGTTACAATGCTGTGACATGCTGTTGGAAACCAGATTGTTACTGTATCAGGACTGGATATAGTAACATGTTACTGGATTTCTTGTTAGTGGATTGTCTATGACAAACCATGATTTCTGGTCGTTTTTTGAATGTCTTCACCAATCTTTGTAGTACAGAAAGTGGCCAAGTATTTAGCTGTTTTTTTTGCTTTTTTTCTTGTATACTCTAGGTCAATAGCAATAAAGATTAAAGAATGTCATTCCTCCCCTGCACCAGGAAGGGGTGAGCTAGCAAGGCTCTCTGTTTAGAATTAAAGTTCACCTCTAGTTGGATCAGTGCTTTTCATTAAAGAAGTAAAGTGTTCTTTATCCACACAGATTAAAATGTCAAGAACCCAGGCCGGAAACCCAGCCGGCGAACTGAAGTGCTCTCTGGCTTCTCTCAGCTTGAAATCGCTTTTAGAATTTGACAGTACTGTGTTGTGAGACTCACGGCAGCACCCGAATTCAGAATAGCATGCAGCCTCGCCTTCTGAGGTGACCATGGCTTCCTTTGCAGAAGGGCTTTGTCTTGTTATGAAAGGTTCAGGCTTGGTGATTGAGTGCTGAGGACAGTGATTCTGGGAGGTGGACATCATTATCCAGAGTGCTGACGTTGTCTTATGAACTACATATATTTGATTCTTACGAGAGAAATAATCCTAAGTGGCAGATCATTGGTTTTAACGTCACTAAAATGATTTAGAATATCAGTGGGGGGGGGGGGTGGCGGGGAAGAATATCAGTGGGAAGATTTAAGAGGAGTGGATTTCTAATAGCTAGTGTAGAATGATGTATAGTTTGAATTAGCTTGTTACTGAGATACAAAAACCCTAAGAGTGCATACAAATTTGAACTGGGGCATTTCCCTTTATTCTTTGATGGAGATAATAAGCCGTAATATGGGCAATAGATTCGAGATCTCCAACATTGACCTTGTCCTTTTTATCCCCCAGTAGTAAAGGGAAGTAAGTGATCACCACAGTCTTCATTTTTAGAGAGTTATCTTTTCAGGGAAAGGGGCAGTACCCAGAGAAACATAAAATTCATTCCACAAATGCTTTTGAAAATGTAAACTTTTGCTAGGGCTTTTCAAATGATAAAAACAAATTCAAGCTGCTTAATCAGAAAAGAATACTGGAGTATCATGAAATCCAAGGGCAAAATGCAGCAAAGGATGAAACAAGGAACTGAAAAGATGGAAAATGGTCTCATTGGCTCATCTTGGGTTCATGTGTCCTCGCTTGAGCCAATCAGCTGTGTCCGGGCAGTCGGGCATGTAGTCCAAATGTTCTATCTGGGGTTCCTTCTCTGTGGGGAAAGAGTGACATTTATTGATGAAGGGTTACTAGACGGAACCCTCCAAAGTGATCTACTACAATACCACGTTTAAACTTGCCGGCCTATTATAATTAAAACCTCTAATGGTGTGTGGCCTTTAGGAAGGTTACACAGTTTATCAAACTTGCAAATATAATAAGCTTTTCAAGCATTTCCCTTCACATGCTGTCATACGGTTCTAACAGTTTTCCTCCAGGTGGCTGCTCTGTATCTCAAAGATCACTGCATTGCTAATTATATATTTTTTAAAAAAATATAATGCCTTTCCACTTACGTAATCCACCACCATTTTTAGAACTCTCTATAATGTACTTTTCCTCCACGTATAGTCATATCTCTCATGCAATTTTTCTTAAATTGCCCTGGACCCCTTTTTTTCTCCATACTGTTGTATGTTACCACTTTTTTGAGACCTAAGAAATTTAACTTTCAGATTTAGAAAATATAGCTTTAATATATTAGTAAATGATGTGGCATTTTTGAAAGGTCACTTTTTTTATGGTTGGAAGGAAAATAGGAAATATTTGTGAGTCATTTTAGCTGTCTCAGTGAGTTTAATGCCAGTTTTTCTCTCTAAGGTTAGATGCTTAATTTCAACACAAAGTATCACTTTTCTCCATATGCCTGACTTTAATTTTTGTGACATGGCAGAATAAAGTGATACAGTCCTTTGGAGTAGAAGTTTGCATGTGTGGTAGTGGGTGGTAAGCATGTTGCTTCTGCCAGCTTTGCTGTTCATGCCTCTTATGGTATTGGTGTTACAAACAGACCACAACTACCTTAGATAGGTCAAGCACTATCGGTTCTCTCTCCAGCTCTGTCATTTATTAACAGAGTGATCTTGGGCTAATTATTTCACCTCTTGGAGCTGTTGTTTTTCTCATCCATAAATTTGGAGAAAAGAGTTTTTAGAGCTATTGACTTTTAAAAACAATACTTAACACTGTTCCTGGAAATTCATCACTGCTAACTAAATGGTAGTTACTATTAATTTTTAGTAGATGACGTGTGTTTCTTGTAAAATGCAACTTCACTAGTGCAAAGCTCCTATCTAGTTAAATTGATATCTGTTTTGTTGCTTTGCAGTGGTACGTGGCTCTCCTAAACTTGGAGCTCCCGGAAGCTATCGTGGGAAGTTGGGGCAATGAGGGAAATATAGACATAGGAGTGAACGGATAAAATAATCGGCAAACTCATTAGCTATTCAGGGAATGTTAAATTGATTGAGTTGATTACTTTGTGAAAGCTCTAAGTAGAATTAAAAAGAGGAATTTCTGTAGAATAAAGTAGTAACACATTTGAAGACTGAAACTCACACGAAGTAGAAAACAGAAATGGAAAGAACAAACCTGTATACAATAAAGTGAAACATAAATTGAAGCAAGAATTGCTGTCATGTGTGTATTTTACCTTACATCCTGAGATGCACATTTTAATATAAGTAAAAAAATATAATTTTTAAGAACAGTAAAACAATCCTGCTTTGCCCGCTGTTGGCCAGGCCATTAGCAGAACATTTTATTTTCTTTTGGGCTCTAGAACTAAAGAAAGAAAACTGGACAAGATCCAGAGAAGAGCGATAGCAGGAACCAAAGGACTATTAAAAAAATAAGGCCCATGAGGAAAGGGTGAAGGAGTTGTGAATCTTTCGTTTGAAGAGAAGTTCAAGAGGCCACTTAATAAGTCTTCGCATATGTGAAGGGTTGTCATGAGAAGGATACTGAGCAGTTGTTTCCTTTCTCACTAAGAACTGAAGAAAGGGGAATGGTGCCAGAGAGACGCGGGTTAGATAAAAAGAAATACTCCTTGCAGAGAGAGCAAGGCATGAAATCTGTAGTCAGATTAGCTGGTCCACATATCTTTGACTGGACTAGACAGCCTTGGTCCTTGACCGTTTGGCTGTATTCTTTTGAGGTTGGCTACACACCTTCACTGAACGCCTATGGATTTAAATCTTGGCCACAGAGGTGGCACTTCAAAATCTTGTACCATCTTGAATGTCTTGACTTTTTCATGCCTGTTTCTCTTCTTTATCTGCTCCAAATTACAAGGTGGTACAGAGCACAGAATGCATTCTTGTAGCCACTAAAAGAGACTCTTAGACCTGAATAATGAGTAGACTCGTGAGGCAGGTGTCCCCTCCACAATGTTTCTCATATATACTTGGAATCACTGTTTACCTCAAACAGTATTAAATGACATTTAGAAATAGAAACTCTTTTCCTAGGGAGATCTTCACGGCTGTTAATGGGAAAAGTCTCCAAATAAGATTTTGTACCATGATGACAATTTAGCCAATTGGTTAAATAACTGTGTTTCCTATCACTAAATATGGAAAAGCTTCTTTTTTTTTTTTTTTTTTAAGTGAGAGCTGCTGAGTTAATAGAGTTTAAAAGCGAAACGTATAGAAAATTCTAAGCACATTTGTCGTGGACTGTGTAAGTGAGTGGTAACTAACTGATGTATGCCAGCCCTCTGGGGTGAAAATAGTGGAAGGGAGGAGCCGGGGGATGATTTGGTTGACATTTTACTCAATCACACAGACACTTAATTGGGACTGGTACAGAATTTTAAGTGCCTTTTTTGGGACTTACTGTTGTGATCTTTCTTTAGAACAGCCCTGATATACCCTTCAGAAGGCTGGCCTGGGAGGACGTTGTCTGTGCCAAATTACAACACAGAACAAGGGGCTGTTCTCTTTCATTTGCTGAGAATAGTGCTTAATAAGTACTATTTGACAACATGCTGAATTAAGAGAATGTTATAAGGATGTTTCACGAAGGAAAGTGGGTAAAACATCTGATGTTTACAAGTTCTATTTACATGTAAGTTGACAGCAGGATAAAGCCATGCTTAAACCTTTATTTTAAAAATTTTATTCATTCGTTTGAATATATATGCTGAGAGAAAAGGCTTTTATCTGGTTCCAAATATACTTTATATCTCTGTATAGTTAATGCCAATTTTTTTCCGTGTTGGTTTGAAATGTATCAGGCCCTGGTAAACTGCTTTATGTTAACCAAATTCATGCAATACTGATTTGTAGCCTGGGATACATCCCTGATTATTTCCTGTTTCTTTTGACCTTGACTTTGGTCCCGTTCTGGTATCTTAGTTTATAATCATAAGTAAAGGGAGAAAGGACTCAAAATTTTTAATAATATTTCTATGTATATTTCAGTGTCATAAGCTACCTATCTCAAGTTTAATGTTATCATAGATTGTAGCATATGAAAGTACTGCTGTGGGACATTCAAATGTAGTTCCATCTATTAATACACATCTATAATCTATAGTCAGGTATAACCTATGAAATAATTAACTTCTGTGTTGAAGTATAAAATAGTATAGTGATTTGTGACTTCTTTTCTAGTTAGGTCTCTCACTTAAATATGCTTTAAAAATGGGTTTAGATGACCCCCAGTGCCCCTTGCAACTTGAAGATTCTGTGCTTCCCTGATACTGAGCTTGTGTGAGGCCTGTAGCCTGTCTGAATATATGGGTAAGTAGCAATCTGTGTTATACAGTTGTAGGCTGATGATATACTCGTGACCTTATTTTAAAGAGAGATTTGTATTTTCTCACTGCAATAGAGCCTAAGGAAAAACTGAATTTTTGTGTATTCAAGTAATACCTCCCTTCCTTTTCTTTCCCTTACTTAGGATCTAGTGCAATTCTAATGAGCAGAACAAGTGCTGGAGTAAAAAGAAAGAGAGAGAAAGATATAAGGATAAACAGAACAATTAACTAGGGACTAGTTTTCAATGCTTAAAAAAAATACAGTGTATAGGGAGGGTGGGAGGGAGATGCAAGAGGGAGGGGATATGGGGATATATGTATAGATATAGCTGATTCACTTTGTTATACAGCAGAAACTGACACAACATTGTAAAGCAATTATACTCCATTAAAGATGTTTAAAAAATAAATAAAAGGATACTCTTTAACACTAAAAAAAAAAAAAAAAAAACAGTGTAAACTAATACCTTACCTTACATTTTATTTTATTAATACCTGACAATTGTGTAGCATTTGTGATTCACAGAGTGCACTCATCAACGTCCTCATTTAATCCTCACGACAATTTATGAAAGAGGCGCTGTTCTTTGCATTTCAATTAGAAAACTGCTTCTGAGATTATTGTGACTTAACTGGGATCACGCAGCTAGTATTGGGTCAGGATTCAAACTTTGCACTCAGACTTAAGAACCAGCTGTCTTTCTTTTCTGTTCTTCACAATATTCATCCGGGCTGGGTTTGCTCTGAAGCTATACTGAGATACACAGTTTAGGTGAACTGCATATGTGCTCGTGTGAAATCTGGGTAAATCATTTATAGAACAGGCCGTTTAGTTTTCCTTTTCATCTGGCTTAATGGGATTGCATGGTTTAAGACTAAGAAACAGGAAGTCTTCAGTTGCCACTAACTGACTGGGAACCTTGTGTCCATTTCTTCAAATATAAAATGAAGGCAGGTGGCGTTTAGGTTCTCCAAGCTTCCCTCTAGCTCTGAAATTCTGTGATTCCAAATTTATATATTAAAATTTAATTTTTAAATTAATTTAATAATTAAATTTAAAATTCTGCTCCATTCAGAATTAAAAAAAAAAAAAAAAGTTGCCTCATATGATGAGCCCACCTTTTTACATTAACTTTCTCCTAACAATCTATGCCAGGGATTGATATGCTTTGTTTGAGTTTTAGATAATATAGTAGCACAATCCCAGATTCCATTCTGTAAGAAATAGTTATCACATGGTGAGACTCTCATTCTGAATTTAAAGAGTGAAAAATGACTGCAGAACGCCAATTGTACAGGAGTTTATTCCCCAAATGTAAATTGAGACTTAGTATTAAGTACTTGGGCTGCCAAGACCTTGAGCTCCCAGCCTAGCACGGAAAGCCAGGCCCACAAATGTGAAATGTCATTACAGCTAGAAGGACCCTGGGAAGGATGCGTACAGAGTGCCAGGAGAGTAAGAGAAGGAAACAGTTCCGTCCGTGGGATGGAAAATGGAAGGGATGCACCAGTGAGGACTTCACCAAGAATGGGGTTTTACCAGATGGAGAAAGGATAGTAGACCATCCTAGGCCGAAGGAAGCATGTAGGAGAAGCAGATCCCTTAAGGAAACTACTTCAGAGAACCCCAGCTAGTTCTGTTTGTATCACATGCCAGAGGATGACTTGCTGGGAAGGTAAGCTGCACCTAGCATGGGAAAGTCTTGTATGGACTTGAGACTATCCTAGGCATTAAGGAGACATTCGAAGAAAGGAAGAACTGATGTCTCGCAAAGATGACAGAGAAGGCAGTGTTAGACTCTGAAATTTCTAGCTTGAACAACTGTGGGGGAAGGGCATTCTAGGCAACAGGATGAGCGTGAGAAAAGCCCACGGACACCCGAGATAGATAGCACACAGGGCTGTGCTAGTCTCCATCGATGGGCCCTTCTTTGGCCCTCTCATGCCTCAGACGTTCCCAGTGTGATTTCTGTAGCCAGGTCAGGAAGGGTTCCATGCGGTTCTCCATGGATTTTGGACTTTTTTCTCTTAACAGTGAACAGCCATTGAAGATTTCTAAGCAAAGTAATAATGAAAGTAGATTTGCATTTGAAAGACTCTAATTGCAGCAAAATGGAAGCTAGGTTAGAGGGATGCCACAATGTAGACGGAAACACCCTCACAATATTCCTGCTGAGAGCTGTTGGGAGCCTGCATTAAGTGAGAGCAGAGGGGATGTGTAGAAAGGGATGGAGCCCAGAGAGACTGAGCTAGAATAATGACAACAATAATATTAGCTGAGATTTATTGAGGGCTCACCTTGTACCAGGTGCCTGGTGTAAATGCTTTATATTCACTAATCATGTAATCCTTACAACAGCCCTGTGAAGTAGACACTATTATTCTTATCATCATCATCATCTACATTTTCCAGCTGAGAAGACTGAAGTACAGAGACATTAAATAACTTGCAGAGTTACACAGCCCGCAAGTGGCAGTTTGGGGATGTGAACTGAAGCAAGCTGTTTCTAGAGTCCACACCCGTAATGACTGCATTCTGTTGCCTCTGGATCAATAGGCACCCATGCGATTTGGTGAGGAGTTGGATGTAGGTGATGAGGGAAGAGGTACCATTGGCAGTGACTGCTTGGTTGACTGGGAGGGTAGAGCTACCCCACACAGAGATGGGAGGAGCCAGGGCTCTTGGAGGAAAGATCATCATTCTGAGATATATCAAGTTTTCAGGTTCTCATGGGGCATTCAGCTGGTGATATCCAGATGGCAATTGGATATATAGACCTGGAGCTCAGGATTGGCCTGTGCCTGACAGTTGTGTGTAATTCTAAGTGCAACTGATATCAGGGCAAAGTAATGAATTGGCAAAGCTGAATATAGCTCAAACTATATTCATAATCGCCCTTTATCTGAAGGACTCTGGGTAGAACTTTATGCCCTTGCTGTATCTCCCCAGAAATATTTATAAATATTTCTCTACATAGGTCCATGCAGGTCCACGCAGTAGAAATACTGGGGAGGGAACTCCAGCGTAAGTGGGACTAATCTGGGGATTCTCTGTAGTGAAGACAGCTCCAAGGCAGAAAACGTTCCTGTGTATTGAACCAATGCAGTTAAATGCTGTGTAGCTCTCTTGCATCCAACTTTGGATTCCATTCTTTACAATCTAAATGGAAAGTACCCTTTACAAACCTCCCAAAAGGTGTGTGGTTTCCTGGTGGTCCTTGGAACAGATGAGTGAGGTGGTGGTTTAATCCCAGCCAGGGTGGCAGTTCAGGGTCAGCATCATGAAATCCAAAAAGCAGAGGAGTCCTTTGGAGCCAGTGCCCAGCAGTAGTCGGATGCATTCAAGGAGGTACAGATGAATGGAGGTCAAGTGGTAGGCACATTTCTCTCCATGTCAGTGGCCTGTACTTGCTTTCCAGAAAAAAATGTTCTTTCCCTCTCTATTCTAGGGTCTAAACATACAATCAAAGGAACGTAGCAAAGAAACCTTGGGACCTAAGCATCACATATAGAGTAATAATTTTGAAACTACTTAAAAGTTCTGATTATTATATCCAATTAATTTTAAAAAGCCAAGTGAAATTGTTGGATATTATTTTAAACTTTATTTTTAAATACAGACTAATAAGTTTTAGCTGCATTCATTTCTCAATTAAATTTATCTGATCGTTAGATTCTGTTTGTCTCCAGAATCTTAAGTGAACTGTGTTCTTTTGGCCTACTTGAGATGTTAAACGTAAGCAGAGCTGCACTCTTATTTGACTGTTCCACTCAGCTTGGGCAAGGTAACAGCAGTTTCGTATCCTAATATCTCAAAGTATAAATTGATTGTGATTACTTTTACCCATAAAGCCTCTTTGGAAGAGACAAAGTTTACCCATAATACTCTTGACTTAAATTATATCTGCTGTGTGCTGGAATGACCAGCTTTCTTCCTGTATCACTCTCTGTGGGAGGCAGAATTCTAAGGTGACCCCCTTGATGGCCATCCCCTGGTGTTATACCAGATTATGTTATATGGCAAAGGGAATTTTGCAGATGTAATTAAGGTCCCTAATCAATTGACTTTGAGATAGAGAGATTATCCTTAGTGGGCCCAACCTAATCAGGCAAGCCCTTCAAAATAGATAGTTTTCTCTGGCTGGTTACAGAAGAAGAGGTCAGAGATACTCAAAGCATGAGAGGGATTCAACATAAGGCAGGTTCTTGTACCTAAGATAAGGAGGGGGCCACAGGGCAAGGACTTGAGAGCAGCCTTTAAGAGTCCAGAGTAAGTAGTCCTCCAGCAAGAAGAAAACAACTGTAACTGAATTCTTCCAACAAAAAGAATGAGTTTAGAAGAGCACCCTGAGCTTCAGATGAGCACCCAGCCAGCCAGCATCTTGATTTCAGCCTGAGCAGAGAACTCAGCCATGCCGTGCCAGATTTCTGACCCATGTATAAGCTGCTAAGTTTGTGGTAATTTGTTATGCAGCAATAGAAAACTGATACACTGTCCCTCGCTGCATTTCTCTCTATTAATGCTGGTTACTGGTCTTCAGAGTTGCAGTGTTACCATCTCTCAACTTAGTGTATTTTCCATCTGTTGCCCTAATAGCCACGACTGCATTAAGTTAAGGAAAATCCTATTTCTTTTCCCCTTTTCTCTTTTAAAACCCTGAGCCCAGTCTTACTGGTTCTATCTTACTGTGATTCTTCATCTAGGTTCCAGGCTTTGCAGGGAGATAGGGAAGGACTCACCCTCTTCATGTTGTTAACGTGTCATCGTGCTGAAAGTGATTTCAGGATGTAGTTTCTGTTCCATTTCCCTTTATTGACTTAGTTCTTGGCGATGTTATATCCTGCTGTCAAAGATGTTTCTCATGTTATCCATTGGAGTGGGTCTGTTATCTCCATTTCACATGTAGAAAATAAGCTAAAGAGCAGTATGTGGCTATCCCATAGCAGAGGTGGGAGTGGGACCTAGAATAGAAATAAATGTGTGGGACGGGCTGGTGGATGTTTCTAGAACACAGCAACAAAGAGCAGTTGATCAGACATGGATACCAGAGAGTCCCACCAGTGCAATCTGTAAGCACGCTAAACAGAAAGTATCTCATTTTGACTGTCTGACTTGGGGGGAAAGAACGCAGGCCGTCAGTTTTATATGTGTGTGATTGTTCTATTTCAGTCTCCTTGGTTTTATTTAGACCCTCTACCTAGTATTTCTCTTGTATCTAGAAAAAAAATAAATTTTGAAATGGAAGAAAATAATCTCTCTTTTTATTAAGTTAATGGAATAACATTCTGGACACTGGTCCCCTGGATAATTTATAAAGTGATTTCTTTATTTCTTAGAGGTGGAAGAGAGAATGGGATGGGGTAGAAAGTTTTCCATATTCATTTTTATTATATCCACATCATTCAGGTAAATTTCTTTAATTAGCTTTGCCCTTGTCTGAAAAAAATTAAATATATTTATATATTATTAACTATATTCCAATTCTCTGCTATCTAGCTCGGCAAGCTTAGAACATTCTGAGTGATTTGGTCACATTCACGTAGTGACTCACTGATGGATCTTGGTGGGTGGAGCCCCTTCATTAATTGAGCCAGACTGCGCTTTCCCTTATTTGTCAGTGTTTGCGAAACCCTTTCAGATGTTATTTAAATTTAACATAATGTAAACTTCACTAATAGTGACCTTTATGTATAATTGCCAACATAATTTTGATCAGTTAAAATAAATTTCTAATTTTAAAAAGTATATGCGTACATAATACGCTTGAGAACTCTTGGAACTGTATTTTGCCTTTGCTCAAGCCAGCCAAATATTCCATGTCTAAGATTACACATTTAGGAAATAACCCTGTGTACAGAGGAATAAATGTCAAAGTGATTTTTTTTCGTTACATTTGCCTCAGAAAATTGTACTAATAATTTATCTGTAAGCAATATATCAATAGTTGGCTAAGTGATGTAACTAACCAAATTAATTGATGATGTCTTTCCATCAATATCTGTAAACTCCTGGTTTTGCTGGGGGGGGGGTGGTTATTTTTTTAGATTTTTAGAAAGAAAGGATTTTTTTTGGTTTGTTTTGTTTTCCAGTTCTATTTTAGGAAGTTGCACCCCACTTATCAGAGACATTATGTACTTCTTTTAGGCCTACGATATCTTTATAGACTTGTCTTTAAAATTTGGTGATCTGATTTTTTTTTAAGTTTCTGACTGTTTATTTCTACTATTTTAATATGGTGTTCTTTCATGTTGAACTTTTTTTTTTCAGTTTTACTTATTTTATTTTTTAAATTTTTAAAATATTTTGGCTGCGCTGTGTGGCATGAGGGATCTTAGTTCCCCCACCAGAGATCAAACCCGTACACCCAGCATTGGGAGCACGGAGTCTTAACCACTGGACCGCCAGGGAAGTCCCTGAACTTCTTTATTACATGTATTTTGAAGCCGTAGAGGTAAAGCGTTGTCTAGCTTCTGCCTTCAGGGCAACCCACCTGGAAAAATAGAAATCCAGGTGTTACTTGGCATCTGTATTTTTCACGTTACCCCTCTTTTATGTGTTCAGAAAATTTTTTTTTAGTTCAGTGGTTTTGTGTGTTGACACTGGAAACATCATTAGATTTTCAACAATGGCATATGTGTGAGTCTTTGTTTCTTTTTTTCAAAATCTTGTTTGGTTTTCTTTTGAAGGCCATGCAGGATTTTTGGAAATCAACTTAATGGGAGAAAAATTCTAAAAACTGTCATATATAATTCAAATATTTTACTAAGAATGTATCTTTTCGTGTAACTTTTATTTATTTATTTATTTATTTTTGGCTGTGTTGGATCTTCGTTTCTGTGCGAGGGCTTTCTCTAGTTGTGGCAAGCGGGGGCCACTCTTCATCACGGTGCGCGGGCCTCTCACTATCGCGGCCTCTCTTGTTGCGGAGCACAGGCTCCAGACATGCAGGCTCAGTAATTGTGGCTCACGGGCCTAGTTGCTCCGCGGCATGTGGGATCTTCCCAGACCAGGGCTTGAACCCGGGTCCCCTGCATTGGCAGGCAGATTCTCAACCACTGCGCCACCAGGGAAGCCCTCATGTAACTTTTATAGCAGTAAATCATTTTTTTTAGTGTGATTCTTCAGTACTTTATATTTTATTTGTCACATAATAAAGCTCAAGGGACTCTAAACCACATTTGAAACTAAAAATGACAGTGAAAATCCTATAAGTTTGACTCATGGCTCAGTTTATCCTCTTGAAATAAAATTGTTGGATTTTTTTTTTTTTTATAATTTATGTTCTTTTTTTAAAAAGTGTATTTATTTATTTTTAATTTATTTTATTTTTGGCTGCGTTGGGTCTTTGTTGCTTCGTGCAGGCTTTCTCTAGTTGCAGCAAGTGGGGGCTACTCTCTGTTGCGGTGTGTGAGCTTCTCATTGCGGTGGCTTCTCTTGTTGCGGAGCACGGGCTCTAGGCAAGTGGACTTCAGTAGTTGTGGCACGCAGGCTCAGTAGTTGTGGCTTGTGGCTCTAGAGCACAGGCTCAGTAGTTGTGGCGCATGGGCTTAGTTGCTCTGCGGCATGTGGGATCTTCCTGAACCAGGGATCGAACCCGTGTCCCCTGCATTGGCAGGCAGATTCTTAACCAGTATGCCACCAGGGAAGTCCCAAATTGTTGGATTTAACATGACATTTACACCTGGTGAAAATCATCCCTTTATTTTAATAGTTGATGTGAAGCATACAGTGCAAATCATTGCACATTAATTATCAGAGCATTTTCTCATTGGAGAAAGAAACTGTTGTGTACCTGAGTCCAGCTGGTAAGAGAAAGGGAACTAATTGAGGAAGGAAGTAAGTCAAAGTCATATTTTTCATGAGGCTTCTATCTGTACAATACTATCCTGATCCTTTATGTTTATCCTCATCCGCTCATCCCAACTTTCTTACAGTATTATCACCATCATTTTAAATGTGAGAATTCTGAGGCTCAAAGATGTTAAATAATTTGCCCAGAGTCATATAGTTAATAAATATTAGAATCTCAATTCAAACCTAAGTCTGGCTCCAACTCTTAGGCTATTGAGATCCCAAACTGCCTTCCACCTAACATGTGGAATCATCATACATTCATTTGAACTAGTGAAAGCAAAGAGCTGGGGGCAGGGCAAGGAGGAGGGATCCTAGGAATGTGCCTGGTGATTTGGCCTTTGCCTGCCCTCCCTTTTCAGAGCTTGGTGTCTGGAGGAGGCTGGGATGATGCCTGCATGTTTCGATGCTTGGTCTCTGTGTGATTTTATGGTATAACATTGCCTCGCACCATGTGATAAATAACACATGTTGCACCAACCAAATGCATCATCTTATGTTCACTGTCCAACACTGGAGAACACACGGGCTGTATCAGACTTATGGAGAGAGGAATGTCTATATTCTGTCTTTTAATGGATTGGCAAAGTGTAATTTTCCTCTTGTGAATCTGAGCCCCCTTCCTCGCCTGCCAGAAATGTGATTCCATGGTATGTGCCAGGCACTGTACTAAGAGATTTAGTATATTGTCAGTGTTTGTAGAAATACTGATACTGCAATTGCTCACCTGTTTTTCTAAAAATCACTTGACATGGAATTCTTATCTTTTAAATATTAGGTACAGTATAGTATTTCAGAGCAGAAAATTTCAGATTTGACTTAAGTAGGCATACTTCTGTTTCCTACAGCAGAAACCTATTATTCCTGGTAAATCTGTTGAAAAGGGAGTCCTTTGTCCCAGGGTTCATTTGAAAAGAGGTAATGATATATCCTTAATCTCTCTCTTTTTTAAACATCTTTCTCTTTTGTTTTATACATTCCTTTTTGCTTAGATTTCACCATGAAGTTCTTTGACTCCCTTACCATTTAGTGTTTTGTCTAAATTCATCTCTATTTCTTTCTCTTCTGGTTGGGATTTCACAGTAAACCGTAAAATGTAAAAACTCTTTCACTTGCTTAGAACCCAAGGTTGCAGTTTTTGGGCCTTTGAACAGAGTATTCATCTAAAGAAGGGATCTTAGTGTAGATTTGTGGATGTTTGTTTAGGGCGGGAAGAGATCAGTAGGAGATACTTGAAAAAACAGCCTTTCTAAATACTCTGCTTTCCTCGAGGGGCTTAAATATTGAATAAGACCTTAGTGCTTAATTTATACTTAGACTTATTTAATGTGAATGCTCACCCATTTCTACCCAAGATTGTTCATTCAGAAAGTGCTTATTATATACCTGTTCTACACCCGGTGGCCTTGTGGAATGCAAACGAGAGGAGAAATAGAAATGATGTTGGGCCCGAAGAGGTGATGATCTGGTTGAGGTGACAGGGTTCCTCGTTTCGTGTCTGTGCACTCAAAGTAAGGACAGGTGCAGATTTAATAGTTCTTAGCATTTGTTTCATCTTTCTAAACTTTAGATACTTTTAGTCAATAGAAGAACTAGACATCACTTTTAGATTAGTCAGCATGCTATGACAGCAGATATTTGGCTTCACTTAATCAGAATATTTTACAAGAATAAAAATATCCTGGGGGCTTCAGTTGCTTTCTTTGACATTCTTACTCATTTTCAGAAAACAGGGACCTCTTAATCATGGGTTACACTAGAATTTCTGTGCTGCAGGTTCATGGCCAAAGTGAGATACAAGGGGAGGAGTTGAAGGTTAGTTACTGGGTCTTGATTCTTAGTAATGGTCAAATGGACACTTCACCCACAGGCTGTGGAGTGACTTTTCCTTTCTCTGGCACTCAGCATGTGGTATCACTGAGGTACTTGACATTAAATTCTTCTGTTGATGGTAAATTCGAGGAAATTCTAGGAAAGCTGTTTCACTGTTTTTCTTAAGATTTCTTTTTGCCATTAATATAAGAACACTTACTGTTTTTCTCTCTGCATTAGGAATACTTGATATTACCGCATTTAGAGCCATACCCCTGACTTAGAGTCATAGATAATTTAGAGCCAAAGCTCATAATATACGTCAATTTAACTATCCAAATGTAAGTTAACATTTAACTCTTATCTGTAATTAGGTACAAATAAAGAGTTCTATTAAATGTGTGACAATATTTTTAGCAATTTTTGAGTAATGTGCTGGTCTTTATGAAGTAAACTTGAGTTAGTAAAAGTAATACAGTCTCTGTACCCACAAACCAGTTAGGAAGCTTGAAATTATCAAAAGCATAATATTGATGAATGCTGTTTCCTGCAAACTCTGGGGGATTGTTTTGAAGTAAAAAATCATTAGATACCAGCCGTTGTTCAGATTTTACAACCAGGAGCTAGGCTTAGACAGTACTTCCTTAGATAGGCATCTTTAATACAATCAGTTTCTTAAAGATGAAAAACAAAAATCATTTTCTGTTTTGAAGCTAGTTTACGTATTTTGATTGTATAATTCAGGCACCACAATTCTTAATTTATTCTAATACTCCTGTATCATTTTAGGCTTGAGTTTGGCTGCAAGTCACAGAGACCCAAAGACCAAGAGTTCAGGTTGGGGTGTTTCCCAAGGTGACAGGGGCCTGTTTTTTTTTTGTTGTTGTTGTTTTTCAGTTGCTATGTCATGCACTCAATTTCAGCCCTAAGTTCCCTTCAAGGTCTGAGATGGTCACTACCATTCCAATTCTAATAATCACCTCCATATCGCATCCATCAGGAAGAATAAAGAGGGAAAAGAAAGACACATTCCCTCCAAAGATACATCTTGGTTGCCACTTAAGTTCAGTGTGGTACTGGAGATTCTAGCCAGAGGTATTAGGCAAGAAAAGAGGGGAAAAAATGGCATCCAGGTTGGAAAGGAAAAAGTATAACTATATCTATTTACAGATGACATGAACTTGTATATAGAAAATCCTAAGGAATCTACAAAAGAAACTATTAGAACTAACAAGTTCAGCAAGATTTCAAGATATAATATCAGTATGCAAAAATCAGTTGTTTCTCTACACTAGCAATGAACACTCCAAAAATGAAATTTTAAAATAATTCTATTTGCAATACCGTCAAAAGAATAAAATACGTAGGAATAAATTTAACAAAAACAGTGTAAGATTTGCACACTAAAAACTACAAAACATCATTGAAATAAAGATTTAAATAAATGGGAAGACATCCCATGTTCATGGATCAGAAACATTAATACTATTAAGATGACAGTTCTCCCCAAATTGATCTATAGATTGAACGCAATCCCTATCACAATCCTAGCTTTTGAGACAAGAACTGGTAAGCCGATCCTAAAATTCATATGGAAATGCAAGGGACCCAGAAAAACCACAACAGTCTTGAACAAAGTTGGAAGACTCACATTTCCCAATTTCAAAACTTATTACAGAGCTACAGTAATTAAGACAGTGTGGTTCTAGCATAAAGATAGATGTATAGGGCAATGGAATAGTATTGGGAAACCAGAAATAAATACTTACATTTATGGTCAATTGGTTTTTGACAGGGAGGCAAGACAGTTCAATGAAGAAAGAGTAGTCTTATCAACTGGTGCTTGGACAACTGGATAGCCACATGAAAAAGAACAAAGTTGGACCCCTACTTACAGCATGCACAAAAGTTAATTCAAAATGGATCATAAACCTAAATATAAGAGCTGAAAACTATAAAATGTTTTATAAAACATTTTAAATCTTCATGATGCATGGGTTATGCAGAAATTTTTCACATATGACACGCAAAGCACAAAATTAAAAATAAATTTGACTTCATCAAAATTAAAAAATTTTGTGGTTCAAAGGAGACTATCAACAGAGTGAAAGTATAGTTCATGTAATGTGAGAAAATATTTTCAAATCGTATGTCTGATGAGGAACTTACATCCAGAATGTTAAAAAAAAAAAAAAAAAAAAGACTCTTACAACTCGGCATTAAAGACAAGCAACCAAATTTAAAATTGGGCAAAGGAGTTGAATAAACATTTCTCCAAAAAAGATGCACAAATGGCCAACAAGCACATGAAAAGATGCTCAACATCACTAATCATTAGGTAAATACAAGTCAAAACCACAGTGAGACACACTTCACACCCACTAAAATGCCTATAATTTAAAAGATGGATAATAGCAAGTGTTGGAGTATGTGGAGTCCCTGGAACTCTCATTCATTGCTAGTGGGAATGTAAAATGGTGTAGCCAATTTGGAAAAAAATCAGGGAGTTTTCAGAAAGTTAAATATAGAGTTACCATATGACCCAGCAGTTCTACCCCAGGTATATATCTGAGAGAAATGAAAACATATGTCCATACAAAAACTTGTATACTGATGTTCATGTCAGCAGTATTCAATAACTGCCAAGATTGTAAACAGTCCAACTGTCCATCCTCTGATGACTGGACAAATAAAACATAGTATATCCATATAATCAAATATTATTTGGCCATTAAAATGAAGTACTGATGCATGCTACAACATAGATGAACCTTGAAAACATGCTAAATGAAAGAAGGCAGACAGAAAAGCTCAAATATTTTATACCTCCATTCATAAGAAATTTTCAGAATAGGCAAATTTATAGATACAGAAAGTAGATTAGTGGTTGCCTAAGTCTGGGGTGGGGAGTAGGGAATAATTGTTAATGGGTTTGAGGTTTCTTTTGGCGTGATAGAAATGTTCTGTAAATCAACACTAGTGATGATTGCACAGCTCTGTGAATATACTAAAAGCATTGAATTATAAACTACAATCAGTTAACTTTCTGGTATATTAAAGATTTTAAATCTATATGTATATCTTGGAAGTTACATATACTACTTGCACTACATCCCATTGGCTATAACCTACTTACTGTGTTACACCTACTTGTTATGGGGCCTGGGAACAGTATTCTGTATTCTGGGCAACCATGTGCCCAGCTAATATAAGAGGACTGTTACTGAGGACAAGGAGTGAGTGAGGTATTACTGGATATCTAGCAATCTTTGCCACTTGTCCAAGTTAAAGGTGAATCATAACCAAAAAAAAACTGCTACAAGTTATTATGGTTAAGTCAAACAATCATGTTGATATAAAGCTTCCTATTAGCCTGAAATAATGACCTGTTTGTTTTTCTTTTTAAAGATTTTACGTACAAAGAGAGGATGCAAAGGGCTCATGAGTACCAGTGATCCCCTGGTGGTGTCTTTATGAAACCTGGTCCTCCCAAAATTTATGGCTGTGGTAACCAAGTTGATCGTTACAGCCTCCTCTACTTTATTTATTGAAAAAGTTCTGACACTTTTAAGAATTTTTGAGAAGTCTATAAATACCATTTCAGAACACACAGTGAAATCAATAATAATTCTTTTAATTATTGAGATATAATAAATGTCAAAAATAAGGAAAGCATATTGTTTCCTGTATAAAGGAATTAGTCTTTTCAAGTTGTTTTTTTTGTTTTTTTGTTTGTTTGTTTTTCTAGCATTTAAAATTACTAAACCAGGATTGATGGGATGGATTATTTCAGCATCTAAGAAAAAAAAAGGGAACATTTTTAAGTTTCAGGGAATGGATTTCTCTTTTGAAATAGTTTGTTATTGGCTCAAAAGCTGAAAACTTACTTTAGAAAATATTAAAATGAAAAAAATAATTTCATGTGTATGCTATAAAGCTTCATTATTTTCAATTGATTGGGAAATTTGGTAGGAGGCCAGAGAGAACTGGCAAAACATAACTTTTTTTTATTGAAGTATAGTTGATTTACAATGTTGTATTAGTTTCAGGTGTAGTTACAATTACATATATGTATATATTACATGTATATGTAGTTACAGTTACATGTATTCAGTTACATATATATTCTTTTTCAGATTCTTTTCCGTTACAGGTTATTACAAGATGTTGAATATTGTTCCCTGTGCTGTTTTTCTATTTTATATATAGTAGTGTGTATCTGTTGATCGCAGACTCCTAATTTATCCCTCCCCCTCACCTTTCCCCTTTGGTAACCATAAGCTTGTTTTCTATGTCTGTGAGTCTCTTTCTGTTTTGGAAATAAGTTCATTTGTATCATATTTTTAGATTCCACGTGTGAGTGATATCATACAATAGTTGTCTTTCTCTGACTTACTTCACTCAGTATGATAACCTCTAGGTCCATCCATGTTGCTGCAAATGGCATTATTTCATTCTTTTTTATGGCTCAGTAATGTTCCATTGTATATATGGACCACATCTTCTTTATCCATTCCTCTGTCAATGGACATTTAAGTTGCTTCTATGTCTTGGCTGTTGTAAACAGTGCTGCAATGAACATTGGTGTGCATGTATCTTTTCAAATTAGAGTTTTCATCATTTCCTGATACAAGCCCAGGAATGGGATTGCTGGATCATATGGTAACTCTATTTTCAGTTTTTAAAGTAAGCTCCATACTGTTCTCCATAGTGGCTGTATCAATTTACATTCCCACCAACGGTGTAGGAGGGCTCCCTTTTCTCCACACCCTCTCCAGCATTTATTTTGTAGACTGTTTCATGATGGCCATTCTGATTGGTGTGAGGTGATACTTCATTGTAGTTTTGATTTGCATTTCTCTAATAATTAGTGATGTTGAGCATCTTTTCATGTGCCTGTTGGCCATCTGTACGTCTTCTTTGGAGAAATGTCTATTTTGATCTTCCGCCCATTTTTTGATTGGGTTGTTTGTTTTTTTGATGTTGAGCTGTGTGAGCTGTTTGTATATTTTTGAAATTAATCCCTTGTCAGTCACATTTTTTGTGAATATTTTTTCCTATTCTGTAGGTTGTCTTTTCGTTTTCTTTAAGGCTTCCTTTGCTGTGTAAAAGCTTTTGAGTTTGATTAGGTCCCATTTGTTTATTTTTGCTTTTATTTCCGTTAGTCTAGGAAACGGATCCAAAAAAATATTGCTGCAATTTATGTCAAAAGTATTCTGCCTATGTTTTTATCTAGGCGTTTGAGAGTATACGGTCTTACATTTAGGTCTCTAATCCATTTTGAGTTTGTTTTCGTATATGGTGTTAGAGAATGTTCTAATTTTATTCTTTTACATGTAGCTGTCCAGTTTTCCCAGCGACACTTGTTGTAGAGACTGTCTTTTCTGTATTGTATATTCTTGCCTCCTTTGTTGTAGATTAATTGACCATAAGTGCATGGGTTTATTTCTGGGCTTTCTATTCTGTTCCATTGATCTATGTGTCCATTTTTGTACCAGTACCATACTAAAACATATAAAATTTGAAAGGAGATATAGGCATTTAATCTCAAGTACTGTTTCAACAGAGAGATAAATTTATTATTTATTTTTGGTAGTTATGTTGTAGTGATTAAGAGCATAACCTTTGGGGGAATTCCCGGGCAGTCCAGTGGTTGGGACTCTGCACTTTCACTGCCGAGGACCCAGGTTCCATCCCTGGTTGGGAACTAGGATCCCGCAAGCTGCAAGGCATGGCCAAAAAAGAACATAGCTTTGGAATCCTTCTGACATAGTCCTGAATCCGCACTTTTCTGCTTATTAAATCTGTGAGCTTAGACTACACTTAGCATTCTGAACCTTAATTTTTCTTACCTGTGAAGAAGGAACAATACCTACCTCATAATGTTACTGTATTACATTGAGATAATATATGCAAAGCATTTAATTAGTGTCCAATGTACTGTTGGCACTTAATAAATGTTTGTTTTATTATCATTGAAATATAATCATTAAGATAGAATGAGGTATTTGAAAATCTCTTTGCAAATAAGTGGGAAACATTTTTATGGAACCCTGTGTACAGTTGTCAACTTGGTATGAAATGCCTTTTTTTATTGGTAACTCAAAAGTGAACTTTATCTCATCTTGGGATGAACTATCAACTTCTCCATTAGTGAAGTTTTAACTAATGAAATTTTATCGCAGAGAATGGAGTAAACAGATGCTAATTCTAAGTTTCTTATATAAAATTTATTTTCTAGGAGAATGCATAGAAGGGCTGCGGGAAAATGACTACCTTCTGATTCATTCGTGCCGTCAGTGGACCACCATCACTGCCCATAGCTTGGAGGAGGGGCACTATGTCATTGGGCCAAAGATAGAGATTCCGGTACATTATGCAGGTAAAGCTCCTTTCGAGAGACAAGAAACAGCTAATGAAGGGTACTTGAATATGCTAATTTTCTCCTCCACAGTGAGAAAATAGGAATTGTCTATAAACTAGAGGGTATAATGACTTAGAAAAAGATGAACGAAACACTTTGGTTATTTTATCAGTGAAAGCTCAGATTCATTTTGTCATAGACATTTCTAAGTAATGCATGTAGTTAAGCGTTGATTCTTAAGCACAGATTCTTATTAGATATTTATAAAATGAAATTGGTACAAACACAAAGATCATCTCTGGAATGACAGTCCATATGCATAGCCAGCCTCTGAACACCAGTATCTCTGAATAAATCTGAGCACGATTTGTGATGTCATGGTTTCACAAGATACCATTTCACAAACAAGCATTGTGGTCTGGTTTTAAAAGCATTGGATTGAAAGGTCAGATACCTGAACATGTCCCTCTTTGCAAGGAAGCGTTTAGAATACAGGCAGCAGAGGTGACCTCACTGCTTAGTTAAATCAGGATAATAGCTACCTTCTTGCCTCAGTTGGAACTCCATTCAGTGTAACAATGTCATCTAACTAATTTTTATTAAGGGCTTTCTAAGTACCAGCACTGTTCTAGGAGTTTATGATACATCTAGTAGCTTGAATCCACTTTCAATAGTGGTGGCTTACAAATGCAGTTTTTAAAAAACGTTATGTATATATATTTCCTATACTTTCTTCTGGTGCTTATAGTTCATTATGTGAAGGATCTTGACTTTTTCTCTACTGTTGTTAATTTTTCAAAAGTCTCTAGCAGGACACTGTAATGGATTAGCTATAAATTGTATAGCCCTATACTGCCATCCTGTTTTTGAGTGACTCCTCTACATTGCCCAGAGAGTTGTCTGTTTGGAAAAGAGACCTTGCTCTATCCCCACTGTCTAGAACAGCAAGCAAAGGGTATGTGTTCAGTAAATATTTTTTGGATGAATGAATGGTTTGGTCCCCCTTTTATTCCTAGGAGTCTTCATTGCTAGATATGACCTAGAGATCACTAAACTTCTCAAAATCCTTCTTATTCCAGAAAAATTATAAGAAAGAATTTCTCTTGCCTGAAACCCTGTCCTGGAATTCTCTTGCCCAGCTGTAGGAGTAGACTTCATAGAAAAAGGAGGAACATATAGCTACAGAAAGTATTAACGACTGTGAGATTGGGAGCCAGGCCAAAGGGGCAGAGAATGAGACAGACCCTCCACCTGCCCAGTCTCTCCTGCCAGTGGTCCCACAGCAGGTGAGATCCATGCTAGTTTTAGCAGAACCCAAATTCTGTCCCTTGTGGAAAACCGAGAAGGAAGGTGTAAGATTGTGATTCAAATGTATGATTTTACCTAATCTGCTGTGTTCTTCTTTTAGTAGATTGAGTTTTAGTCTTTCCCCCAAACCCATTGCTCCATGACGTCGTTCGTCCCAAATGCATGCTGTCATTTGATCAGTTACTCAGATCTCTTTGGAGACTCCGTATGCCACCAGTCTCTTTGACTTACTGCTCAAAGCCCTCATAGGGGCTGGTTCTAGTGCATTTCTTCAAACTTACCTTTTCTACTCTGAAGAGTGAGCCTTCCACTCTAGCTAGATTAGTCACCTCACTGTGTCCTGGATATCCTGAGTACTTTTCCATTTACACCATTCCCCGGCCGGAGTTGCCTTCCTTGGCCATGCTTTTATCAGAGCCTGTCATTGCGTCAGGAGGGTGCATGTACCCCTGACTGTCGCCATATGGTCTTCGATGTACTTACCGTGTATCACATTCATTTAACACACGTCCTCAGGCTTCGTTCAGTTACCTTTTCCTACAAGCACACACATCTTCACTTGCCAGCTGCACTGTACACTTCCTTAACAAGTGAGACCAATTCTAAAAACCTTTGTGAGTCCTTAGGATCTGTACACAAAAGATACAGTTCTTTATGGCTGCAGATGCTTCACCTAGGGATCTCAAACTTGGCTGTACATTGGAATCACCTGGGGAGCTTTCAAAATGACTGATGCCCAGTTCCCATGTCCAAGGTTCTGGTAATTGGTTTTGAGTGTGGGCTGAGCATTAGGATTTTAATAGCTCCTCTTGTATGTAGTTAAATTATGCAGCCAAGGCTGGGAATCCTTTATTCTGGAATGGGCATTCACAGTGCCAGATGATAAGATTTCTCTAAACACCTGCAAATATTTGCAAATGTTTTATTGTTCTGAACATTTTTTTAAATAGACATTCACCTTCCACCGGGATAAAAGATATGGTATGTTCAACAGCTTACTCTTTATCTGCAGGGAGAATGATAGTACACTTAATTGGGAAACCCCAGGCCGTGTATTGCAAATGATACTTTTTTTTTTTAAAGTAAAATTGAGGTCCCAAGACTAAAAAGAAACATGAACACTAAGACTATACCACTTTACATGAAAAGAAAGAAAATATATTAAAGGAAGAAAAACTTGAAATAGAACTGTCTTAGTCAGTTCAAGCTGCTATAACAAGATACCATAGACTGGATAGATCATAAACAAAAGAAATTTATTTCTTGAGAAGTCCAAGATCAAGGTGCCAGTAGATCCGGTGTCTGGTGAGAACCCAATTTTCTGGTTTGCAGATGGTCATTTTCTTGCTGTGTCCTCACAAGTTAGAGAGAGAGAGAGAGAGAACAATCATCCTTCTCAAGTCTGTTCTTATAAGGGCACTAATATCATTCATGAGGACTCCACCCTCATGACCTAATTATTTCCTGAAGGCCGCACCTCCAAATTCCATTACATTGGGGATTTAGGCTTCAGCATCTGATTTTGGGAGGATGTAAACATTCAGTCCATAGCAAGCAACCAATGGTTTATGAGACATTTGATAAGATTATGTCAGAGAGCATCCTAGGGGATATTTTATTTCAAAGAATTTATTATCAGGTCCAGCCTTTGGAAGAAAGAGAGTATAAAGTAAATTGTGGAGACTAAAAATATCGTTTATGTCTCTGGTTTATTAGTGTTCTAATTTTAATTCGTAGAAGAAACCGTTATTCATGTATGTTGTACTAATTTGTTGTAATTTCATTTAGGTTAAGAGTCATCACTCATTCTTTGAGGAAAATTAATAAAGAATAATTAAATATGTTTAACATAGTAATAAAATCTACCAGCTTTGTAATCAGCCTAGTTGGATTCCTGGTTCTGCCACTTACTGTCTGTATTTGGGCAAGTTACTAAACCTCTCTGAATCTTAGTTTCCTCATCTGTAAAGTGGGGATAACTATAGTGCCTTTCTCTTCAGCTAGTTGTGAAGATTTAACGAGGTAATGCAAGTGAAGCACCTTTCTGAGCGCTTACTAATTCCAGGTGCTCCATAGTGTTAATGGTGGTGATTATGGTAATGATAGCAGTAAAATGTTTCTAAAGATTTAACTGTTTATTTTGAAGTACAGATTACAAGTTGAATTACTTTTCTGCTCATTAAAGCAGTCTGAATACTGATCCCCTCAATGTTGTTTTGGCTGCTGGGTTTTTTTGTTGTTGTTTTAAACTTTTTACTTTGAGGCTGCAATCGTATGATATATTCCTTTATACTATTTACCCATTTTTACCATCATTTGCCATGTTTGTTGTATTCTTTTTCTCCATCTCTTTCTCTGCACACTCACACACACACACACACACACACGCCCATATTATTTATTTATCCCGAATCATTGGAGAGCAGAGAGCACACATCCCCCTTAGACTTCATTATGTATTTCTTAAGAACAAGGATATCTTCTTATGTAACCACAGTACTGTTAGCAAATTCAGGACATTTAATACTTTAATCTACGGTCCATGTTCCAGTTTTGTCACTTATCCCAATAATATTTTTTCCCTCTAGGACAGCATCTAGTCTGGGACCCCTTATTGTATTTCCCTATCATGTCTCTTTAGTCTCCTTTAATCTGGGAAAGTTCCTTATCCTTCCCCTTATCCTTCCTTCCTTATGTGTTTTATGACTTTTTTTTTTTTTTGGCTGCATTGGGTCTTCATTGCTGCGCGCGGGCTTTCTCTAGTTGCAGCGAGTGGGGGCTACTCTTCGTCGTGGCACGCGGGCTTCTCATTGCGGTGGCTTCTCTTGTGGAGCACAGGCTCTAGGTGCGCGGGCTTCAGTAGTTGTGGCACACGGGCTCAGTGGTTGTGGCTCGCGGGCTCTAGAGCTCATGCTCAGTAGTTGTGGCACACGGGCTTAGTTGCTCTGCAGCATGTGGGATCTTCCGGACCAGGGCTTGAACCCGTGTCCCCTGCATTGGCAGATGGATTCTTAACCACTGCACCACAAGGGAAGTCCCTATGACATTTTTGAAGAATATAGGCAAGTTATTTTATATAGAGTAGCCCTCAATTTGGGTTCCCCAGGCTGTTCATGATTAGATCGAGATTATGCACTTTGGGCTGGTTGTGTCCTCCTCGGGGAATCACATCTAGAGACACGGGATGTCCCTTTGCCCCTTATTGGTGACATTGATGTTGATCACTTGGTTAAGGTGTTGTCTGATTTCTCTGCTGTATAATTACCATGCTTTGTGTTACTGGGAAATTTGAAAGAAGGTTCTTTGAGATTCTGTAGGTATCTTATTCCTTCTCTAACTCCCCCCCTTCTTTTGTTGAGCAGCTATTGATATTTCCTGTCTGATTCAATTTTTACTTTGAAGGTGGCAAAACAGTGCATTTCTAACTTAACTCCATCATTCCTTCTTATATGTGTTGTCATTCTACTGTAAGGAAGAGCTGTTCCTTCCCTCCCATTGTTCAGTTAGTTACCTTTTATTATCAGCATGAAATTATGGATCTTCCTTCAGGAAGGGGGTCGAAATATCTTCCTGTCCTTGTTTATTTTGATGCTCAAATTGTCTCATATTTTGCCATTTGGGTACAAGCTGACCCATCTATCTTTATGACATGCCCCCTTTTCCTTATTTTCTGGTATAGGTAACAACCATTCTTCTCAGTTAGTGTACCGTTTTCATCAGGGCCACTGCACTGTCCTATTCCAGGCAACGCTCCTTACTTTGTGGTCTCTGTAAATGGTGCCTCTTGGAGTTGTGCAGTGCACAGCCCAGGCAGTCGTACACAGCTCTATTCACATATATTCTGGAAAGTTGCGAAACTCAGCATTTTTAGAAAATCACAATTCAGAGTGCCTTTCCCATATTTTTTATCAGAGATTTTCATGAAATTCCTCATGTGAAAAGAAATAATTTCATAAAATTTTCAGAAAAGAGAAATATGACTTATGAAGTCCTTATCAGAATTATACTCTGATGTGGTGGTAATAAGAATCGCCTTACTCTGAATTCTGAAATTACTAGATGTGCTTTGAGAAAAAAAATAAAGACTTCACTCATTCTGACAAAATAAGTTTTTTATTTGGGATAAAAGGAATTTTCTTGGTTTAACAAACAATTGATTCCGAGAGAGAGAATGTGTTCAGTCAGCATCAGCATCACATATTTTGCTAACAGCAGGGAAACCACTCAAGAAGAATTGGCATAGTGTTTAGAAAAATGCAGCTTTCAGACAACTTTCAGTCAAAAGGTATCATAGATCAGTTTTATCTAAACTCTAACTTCTTGTTGCTACCGAAAGGGCAAAGATTTCCTAAGGAATGTACAACACAGAATTCGGAATTTTTCTGCATTCTGTGTACTCAGACCATCTAAATTCCTGCCTGGCACTGCATCAGACACTGCTAACTCACCCTGCACGCTTCCTGACTTGTTAAACAAACAAACAAACCAAAAAATCTATTTTTAAAAATTAGAAAAGGGAACCTAGTGCAACTTAATTATAGCCAACAGTTTATGAAGATGAACGATTTCCATTTTACAATTCACGTTTCTGTTCATCAAATTCCTTGTGTCTCTGCAGCTCAGAGCGGTCAAGCTCGCGCATATCACTTACACTAAAGCATGTGTCTCAGGGTTTATGCTGAACCCTTCTAGGGCCTTAAACCTAATTTGCTATTCACAATTTGACATTTTGTCCTTTAAAACTAATATAAACTTCAGGCTCCACAAAAAGCTGGATACGCCATTGCCTCTGGAATTTTATTTGCCCTTTTAAGCTCCAAGTTTCCAACCTATAAAATGAAGTTTTACCTTAGAAAATGTCGTGAAGATTCTCTGAGATCTAACTTGTGTAACTGACTCAACACTGTCCCCGTCACGAGATGAGTACTAAATAATGTTACCTCCTCGTTATCACCTCTGTCGTGAAAACCAGAAAAAGCTCTCTCTAGAGACACAGCTCTGAGAAATCAAATGAATCAGAATGAGAGGTGCCTGTACCCGTGATCCATCACTTGGGGAAGTAGTGGAATTCCGACCGGGTTTAGGAAAATTTAAATCGTTTGACGGCGTGCATGGTGTCATCATCAGCGAACAGATTGCTACTTGAATATAAGCATCTGAGATAAACTCCAGCCACGTTTGGCTTCTATTTTTAAATTCTCATCCTCCTGCAAATCTGGTGAATCTTTAACAAGCTAAAATGATCTCAGTACTGCCCTCCTAGCTACAGTATGTACAGAAATAGGTAACAGTGGAGCCCAAGGTTGGTTAGACTTGCTTATGAAATCTGCAAGGCCCTTCTCAGCAAGCACCTGCATTTATATCAGCAGTACCTGTTTTTAAAAATGTAGGATGTGCAGTGTCTGTCTCTCGGGCAAAATTATAGTAATGTGGTATTCTAACATAACCTTGAATTGTAATTACTGAACAAAAGGAAATGTCGAAACAAGCTAATTTTATTCTCCTGGGTTGTGAGTTTAATTAGCGTGAATCATCTGTTTACAAAAGTAACTACTTTTGTAGAACATCTTGTGTACTTTCTCTATTACATGGGATAAAGCTTATGTGATAAAATGGAAAGTAACCAAATGGTCTTTTAAAAAGTCCTCAGGACCAATATAGTATGCCAAGGAACATTATCCCAACCAGTTTTGCCAGTAATAAATATTAGCTATCTAAGAAATAACCATTTTTCATAATTGAATCTTTAGGTCACAGATAGCAATAACTCAGATTTATGTAGTGCTTAGTATTCTCTTGTTAACTCAGCATTTTACTTGTACTTCTTCATGTAGCTTTCACAACAAACTCATGAGGCAGGTTCTGTTATTATCTGAATTTGTGCACAAGTGCAAACTGAGGTTCAAAGATGTTAAGGATCTTGTAATATTACACAGCTAATAGGTGTGATTTGAACCCAGGATATGCAGCTCCAGAACCTGATTCCCTCACCACAATTCTCTGGAAAGTGCTAGAAGGCACTTCGCACAAGGAAGACATTCTAACCATCACAGAGAAGAGAGATCTGTTAGAATTTGCTGGTGAATTGAATAAAGCTTTTGCTTTTCTTTCCTTTCACGCACAGCTCCCCACTTGTAATCTGACTCTAGGGGAAAACTAAGGAAACATATATTTCTCTTGACCTTTTCCAGATTCATAAGTCATCTGCGTACAGGTGACATTCCCATTTCTAAGTAAATTACAGGAAGGAGCAAAGACAGAAGAGCTTCCAGGAGAGCCTGTGGGAGATCGAGAGGATGCTGTGGGAACCTGGGGGCCTTCCTATCCAAGTCTGGAGGCGGGGGGAGAAGGTCTTTTAAGTGCAACTGAGGAAATTGGTGATATTCAAAAGGACAGACTCGGTGAATAAATGGCAGGAAAATTAGACTTCACCAGGGGATTAAAAATGAGTGGAAGGTGAGACAGCAACACAGATCAACTGTGTGTGTCAGTGTAGTAAAGAAAAGCTAAGGGAGAGGACATAGGAGTGAAAGGCTTCTAATATTCATTTTTTAAGAATAATGGAGTCGGAAGCATCTTTCTCAGCCGGGGGGATGACTCAGAAGAGAAAAGGGGGGAAACTAATTAAGTAACGTAATAGCCTGGTGTCTGGGAAATTGTCTCTGCCATTGATTTCCACCAGGGGCGTTGTTACCCTCTCCCTCTCTACTTCTTTGTTTCATGATGTAGTTGGTGTAGCTACTGTAACGTAGTGTTTGTGGTCAGAGGTCGGGTGAATTGTATCTTTCACATTTGGGTATTCACCCAGATGTTTAAACTCAAAACAAAGGTAAAGAACTTATGTAAGCATCTACCTTTGATGGAAGAATGACTGGAGGACTGTCGCCAGCCTTTGGTATAGATTTCTAGTTTCACTTCTAAATGCTTAAGTATAATACCCCCAAGGAAATTTGAATATGAATGATATTCATGATGAGATGATTCTAGGGAATTATCTTGATTTTGTTAAGTATTGTTAGGTATGATACTAGTATTACAGTTTTGAAGGAAAGCATCCTTATTTTTTAGAGACATAACTGAATTATTTAGGGGAGGGGAATATGATTATCATTTATAAAATACTTCAAAAACAAACAGATCAACATAGACAAATATTGGGCGGGCTGTTAAAGTTGTTCAGTCTAGGTGAAGGGTAGATGGTACAGTATTCATTTTCTGTATGTTTTGAAAATTTTTGTAATAAGGAAAAAAATTGACTCTGACGGCAACCAACAGCAAAGTTACTTGTCGTGTATAACTCTTCAGTCGTATTCTTACCAAAACCACTTCTGCCTCAATCCTTGAGTCCTACTTATAGTCTTAGTAAGTTGTTCTGTTCCAGTGTCAAGTGTGGAAATAGCCCAGTGAAAGGTGAACTCGGAAAGAAATGATTCTGTTTTCACCACATGGTGCAACCATCCCAGCTTAGCAGCTACCTATGGAGACTTGATTGCTCCCAGCCTGGCCGGTTCCCAGGGGCTGACCCAGTTGGTGGTAGTGATTTAAGTATAAAGGGGGAAGGAGGTGTGTGTGTGTATGATTTGGAAAGAAAGGAAATTCTTTATTAGTTTCTCCTTAAAATAAGAGCTTTATGGGAGAAATGGAAAAGGGGAATATGAGTAAATACAGGGAAAGTTATTTGGTGTCACACTGTGGCTTTTCTTTTCTTTAAACATTTAAAAAATTTTATGTATGTATGTATGTCTGTGTTGGGTCTTCGTTGCTCCACGCAGGCTTTCTCTAGTTGCGGCGAGCGGGGGCTACTCTTTGTTGCGGTGCGCAGGCTTATTGCAGTGGCTTCTCTTGTTGTGGATCACGGGCTCTAGGCGCGCGGGCTTCAGTAGTTGCGGCACGTGGGCTCTAGAGCGCAGGCTCAGTAGTTGTGGCGCATGGGCTTCGTTGCTCCACGGCATGTGGGATCTTCCTGGACCAGGGCTCGAACCCGTGTCCCCTGCCTTGGCAGGCCGATTCTTAACCACTGCACCTGTGTGGCTTTTCTTGATCTATAAACGCTGGTAAAACAACGTTCATAAAAATTTGAGAATCCCTCGATTGCTGTTTTCACATTTTGGCCTGTTTACTCTCAGAATCCTTGAAAATCACACACTGCATCTACAACAGAAACTCTAGGATCCAAAACATAAAACAAAAACTCTGGTACGAAAACAGGGATGGTGTTTGGGGTTCAAAACTCCAAGGCTGTTGTTTTCTAATTTTTTTTTCTACTTCTCTGTCAGTACTGAATGGAAAGTTGGTACTTGAAAGGGATAACTCCAGCTTGAGTCTAATTTAACCTATGAGATAATGTGATTAACATCAGGTGGAAAGTTTGAACAAGCTGCCTGTAACCACACTGTTAATGGGGTGTTTATAACATGGGTGGGGATGGGTTCGTCTCACTTCATAATTTGATTTCCATGTTGGATTTGTACCTACGAGAGGTGGTGTGACCTTTTAAAATGTTCCCTTTCAGCTTTTAGGGATTGCTTTGAGTTTTTTTTTCTTTGCGGAAAACAGACTTCTATGTTCCAAAACTGATCGCAATGCCGGTAAGTCTTCCTGAAGTCACTTCCCTCCATTTCTTAGAATTGGAATCACTTACCTTTATGACTCACCCTCCAGGGTAGTGGTGTGCTGGTCTTCTGTTAAACCGCTTACCCAGCTGGGTAGTTGTCAGGAGGACTTGTCCACAGGAAAACGACAGACCACGTGTACCATGCGAACTTTTCTGACATTTAGGGCAAGAGGATAGATGATTCAGACACTCGCATGTGTGCTTTTCTGGAAGGTATACATTACCAAGGCCTCCAACCTGTTAGGACTGGTTTACAGAACATCATGGGGTTTGTCCCTAAGAGTGAGTCAAGCCAGTGAGTGAGTGTGAGACCAGCAATAAACACAAAGCTTTTATCTTCTAGACGTTAAAAATCGTTGTAGGTAAATGAAATGCAGAGGGCGCATCAGTGTTTGAAATAGTCCATGTCTCCCCTCGTGTCATTTGCATCCCATGAGCTTAATACCCAGTGGCAGCTGTGTCTTTCCATACAGCCCTTCACACCATTTCATCACCCCAGCTTTCTTACTTGTAGTAATGAAGCCAGTCACCCAGGGAGGGAATTTCAGCCCTCCATCACCTCATGCCCTTTCCTCTTTGCCCCTGAAAGTAATTGTGTGCCAAGTCTTATTGATGCCATCCCCACTGTCCCTGCCAAAGCTGCTTCCCCTTTCCAACCTGCTTTCACTGGGTCTCTGAAGACCCGAGTGCCTCCTTTCCAGCCCCCATCAGTCAGGTTATTTTTTCTCAACTAGAGCTGTTATTTCACCACCAGCCGGGACGTGTCAGAGGTGTCTTCCAGGTGGGTGCAGACTGTCGTCTAATCAGGGCCCTTCTGAGGGCTGACATCCATTCAACTCTAAGAGCATGCTCTCCGGTACACACCCCTCTGGGTGCCAGCCCCACTGGCCTGTTTGTTGTTCCCCAGATGGGCCCCACCCACCCTGCCTCACTCTGTGCTGTTTCTAGTCCTTGGATGGCTCACACATCAGTCACCCCCCAGCTATGAGATCCTACCTCATACACCACCTCCCCTCAAGAAGCTTTTCTCAATTTTCCACAACGTGTGTATAGATAAGGTCCTTCCTGTTTGGAATCCCTATAATACTTTGTGCTCAAGAGTGTTTATGTCTTGCTTTTATTCTCCTCCCTACTGAAGGCTCCTTGAGGACAGTCCTGTCTCTCACAGAATCTAGAACAGGCTTGGATAGTTTAAGAGCTCACTAAATATTTTTGAGCGAACTGAACCTGAGTCATCTTTAAAGAATGAACATTTTTTTCAGTCGGTTTACAAAGATGCCTGAGAATGCCTGGAGAACAGTCTGGTTCCCTTTTCCCTTGAAGCAGGCAAGTGTAGCTCTAAGCCCCTCCATGGATAGTTAGGGAGATAGATGATCATGACGCTCTGATAGAAGTGCAAACTGTTGAATAAGGAGAGAGCAGTTCTGTCAGGGAGTGGGAGGTGAGGGTCCTCAGGTGACCATGGCAGGAAAGGGAGTCTAGACCAAGTGCCAGATTGAGCAAAGGTTTGGATTATGGGCAATAGTGAAGATAATTTAAATGGGTAGTGGGTTAGAGGGGGAAGGATGATTTAGGAAATAAGTTTCGAAAACCAGCTTGGAACAAATGTAAAGAGATTCAAATTCTAGGATGAATTATGGGAAGAGTAATCTCTGTGCCTTGTGGGCATCCCTCCTAATCTGTGTCTCAAAAAGATTACAGGAGGCCACCACCTCCCATGCTGAGCCAGAATGGACAATGAGAAATCAGAGAAACAGGATAGGAAGTTGTTGAAATAACCTGATGAAAGATAATGAAGACCTGACCTCGGCTGGGGGAAGTGCTGATGAGGTAAAAGTTGATATCTAGATGCAGGGACAAGGAAAAAGGAGAGGAAGATAATTCTGAGATTTTTTTTTTTTTTTGGTCCAGTTTTTAAGGAAACAGACTTTTGTTTTTAACCTCCCAGGCATAGGCCTTAGCTCATGGACTCTTTTTCCTAATGGCTTTCATTTATTTCTGCCATTTTCTTTTTTGCTAAAACATTCTTTGCCCTTAAAATAAATGTTGTCAACAAAATAAATGTCAAGTTCTTCCTCAAAAGAAGTAGAGGAAAGAAGTAGAGTAGGAAAGTAAAGATTCAGATTTCTTTTAAAATGCTTTTGTGATCTTGTTGGGACACTCAGGGCCTTCCAGGAGAAGTTTCACATCATCTCAGGTACTTAGACTTCTTGATTGGCAAGAATGTGCTTATCCTTTTAGTTCTTGAGCCTGCCAGGTACATCAGAGATAGGAGTTCCACAGAAAAAATGTGTTTGGAGTAAGGCATCAGGTGATAGGAGGGGAAAAAAAATATACAAAAATCTCAAGGACTAAAAGATTGATACCATAAAGATTTAACAGTTTTGCCTATATCTGGCAATTACTTATTTCCTACATCCAGTAGGAATTCTTTGTTCTATGTGTCAAACTAGGAAAGTTTGACGAATTGAATGAAATAGTCCAGTCGTATATTTTCAGTGCTTATGATAAAGACATTCCTCTGTGAAGAAGAACATGTGTGTTTTGTAGGTTGACTCGTTAAGAACAAAACATCTGTTATGGAATCTGTCACAGTTTTGTTTTTTTTTTTGTTTTTTTTTGTTTTTTTTAAATTTTTATTTATTTATTTATTTATGGCTGTCTTGGGTCTTCGTTTCTGTGCGAGGGCTTTCTCCAATTGTGGCAAGTGGGGACCACTCTTCATCGCAGTGCGCAGGCCTCTCACTATCGCGGCCTCTCTTGTCGCGGAGCACAGGCTCCAGACACGCAGGCTCAGTAATTGTGGCTCACGGGCCCAGCTGCTCCACGGCATGTGGGATCTTCCCAGACCAGGGCTCGAACCCGTGTCCCCTGCATTGGCAGGCGGATTCTTAACCACTGCGCCACCAGGGAAGCCCTGTCACAGTTCTTAATAACTCTGTTACTTTCTTTATTTAAGAAAAATAATATTCGTTTTCTTTAACATAGACCAGTGGTTTTCAACCAAGTTTGAGCAAGCAAGTTGCTCAACCAAGTTGAGAGTTTGTACCCACCTCCCCTTCCCCAGCACATTTGGCAATATCGAGAGACGTTTCTGGCTGTTGCAACGCGGGGAGGGGGCCTATTGTGACCCGGTGAGTAGAAACCAAGGATGCTGCTTACCATCCTATAATGCCCGGGACAGCCAGCACTACAGAGATGTCGGTGGTGCCGAGATGGAGAATCCCAGATAACAATAATAATGTTATTATTATGCTGTGTTATCAAAAAATATTTTATGCTGTGTTATCAAACAATCTCATTTTGCACAGAGGCTGCCAGGCAGACATTGTCTAGAAAAAAGTATCAGAGTTGATTTCTAAAACATAACAAGCTGTTGCCCAGACTGAAAAAAACATGTTAAACAGTTTGTGAACAGACATCACATTCTGCACACACTGCCTGAGACTGACAGCAACCATGTGTGTCATGGCAGAAAAATTCAGGGGGCAGCAAAGGAGCAATCCCCTTTCGTTGCAGAGCTTTGTTCATCCTCTAGGACTACCCTGGCCCCTTCCTTCTCCCTTTATCTTCTCCCTTTATATATATATTAAAAAAAGAAAAAGGTGTATGTATCTGTAAATGCCTAGAATAAACAGATTTTAAAAGAATTAAAACGACATTATAAAACCTGGTTTCCCTACTTCAGATTGCAGTATCTATCTACATAATGTATGGTTCTTCAGATACTGTTGAAATTGAGAATTTTACATGTTGTGTCTGTGCGGGTCAAGACCTGCCCCCCCCCCCGCCCCACAATAGAAGTGTAGCATCATTTCTCTTGTATTGTTCTATCTTCTCCTTTCCCATTTTAGCAAAGTTCAGGTAACTGAATAGGGAGTCCCAATCTAGCAAGGAGAGGCTGCATTGAAGCAGTGCTGCTGCAGGTCTGCGGATCTGTTCAGACGCTGATTGAATAACGGAACACACACGAGGCGCTGGGCAGTGGGCACAGAGGGGCGGAGGGAGGAGGGCAGCGGAGGGAGTGGTAGCACGTAGGACCCGCAGCAGTGAGTAGCCGGGAGCACCTACTGAGTGGGGGCCAGGCCTGTATCCCACAGAGCCATGATTTCATTTCATGGTAGAGACTGTCCCCTTCCAGATGAAGAAACCAAGGCTTTGGGATCTTAGCCAAGGTCCTACCGTCGCTAGGTAGGAGAAGTCAAGATTGAAACCCAGAGCCATCCAAGCGCAAAGCCTACCCACTCCGCCTGCAGCCTGCCTGCCTGCCACGGGGGCCAGATCACAAAGTTCTGATGGGCCTTCTGGGTTTGGGTTGCACCTCGTCAGCATGAGCTCACTCCCATGAGTTTATATTTGTGTTTTAGAGATAACCCTTTGGTAGCAGGTGGGGACAGCCCTTGGCGACTAGCGTAAGTAAGGCGGAAGCAGCAAATAACACAGCCCATTGCTCCCAGGGCTACTCTCGAGTCTTTCAGGGGCAGGCCGGGTGAATCATGAAGAGAAGGATGTTATCTCAAGGATGAGAAAGCATTTCGATTGGGGCTGTAATTATTCATTCTGTTTTTCCACCTTTCCTTTACCTGGCGCCCTCTTGTCAGCCAGTATGCCCTGGCTGGTAATATGTTTCTGCCCATCTAGCTCCCATCCTTATGCTCATCTAGCAGGAAAAGCTCACAAATTCGAGGGCATTTTGTTCCTCCTCCCTGCAGAAAGGCCTTCTTTGTGTTCCCAAGGTGTAAACAAGCTGGGGAAAGAGCAGTCCTTTGGAGCAACACCCCCATGTCTGGATTAACAGGGCAAACAAGTAGGGAAACGTAAAAAATAAAGGCACTTAAACTGTACTACAGAATTCCTGGCATAGGTCACTTCACTTCACCTCGGCCCCGCTCTCCTGAACACACACATATATGCAGTGTTTCATAGCGAGTGTGTCTTTTTTGTGAGGTAGTGGAAGGAAGATCAGGTGATGCATTTTACCTGTTGCAGAAACCATTAGGAAACTATATTCTCTTTGATGGTTGGTTCTGGTGCGTTTCTATGTGGCGACTGTAGAGCATGTTGCTGTGTAGAGAGATGATGTCACTAGTGCCGCCGGTGTCCAGTCATCTCCATCCACTGTCTTCATGCTTGACCAGCTGGGCACTCTAGACCTTGAACGACATTGAGGTGGGAGGAGCCACCTTGGGTCAGCTCTGTGGTTCCTGGCAGACTCAAGGTCATTGCCTCCTGCCTTATGGCCAAAACCAACAACAGTACAGAGTCAGGAACACGATGAGGGTTCCTACTTTCACCTCTTCTCTTCTGTGGCTGTCTCAGTCCATTCGGGTCACTATAACAGAGTACCACACTGGGTGGCTTCTGAACAGCAGAAATTTACTTCTCACAGTTGTGGAAATGGAGAAGTCCAAGGTCATTATGCCAGCATGGTTGGGTTCTGGGGAAGCCCGCTTCTGGGTTGCAGGCGGCTGACTTCTTGCTGTGTCCACTCGTGGTGGAAGGGGCTACAGAGCTCTGTGGGGTCTCTCTTATGAGAGCACTAATCTCATTCATGACGGTCCCCCTTCATGACCTAAGCGCCTCCCAGACGCCCCACCTCCTAATACCATCACACAGGCTTAGGATTTCAGCGTATAAATTGGGGAGGGGAGACACATTCAGTCCATAGCAGTGGCCTAACAACTTGAATTTTTCTCCCCAACTAGAGTTCGTACTCTACCAAAATGACAATGTAGAGAGGAAGTTCATTGATCTGGCTCAGCTTCTTAGGGGCTATGTGATCGTTTCTGTATGTTGCCTAACTTTCCTGTGCCTCAATTTCATCACTTATAAAATGGGGGAAATAATACCTATATATACTTGTTTTGAGGCTGAAATGAGCTTAGAACTCATGCTTAGAAGAGCATCTGGCGTATCCTAAGTACTGTATAAATGTTCTATGCTGCTGTTACTGTGTAGTTGATGTAGTAAGACAAAAAAGGAAATGAGATTTCAGGCATTGGAAAGGAAGAGAAAAATATCATGATTGTCTTAGAAAATCCCAGTAAACCAACTGAACCAAAGATTATAATTAATATCAGCATTTAGTGGTCAGATACAAAGTTAGGTTATAAAATCAATAATGTTCTCTAATATACTAGAAATAACCAAGTAGAAAATGTAATTTTTACACAGTAGTACAGAGCAACATCCAGAACACATTCTTGTTTCCCTTGTAAGGACCTTCACTTGATCTAAATGAAGATAGTTAAGCCTTGAGATGTCAACATATCTATTATTCCATGAGACAAGTGCTTCTTTGTTGGCATGTGAAAACATGTTAAATGTTCTGTATAGATTTGTTTTAATACTTAAAAATGGTCCTCCTGCCTTTACATGGAGGATCTTATTTACAGATTTCCTCCAGAAATCTATTTTGGGATATCCTGAAGAGTTCAGACCATACTTTTAATTCAGTCATTTGTCTGAACATAATGAGACAGTTTTCTTTTTTTTTTTTTTAAATAAATTTATTTATTTATTTATCTATTTTTGGCTGCGTTGGGTCTTCCTCACTGTGCGCCGGCTTTCTTTAGTTGCCACGAGCTGAAGCTACTCTTGATTGCGGTGCGTGGGCTTCTCTCACTGCGGTGATTTCTGTTGCGGAGCACGGGCTCTAGGCGCGCGGGCTTCAGTAGTTGTAGCTCACGGGCTGTAGAGCACAGCTGTGCTCAGTAGTTGTGGCACATGGGCTTAGTTACTCTGTGGCATGTGAGATCTTCCTGGACCAGGGCTCAAACCCGTGTCCCCTGCATTGGCAGGCGGATTCTTAACCACTGCGTCACCAGGGAAGTCCTGAGACAGTTTTCTTAAGATCATTGTCCAGATTTTTTTTTCAACTAAGTACATGCAAACCCCCTGTTAGCAAGTAAGGTTCCTGGAAGTAAGGTTCCTGGCAATCTGTGTGTGACTGCACAGTGGCGATTATGGTAGTTCTTGCTCTGGAGTGGCCATATGAAGTCTTGACAAAAATCTATTGATCACTGTACAGACAAAAGTAGGTATAAATTGGTTTGAAGAGCCAGGTATGTACCATTGTCTTTTTAAGTCTCTTCACTATTGGAATCATTTCCAAATCACTGGATCTAACTTCCAACCTTTGACTTTAATCAAATGATTTCCAATTGGACTGCCTGTAGGGTGGGCAGGATATCTAGCATGATATTGCTTTAGCTACATGAGACCTAATTCAAGGAAGAGATCACTCCAGTTGGCAGCTTTTGAATGGATTGGGTTTCTCAAGTGATTCTTGACTCAGTTTAATTGATCTGAATGAGTAAGATGCAAAGTCCCCCAAACTCAGATGAACCTGTGATAAAACCCACACAGCTTAGGAATTAGAATTGCATTTAGAATTGCTCTTTCAGGTATGCAAACTCTGAGGCAGCTGTGTGGGGTGGAATGGGTCTTAGACTTGGAGTCAGAAGTTGTAGATTCTGGTGTTGGCCTCTGCAATTTACATTATCAGCTCTGTAACCTCAAAAAGTGCCTTTATTCTTTGTCAGTTCCCAAGTTTTTAAAATAAGAATGTTTGTGAATATTAAATATATTGAATATAGAAGCTTTGTAAACTATAATGAACTATCCCCTTGCAAAGCATTACTTTTAGTAGATCAAAATTTTCCTGGTTCTTCGTATACTTAGTACCTTCTTTAAGAACAAGTGGGTGTCTTTTGTGCTTAGAATAAATGGTACCTGACCTTCAAGCCATTCTGAATCCTCTCACCTTAAACCCGACTGTTGGAAGTACTTTTTCTTCTTGTAAGTTTCATAGCACTTTATTGAAACCATGTCTGGCACTTGAGTATACATGGCCTTTACATGTATCTGCTACTTTATTTTAGCTCTTAAAAATGGCATTGCAGTTATTTAATTATTAAATGCATTATTTATCTTTGCATTCTTCACAGTACCTTGAAGTGTGCCAGGTATGTAGAGATGCTTAAATGGTTGAACAGTTGGAGCTATAGTGTTTTGCTTGAATCTAAGGAAGGGTCTATCATAAGGTGCCTACTTGATTGTTATTATCAGTTTGGTTTAAGCTAGAGGTAAAACAGTATTGTATGGGCACATGCCATCAAGGAGGATATTACTTGCAAGGGAGGTGGAGAGTTAAGTCATGGAACCAAGAACACATAAACTTGCATCTAGAAAACCAACCTGCAAATTAAAGGAAGCATTCTAATTGTACAGAGCAAGAAATGGCGTGATAAGTAATGACTGAACACAATGTACAAAACTGACCAACTGCCCAGAAAAGGAATTGATGACCATGTGATGTCACCTTACCTTCAGCCGAGCATCACCTTTCTAACATCTACTTGAATGTTCCTTATGCCTTTGAAGACCACGCTCGAAACATTTGATAAGAAGTATGTAGCGTGAACCCTGGGTTCATATTCCTCAGTGGCAGCTGAAGCATTTCACATCAGGGAACTCAACCCAACCTTATCACCATTGTTTATGAAAGCTGCTGAAATCACACACTAGATTTTAAGCATCAAAGCTCCCAAACAGTGTATTGGCAAAAGGAATTCTGTTAAGTACATTCTTCATCAGTAAGAACTCTAGGTTTGCATAGTTTATTTGGGGTGGATATCAATGTGTTCATTTTGCCAGAAATTCTTATCTGTAGTTTTCTAAGGCCGTGAAGTCTAACGTGTGAAAATAATTGAACTTCCCATGACCAGACACCACTGATAGTAAATCTGGTTCACTTTAAAGCAGATGATGGAAAATTACCAGGTTCATATATCTCTGAAGGTTGAAAAACCAGTCAGGACTGACCTAGTGATCTTCTCATGGAAAGACTGGTGGACAGCTAGAGCACATCGTGTGACAGCTGTTCTGTTTTGGCATCTTCTCCCAGATGCCTTATTTTCAGGTGGCTTTGCTTGTAAGGATATGCCCTGAAGAGCTGAGAAATGCACTTGTTTTCACTGTTTCTTATCAGTCTTCTTGGGAAAATGTGCAGGAAGAGAAAATAGAGATTTCTTTTTTTCTTTTGTAATTTGACCAAACCAAGAAAATGATACCATGTAGATTGTTATCCTAAGTCCTCTTTATGTTGTATACCATTTTCCACTTGTTTCTGTGAGTGAAAGTGGGTGAGGGCCATGGTGCCTGTGTGTTCTGTTGCTCCCTGGAGAACTCAGTCAGGGACACTAGGAAGCAGTGTGTCCAGCAGGAAGCACCCATTGTCGTCCCCTCTAATGCGTCCCCTGAAAAAGAACGTGTTGCTTTGGACTTGAGTTCTGCACAGTCTTGTTTAGTGCATCCCAGAATTCCGTTTATAACTGTCTGTTCCATGGTGGTAGAAAGAAATCCCCTCTCCCCCCCCCCGCCCCCCGCAAATGGAAGCTAGTTTTTACCTAAGTGGATAATATTTCCTTTTATTAAAGCGTGGCCAGAAAGAGTTCTGTTTTGACATTATAAACGAGAATTCGGATTATCTTCCAGGTGGATACGGCAATTGTGTGTGTCCCCTCCAGCTAGGCTATTTGACTGTTCAGTTTTTCATTCTCTAGTTAAAAATTAAAATTCAGATATTTATCTACTGTATCTAGAGAGATAGCATTAATGCTTTTAAATCTTTCTACTATATACAAGACTAGGGCGAGTGATTCATACAGAAAAGCTTTATCAAACATGTTCCTTCTGATAACTTCGAGGATAACTTCTATAGAAGGGAAATTGGCATCAGAACAGGGAGAGTCAGGGGTGAGGGTGAGAGAGAGCTGTAACCAAATGAAGCTGCTTGGAAGCTGCGGTGTCTGGGTCCCTCCACTAAAAAAAACCTATACAGTACCCAGTTTTCTACAATAAAACCCTATGTCCTGCTCTCTTCTCTCAAAGTCTTTAGGGGCTGCCTTTTCTGTGTTACAGTTCCAACCTCTTGCCCCATTTCCTAGTAGAGCGAACCCCAAGCCAAACCCAGTGGCCATTCGGCTGACTGGGCCAGTTTAACCAGTATTCCCAGCTCTGTTGACATTGCAGCACCACACTAGAGAGCTTTGTGTGTTGTTCCTTCCGTGGTGGTGAGACAGAAGACAGGTGTGGAAGCTTCACAGGGTGGAACTTGCCCCTCTGATGACTCACTGGGCGCCACTCTCTGGGTATATATTGTCAATACCCTCTTGCTAGGAGGTTGTCTGACCTCAGGGGTGTAGCTTCTGGGGCTTTGCTCATAAGGTTGCATGTTTAACCCGCTGGAAACTTTCCAAGTGGGTAATTGCTCTCCACCTTCTAAAATCAATGGATTGGGTGTGTCTGTTTCCTAGGCTGACTGTTCTATGTTAAATTTCTCAGAAGTAAGAAAGAGATTTGTTTTGTCAAAGAGTAGTGGGTGTCACATGGAGATGTTGGGTTTTAATTTAGAAGAAGGACTGTGCTTCTTTTATGAGTGTGCTTGTGATTCTGATAAAGAGTGGCTTAGGTGTAAAGATACAACTTGTCTTATTAGTACATCATAATTTCATAGACAGTAAATGTTGTTCCTTGTGTCTGTTGTGTTATTAGGTATGTGTATTTATGTACAGGCATAAGTCATTTTATTGCACTTCGCAGATAGTGCATTTTTTACAAATTGAAGGTTTGTGGCAACCTTGCGTTGAGCTAGTCTGTCAACACCATTTTTCCAGCAGCATCCTTTTTAAATTAAGGTATGTACATTGTTTTTTTAGACAATGCTAATGCACCCTTAATAGGTTGCAGTGTAGTGTAAAAATAACTTTTATATGCACTGGGAAACCAAAAAATGTGTGTGACTCTCTTTGTTGTGATATTTGCTTTATGGCAGTGGTCTGATATCTCTGAGGTATGTCTGTGTATATATGCCCCTGAGTGTGTGTGTGTGTGTGTGTGTGTGTTTGTGTGTGTGTGTGTGTGTGTTTACACAGACACACAGAGGAACGTGTGGAAAAAATGGTTACCAAAATGTCAGTGTTGGCTATCTCCAGGTGATTTAAATTGATTTAAAAAACAAACCAACCCAAGGGCTTCCCTGGTGGCACAGTGGTTAAGAATCCGCCTGCCAATGCAGGGGACACGGGTTCGAGCCCTGGCCCAGGAAGATCCCACATGCCGCGGAGCAGCTAAGCCCCTGTGCCACAACTACTGAGCCCACGTGCCACAACTACTGAAGCCCGCGCACCTAGAGCCCATGCTCCGCAGCAAGAGAAGCCACCGCAATGAGAAGACCGCGCACCGCAACGAAGAGTAGCCCCTGCTCGCCGCGACTAGAGAGAGCCCGCACGCAGCGACAAAGACCCAACGCAGCCAAAAATAAATAAATTTTTTTTAATAAATAAAAAACAAACCAACCCTAGATGCAAACTATTACATTTAGAATGGATAAACAGCAAGGTCCTACTGTATAGCACAGGGAACTATATCCAATCTCCTGGGATAAACCTTATGGAAAAGATTATTTTTTTTAAAAATGTCTCTATGTGTATAACTGAGTCACTGTGCTGTACAGCAGAGATTGGCACAGCATGGTAAATCAATTATACTTCAGTAAAAAAACAAATAAATAACCAACCGAAACCCCACCCTGAACCCTGCTTCTCCATCTGACAGCTCCTCAACCAAGCTTCTCTGCTCCTCACCTCTCCTTTGCCTCATACCCTGCTGTGGTCTGACTTTCGTTCTCATAACTTGGCCGCCATAGCTTTTACTAAGGTCCTTAGTGCATCCTGCTTTCTCCATCTCATGGGCGTTTTCCAGCCCTTTCCTTGCTGGACCTTTCTACCACATGTGAGGCTATTGTTTGTTTTTCTCCTTGACATCGTGGACTGCCAGGACATCACCACTTGCTCCCGGTTCCGAGCTCTGTCTCTCTGTGTCACCCACCCCTTGGCACTCGGTGTCACCCAGACTGCCATCCTTGGCCCACTCAGCTCAGTGGAGCTCACTCTAAAGCTACCACCCGCCCTTAAACCTGCTCTTCTTCCTGTATCCTGTTTGGTGCCATCACCACCCAAGCCAGAAATCTGGGACTCTTCCCACGACTTCATCCCCCACATCCTGTGATGAAAAGTTCACTGATTCCATCTCCTCTGCATATCAAATGTGTCCTTTTTTTGAGAACACATGTCTACTGCCCTAATTCAAACCCTCTTCGTTTTTCATTTACAATGGCCTCTGAACTGCCTCCAGTTTTGTTCCCCTCAAATTCGCTACCCACACAGCAACCAGAAAGGTCCTTGATATTTAAGATGCATAGGATTTTTAATTTACACACCTTACACCTTTGCTTTAAATCTTTTCATGGATCCCCAGGCCAACAGGAGAAAGTCACTATGACAAATTAAGAAGACACTCTGACACTTAGGTCCTGCCTGCCCAGTTCTGCATTTGTATCGTTCCCACACCTGCCATGTTCTTCCTTTAGTCAGGCTCTCCTCTCCACCTAGAATGGTCATCCGTCGTCCAGGAAGCCTCTGCTGGTCTTCTGGTGACCCTCTGTCTCTGACATTGCATGACCACATTTATAATTGCCTTTCCCCCCCAGTAGATCCTGAGTTCTTTGAGGGCAAGTACAGATCTTCCTTTGTACCTCTAGTGCTTATCAGAAGATCTGGCGTGTAATAAGACAATAAATCTTCGGATTAATGATGTGCCTATGTAGTTTGAATTGTTGATACAAATTAGGATATATAAAGATTGTCAACAGCAGATAGTTCGTGCATAATCTTAGTGTTAGTGTTACCTTGGCTTCTATCACTGATCGCCAGCCTATGTGGTGAAGGTGAGGATAGTTGAGCTTGCGTGTTTTGAAGTGGCACACTTAATATTTAAGCTTCCCTTGTTGTATGTTTAATTTATTTTGAAATTTTGAATACAAGGGAAACAGAAATTTAGGAATCTTTAAAAGAGTGTGGCTTATAAATTGAGGAACATTGGCTTAAAGAAGTTCACAAAACATGACTGCAAATGTTGGGAGTCATGCCTGTAGTAAAAATTAGTCTTACACTTTTATAAGCGTTGTCAATATAAACTAGTTACATTTACTTTAAAATTGCCACAGAGTAGTGTGTAAGCTGTCAGGCAGTGGAAACTTTCATAATTTTCTTCATCTAGAACGTAGATATAGATATAAATAGATAGATATCAAATCTTGTCTTAAGTACTTTCTGATGATGCTTATAGCAACTTACAGCTCAAAGGGAAGGGTTATCTTATTCATCCCCTAAATTTCACAGTTGAAGGGAATGAAAGACACACACATCCATATCCAGAGGGAAAGACACCAAAATGATAACTGTGTCAGAGTGATGTTGGAAGAATTCACTGATGTTATAGTTGATTTATTTTCTATTTACAAGATGTCCCATGAAGTGGTTTAGTTAATCAGGAAGAAATTAAATACAAAGTCTTTACTTTAAATGATACCTGACTCAACCCCTGCCAAAAAAAAAAAAATTCTTGATGTTTTCAACTAAAAGTATTGTTTATTAGCAACCATAGAAATCATTCTCTCATTTTTAAAAACTCCATGGGGGCTTGAGATGTGTGTGTGTCTGTGTCTGTGTCTGTGTGTATTTAACGTGCAACAAATAACATTATCAACAAAGTGTTTGTTAGTGCTGAAAGTAGAAGGAAAGGGTTACAGATTAGTAAGCTTTAAAAACCTCTCTACAAGGCTGATTTCTAACTATCTCTTCTCTAAAATATGCCAAGAAATGTATTTAACATAAGCAGACTTCCAGTCATTTGGATCATTGTTCAAATGATGTGAAAGTTATTGATGTGAAAGTTATTCTGCATCGTCTAAAAAGAAGCATATGGGCCCTGAAATGTGAATCCACATTTGGAATTCATTTTGTCTTTGACTCACTCATTCTCAGGATGTCTGATAACATGTAGTTGTGCCACAATATAGTCATCCTTAGAGTTTATGTGTGGGAAAGGCGGTACAATGAAAGTAACATTTGGATGCCGTTACAGTTCCGACCTGCCTTCACGAGGAACAATGGTGTAGGTGTACCATTCAGACCAAGTGCAGACTAATGGTCCACTTTCAAAGAGGACAATTATTACATTTCATGTTGACTTCCCAAAGTGGATTTTTCCTTGGTTAGCAATATTTAAATGAAAGTGCTGAGCAGTAATGCCTTTTGTTTAATTTCACTGTTATTATTGATAGGGAACTAGATTTCTCAGATTCCTGATCAAAATGATGCAAAGTCTCTTTTTGAAAAGCCACATTTTTGTTGTATGTGTTTGGCGTGAGTGGAGGGGGAGGGAAAGGGGACGAGGAGAGGAAGAACATGGGAATGAATGGGTCGGAGTGGCTGGGAGTGAGTTAGAAACATACCTAGGTCCAGGTTGTGAAGGGTCTTTATAGATCCACTTCCACTCACTAAACTTAATACTTTACCCACCTTGGACTTAGCACCAGGGTCTGCAGAGACTTTATGACCTTAATATATAAAAGATAGAGTTCCCGCAACCTAGAGGTTGTCAGTGAGGCAGTGGAACAGTGATGCAGAGTAGAAAAGAGAATGCTGTTTCTACCAACTGAAGAAATATCGAGACCTCTCTTTCAGTTCTACTGTGTGGCATTTTTGCCTGATTTTCCATGAAAATTACTTGACTGTCACCAACTGTGACACATTGCCAACGGATGTGAAGATCCACAGATTCATAGAAGTTCTGTCAGGTTTTGAAATAATAAAGAGCTCAGTTTTGATCACTGGTCCTTATTGGCAAGCGACATTGACTAAGCATTTTTCTCCCTGCGGAGGGGCAAGCACTGGTGATACAGTCAGTGAAACTACTCAGAATGATACTGTCATGGTGGATACATGTCGCTACACATTTGCCCAAACCTCTACAATGTGCGCCACCAAGAGTGAACCCTAAGCTATGGACTTCGGGTGATTATGATGTGTCGGTGTAGGTTCATCAGTTGTAATAAATATCCCACTCTGGTGGGGATGTTGACAACGGGGGAGGCTGTCCTTGAGTGGGGGCAGGAGGTATTTGGGAAATCTCTCTGCTTCTCAGTTTTGCCGTGAACCTAAAACTGCTCTAGAAAAAAAATACTTAAAAAAAAAATAGATGGATTTGTCAGGAGTGGGAGATTATTTTAAGAGTGAATACCTCATGTGTGTCATAGTCTTTGTGGCTCTGCTTTAAATCCCCCTTCCCTTCATTCCTCAAGCCCCAGATTAATGTCACCTCCCATGCACAACCTCACCTGGCTCCCTGGGCAGTTAGTCATCCCTCCGGTGAGTGAGGTTGCTCTTCTCACTTCCACGTAGCCCTTCACTTTGAATGGTTATTCTGTTTCATCTGTGTCTCCCTGGCTTGCTCAGGAGTGGGACTAGACCCTGTTCATCATCCTTGTATCCCTAAAACCTAGGAGGGTGCCCAGCTTGGAAATGCTCAATAAAGAAAATAAAACAGAGCAAAATAAAATAAGATTTGGACTTTGGCAATGAGAAACTTATTGAGAGCTTGTTCTTCTTGTGTTTGTTTTATCAGAGAGGTAATCTGGAAACTAGGTGAAGAGTACGAAGTGCCTCAAAGGAGAAGCATACATTCTGTAAATCATCGGAATTTGGGTTATCCCTAGATGTTATAAAATCAAATATCTTAGGAGAAGAAAAAGGCTTAGTCTGAGTCTTAGGATCAAAATGTAATCTTAGTCTAAAACAACCAGTTTATTGCCACTGAATTTATAGTGGGGAAAAGCCTGCTCTTACCCATATCAGCTGGTATTATATGCATAAACATATCTACTAAGCAGTGTTCTTCTACCAGTCAGAAATCAGTATCTGATGTAAACCCTAAGCATTGTTGCTATTCGTTAAATTTTTTTTAATACGGTTTGAAAGCAGTAGTTGATCAGTTTTATTTAAATAGAGGCGATTTTCTTGGGCTTTGCAATGAGGAAGGGATTTACATAGATATACTTTAAAAGAAAGTGAAGTGTTTACTGCTTTTGTTTGATGTGGGCTTTTTTTGTTGTTATTGCTGTTGGTTTTGTTTGACAGGAATCAGTTTGAAACTCTGAATGGCAAGGTTGTAAATTAAGAACGGTAACACTGCTAGAAGGCATAAGGAAGGGCTTAGGGGAGATAAAGATGTTGTTCTTGTAGATTCTCAACTTGCCCTTGTCCATGAAGCTTAGCATCAGTAACTCCTCTCCATTTAAAAAAAAAATTTTTTTTTTTTAAATAAAAAGTACTATTAGCCTTCAGAGTAGTTTTTTTTTTTCGTTTGTTTGTTTGTTTTTAATGCAGGGTGTTCACTGTGAAGCTCTTGACCCTAATATAGTGATATTTGGTTTCTCAACCCTACATTTCACCTGTTGGCAATAAAAGCTGTATTATTACTGAGGACCTAAATTCCACCCACTGGTTTTTCCAGAATATTTGTAGGACTTTCTCAACCACTAAGAGCTGCCAACCCAGCTTTGGTATGTAGACCTCCCAGCTAGCCGGAAGCAAAATATAATTTAAATCACTCTTCTTTGTTGCATAACTGCCGGTTGACTCTGGTACTTAGTTTTCGTTAATGGCTTTAATCAAACTTTATCTCATGTTATGATGTAGTCATTAGACTTTCTTGTAAAAGTGGATGAAGATGATTCAAAAGCTGCATTGGCCCAGCTTCCTAGTCTACGTCCCTTTAGGTGTTTGAATGGATGGATCTGAGTGAATAAGAATGTTTCTCTATCATATACAGGTCCCTTCCTATTAAATATATATACATGTAATACACTTTAAAGACTTTTCTCTTTCTTAATTTCTCCTGGGGCAGCCTTTGCCATAACTTTATTTATAAATTCATTTGTGCAGCACGCATTGGGCGAGGACTCTTCTATACCAAGCAGTGTACCGGTCCCAGAAGCACACGGGAACCATAAGCCTGCCTGGAAGGAGCTTGCTTACTGTGTTGCACTGTAGCTAAAAAGTAGCACTAAAGAGGGAAACCCGAGGGGCCTCATAATCTAGAAGGCGCTTCGAACTGAACTACGGTATAGTGGGTAGAACTACAGGGTGGTGTTCCTGCCGGGTCATGGGGTGGGGAGAGGAGAGAAGTGTTACAGGCAGGGAGAGAGAGCAGAATATTGCACTGAAATAAAATTATACGTTTGAAATGACTGGAGCCAACAATTTGAAAAAGGGAAAACGGAGAGGTGGCACTGAGCTGGTAAACAGGAGTCCAATTTGGAGGACCATGTATCATTTACTAAGGACCTTAAGCAACACCTAAGGAATATTATTTGACGAGGTTTTGGACACATTCCACCACCTCCATAAATCCTCCCCTACCTAACAGTGGAATTCCTCATTTAACTTTTACTTAACCAGTGCATTACCTCCAGAGATTTAGCTCCTACTGAAGGAAAAAAAAAAAAAAAAGCACACTTCTTTTGCATTATTTTAATGGCATTGCTTTCTTTCTAAGATTAGCGCTCAGAGGAAGGCCTTTTGATGAGCTGCTGGTAGCAGAGGGGGTAGATTACCAAGAAGTGATTGGAGCCTGAAGCGGGGGGATCCTAAATGAGACATGGGTGGGGTGAGGCTGGCCAGTGGGGGTAGGAACGAGTCAGGAAGTATGTGGTCACTGTCCTTAAGAGTTCTGATCAACCCCACCTCCTCTTCCATTTCCCCATCGTAATGGATAAAGGATATGTACCTGTTGTGTCCATATTTTTTGAACCAAAAATGGAAACCATGATCTTATAAAAGATTTTTGTACCACTGCCTGTGAGATATTTAGACTCTTTTATTGGAGTTACAGGAAATCTCTATGTTATGTTTGTGTAATAAAGAGAATATTCGAAATCAGGATGGTTTCTGTTGCTTTAGTATAGCTGTGGGTGTGGAATAATGGTATTTCATGATGCTGTGAATGGCTAATATTTCTTTTCTGTTGAATAAACTAAACTATCTATCATTGCCAGAATAGAACATCAAAGTTAAAGGCAATTGGAGTGGTGTTTATTGTTTCCCAATAAAAATAATTCTGTATATATATGAAGGTTCTGGTCAATATTCTAAATTACTATTCTGAGCCAGCGTTCTTTGTGAAGTCTAGAAATGAAAATTCCATCTTAATGTCCTTTGCCCACTTTTAGAAGTTCCTGGAGGTGACCAGAGGCACAGGTTTTAAAGAGTCTTGGGTTTTAGTTTTTGCTTTGCCACTCACTACTCTGTGATTTCATTAAGTTAACACTCTGGAGATCAGTTCCCTCCTCAACTTACTTCTTGTGCTCTTACATGTGCCTGGTACATGGTATGCTCACATGTTTTACAACTTTGATCTGATTATCTTTATCTCATGTACTGGTGCACTTTTCCCACATTTTTCTACTGCTGTAACGTTTGCCTTATGTTTATAAAGTAATTTTCTGTACATCAGTCCTATGAGCTAGATTAGAGAATTTTATAAGTGTGTTTTACTAACATTAAGGCATTCACAAGATACAACGTGCTTTTGTTAACACTAGCACATCAGACTTTTATAAAATCAATGAATATAGTTCTTGCTTTTGGATTTTGCTTTTCTCCCACATTTGCTGTTTCTGTGTTGCATGCTCTGTGTGGGGGGAGGGAAGGGCAGGGGTGAACACTTATGGCCCTGAGATATTGAAATTATTCCTTTTATGGTATCAGAAATCTGACCTCGACCAGAGTGTGCCTTAAAGTCAGATTGGTAAGGGCTTCTCCTGTGGTATTTCAGAAAGTTCCAGGAAGTTACCAAGCCTCTTTAGAACAACCCTCCCTTCTATGTGTTGATGACTGAAAATCTACAAAGGCTTTATCTCTTATGAAAGTTCAGAATGTTCCAGAGCTCCTAGAGTTAGGGGTACAGTGGGGGGGGGGAGGATTGAGTTAGCTCATTAAGCCATTTCTAACACTTGCATAAAATTTTAAATCCTTTCGTGAAGCTTGATTTGTTAGGAAAGAAGCCTGCGACCTAGGCTTTCAGTGCCCAGATCAAAAGGGATCTCCCACCAAGAGGTGAAAATCTTACTCAATCAGAGAAATTCTTAAGAAATTTTATTTCAGTTTTACCAGCTATAAATAACATGTAGATGATCATTGATAATTCTAACCAGGATAGTTAAGTGTACAATTATGACACTATATTCATTTTATAAAGAAACAGCGACGAGGTAACATCCAAAAAGTAAATTTACCTTTGCAGAGGAATGAAGCCATGATAAAGTTAATGGCTAGGCAATTGTTTTTGATTTCCTGAAAATAATTGGTGTTGTAAAGGTTTACTGTGTTCTTAAGTAAGATTTTTTTGGCCTTGAAACAGAAAAATATTTTTTCCCCTTAAGAAACATAGGTATGCTTTTGTAGTCATCACAAGGGATATTGTGGTATATCCAGTTTTTCAGGAATATTTCTGTTTTGGTTAAGTCAGGCTCATCAATTGGGACTCACAGCCAAATCCCCCATATTCTTTATTGACAGAGCTGAATACTTACAAGCTACAACTGCAGTTTATTCTAATTTAAGCAAATTTGATACATGAATTTAGATATAACGGTGTATAATTTAAGTGATTGTATACTTGACATTCTGTGTTTGCCATAGACTTTGCCTTGGAAGAACAATCTTAGCTAGTCAATATAAAATAATTCACTATAGATGAAAATGTACAGTTTTACAGAGAGGTACACAAATGGATAACTGTAAGTGGTATATTACTGTTTTCAAAATGCAAACTCTGCTGATAAGCAGCTGTCTTTCCTCAGTAGTATACATTCTTTTGTTTTGATGTTTAAAATATCCCGAATTTTCCTCTTTTGAAACAAACTGGAAGGGCAGATTGTAGTATAAATAGATGAAGTTTTTTCCTTGACATCTTGCACAGTGTTAGGCATTTGATCCCAGCTTAGTTATCATTTGGTTAAACCATATACACTTATATCAGTTGCCTTATAGTTGAGCGTTTCATGCTTCTCAATAATTTCTTTCTCTTTTCTGTAATTTGCCTTTACAACTGAAGTATGAAAAACTGAGAAAATTACACGTTCCATTTGTCCATTACTGATTAGCTACATATATTTAGCAACTAAAGGAACATTATAATTTCAAATATTATTTATAACTTAAAGCACATTTAATTTAGGAATACAGTACGAGTTAGATCCTTATAAACCCACTAAAATTCTTTGAAAGGTTTTCACAAAGGACACAAAAAGGTCTGATCCTAGAAAATGACATGCTCCAGAGAGATCATTTGGGTACCTGAGGGTAAATGTACTAGAATGGAAAGGAAGTATGAGTAGTGAAGGTGATGCAAAGATGAGGAAACTGTATCCTGGAACAGGAATTCTGGGAGCTAGAACATCTAGTATGGGAAATACTGAAGACCATAGCTACTTAGTCCAAATACTGAGGATTTGCATGTTCAATTATGGTACCTCTGTCTTCTGCCTTCCCACCCTCCTTGCCAGAGCAGCTGTGATAGTTGCTAGTAGCTATTGAAGGTGGCAGAAATGGTTTATAAACTTTTATTTTTGTACAGTTGCTCGACAGTAGTCATTGTTAAGCAACACATGTAGATAATTCCACTTTAAATGGAGGTACACAATGATGTAAAAACATTCACTGTACTCAACATTTTAATTATTAACCTGGCACATAGGTCTTCAAAAGATGTTTGAATGACTGGTTTCCATTCCAGTTTCCATTCCATTCCAGTTTCCATTCCAGTTTCTACCTATCGATTTAATAACTTAACTGATGCTGATTTTGTATGGGGTAATCATAATATACTCTATAAACTCTACTAGGAAGTATAACTGGTTTACATATTTTTCTAAAATAATTGTCTTAAACGGGATATTGGGAAATTATAAAATGCAGATGTAAAGTCTTTCATAGAATGTCTTAATTCCATTTGCTATTGATTGGGAGGGGGAGAATGGGATGTCAGATTTCCAAATACTTTGAAAATAATTTTCTATCTAAAATCAAAACTTAGAGAGTTAACTTGTGCACCCAAATGAATTTACAGTTAATCATGCTATTGAAGTTGTTAATAAGTAATATTTTGGTAGATTCTTCCTTCTTATTTCATTGAAGGGAAACAAATATCCAAAACTATTTTGATTTAATTTGGGGATATCATTATATTTTTGATTGATTTTTGCAGCCAATCAAAGATTTGCCTTCCTCATCGTGCTTAACTCGTTCTAACATTAACAATAGCCAGAGTCCTTAGGCTCCTGCCAACAAAAAGTTTTATGAGGAGGTGGTCAGGTGTGTGTGGTTATGGGCAGGGCAGGTGCAGGAGGTAAGGAGCCAGTCTCAGATTTCAGGATTATCTCTAGGTGATCCCGGAAGTGGATCGTTTGCATATGAATGTGTTCCTCTGTGGGGTGATGAAGGTGATGGTAGTGATGACAGAGAGGAAAGAAAACTCATGCACCTGAGACCTGATGGGAGTGTGCTTTGTTTTCTTACAGTTGCATGGTAGGATCTAAGGATTAGATAAAAATCAGAAGGCTGTCACCTGTGAGAATTTCAGTATTTTAAAAAGAATATTAAGTAGAAATGTATTTCCACCTAACTGGAAATGCTGCCATAATAACAGAATTTCTGTTTGAGGTCTGAAGCAAAGGGAGAACTCTGATTAAATGTGCCGATTCAACACAAATGTTGAGTGTTTGCTCTTTCCCAAAACCAAGAAAAAACTGAAGAAGCAAATAGGGGGTAGACCCTTAAGAACAAACAGAAGAAGAGAGGAGAGGACAGAGCATGAAAGATATTAAGTCTCTAGAATAAATAATGGAAATTTCACTCATAATCTTCAAATTTTCAGTAGAATGGAACCATAGTGAAGATGAGATGCCAGTATTAAAAACAGGAGTTCTGTGAAAGTCAGAACACCTGGTGTAACCCCCAGAACGCTCCCTCACTTGGCTTTGGAGTGTTTGCTGGCCAGTGTAACTCATCCAGGTAGAAGGATTCTCTTTCGGAAAGGTGATCCGCCAGAAAAGGGTCTGTAGATACTAACATTCGGGGGTTCCCTAATGAAATAGTGTGCTCCCCAGCTGATCAGCCCACAGTGAAATTAACAAGTCGACAAGTCCATTCACCTGCACAGAGCTTCCCATCCATCCAAATTTTAGTGCCTCCCTCTGAGGTGAGGCAACCAAGGAGCATCCGACTGTGGGGAGTGTCTGCAACAAGCCTGTCCAAGCAAACCACATACCGGGCAAAAGAAATCTTGGCACAAATGCCCTCCAGGAATCAGAAGAAAAGTTCCGTGATTGTCTGAAAGAGATCAAAGGATAGAAGATATCTTATTAAACAAAACCAAGGTTTTTATTTAAAAAAGAAACAGAATAAGCAAGCTCTTCTTTTAGAAATTAAAAATATTGCAGAAGTAAAGAAATTCAGTGGAATGATAGTATAACTAAAGATGAGGAACTCTCCCAGAAAGTAAAATTTTGTAAAGGAGGAGGAGTATAGGAGAGGAAAGAAGAGAAACAAAGTAGACAGCGTGAGGCTCAATGTTTGAATAATAGGTGTTCCAGAAAAGGAGTGAATGGAGGTGATCATCAGCATCATTTTTTTTTAAAAAAGAGAACCAGTACCTGATGTGTTTGATCATGTGGAGAGGGTTTTTATGCTTTGGATTAACAAGAATTAGTTACTTAAAACACAAAGCAACCATAAGGCAGTTATTTACCCCGGGGATGGGGATTAAATATTGCATAGGAAAGAATGTAATCCTTTTGGTTCTACTGTGACCTGTATCATATAATCACTGAATATTGATTCTAATCCCCAAATTAAACTGTCATGGAACCTAGTTGGGAGGATTGGGACAAGAGAGTGTAGAGTGAGTGTAGGTGGTGTCATAAACCTCCTATGTGACAGGAAATCAACAGATGATATATACAAGTCATACCTATTTAGAAACACGGAGACAGATATCAGAAGAAATGCTCATTCAAAAAGAGTCATGTACCAAAATGTTCATTGCAGCTCTATTTACAATAGCCAGGACATGGAAGCAACCTAAATGTCCATCGACAGATGAATGGATAAAGAAGATGTGGCACATATATACAATGGAATATTACTCAGCCATAAAAAGAAATGAAATGGAGGTATTTGTAATGAGGTGGATGGAGTTAGAGTCTGTCATACAGAGTGAAGTAAGTCAGAAAGAGAAAAACAAATACAGTATGCTAACACATATATACGGAATCTAAGGGGGAAAAAAAAAAAAAAAGGCCATGAAGAACCTAGTGGCAAGACGGGAATAAAGACACAGACCTACTAGAGAATGGACTTGAGGATATGGGGAGGGGGTGGGGTGAGATGTGACAGGGTAAGAGAGTGTCATGGACATATGTACACTACCAAATGTAAAATAGATAGCTAGTGGGAAGCAGCCACATAGCACAGGGAGATCAGCTCGGTGCTTTGTGACCACCTAGAGGGGTGGGATGGGGAGGGTGGGAGGGAGGGAGATGCAAGAGGGAAGAGATATGGGAACATATTGTATGTGTATAACTGATTCACTTTGTTATAAAGCAGAAGCTAACACACCATTTGTAAGGCAATTATACTTCAATAAAGATGTTTAAAAAAAAAAAAGAAGAAGAAATGCTCAAAGAGGTAAAAATGAACAGCTCTGGGGAGCAGGCATCAGGTTGAAAGGTGTGAGGCTGGAGCTGTGGTTGCTCTTTTTATTATAACACACTTAGTGCCATTTGACTGTTAAAACTATGGAAATGTTTTACCTTGAAAATAAAAGCAGGAGACAATTTTTTGAACAAAGCCTACCACGTACAGTTTTGAAACAGCGTATGGATGTCACAGCAGGAGGGATGTGAACTGAGTGGACGGCTGGGCGGTTTGGGGAAGGTTCTCAGGTCCTCCCCCTTGTGTCTGGCATACCCAGCTTGCGCAGGATGCGTCCTTGTCATCACAGAGGCCCCACGCCTGGCAGAATGCTCTGCCATCACTGTTTCAAAATTCTCAATAATTTAGGGACAAGGGGGCCCCGCCTTTTCATTTTGCCCTGGGCTCTGTGAATTACGTAGCCAGACCTGCTTCTAATAGATACATTGTTTGAATTCCGGGCCTGGCTGAGGTTGCTACTACTTCCTTTGACTCTGACCTTCTAGTGGCCTGTTTTCACCACCCAGGCATTGCTATGGCCACAAGGGTTGGAGTAAACTGACATTCCTCGCAGACGAAGGGAGTTTAGAGAGAGTCGAGCAGTCGTGGATGACATGACCCCCTCCAGAAAACTGTTCTGGCATCTTCTATCAGTTAATTCTTTGTCTTTTTAAAGAAGACATCTGACACAGAAAGAAGTTGTGGTGATGGTGGTTGTTTAATAGACCTTGTTTTTTTTAGAGCAGTTTAGGTTCACAGCAAAATTGAGGGAAAGGTTCCAAGATTTTCCATATACTTCCTGCCCACACATACATGGCCTCCCCCATTATGAACATCCCCCCCCGCAGAGTGGTATACTTGTTAAAACTGATGAACCTACACCAATCCATCTTCATCACCCGGAAGCCCTAGTTTACATCAGGGTTCACACTTGGTGTTTGTTGTAGTCTGTTCCGGTGGCTTATAAACAACAAATTCATTTCTCACAGTTTTGGAGGCTGGGAAGTCCAAGATCAAGGCACAGGCCTGTGTCCTCACATGTGTGAAAGGGGGGAGGGAGCTCTGCAGGGTCTCTTTTATAGGGGCACTAATCCCAGGCCCCATCTCCTAATACCATCACATTCAGGATTAGATTTCAGCATATGAATTTGGGTGGATGGGGGCACAGATATTCAGTCAGTCTGTCTGTAGCAGTGTTGTATATTCTAAGGGGTTGACGACTTTATAATAATGTGTATCCATCATTTTAATATCATACGGAGTCATTTCACTGCCCTAAGAATCCTCTGTGCTCTGCCTAGTCATCTCTCCCTGCCCCCAGGCCCTGGTTATTTTTAATTCTGAACTATGTACTGAGTTAAATGGTTTTCTTAGGAAAGAGTATCGGGGCTGCCCAACAGAGAAGTGGAAAGCTAAGCTCGCGGCCTCAGGAAGAAGTTGATGGTGCCCCTGAGGTGTGAAAGGATCCGCCTCAACCAAGGAGGACACAAGGCTAAAATCGGGCACCTTCTGGCCAACTGGGAGGTCTCACTTGACTTCCTGTAACGAGCAGCGCCCTCTGCAGGCAGTTCTTAGTTCCTGGACCGTCACCGCGTGGCAGTTGGCACATCCCACCTGGGTTACTTCCAGGGCCCGTTTGGCAAGCACGCACGTCTGATGCGCTCTCTGAAAGGGTCTCCTCTGTCCCTTCCTCCACGGGCTGACGGAACCTGTCAGATCTGCTGCAGCTCTCCTGGCCTGTGTGTGTCACTCGTGCTCAGTGGTGGGGGCTAAGCTGAGTATGTCGTGTGTGTATAAAGGAGGGGACAGACAGTGCCAACGGAAAGATGGTGGCTTGTCGCCATAAAGTGAGGAGGATGGTTTTCCTGTTTAGTTAGTAAATTCATTTCAGAGGCAGTTACCAAAGAGGAGCCTTAGAAATGCCTAGAGCAGTAGCGGTCACAGCGGTCTTTGTGCAGCCCCCAGAACGATGTGTCTGAAATGCACTGCTAATATGGATATACGCCTTGTGCTGTATTTATTAAAAGTTATTTATAGTTATATCTCATTGATTCATTAAAATTATTTAAAATTGTAGTGTTCTAGAGATTACTGTTTAAGGAAATAGGTGTGACTTGTGACTTAGATGAAATTTTTTCCTCCCTCCCTCCTTCCCTCCTTTCCTCCCTTCCTCTTTCCTTCCTTCCTTCCTCCCTCCCTTCCTTCTTTCCTTCCTTCCTTCCTTCCTTTCGATAAAACAGTTTTGTAAAGAGTGAAAGCTCCCATGCAGGTAACATTGCTTCTGGCATGCCTTAGAGTACCAGGTGGAGCTGATGAAACAATTGGAGGCTGGCCCTTTTCCTGGTCTTTAGTGGCTCTTCTTGATGTCCATTCAGTTCACATGCCTGACACTGTGCTGGACACTGGAGGTGCAAGGTCAAACAAGATAAAGTCAGACACTGTCATCGGGGAGCTCTCGGTCCAGGGAGGAGAGGCGCTAATCAACTCCACATTGAGATAAAGGCTGTAAATGAAAAGGTCAACGTGTCTTCAGAGCTGAAAAGGAAGAGCTACTTTAGGTTCAGTTCAGGAAAAGCCTTTTTGAGGAAATGACTTGTGAGCTGAAACCTGAATGATACGTTAGGAAAAAAAGAGTATGGCCGGCACAGGGAACAGAGTGTGCGAAGGCCTTGAGGCAAGATACATGCTCTTTGTGTGAAAGAAATTCACAGAGCATCAGTGTCCCTAGAGCTCAGAAAGGAAGGAGTAAGGTAGCACAGCACTGAACCCCCCAAGGCAGGGAGGGACCACATGGCCAGGACCCAAAACTCCATTAGGGTTTTTATTTTAAAATCATACATACAACAGAAGCCATTAGGGAAAGGTTTTAATAGCAAAACCATAAGTCTTGGATCTTCAAAATATCGTCATAGTAATGGTTCTCTTAGGAGGTAGCTTTCACACCTTACTGGAGACTTTTGGCTTAGTCATATAAACCTGGGTTCAAATCCTGGTTTTGCTCTTTGCTAGCCATATGGCCTGGGGTATATGGCTTAATTCGGTGAACCTCAGTTCCTTACTTGTAAAATTGACATGGTAATACCATATACCATAGTGGAGATCGAAAGACATATATAAGGCACGTGTACAATAGCTGACATCTAATAAGTTCTCAATATGTGGTGGTAGTGGGAATAGTAGTTGTCATCTTTGTCGTTGTTGTTATGTTTTTGAGGAATTTAAACAAGTATAAGTGGGCAGAGGAGCAGAGTAGTAAATAAACTGGCCATTAAATAGGAAAGAGATAAATAGAAGAGCATGTTCTAAGAATCAAAGGAAGGAATCCCCAGAATTACATTTATGTAATTGTGATTGGAAAACTCAAAAAGCCCAGCAGTAAAATTCGAATAATTTCACTCTTTTTCCTACTGGGCGTTTTTCCTTTGTAGTATTATAAAGTTAAACAGCTTGTAAGAGTTTAGAAAGCAAACATGGGAGATTAATGTGAATGGTCATGAGACATATTCGAAAATCCCTGGTGTATCGTTATCAGTGCATTTTGAATTAGTCATTTTCTCAAGGAAAAGTTTTTGGAGACCGTAACCTTTCTTGAAATAGGAAAAAATTGCTAACCTGACCTGCTTCATGGTGATTCATTCTTTTCCCATTTTGCCCCTTAAAACAAACCAAGAAGCCAGATGTTTGGTTGCCTAAGATGAAAGCCGTTTCCTTAGAAATCCTGAATGAAAGGAAAGTGCTTCTCTAGAATGGCAAGGTCTGTTTGGAGGTAATCACGACCTGATTCAGGCAGTAGAATGTGGTTGTAAGAATGTTGCTCGTAGCAACAAAGAGCACTTGAAGATATATTCATTTTCTAAAATAAGCCTTCTCTAATAATAAGTGTGTATGGAATTTTCCTGAACTCTATTGAATGTTCTTTTTTTTCAACAATTGTGTAGACCTAAATCATATTCAGTTTGGTCCGCTTATAATTTTTTGATGACTTCTGTTTGCTTAAAAAGCCTCCATTTCTTTTATGGAATATTTCTTTACCTGCTAACACACTCTTCTTTGTTCTGTCTGTGAATGTAGATCAAACTTAAGGGTGTTAAAGGTATTAGGAAAAAAGCCCTTCATTCCCCTATATTTATAAATATCAGGATGAAACCAGTAATTTTTAGTTGTCATTATTTAAGAAGATAAAAATAAAATAAGAAATTTCCAATGTGTTTGTATGTTTGTTGAATTTCTTCCCCCAACTCTTGTTAGTGACTGAAACATTGAGTTGTGAAGTTCTGAAACGCAAGTGGAAAGCTAGTAATTTTCCACTTTCCTCTCTGTTCTTGATTTCTTAAAGTAAAATATTGATATATGAATAATTATCATAAACAGAAATCCAGATAAAACAGCCATATCGAAAATGTATCTATTCCAAAGATACAAAATAGGAAAATTTTGTTTACTTATCTAAGTATACAATTCTAGGTAGTGTTATTTTGTTCTTCATCATAAGCTTCTTGTTTTGAGAGTCTTTTTAAAAAGGAATTAGATATAGATTTGTAAAATTGTATACCTGCTAGGTAGTTTTGAAAAAAACTTAGAATACCATCATTAGACATGAGCTCTTCAATATAGATAATGATCTTAGGGCTGTTTTCTCTTGAAATTTTTTTTCTTCTGTCTCTGCTCCAAATTTTCGTTCTTTTAATGCCCTATAAAGACAATTTGTTTGTGGAGTTTTCTGGAACAGAGTCCAGTGACACAGTGATCTCTATGGTAAATTTATCATCAGGCAAACACACTAGCTTCTTATGTCACTCACTCTTCACTTATCTTGCCCATGACATCTGCTTTCTCACAAAATATTTATTTAAACACGGTAAAGAGTAAAACACTGGAGGGAAGTCATAGGACTAGAATTCTAACTGCTCCTCTGCTCTCTTACCTCAAGCGAATCATTTAACCTCTCTGGGCCAAGTTTAATCAGTGAATCAGGGGAGTTGGCCTTTGCTCTGTGGTCTCTTCTAGCCCGTTCTGGGGTGATCAGAATGTCAATCCTGCTTTTGTGGAGGTTTAGAGAGAGTTATAGCTTGTTTCTCTCTTAGCTAAATGTATTAAAGTTTTAAATTTGCATTGTAGATAGAAAAGAAACAAGTTCTTTTGTGCAGGTAGTGCTGGTGATTTTTAGAGTTAATTTTGGATTCTCCCAGATGAAAACTAAACTCTTCTAGCCATAGCTATCTCTCCTTTGCCTTAACGTTCATTTAGTAATGTAACAAATATTTGTTGACCTAATGTGCTGGGTACCAGGCACTCTTTTAGGCACTGAAATAGAATGTATTATATAATATAGTTGTCTCAAATTTGGCACATATATGTATTTTAATGTTTTTCTTTCATGCTTTCAGATGAAGCTATTAACATTTAGAAGTGCACACAAAATCTGTGAAACTCTTTCACATAATCCTTTGCTAATGTTGTTTTTTTTTGTATTGTTAAATAATATTTTCACCACTAAGAGGAATTTCAGTGTAAGGTACACAAAACATAAACATGGAGCAGAAAAGGCACAACCTCTGTACTAAATTATTACTTTATTTTTACTGTATCTTGATAGTGCTAATGAATTTGTTGGTTTAGATTATCAAGATGATTTATGCCTCATGTATGTTGTCTGTGGTTCTTTGGCTTCCCTAATTAATATTTATCAGTTTCTTAACATAGACCCATCTAAGACATCTTGTATGAGTCATTGTATTATTTGTAATGATTCATTTCTAACTAGTCAATTTATTAATAGAAGACTTCATAATCTTTCTAATGACAAAACTTTGTTTCTTGACTTCTGAGAGTTTTAGTTCTCCCTTATTCCCCCTATCCATTTCCCCCTCCTCCTTTCTTCACAAGTTCTACTACTTCCCCTTCCCTATATTAACTACCCCAGCTCTGTAACAGTTCTAAATCAGAAAGGCCCAGGTTCCATTGACAAGTATTTCCACACACTCATAGGACAGCACGGACTCACAATCAGAAGGCATCTTATAATCCACTTGCGAAAGATGATGTGATTTCAATGTAGTCAAAGTGATTAAATAGTCATGTCCTAGGGACTTCCCTGGTGATGCACTGGTTAAGAATCTGCCTGCCAGTGCAGGGGACACAGTTCAATCCCTGGTCCGGGAAGATCCCACATGCCGCGGAGCAGCTAAGCCTGTGTACCACAACTACTGAGCCTGTGCTCTAGAGCCTGTGAGCCACAACTACTGAAGCCCGCACACCTAGAGCCCGTGCTCCGCAACAAGAGAAACCACCACATTGAGACGCCCGTGCACCTCAATGCAGAGTAGCCCCCACTTGCCGCAACTAGAGAAAGCCTGTGCACAGCAATGAAGACCCAATGCAGCCAAAAATAAATAAATAAAGTAGATAAATTTATTTTAAAAAAATAGTCATGTCCTAGACAAGTTTCTAGAGACATACAGCCCACAAAAACTGAATCAAGAAGAAACAGAATAGACCAGTCACTAGAACTGAAATAGAATCTGTAATTTTCAAAACTCCCTACAAACAAAAGTCCAGGACCAAATGGCTTCACTGGGGAATTCTACTACACATGCAAAGAAGAACTTTTGTGGATCCTTCTCAAACTCTTCCAGAAGATTAAAGAAGAAGGAATCTCCCAAAATCATTCTATGAAGCCACTGTTACCCTGATACCAAAACCAGACCAAGACAGTACCAAAAACGGAAATTACAGGCCAATAACTGATGAATATAGATGCAAAAATCCTCAACAAAATATTAGCAAACCAAATCCAACAATACATAAAAAGGATCATACACCATGATCCAGTTGGATTCATCCCGGGGTCATAAGGATGGTTCAACATATGCAAATCAATCAATATGATACACCACATCAATAAAAGAAAAGACAAAAACCACATGATCATCTCAATAGATTCAGAAAAAGCATTTGATAAAATTCAACATTCATTCATGATAAAAACTCTCACCAAATAAAAATCTCAACATAATAAAAGACATTTTTGACAAACCCACAGCCAATATACTACTCAACAGTGAAAACCTGAAAACCTTCCCACTAAATTCTGGAATAAGACAAGGATGCCCAATCTCACCACTTCTCTTCAAAGTAATATTGGAAGTCCTAGCCACAGCAGTCAGACAAGAAAAAGAAATAAAAGGTATCCAAATTGGAAGGGAAGAGGTAAAATTGTCACTATATGCAGATGACATGATACTATATATATAAAACCCTAAGGACTCCACACAAAAACTACTAGATCTAATAAATGAATTCAGCAGAGTAGCAGGATATAAGATTAGCATTCAGAAATTGGTTGCATTCCTTTACACTAACAATGAAATATCAGAAAGGGAATGTAAAAAAACAATACCTTTTAAAATTACACCCCCCAAAAATAAAATACCTAGGAATAAACCTGACCAAGGAGGTGAAAAGCTTACGCTGAGAACTATAAAACATTAATAAAGGAAATAAAAGATGATTCAAAGAAATGGAAAGATATCCCATGCTCTTGGATTGGAAGAATTAACATTGTTAAAATGGCCATACTACCCAAAGCAATCTACAGATTTAATGTGCTCCCTATCAAAATGCCTATGACATTTTTCACAGAACTGGAACAAATAATCCAAAAATTTATATGGAACCATAAAAGACACAGAATTGCTAGAGCAATCCTGAGGAAAAAAACCAAAGCAGGAGGCATAACTCTCTGAGACTTCAGACAATACTGCAAAGCTACAGTAATCAAAACAGTGTGGTATTGGTACAAAAACAGGCATACGGATCCATAGAACAGAATAGAGAGTCCAGAAATAAACCCACACACCTATGCTCAATTAGTCTTCAACAAAGGAGGCAAGAATATAAAATGGGAAAAAGTCTCTTCAGCAAGTGGTGCTGGGAAAGTTGGACAGCTACATGTAAATCAATGAAGTTAGAATACACCCTGAAACCATGCACAAAAATAAACTCAAAATGGCTTAAAGACTTAAACATAAGACAGGATACCATAAAACTCATAGAGGAGAGCATAGGCAAACCATTCTCTGACATAAACCGTACCAGTGTTTTCTTAGATCAGTCTCCCAAGGCAATAGAAATAAAAACAAAAATAAACAAATGGGACCTAGTCAAACTTACAAGCTTTTGTTGAGAAAAGGAAACCATTAAAAAAAAAAACCAAAAAGACAGCCTATGGAATGGGAAAAAATATTTGCAAATGATGCAACAGACAAGGGCTTAATCTCCAAAATATACAAACAACTTATACAACTCAACAACAACAAAAAACAAGCAACCCAATCGAAAAATGGGCAGAAGACCTAAATAGACATTTCTCCAAAGAAGACATACAGATGGCCAAGAGGCACATGAGAAGATGCTCAACATCACTAATTATTAGAGAAATGCTAATCAAAACTACAGTGAGGAACCACCTCACATCAGTCAGAATGCCCATCATTAAAATGTGTACAAATAGCAAATGCTGGAGAGGATGTGGAGGAAAGGGAACCCTCCTACACTGTTGGTGGGAATTTAAACTGGAACAGCCACTATGGAAAACAATATGGAGATTCCTTAAAAAACTAAAAACAGAATTACCATATGATCTAGCAATCCCATTCCTGGGAATATACCCAGACAAAACTATAATTCAAAAAGAAACATGCACCCCTAGGTTCATAGCAGCACTGTTCACAATAGCCAAAACATGGAAACAACCTAAATGTCCATTGACAGATGAATGGATAAAGAAGATGTGGTATGTATATGCAATGGAATACTACTCAGCCATAAAAAAGAATGAAATAATGCCATTTGCAGCAAAATGGATGCAACTAGAGATTATCATACTAAGTGAAGTAAGTCAGAAAGAGACAAATATCATATGATATCACTTATATGTGGAATCTGAAATATGGCACAAATGAACCTATCTACAAAATAGGAACAGTCTCATAGACATAGAGAACAGACATGTGGTTGCCAAGGGGAAGGTGGGGAGGGAGAGGGATGGACTGGGAATTTGGGGTTGGTAGATACAAACTATTCCATTTAGGATGGACAAACAACAAGGTCCTAATGAATAGCACAGGGAACTACATTGAATATCCTTTGATAAACCATAATGGAAAAGAATATTAAAAAAATGTCTATGTGTATAACTCAGTCACTTTGCTGTACAGCAGAGATTGGACAACATTGTAAAACAACTGTACTTCAATTAGAAAAACAAAAGATATTTTTGACAAACCCACAGCCAATATAATACTCAACGTTGAAAAGCTGAAAACCTTCCCACTAAATTCTGGAGCAAGACAAGGATGCCCAATGTCGCTGCTTCTATTCAACATAGTATTGGAAGTCCTAGCCGCAGCAATTGGACAAGAAAAAAATAAAAGGTATCCAAATTGGAAGGGAAGAGGTAAAATTTGTCATTATATGCAGATGACGTGATACTCTATATAGAAAACTCTAAAGACTCCACACAAGGGCTTCCCTGGTGGTGCAGTGGTTGAGAATCTGCCTGCCAATGCAGGGGATGCGGGTTCGAGCCCTGGTCTGGGAAGATCCCACATGCCACGGAGCAACTGGGCCCGTGAGCCACAACTACTGAGCCTGCGCATCTGGAGCCTGTGCTCCGCAACAAGAGAGGCCGCGACAGTGAGAGGCCCGCACAGCACGATGAGGAGTGGCCCCCGCTCGCCACAACTAGAGAAAGCCCTCGCACAGAAACGAAGACCCAACACAGCCAAAAATAAATAAATAAATTAATTAATTAATTAAAAATGCAACTACGGGGGAAAAAAAAAAAGACTCCACACAAAAACTATTAGAATTAATAAACAAAATCAGCAAGGTAGCAGGATACAAGATTAACATACAGAAATCTGCTGCATTTCTTTACACTAACAATGAAATATCAGAAATAAAAAGTTAAAAATACCTTTTAAAATCTCATCCAAAAAAAATAAAATACCTAGGAATAAATCTGACCAAGGAAATAAAAGACTTATATGCTGAGAACTGTAAAACATTGATAAAGGAAATAGATGATTCAAAGAAATAAAAAGATATTCCCATGCTTTTGGATTGGAAGAATTAATATTGTTAAAATGGCCATACTACCCAAAGCAGTCTACAGATTTAATGCGATCCCTGTCAAATTACCCATGACGTTTTTCACAGAACTAGAACAAATAATCTTAAAATTTATGTGGAACCACAAAAGACCCAGAACTGCCAAAGCAATCCTGAAGAAAAAGAACAGAGCTGGAGGCGTAACCCTTTCAGACTTTAGGTAATACTACAAAGCTACAGTAATCAAAACAATGTCGTATTGGCAAAAAAACAGACATACGGATCGATGGAACAGAATAGAGAGCCCAGAAATAAACCCACACACCTACAGTCAATTAATCTTCAACAAAGAAAGCAAGGATGTACAATGGAGAAAAGACAGTCTCTTCAGCAAGTGGTGTTGGGAAAGCTGGGCAGCTGCATATAAATCAGTGAAGTTAGAACACACCCTCACACCATAAACAGAAGTAAACTCAAAATGGCTTAAAGATTTAAATATAAGACATGACACCATAGAACTCCTAGAAGAGAACATAGCCAAAACATTATCTGACATAAATCATAGCAGTACTTTCTTAGATCAGTCTCCCAAGGTAAAAGAAATAGAAGCAAAACTAAACAAATGGGACCTAATCAAACTTAAAAGCTTTTGCACAAAAAAGGAAACCATAAGCAAAATGAAAGATAACATACAGACTGGGAGAAAATATTTGCAAACAACACAACTGACAAGGAATTAAATTCTGAAATATACAAACAGCTCATACAACTCAATATCAGAAAAACAAACAACCCAATCAAAAATGGGCAGAAGACCTAAATAGACATTTCTCCAAAGAAGACATGTAGATGGCCAATAGGCACATGAAAAGATGCTCAACATCACTAATTATTAGAGAAATGCAAATCAAAACTACAGTGAGGTATCACCTCACACCAGTCAGAATGGCCATCATCAGAAAGTCTACAAATGGGACTTCCCTGGTGGCACAGTGGTTAAGAATCTGCCTGCCAATGCAGGGGACATGGGTTCGAGCCTTGGTCCAGGAAGATCCCACATGCCGTGGAGCAACTAAGCCCATGTGCCACAACTACTGAGCCTGCGCTCTAGAACCCGCGAGCCACAACGACTGAGCCCACATGGCACAACTACTGAAGCCCCCGCGCCTAGAGCTCGTGCTCCTCAACAAGAGAAGCCATCACAATGAGAAGCCCATGCACCGCAACGAAGAGCAGCCCCTGCTCACCGCAACTAGAGAAGGCCCATGCGCAACAACAAAGACGCAACACAGCCAAAAATAAATAAATTTATATTTTTAAAAAAGTCTACAAATAATAAATGCTGGAGAGAGTGTGGAGAAAAGGGAACCCTCCTGTACTGCTAGTGGGAATGTAAATTGGTGCAGTCACTATGGGGAACAGTATGGAGGTTCCTTAAAAAACTAAAAATAGAATTACTGTATGATCCAGCAATTCCACTCCTGTGCATATATCCAGAAAAGATGGAAACTCTAGTTTGAAAAGGTACATGCACCCCAGTGTTCCTAGCAGCACTATTTATAATAGCCAAGACATAGAAGCAACCTAAGTGTCCATCCGCAGATGAATGGATAAAGATGTGGTATATATACACACAATGGAATATTACTCAGCCATAAGAAAAAATGAAATAATGCCATTTGCAGCAACATGGATAGACCTAGAGATTATCATACTAAATGAAGTAAATCAGACAGAGAAAGGTAAATATTTTATGATATCACTTTTATGTGGGATCTAAAAAAATGATACAGATGAACTTATTTACATAACAGAAACAGATTCACAGACATAGAAAACAAACTTATGGTTACCAAAGGGGAAAGGAGGGGGAGGAATAAATTAGGAGTTTGGGATTAAGATACACACTATTATACATAAAATAGATAAAAAAAACAAAGACCTACTGTACAACACAGGGAACTATATTCCATATCTTGTAATAACCTATAATGGAAAAGAATCTGAGAAAGAATATATATGTATAACTGAATCGCTTTGCTGTACACCTGAAACTAACACAACGTTGTAAATCAGCTGTACTTCAATTAAAAAAAAAAAAAGAAAACAGAAAGAAATGGTTACTTCCCCTTCCATGACTCATCTTTGTCTTCTTACTGTCAGACTTCATTTGATTTTCAGTGTACTTTTGAAATGTTACCTAATGTAACTCAGAAGTTAGCCTATGGGTAGGGAAAATCCTTATATAATCAAAGCAAGAAGTTCAATAAATTAAGCCAGTTTAAGTGTGACAAATTCTTTTAGCCCTTATAGTTGGGCCAAGGTCAAAAAAGTTGGCCATACTCTAATGAAATAGCTATTATGTAAATAAATAGTGGTGCTCAAAGGCCAACTAGAAATTGAGAGGATACCTCCTTTATGTGGTAAAATTGTCACTAAGAAATAAAAGTAGCATTTTAGGACTTCTCTGACCCTACACTGCTGTATCCCCTACACTGAGAAAATACCTCACACGTAACGGATATTTATTGAAAAAAATAAATGCTTTCGATTTTATTAGCATCTGATTAGAACTTGTTTGTACATTTCTTTATATCCAGGACATTTAAAAATATTAATTTAACATAAATGGAATAAAAATCAGTGAAAAAAGATGTACATATAGGTTCTCATTCTAAATAAAAAATCAGTATAGCTTTTATTTCCATATTAACATCTGACTCTTCTAAAAACTCAGTGCTCTGTCAGAAGCAACAGATGATCTAGTTGGCATATGGAAATTTATAATTGAAAGATTTAGTGTGAGTTGGTCTTCTATTAATAAAAAAAAATAATTGAACTCATTTGCTTTGTTATTTACATTCTGAGTCCCTTCGTGGTCTCAATTTATACCACGTACATATAAGCAGCAATTCCCAAAGGGAAGTAATTGAGAGCTCCTCTATCCCATGGCCACAGCTAGAGTTTCTTCTTATACAGATCCCAAATCAACGTGGAATTCTCCATCCTCCACTCTCATCCTTCTAAACCCATTTTCCATGGAGACTGTTGCCTTCCCTCATAATCACAGATGCTCACAGGTCTGGTCTTTTTAATCCTGGGGAAAGAGAAAGTTGATCCACAGAAAGGAGGGAGGTAAACTCTCGCTCATATCAGTCCTCACTAGCCTACCCCTAGACCCTGCCCCCCCTCGTCTTTCTAGTGGGTTGGCCAAAACGTTCGTTCGGGTTTTTCGTAATGGAAAAAAACCCGAACGAACTTTTTGCCCAACCAGTATTTCACTTTCTACTCCATCTCACCTCCCTACCCCTCGCCACCTCCTGCCATGCTCCCATTCAGCTTGTCATCCCCAAATGCCTGATTCTGCCCCATATCTCCTGAAAATGTGGTCTCTTAGAGGCTACTCCCCAGCCTTGCCTTACGGAACATATACCCCCAAACCCTCTAATAGTGATTGGCACTGACAGAGTTCTGGGCCCACGGTGAGAAGCACAGGATTCCCTACTCTCAGACCAGCATGGCAGCACAAGAAGATGCACCCCAGGCCAACCCTAGAGCAGTGTTCTGTAGAACTCTTGGCCCTGTCTCAGTATTGTTATGTTTTAAATCAGGTTTTGTGTGCTGATCTGGCAACTTAATCCCCAATTTTCATCTTGTTTCTCTGGGAAGATGTTAAAGTTTTGCAGAACTGACTAGTAAATGAACTTTTGGAATAACCATACATTTGTAATTTGGTGCCTGCCTGTTTCTGATAAGAACGTATCCTGCAGTTGCTCAAAAGGGCTTTGTTTGGGATGGGGGTTGAGAAGGAAAAGAGTTACTGGTTTTGCTTTAAACTTTGAGAATTTTTAGCTCTAAAAGCACTTTTTAATCGTTTCAATTTGTAGTATTTTTCCGTTTAAATTTGGGCATTTTAGACATAATGCGTTTGCACCAACATGTATTTCAGACACACAGAATTCCATAAATCTGCATATCAACAGCTGTGTACCTACACTGAAGAAAAGATTCCCTTTCACAGGCATTTCTTTATGGCCTAGAAACTGGTATTTTAATCCATCTTTTCAAAGAATGTACTGAGAATTTTAATGTAGGGTAGCTGGTCAGACTTGAACTGTGGCATCGAGTCATGCCGAGCAAAATTTGGGTTTTTTAGGTTAGTGATGTTTTCTGTTCAAGTACGAGGCCTGAAAAAAAAAAAAAAAAAAAAAGAGAAGGTATTGCTTTAGAAACACTTACATTTTCATTTTTCAGGATGTTACCTAGAATGTTTATTAACCAGGTTCCCAGGACATTGAATGTTTAAGGTCATCCTTGAACCTAATTATCTCCACACTTCTCAAGGTTAAACTCATGGCTAAATGAAGCATATGTTCGTGAACTTGGTTGAATTGTGTGAAACTTGTGTCATGCAGGCCCTTTCATCCCCACTGTAAAGCTTTTCTTGGAAAATGTCTGAACCTTTATTAATGTGTTATTTATATCAGAGTTAAATTAGGGCCTAGAACTGTAATTGTTGTTCTGCTTACATCAATAGTTTTACATAAGTCTTCTCTACTGATAAATTTGAGTCAGATTAATGAGTAATAAATCTAAAGATAACCTTTTCAAACCATTGGAGAGCCAAGAAAGTGAATATATAATTGTGATTAAAAGGAATATATGACTAAGGCACGCCAATGCATTTCATATGGTGCCTGAGTACTCCTTTCTGGCTTAACACAATTGAATGAAAATTACTTCCTAGTTATATTAAAATAGCGTCATTGATTACTTTAAACTCTTTTTTTTTAATGATGTAAGGAAATACAACAGTGCACTATAAAATTTAAATTTGAGGGGACAGAAGTACCAGAAGTTTAACTAAAAGACTAAGAAATTAAGATACAGGTTTCTAGAAAAATGCTGTGTCAACTTTCTCACAAACTCTTTTGCTAATGTTTGCTCTCTTTCCAGTTAAAAATAGGGATACCATTCAAAACCAAAGTACATTTATCAAAAAAGTAGGAACTTATCTAATAAATCGCAATTTTATTGAAACATCATGCTTTACATTCCTGATAGACCATAAAACTTAATGTGGAACAGAAATGTAAAACCTTGACCAGTGGGGTTTTATGTGTATTTTGAAACTAGAAGGCCATCACTTGGTTTGTTTCTCCAGTATGAACTTTGATGTTTTTAAAACTCACATTACCTTTTTATTGTATAAAGTAGAAATGAAAACTCTTCAATGTATAGTTTGCTAAAATAAAGGACAAACATCCAAATAAGAACTTTAAGAAGTGATTCACGAACTATAAGAGTTGATTTGACATGTAAAGCTATTTTTAAAACTGCATTTAAAAACTCTCTTCACATTTCTTAGAGAGAAGGGGTCTTATCTTTAGTTTGAAGCAGTAACAGCTAGACCTCATGTATTGGCAGAAATATTGACATCCACAAGTTTGAGTAGAAATGTTTATTTATTCTTCCTTATACCAAATTTAAATGTCTTTGGGTCCATACTTACTATCTTAAAGACCCTGACTTAAAGCAGTTGGGGCAAGAAGGTACTAATATTAGCCAAAAATCCTAATCAGGGTAGTTCTATTGAATTTGAACTGTTATGTGTTATTTTATTCTTACTTTCTGAATTGTAAAGTGGTTATATTACTTTCATAAATAGGCTTTTTTTAAGTCTCTGTGTGTATGTATATTTAGAGAGGAGAGACACTCTGAATGACTCATTCTGAAGGGGGGGTCAGTTTTAAACTTTTCAAATAGCTTTCTTTTCTCCTTTTCCCATTTCTTTACTGAAACTTACCAGTTACTGTACATAAGAAGTGTTCCCTTTCTTTTAACTATCTCTACTGGTTGCCAAGGTGTAAATCAGAAGGCCCAAGTTTTCTGTCTCCCACTTCATAAACAAGACTCAGTTCTGCTTCAGACACTTGGAGCCCTGCCAAAGTTGTCAGGATGATGTCAGTTTACCAAGAATGTTCACATTTCTCATGCTGTGTTCCACATTCCCTGGACTCGAGCAAATGTCCTTTTAGAGCTCATTGAAGTTTTAGGGTTGGATTGAAAAAGCATGCCTTGTTTTCAATACTTTATGCTACCTTTTCAAAATCAAGGATCCATTTTTAACACCATGATGGTTTACAAGCCCATGATCCATTTTGTATTTGTTGGTTAAGAAAATACAGAATGACCAAAAGTTTATCAGGTGGTGAAACCAATAAGATTTGCTAGTCTAGTAAATTGAAATTGTATTAATTTAGTATTCCCTCATTCATCAACTGCTTATTTCATATCTATATTTATAATCCAGTATATTTATTTTAATATAGTTCTTGATTTTCAAATTTTTACAAATAACAATGGCCTCTACCTGTATTTGGAAAGACATAGGTAGACGTTACTCAGTGTACAGAATTCTTAGATATCTTACAGTACTTCTTAGTTCTTGGCTAGATTGGAAATCTCTATGCTGTAGATGGTTATTTCTAGTTATTTAATAAGTGATTTTGGCCTGTAAGCCATAAACATTAGAAAAACCTGACAATTTTTAAAGATTATTTAGAGAAATGGCTGCATTTGAAGGGAGTAGTTTAACTTTATATATACCTGTCCTGGTAAACTTTATGGAGAAGTTATGAGGACCATGAAAGTTTCAGTCCTTCCAACATTTAAAATGTGTGTAAGTTCAGTTTTATAATAACGAGGGTTTAAAATAAAATCTGTTCTATTTTATATCTACTACATTTTGGACAGTTTATGTGTTAGGAAATGGACTAAATATGATAAATTCTGTGAAATATATTTGTCCTCACACAGAATTCTTTGTACACACCAAATAGATGATGTTTACATGGACTTCTTGCAGTTAATGTTCATTAATGACCTAATTAGCTGAAAAAATAAAGTACCAGCTAATAGTTATTTATATTGTAAATATATTTGATTCTTTGTATATCCTATTTGAGTTGGTAAATTACATATTTACAAAGTGGAAAGGAGGATTTTCCTTAATATTCATGTTTAAATTGAACTCTGGTTGACTTTCTAGGCTGAGGTTGCATGTTGCCTACTTTTCATTTCGTTTATGATAATGTGAAGTATAGATAGTTTTCTTGTCATCACCCAGTTTTGATTCATTCAAAAGAATGGAACTTCTTGAGACAGATCCACTAGCCAAATCTAAGACAAGTATTGTTAATCACAGGCAAAACCCTGGCCCTCTGCCTTTCTTTCTCATCGAGCAGCATAATGTAGCCTTTTGATAATTTCTAGAGCATTTCCTCGTGGCTTTTTACAAAAGTTTCAAAACAAGTTTAAACTAGGCAAATTAAAATCTAGTTTGAATTCAGAGGTTTTTAAACCTCTATTTTAAGAAATAATTGCAGATTCCAAAAGTAGTTTTCAAATTAGCAAGGAGGCCTCAACCAGTGTTTCCTTCCTGTCGTAGAACTCCCTGTCATGTTCTCTGGAATGTCAGGAGTGAATTTGCAGAGCTAGAATGTCCTACTGGGTCAGACTTCCAGATCCTACCTTCCCGGAAGTTAATTCATGACAGTGATAGATCACAGTTAGTGAATTTTTTCAGGCATGTTTATGTAATGGAACATTGTCGAGGTTCAGACTAAGGAAATAGTTACCTGGCATGAAAGGAGCACCAGGATAAGTGTCTTCTAGCCCCAGGTTCGGTTGTGCTGTTTTCAAGATCACTGTTAACCTCTCTAGGGACAGAACCTCTCTCATAAACCCTGTTGTACACCTTTTTCCATTGTACTCATTTCCAATTTTATTCATTGCACAAAATACATAAATATTTTTTTAATTGACATCGATTTGGTCTTTTCCTGTGATTTCAGTTAAAGTAGTTGTTTGCTTTGTGCATCCTATGGCATTTTCTAAAGAAGAAAAGAGTCCCTCTCTTCCAGAAGTCCCTTCAAATTGACCCAAACTCATCCCCTATTATCCAGTGAGTACAGTTGCCTCCGTTCACCTTTGAAAAGATTGCTTTTCTAAGTTTGGTTCCATTTCATATTTCTCTTGTCTCCTTATTTCCGCCATGAGCTCCCTTTTGTTTCTTTGTTCACAAGCAGCTACCTGGAGTCCTGAGAGGGTCTTGCTGCACAAGGACAGGCGGCTAGTTCTTTGGTTGCGGAGCAGTGCTTTCCACAGGCCAGAACCGCACTATGTGTGTTGGTTGGTTGTTTTTAATGTTCTTGCTACTAAACTTTAATCTTTTATTCTCTCAACAATTTCTTTTTATCTTGAACCGTCTTAAGGTCGCTGCTTTTTTTTTATTCTTGGATGCACACTGCCAGCAGTCTGGAGGCACAATGTATGCATAGTTACATAAATTAAAGGCCTCAAACCTGGCTCTCGTAGCGGGGGTTTATATGCAGACTTCTGCAGATTCTCTCCAAACAGAAATGTAGCGTGAACGAAGCCAAGACCAGATTGAGCTGAACTAACTGAACTGAGATGGTGCTGACACCCTGTCTCTTGCCTTCTCTTTAACCCGGGTGATGACCTCCTTCCCTTTTGGGGGAAGTGCTTTTCAGACCTGCTGCCTTCTGCAAAGCTTGTTGTCCCCTGCAGTTCAACTCTGCTTTATCAACATTTTTCTAATGTTAAGTTTGTGTTTGGGGAACCTCGGTGAAAGTTCTTGAATCATATTCTGTTAAGTTCTCCAAAATCCAGTGATTCCACGTCTCTTTTCAACGTCTGAAACACAACCAGGGAGTAATCAGTCAATCATTTTTCTGATTCCCGTAACATTAATGCACTAAAAAAATTAAACAGAACAATAAACCATTTGTTCTCCTGACCCCAAAGGAAAGCCCAAACTCTTTGGGTGTATGGGAATTTTATTTTTATATGTGATCTGAAACAAAAGAACCATCAACCAGGGCTTGGATACATTTTCATGTACTAAGTTACCTCTAACAATATCTATCACTTTCTAAGAGGATTTGCTTTATATTGATGAAACGTATGCAGAATACTTAAAGGAATTCTCATAAAAGGATGGTCCAATTGTATTGGGAGTTTGTTTTTGTAGATCTAAACCAGTTAAGGTCAATGATTTTATTTTCCATAAGGGGGCCTCTATCTGTTGTTAATTTAAAATTCTATACTCGCTTGACTTATCTTCTTCAGTTATGTTTAAATTATGCAGTATGTTGAGATTGATATGATTTTCAGCTTTTGGTAAACACTGCAATTTATGTGGGGACTCCCAGACTTTAACCCAACACAGAGTTAAAATGAAACCAACCCAGAGTATACTATAAAGTAGACAGTATAACCGTAGTGGAAAGGACATCTAACATTTAGACCAATTCTGTGCTCATTGCCAATTTCACCAAATTAGCATTGCCTTATCAAGGTTGTAGTGAGAAGACGTGCTAAAGGCTTTCCTATTTTTGTAGTCTATTTTAAGAACTCAGTATTGATTAAAATGGAATTAATATGGCCTTTATCTTTTTTCATATCATAATTTTTTGTTCTAGTTTATCACTGAACGATATTTCTAATTAGCAGTTGAAAATTTTGCTTAATTTTAGTGTTGGTTTAGATTTCAACAATTAAATGAGATGAAATGTGATTGCCGGAGAGGACTTCCCATGCTGTGGTAGTAATACTGGATTCCTAACAATGGTCTTCTAGTACATAGGCATTTCACTTATTTGTAGTCATTTTAACCTTGTCCAAATGCCATGACTTTGTAATTAATCTGTCCCTGGATAATCAAGAGTTGACTGTACTCTGTGCCTGTGTTTGACTTGCTCATACATTTTACTTTTCTGGTTTGCATATAAACCGTAGACTATTTTATTGTAGACTATTCATTAGCTCTCTGATCTGTTACTTCATTATTACAAATTTATATATAAGTATATGCATGTGTTTTATCATCTGGTAATGTCTTATTTTGAAAATGGTTTTTGTATCAGTAAGCCTTAAGCTTAATTTTTACCAGTATAATTTAATCTCTCAAAAATTATTCAAATAATTAGGCATTTCTAGATATAGTAAATTGCTGTTTACTCAGCATAGTGAGTAGTTACTTTTTTCCCCACTTAGTGTGATTAGACATAATCATTGATAATTTCTGTGAAGAAGCTAGCAGTACAGGACCAGGTTTCAACAAAAATGTAGCCTTTTCAATCTAAGTCCAGCTGGATGTCTGGGTCCAAAAAGAGATCAAAAGAAACAGGCTGACAGTTGGGGTCTGGAGGTGGGAAAGGGGAGGCAGCAGAGTTGTGTGAGTATAATGCAGAGGTGGTATTAACACCACTTACCAAGCTGGGCATTTCCAAGACTTCCTCCAGGGTAGATGTGAGAAGACCAGAGTAGGATGCACACAGGTCCCTGGAGGTCTGAGCCTTAGCAGAAACAGAACAGAATTGATACAGAGACCGCCAGTGTGACCAGGAGGGGTCACACTGTGACACACACTGCCCACCCTGTCCCGGCCCCACCCGAGTGCTTGGGTTGGAAGGGAATCAGACACCAGCCCTGTGTATTCAAGCATTGGGCGGAAGAGCTGGGAGTGGGAGGTGCCTGTGAATATCCTGGACTGCTGCCCTTGGCAGGCTGCTAGCGAGTGGGTGGCTTGCTGACACTTGGACATACATTTAACTGCTCAGATGGCTCTAGACAGTGCTAAAGATGGCAACCACTGTTTCCTATGAAGATGAGTAAATGCTTGTTAGGTAAATGGTAATCTGTTACACTAAAATATATAATAATCTGGAACATATCAGATTGATTATATGAAGTACAGGTTTTGCTTTGTTTTCTTTTAACCAGCTTGTTTTTAAAGTGCTCTTGTGAAGAATTCTAAAATTCATATGGAACCACAAAGGACTGTACAAAGCCAAATCAAGCTTGAGAAGGAAGAACGAAGCTAGAGGCATCACAATTCCTGATTTCAAAATATATTACAAGGCTACAGTAATTAAAACAGTATGGTACTGGCATAAAGATAGACATATAAACCAATGGAACAGAATAAAGAGCCTAGAAATAAACCCATGCATATGCAATCAACTGACCTTTGACAAGAGTGCTAAGAATACACAATAGGAAAAGGATAGTTTCTTCAATAAATGGTGCTGGAAAACTAGATACCCACATGCAAATAAATGAAATTGGACCCTTATATTACACTATACACAAAATTCAACTCAAAGTGGATTAAAGGCTTAAACATAAGACCTGAAACTATAAATCTCCTAGAAAAAAAACATAGAGGAAGAGCTTCTGGACATTGGTCTTGTCAATGATTTCATTGATATGACACTAAAAGAAAAACAAAGGCAAAAATAGACAAGTGGGACTACATCAAATTTAAAAGCTTCAACACAGCAAAGGAAACCATCAGCAGAGTGAAAAGGCAACCTACGGAATAGAGGAAAATATTTGCAAATCATATATCAGATATGAGGTTAATTTCCAAAATATGCAAAGGATAAGGAACTCCTACAACTCCATAACAAAAAACCTGATTTTAAAATGGGCTAAATACTTGAATAGGCATTTCTCCAAAGAAGAAATACAAATGTCCAACAGGTATATGAGCAGATAGTGTCACTCATCTTTAGAGAAATACAAATCAAAACCACAATTAGAAATCACCTCATACCTGCTAGAATTGCTGTTATCAAGAAAATAATAGACAAGTGTTGGTGAGGATGTAGAGAAATTGGAACCTTGCACAATATTGATGGGAGTGCAAAATGGTACAGCTGCTATGGAAAACAGTATGGGGATTACTCAAAAAATTAAAAATAGAACTACCATACGATCTAGCAATCTCACTTTTGTGTATTTATCCAAAAGAATTGAGATCAGGATTTTGAAGAGTTACTAGCATGCCAGTGTTCATTGCAATATTCACAATAGGCAAGATTTGGAAACAACCTAAATGTCCATTGACAGATGAATGGATAAAGAAAATGTGGTCTCATATGCCCAAGGATTGCAGTAGGCTCCTAACAAGTTGCTTCTCCCCTCTACCCCTCCCTGCCCCACCCTATCCCTATCCTCCATTTGGGAGCCAGAGTGTGAGAACCTTTTTAAAATACAGTTGGGGTGGACTTCCCTGGCGGTCCAGTGGTTAAGACTGCACTTGGGTTCGATCCCTGGTCGGGGAACTGAGATCCCACATGCTGCACGGCATGGCCAAAAAATAAAATAAAATAAAATACAGTTGGGGTCAGGGGTGCCAACCATCCACGGAGTGGAAAATCCACGTATAACTTTATAGTCAGCCCTTCATATCCGATGTTCTGCAGATTCAACCAACCGCGGATGTTGTAGTACGTATTTAGTGAAAAAAAATCCATGTATTAGTGGGCCCATGCATTTCAGACCTGTGTTGTTCAAGGTCCGCTGTACAAATCTGGTCGCCTTACTGCCATGTTAAACAAACTCAAGGGGCTTCTGTTTGCTTTTAAGAGAAATATCAAAATTTCCCTTTTGCAGGAAACAAATTCCGATATATGTCTATTTTCTTTTATCTAGTTGATTTTACATATTTGAGCACAGAGAAACCTACACAAGGATATGTAAAACACTTTACATCAGTCCTTAATGGAGAAGGGTCGGAGGCAGGGCCGATTTGTGGCCTTAGCATGGTGACTAAGAGCCGGATTCTAGGACTAGACTGCTTGGGTCCACATCCAGCACGCACTTGCTAACTCTGTGGCCTTGGGCAGGTAACTTAAGCTTCTATGTATTTTAGGGTTAATAGTAGCATGAAAGCATTTGGCAGGTGCCTAGCACCTAGTAAGTACTATATGTTTTCCTCTGTTAATTAACAGTTAATTTTCCTCTCTATTGTTGAGTTGCTATAGTAAATATGCTTTACTTTTACAACACATAAATTTAGAAGAAAGTTTTAAAGAAAAGGGGGAAAAAAGATCCAAGGATATCTGGGGACAGTTCTTACTATTGCCTGCAAAGCACTGTATGACAGGCCCCTGCCTATTAGTAACTTCATCTTACGCTACTTTTCTTTCCTTTGCTCTTCTGGACCCCAGTCACCCCAGTCTTCTCATTTCCTGCAGCCTGACCTCTGCTCATCTTTCAGGTCTCAGGTCAGAGTGATTTATCAGGAAGTTCTTTCGTTGGCCCTTTAGACAAGGCCAGATCCCCTTGACCTCATAGAACTTTTTTTTTTTTAAACAGCATTTATCCAAGTTGTAATTACGTATTTCTTTGAGTGTTTGTTTAGTGATTGACACCCCATCACTTGACGAGAACCTCTGAGAGGTTAAGACTGTCCATATCACCCACCATTCTATCCCCCGTGCCTAGCACAGCACTTGCCAAACTGAGAAGGAAAGGGGTGTTTCAGAAAACCCACCAGGTCGGTGTGGGGCGCCCCTAGGCTCTATGAGGACCTGGCAGCAGTGACGCTGGAAGGGAGGGGAGCTGCTGCATTTTTAAGGGTATTGTCCTTTCTGCCAAGGAGTTTTAGTTGTATCCAGATATCTTGGAGCCCCCAAAGATAGCTCCTCAAGCATTTTTTTATTTCAGAAGTTTTTCTTAGAGGCCTGCAGAGAAACTCTTACGTACAGAAATGTGAATCCTGCCCTCCGAGATCTGCCTGCAGCACTAGGACAGTGTTTTCACCTAGTAGGTGCGCAGGCATCATAGCAGGTATGCTTCTTTAACCATTCGTCATGGGCTGCAGGACCAGCATTCACATCAGCAACTAGCGTGGAAGCAAAGGACATAATACATTTTCATGGTTTAGTGTTAAATAAAATTAAGAAGGGTGAAGCCCAGTATGTTAGTCAGGCTTCTCCAGAGAAACGGAACCAATAAGGGGTGTGTGTGTGTGTGTGTGTGTGTGTGTGTGTGTGTGTGTGTGTGCGCGTGTGTGTGTATGTGTAAAATAGAGACTGGTTGGTTGATTGATTGTAAGAAATTGGTTCAGGCAGTTGTGGAGGCTGGCAAGTCCAAAAGCTGGAGGCTGGAGGCCCATGGAGGAGCTGCCTTTTGCTTCCAAAGGCAGATGGCTGGCAGAATCCCCCTTCTTTGGAAAACCTCTGTCTAGTTTCTCAAGGGATTGCGTGAGGCCCACCTACATCATGGAGGGCAATCTACTTCACTCAGTCTGTTGATTTAACTGTTAATCCCATCCCCAAAAATGCCTTCACAGAAATATCTAGAATAGTGTTTGACCAAGCATCTGGGAACCATGCCTGAGCCAAGTTGACACACACACGATCAACCATCATACCCAGTAAGCTGCCCTTGCCTGTGCTGTTAGCCTGCTCCAGGAGAGCTCTGAAGTGCTGCAGGTCTATAAAAGACAGCCTCTGCGTGAGGTTCAGATTCTAGTCCGATCATCTAGAGCTTATATGTAAGGTGCCCAAAATATCCAAAAGAGCCTTAAAGAACCAGAGGTCTTTGTTACTTACATAAAGTTCAGGAGCTTTGCTGTTGTTTTAGAGGTATTTAAGCATCATGGTTTCCTTGTTTTGTCTTGTAGTTTGCATTGCCTTTCAAAAATAAAGTGCATGCACTCACCCCCAGAAATCAGCATCTCATGATTTTTTCCCATTTTACAGATGAGAAAACGGAGGCTCCTATATTAGCTTTTATGCCAGATTGATGGCCATTAAGTGGCTGGGTTGAACCTAGGTCTTCTCATTTTATATTGAGCCTTTCCCCTCTTTCCCTAACCCCTTGTTCCATAACATGTTATTTCTCAAGGAGGAGGTAGGGGAAAAGAGAGAGAATATGAATGAATATGAAAATGAATATTTACAGAACTCCTACTTGAATTCAGGGTAGGAGAAATAAAAAATTTTACCAGATTGTATGCTTGCCTTGACCCCTCTGGGGCTGTGGCTATTTCAAGCCAGAGGAATTTAGGTTTGCTGTCCATTCCTTTCTAGTTCTGCATTATGGGTGACTATATTTATGGACAAATAAATATTGAAACGCTAAAGAAATCACCTCCTTCGCTCTCTGGGTCACACTCCCTACCACCCTGTAGCGTTTAAGAGTGTTTCCACAGTCATCACGTCTGCCAGGCTTGGGTCTTGTGTTACGCCTCCTTCCAGCTTGTTTGGTTAGTTAGCTAATGTGTTTTGCATTCAACCAAGGAAATTCAAAATACTGTCTCCAAGGGAGCCAGCTAGAGTAGAAGTGCTGTCCAACTTGAGAGTGGTAGGCCAGCTGAGTTCTCTGGGTGATGATTGAGCAAACCACCCGCTAATTTTAGGCTGGGAAAGGATGGGGCACAAATTGAGTTTTCAGTAGAAAAATAACGTCCTGCTAAGACATCCTATAACCTTGGAAGTATCTTCTGGCTCTCTAGCTCTTGGGCCATTTTGAAGGTTCATATCCCTACTCATTATCGGATTAAGTGTGGTGAAGACTTTAGTTTTGAAACTGTAACTTTCTACCTTAGATCACCTGGATCTGAAAGGTCATGAAAGCAAAGCGTGTCCTTCTTTCCTATGACTAACGTAGGTGGGAAGCAGTGGGCCTCAGGCACCCGTAAGTGGATAAGGTGAGCCATAGCGTGCAGGGCTACAGAATTTTCCTGCATCACCACTTCCAAGCTTGTATACCAGATACTGAATTGTAGTGCAAAATGTGTATTAATTGCCCGTACTTATATACATATTGTAACTTTTCAAAAAATTTTATTGTGAACACCATCTGCCTTGGTTTATGTGGATGAAGTTTAAGTTTATAGCCAAAGCTCCATTTGGTCCTGCACAACAAGATTGCATATGGCTTTGTTAGTCCCAATTCTGGCATCTTTTGCAGCTAAAAACAGGCCATTAAAAATAAAACATATGTTTTCCAGGGATTGATTTCCTAGAGACAGTGCGAAAGTATAATGTATCTTTGCCTTGAATATAGAGATGACATTTAATAGTTCCTAGTTTTGAACTTCCTAGATTATCTCACTGAATTTTCATGACAAATCTGTGCAGTAGGTAGAACAGTTGTTTTATAAAATAAGTGGAAACAGAGAAATAGTATTCACCTAAAGACCCCTGGACTGCATATTTTTAGCAATTACCATTTTTGGTTGCCTACTTTGAGTCGAGGGACTGATTCTGGCTGGCTGTGTTACCTACATCTGCTAATATTATTTAATCCTCATAACAACCTGTGGAGTCGCTGGTAGGGTTCTCACTTTATAGATGAGGAGGGTAAGTTTCAGGGAAGTTAAATAATCTCTCTAAGGTTATGTTGCTGGTCAAGTAGAGCTCTTCTGGTCTGAAGTCCATGCTTTTTCTAGCCTTCAAGCTTCACCTCATTACAGTGTTCAGATTGATGTCATTAAGTTCTGTGGCCATTTATGACCCATATTTGATTTTTAGTTCATCAGAGCATTTGAGTGGGGAATAGGTCAGAGCCAATGGAAATTTGACTTGTTGGATCCTGTGGTTGCTATATGCTAACTTTTATAGTAATAAAATGCTATAAATCCCTGTGTTGCATTGTTTATGGCAATCAAGATGTTTCAACTTAAAAAAATGTATATTGTCAGGGGATTAAGATACTTAAATTCATGAAGTATTTATAGAGCACCAGTAGTTGCTAGGTGCTGTGTGATTGGTACTTTCATGCATAGTATTTAATACGATTTTTACAATGTTCCAGCAGGCCTTAATTATTGCTTGTTTGCAGATAAGGAAACCTAGCCTCAAAAAGAATAAAATACTTGGGGAAGGATACACAACTAGTAAGTAGAGCTAGAGATGCACTGGGGTGTTTCACTTCACGTCCATTACTTTTAGTCCAGTGTTGATGTTCACAGCTTCCAACCTGCTCTGTTGCTACTGTGGTCACTCTGCCATCTCTCAACCTACCATCAGCCCAACCCATTCCTTGTCATTTGCATACCCTCCCTTGTGAATTTCAGATAATTTCGTCATCAACCCAGGGAGCATTTCCTGAATTGTAACTAAAATTGTCTATGGGAGGTCATGCATCTAAAGAAGGTACTATATTATGCAGCCATTAGCGTCTTGTTGAGGGACCTTTGTTTTTCAGAATTCACTTCACAGAAAGCAATGGAGTTATCTATCCAGCATTTCTGAGAAATAAAGACAAGTGATGGATACATGTAGTTCAAATCAGGACAACTCATTACATCTGCAGTGGGTGTTTAAGGAGACCTGAGGTAATTGAACATGGTAATTGTGTTGCTGTATCTGAAGGGTTTCACTGACACTTGTTTTGTTTTGCCTGAGCCCATAATTGCAGAAATACTCTCCCATGGTGATTAGTTCCCAATTTAAAATTGACTGTTTCGGGCTTCCCTGGTGGCACAGTGGTTAAGAATCCACCCACCAGTGTGGGGGACGTTGGGTTCAAGCCCTGGTCCGGGAAGATCCCACATGCCGCGGAGCAACTAGGCCCATGCGCCACAACTACTGAGCCTGCGCTCTAGAGCCCATGAGCCACAACTACTGAGCCTGCGAGCCACAAGTACTGAGCCCGCGCACCACAACTACTGAAGCCCACCCACCTAGAGCCCATGCTTCGCAACAAGAGAAGCCACCCCAATGAGAAGCCCGCGCACCCCAATGAAGAGTAGCCCCCGCTCGCTGCAAGTAGAGAAAGCCCGCGTGCAGCAACGAAGACCCAACACAGGCAAAAATAAATAAATAAAATAAATTTTAAAAAATAAAAATAAAATTGACTTTCATTAAAGTTAACTCCATAATGAGACCAGTGAGGACCCAAGCTGTGTGCTTTAATGATAGTAATTCCCTCCTCACTTGCTGCTTGACCAAGTGCACAGAGAAGATGTAAGGTAAAACCTTCCTCTTAAGTCCTGCTTGAACTGCAAGAAAAGAGGAGGTCGAATTACATTGCCTTTAAGGTCCCTTCCAGCGTTAGCATTCTGTGATTCTTTGGAATATTCACCAAATGGAAGTTCAAAAATTGATTCTGCTTTCACACTGAGAGGGAAGAATGCCCACGATTCAATACAAGATTAGAAGCTGCGGAGAGGAAATAGTTGTCTTGAGTGAGTTCTTTTATTGGAAATCAGCCTTGTACTACTGGACAGGAAATTAAGTGCTTGCCTGGGTCATTAATCATTGTGCCGATTTGAAAATTAGCAGTGGGGGGAGGTGGTTATATTTGAGGAGGAAGGAAGGAGTGGGTGGAAGGAGCGATCCTGAAAGCTCCCCCTTCGGAGTGGGCATTAGCTGGAGAAGATAGAGTGATACCAACCACCCCCATCTGGTGCAGGTGTCTCCGCTATCTCTGCCAAGTCTCCTGATTGTTCCCACACATCTCCTACCCCAAACTCTTTCCCATCTCTGCCAAGAGGAGGGAAAGAGAAAGAATTCTGGGATTTTCACTGAGAAAAGGCAGAGAAGTGATCATCTAATGGGGGTCATATTTCTCTGTTTAGCTCAAGAGGGATATTATAAGGGAAGAAGATAAGATTGGGATAGCCATAGTTCTTGTCAAAGTTACATTGAAAAGAGACAAAAAGAAAAAAAAAACCCACAGCAAAAATATGAGTAATAGGTTATATCATGTCAGGACAGCTTGTGTCCTTCAAAACAACTCCAACTTTTACTGTCTCTCTCTTCCCAAGTGGAACCCCACTCGGGAAATCGTCTGCTGCCACATAAAGTTGGAGCTTTTTTCTTCTGTTACTTGGGCTAGGAAAGTATCAAGACCATCCTTGCTTTTCTTTTCCATCCTCCCTCCCGCCCCCCCCCCCCCCCCGCTATGTAACAGTTTTAGAGTGTGTGCACTTTTCTATGTATTTTTCCTTTAAGGTGAGAGGTTTTGGTAAATAAAAACTTGGCAGCAGATTTTATTTCCACAAAAATAACAATTCTGACATCTCCGGGTATCATCTCTCTCAAAGGTGTTCCAAGGGGAGTTGAAATATACCACTGGACTTTCTCATCACTCATCAGAACTGCCTCGGAAATTTGCACCCCTTGGGGTCTGATTGACTAAGCCTTCTATAACACTCTCTCTTCTCCTAGGGATTTTTCTGATGGGAAAGTGGCTAAATTAGGTTGGGAGTTGAAGCCTTTGGCTCGGTTACAGTTTGTGTGGGGCTTTGCTCTTTCTCTGTCTCCAGACACTTGCTTCTTTCTGACTGTAATTTCACAGTGTTCTTAACTGCTGGGTGTTCAGTATGGTCCTTAACATCCCTGATGAATCCTGTCCTGAATCGTCCTTCCGAGCCCTGCAGGGCCTGTCCTGCGTGGTGCTCGCTCTCAGGCTTGGGTGGAACAGAAATAGACTTCTCCCTTCTCCCTACAGACCACACTCCAGCCTGCATAGAGATCGGCATCTTCTCTCCAAACTAGTCACAGCTGCTCCCCACCCTCACCCCCATTATTTACACCAATGATGCGTACCTAGAGATAATTTCCAAAATTTAAAAAAAAAAAAGAAATCAACACCAGGTGAAGCATCATTGTCGGCGCAGGAAGAGTATTTGGAGCAGCTAATGATGCAAAGGACGAGATCTGCTGCCATGAGCCAGCCGCCTCTTCACAGGAAGTCACACAGACTTGCAGTATTCGGGGCTCTTCTGAATGAAAAACAGTAGGCCAGGTTCCCACTTTGCTGGAGTTTAGCTAGCTAGCTCGAGAAGTAATGTCAGTTACTTGGGAACTCCTGAAGTCCTGACTTGGAGAACTGGATCCCAGCTGTGCCTTTAGGGGCCTTGGTCTTCTGAGCCTGCACTCCCGCCTCCTAAAACCTGGCTCTTGAAGTCGTAATGACTTGTAATGGCCAGAGCCCTGGTCTTCTCCATTGACTCTGTAACACCAGACACCAGCAGGAACCGTCCTTGAAACTCTACTTCCCACTGTCCGTCGCGGTCCACTCTCCTGGCTTCACTCCATCTTTTCAATTCCTTCTTTGTCTTCTTTGGTTCATCCCTGCTGTGTTGGCCTTAAGACTCTGCCTGTTCTCTCTCTCTCTCTCTCTCTCTCTCTCTCTCTCTCTCTCTCTCTCTCTCTCTCTGTCCCCCTTCTCTTCACGTCTCCCTCTCTTCATCTCCACAGAAAACCTGACCCTCCCAGCTTCCACTGTCACCTCCTGTAGGTGACTCTTTCCTCTTGACCTCTCCCATTCCAAAGTTCCACTGACTGCTGAATACACTTCCACTTTTTCATCTCAGCTTCAGCTTGTCTGAGGAAAAAAAAAATTTTCACCACCTAAACCCTGCAGTGTCTGTTTTTGTCATTGTCATTTCAATCCATGTCATAGACCACCATGTTGGTCCCCATACTGTCTCTCCTTTGTGCCACTGTTCCCAGGAAAGGGCTCAAGCAGACTTCCAGGGACATGTATGAGGTCGTTTCCACGTACGAAGCACTAAGTGCCAAGCACCGCACTGAACTCTTTCCTGGGCCGATTCCACTTAGTCCTCACGGCTTCCTGTCAGGTGGTCAGTGGGAAGGGACCGTGCTCTCTCTACCCAGAGGTGGGAACAGGCATCGCCCTTTCCCCTCCTCCGCTCCAGACATCCCAGGACTGACTGTGTACTCTAGAATAGGAAGAGGGTATGGGTTGTCAATCCAGGCCGCCCGTGAGGGCAGCTCCCTTGGGGGTTTTGTGGCTGGAGACTAAAGTGCCTTCCCTCCTTCTTTGCTCCCCCTTTTTGGAGTTGCAGGACTTGGTTCTGGGGTGCCTCCCCTGTGCCGGGCTCCTTTGGCTCTGCCTGGGGGAGGAGAAAAATACATGGCTGGCGTAGGGTTTGGCGCTGAGTCTAAAAGAGGGCAAGAGAAGGAGCCGGGAGGAGTTCAGTGTGCCCTGACCGGTGGCAGCTTGGCTCTGACGTCCTGCCTTGCTGGCGCTCATTCATTCATTCAACCAGTCTGTCTGTGTGTATCGCAGAGGTACGCTGGGAAGCACGCTGGACACTCAGCCCCAGCTCTCCCCTGTGACCGGGAGAAATGCACTTTTTTTTTTTTTTTTAATTTTTATTTATTTATTTAATTTTTTTTTTTTGGCTGTGTTGGGTCTTCGTTTCTGTGCGAGGGCTTTCTCTAATTGCGGCAAGCGGGGGCCACTCTTCATCGCGGTGCGCGGGCCTCTCACTATCGCGGCCTCTCTTGTTGCGGAGCACAGGCTCCAGACGCGCAGGCTCAGTAGTTGTGGCTCACGGGCCTAGTTGCTCTGCGGCACGTGGGATCTTCCCAGACCAGGGCTTGAACCCGTGTCCCCTGCACTGGCAGGCGGATTCTCAACCACTGCGCCACCAGGGAAGCCCAGAAATGCACTTTTTACAGCTCGTTTTATAGTTGATTTAACTGGAACTATGGTAAGTGCCACAAGTGTGTGGCAGGCACTCATTGGTCGGGGCTCTTCGCTGCGCTGTCTCCTGGCTTTCCACGTGAGGAGTCACGGTGCAGGGTGGCCGCTGGGCGAGGCGCACACCCCGTGCGCCAGCGGGGCGTCCTCTGCTCACAGCATGGCAGTAGGTGGAGCCCACCCACCTGTCACCAAGCCCATCAAGCCAGCCCTGCAGCTTGTCATTCCCACCCATGGCTCCACCTGCGCTCAGGTATTCTCACCACCTCCGGTTTTTTCTCCTCACTCTTCCACCTCCACATCCTCGAATCACCCAAAGCCCAGCCCACCCTCAGGGCCTCCCTCGTGTCCCAGTTTCTCCTCTGTCCCAGCAAAGCCATTGTGCTCTGTCTCTCCCCTAATATTATAGTTGATGCCTCTCCCGTGAGGAGTTGTTATGGGTTCTCACACTCCATACAGGCTCTGGCAGTGGCAGCTTCACCTGGAAACCTGTTAGGAATGCAGAGTCTCGGCCCGCCGGCCCCTACCGTCAGAATCAGAGCCGGCGGTGGGCCCAGCGGGCTGTGCTGTAACAAGCCCTCAGGTGATTTTGATATACACCAGTTTGAGAACCACTAGTGGTGTATCTCCGTTAGAATTTAATGGTGTGTTACCTTATTTTCTTATTTCATATTTCATAGGTTACTATTTCGTTTCCACAACGAGATTGTAAGTCTACTATTTTGCCTACATCCGTCTTTTTACACAGTGTTATTAACAGTTTAATATACATTTGGTTGCACCCCTGAAAGCTGTTCCAATCAATTTTCACCAATTTCCATATGACTAGTAATTTCATCTTGGTCTGCTTAGGAATCCGTGTTATACGTAGAGCAATAGTAAATTCTTCACAATCTCTGAAACCAGTTGAGAAGCTCTTATTGGTATAGAGTGCATAACACAGGAAGGGCTGTAACCCGCAAACCATTCTTTATGGGTTTAAGTGTGGGAGAGAAATGTTCTTAAGATGATTAGATTTTGCTACCCACACAATGGATGGTAATAGAATTGAACAGGTGGGGGGAGGTGGGGCCTTAGTATGACATCAGTTTGATGGAAATGATGAAATAAAAGAAGGAAGAACAGATTTTTTTGTGAGTTAAAGTACGTGGTTAGGTTGGAAGGTATTTCCCATTCACTTCAAAGGCTAGGGTCTAGTTATGTCGGCATATATCTCTCTGGGGGCCTGTATGAATTTTGAGGAGAATGCTGGAAGGCACCTGTTGTTTCAAGGGAGAATCTTTTTAATGTGTTGATCAAACCCAATGCTTGACCTGTAAAACATTCAAATTTTTCCCTTCTTTTCTTCTGTCTTTTTTCCTTCCCTTCTTTCCTTTATTCTTTCCTTCCTGATATATTAAAGTGTTAAAGATACTAGTGATAGATTTTTCTCTAGAAATAACAGTCTGGGGGAAGAGTTTATTTATTCTATTTCATCATGATAGTCCTTTACCTTCCCACCCTCCCATATGCAACCATTTAAATGCGTTTCTTGTGCCTTTTTTCTTTGGATGTGTTTTTATGAAAGCACAATGGTTTGTGTGCAAGTACTTTAGATTTATATAAATTATACTGTGTTTTAAGTCTCATATTTTTTTTTCCGTTCAGCCCTGTGTTTTAAGGATCCACTATGTTTTTATTTATTTATTTTTTAAATTTATTTTATTGAAGTATAGTTGATTTACAATGTTGTGTTAATTTCTACTGTACAGCAAAGTGATTCAGTTATACGTGTATACACACATTCTTTTTCATATTCTTTTCCATTATGGTTTATCACAGGATATTGAATATAGTTCCCTGTGCTTTACAAGGATCCACTGTGTTTTTAAAATCCGTTCTCGCTTTACTGTGTGTTCATGCGCTCTCCCAAGAGCGGGCAGCAAAAATCACGCAGCTGTAAGCATCCTCATGCATTCTCCTTATGCTCTTGTTTGAACATTTCTTTGGGACATGAACCCAGGAGTGGAATTGCTGGCCTTAGAAGTATGTAGAATTAATTTCACTACCCGGTGCCAGATCGCTCTCCAGAACGGCTGCCCCAGCCTCACTCCCATCACAGTCTAACAGGATTCCTTACCCACATCAGGAATTTACCATTTTTGTCTAATGAATGTGAAGTAATAGCTCTTAATTTGCATTTATTTGACTATTGAGCTTCTTGTCACCTCCTTGATACTCTTTTTTTTTTTTTTTTTTTCCCCTCCCTGCTTGCTACTCTTTAGGATAGCCTCCTTAGTAAATTGTCTGTTCATTTTCTGGCCTGCCATTGTGTTAGCGGTGGTGTCTTTTCTGGTGATTTGCAGCATTACATTGCGCAGTTCAGATATCAATCTCTTTTCAGTTTTGGGCTTCGCAAGCATCATCTGTTCCATCACCGCTCTGTCAACTTTTCCCATGAAATCCTTTACTGAACAGAAATCCTTAATTTTAATGTAATCATTATTTGGCCCTGTAGTTTCTGCTTCTGAAGTCCTTCCTTGCCTGTAGGGGATGTCAGGTAAGGATTCATTTTTAGTATTTCTCTGCACAGTGAGCCAGTTTTACCACACTGAAGTCTGAATATCTTTTCCAGTTATCTTTGTCACATAATATAATGATGTCTTCCATTTCCCTAACCCTCTTGAAATTCATTCATTCCACAAAAGTGTTTGTATAAGTTGAAATGACTCAGAAGGCTAGAAGAATAAGCTTCCTCTCACTGACTAGTAAGAGTAACACTCATGAAAACAATGTCAGCACACCCTTATTCTGGCCTTGGAAAGTTTCAGCTGGACTCCAGGTGGAAATAGAGTGTAATTACTGAAAGAAACTATCTGTTGACATTGTCTGTTCTACTAACAGGGAGTTGATAATATCAGCCAGCATGAACTCAGGTCCTGTCTCATTGTATCCTATAGTGATTAGGTTTATCAACCATCTAATCATTTCAGATTTATGAATTATTTACAGGGCACGCTAAACATGCTACCCTAAATTATTCACATCTTAAAAACTGGATAGGCTTCCCTAGTGGCACAGTGGTTAAGAATCAGCCTGCCAAAGCAGGGGACACAGGTTCAAGCCCTGGTCCGGGAAGATCGCACATGCCACGGAGCAACTAAGCCCGTGCGCCACAACTACTGAGCCCGCAAGCCACAACTACTGAGCCCACGTGCCACACTACTGAAGCCCGCGTGCCTAGAGCCCGTGCTCTGCAACAAGAGAAGCCACCGCAATGAGAAGCCCGCGCACCGCAACAAAGAGTAGCCCCCGCTCACCACAACTAGAGAAAGCCCGCGCGCAGCAACAAAGACCCAACGCAGCCAAAAATAAAGAAATTAAATAAATTTAAAAAAAAAAAAAAAACTGGATAGGCATTGGAAAAATTCAAATGTATGTAAATGAAAGAGAAGGAAACACAGAGACTTGTATTTTTTTCCCAGTAATCTCTGAGTGTCTGAAATATCCTTAGCACTCTGCACGCTGCCTTGAACAGAGTACTAAGTAAATAAATCATATGCTTTGAACTGTTACATTAGTTTGACTAATAGTTAAAATAGGGAGGGAAAATGAACTCAGCCCTTATTTTCAGTTCTCTTATTGAATCCTGGCAATAAGAAAACAATATTTATCATCTTACTCTTAACCAAATGCATACTGCTCTTTGTGGAGTATTCTTGTACATACATGGCCTAACTTAATCTTTGCAACAATCTCATGAAGTAAGTGTCAGTTTCAAGTACTGCAGTTCCTGTTTGTTTTCACTGATACCGGTTTTCTTCATTATAAACTATCATCACCTTAGTATAGTGAATTTTCTATATATATTTGCATATATATGTTTTTGTATATATTTGCAAGGCCAAATACTACACTTTCATCCCTCTTCCTAGGAGCCAAATATTAATGAAGACAGTGTTAAGCCTCTGTATCAACGTGGATATAATCTACCAATTTTTTGATGATTACTCCTAATTTGACAGATTATTAGCCATCATTTCCATTCAGCATCTATATGGGTTCTCAAATGTTACAAATTCTTACAGTCGCCTTCTAACATCCCTGGCACGTTAAATGTTTTTGGTTTTTATTTTTAAAGAAATAAAATTCTACAACCAGAAAAGGAAAAAGTCAAATCCCCTTAGCACAGTTTCAGAAATCACAGTCACTGACTCACCACTTATTGTTCCTTTTAAATTTCCCCCAGTGGTTTAGGTTTATTAAAAGCCTGATCTTACATTAGAAACAAGAGTATTTTTATTGAAATGTATCTCTGTGCCCTGACAAAGTCACTCCTCTCTGTAAGAGTCCTTCTTCTCTCCAGCCTTGTTTATCCCATCAGACATTCCTGCCAGAAGCAGCCCTGTTTACATAACTGCCCTCGTGGGATGGAATATTTTACTGAGCGCAGCCCTGCACTCACACCACAGCCTGTTTAACATGGAACAGGGACAGACCTGAAAGGCACTAGAGAATGCTCAATAAGCTCGATCTGCAGCGAATAAAAGTGGAGGCATTTGGATGAAAATGAAGCTTTGCAAGAAGGGAGCAAGAGCTGGGACGTGTTGTCAGCAAAGACCAAAGCAAACAAAAGAAGAGAGAGTAGTTCTTTGGTGAAGGGGTGGAGGGGGAAACCTTCCGATGGTTCTGGGGTGCCGGACATAGGTATGTATTTACCGTCTGAAAGCATGCCATTCATGAAACCCTTGAACAGAAATGGAGCCCTAGGTCTCAGAGCCACAGCATGGCTATTGCTTCTCCATTTCTTAATTCAAAGAAAAAGATTTAACAGCAATGAGGGGCTCTTTGTCATGTAGGGCCTTTTCCTTTTACTAGAGTTTCTGTTTTTTACTGCAATTTTGACTGATTGCTAATAAGCGTAGGACTCTCATCCACAGCACTGTGGTCACACACATTAGAGTAATTGTGTTTTGAGTGTGAGACATTCTAACTGGAATTGCTCTGCATTGAGCAAAGGGTACAGTAGGCAGCTTGTCATAGAGAAGATAACCTTGGCCATCTCCCCATTCTTTGTCTTTCTCTCCCAGAACCAGGTGGCAGAGCTGGAGCAGCTAAGCCCTGAATCCACATCTTCCGCATTTCTTTCTCCTCTCTTCCTCCCAGCTACCTGGCTACCAATTGTGCCACTTCTTTAAATTTAGAATGCTTCGTAATGGCTCCTCCTCTTCTGGAGTTTTGCCGAGATTAATACAAGAAGGAGCTAACACTGTTCTCCTAACCAGTACCACGTTTCAGAGAGTATCGTGATGACATTCCTTTTCATTCGTGACAGGTACATCTTTGTCACATTTGACTTCTCTGTGATGTTCAGTGAGCCCTTATCATGTGCCTCGCATCAAGTGAAGCCCTTTATGTAAGTGTAATCATCTCAATAGCTGATGTTAGTGTTATTGCCCTTGCATCATGGAACTAGGAGACACACGGAGGCATAGGAGGTTATGACTTAACCAAAGTTGCCCAGTGGGAGGGAGAGCCAGGATTTCAACTCCAGAAGTTCATATGCTTAACTGCCGTGTGAAGACGTAGAGGCAAAATGATAACCAATGAGTACGTGCTAAGCCATGAGAACAGAGCATGCCTGGCTCCAGGAGTGCCATACCTAAGCTCTGCTCTTGTATCGACTGCAAGTCTTTAAAGAGTTGCCTTGCTGGTATGTGTGTATATATGTATATATGCATGTATATGTGTGTGTATATATGTATATATGCGTGTATATGTGTGTGTATATATGTATATATGCATGTATATGTGTGTGTATATGTATATATGCGTGTATATGTGTGTGTATATATGTATATATGCATGTATATGTGTGTGTGTATGTATATATGCATGTATATGTGTGTGTGTATATGTATATATGCATGTATATGTGTGTGTATATGTATATATGCATGTATATGTGTGTGTGTGTATATGCATGTATATGTGTGTGTATATATGTATATATGCATGTATATGTGTGTGTATATATGTATATATGCATGTATATGTGTATGTATGTATGTATGTATTTATATATACACATATGTACTCTGTATTTCAGAGTAGTTTTAGTTCCAGAGCAAAATTGAAGGGGAAGGTACAGAGATTTCCCATATACCCCCTCCCCCTACACAGACACAGCCTCCCCCGTATCACCAAACCCAACCAGAGTGGTACCTTTGTTAAAACTGATGAACCTCCATGGACACATCATTATCACCCAAAGGCCGTAGTTTACATAACAGTTCACTTTTGGTGCTGCACATTCTATGTGTTCAGACAAGTGTATAATGACATGTAGCCACCATTATAGAATCATACACAATAGTTTCACTGCCCTAAAAATCCTCTGTTCTCTGCCTACCCATCTCTCCCTCTCCACTAATCCCTGAAAACCACTGATCTTTTTACTGTCTCCATAGTTTTGCCTTTTCCAGAGTGTCATATAGTTGGAATGATACAGTCTGGAGCCTTTTCAAATTGGCTTCTTTTGCTTAGTAATAAGCATTCAAGTTTCCTCTACATCTTTTTTATGGCTTGATTGCCTCGCTTTTTGTAGCTAAAGAATTTGATGAAAATGTACCCCTCACCCTTACAGAAATGCAATTTAGGACCTCTACAATATGTTTTCATTTAGTGTCTTTGCTAGCTTTTCCATCTTTAAGTCCATGCACTAAGCCAAGGTGGGTGTTAAAATTTGGATGGTTCTCCCCACCCCCCTTTGATTATGCCGAGTATGCTCTACATCAGAGTTTTAAGAAACCATTCGTGTTTCTCTACATGGAGTTTTAATCAGTTCAGTTTTGGCCTGAAGGTTCAAAACTAAATCCCTTATAATCAAGGCACTTTTTTTCCTAATGAAAACCACAGCTTGAGCAGCTGCTTGTATTATTGTCTCTCCTCTGTGGTCCCACTGGTGTGTGGGAGTTTACTGTTGGGCTGTGGAAAAGGGAGCAAATGAGAATCCAAGAAAGGGGTCATGTTTCAATAGAGGAATAATGGTGGAATGTTAAAATCCTTGAGTGTTTTCCTCACCCTCCCCACACTTTGGACATGCAGTTTGGCTCTCCTTTTCCTTTTTAAATACTTCCATAAGGCATGGAAGAGAAGCATATATCATATGAACCATAGTATTGAAAACTCTTAGACCTCAACTTTGATTCTACACAGAATACCTTCATTTTTGCCTGTAGTTGTAAAATGACAACATAGCTTTAAAGTCTGTCTGTGTCATGTACGTCCATATTTTGTCCATCTACATTGGTGTGGTCTTCCTCTCCTTTGTCTGTGTTGAAATTGTGTTTATCTGTGTGTAATGTTTTTTTCTTGCATCAATTTCTGTCTCATTTTCTTTTTTAAATTTGTTTCCACGTCTCCTTTTCGCCTCATTTTCCCTGCTTCCCATTTTCTTTTAACCTTTGTTTTCCCCTTCATTTTTTTGTACTATGTGATTTTAAGTTCTACAAATAAAAATTGAAGTTTTACTTTTGCTGTTTGTAACTTTTTATGTAACTTTTTTATGTAGATAAATAGATCATATTCTATTTCTCCAAAAGGATCCTACCTCAAATAAAATTGCTTTTTACTTATTAGAACCTTGATTTTTTTTTTTAATGTGGGTTTTTGATCCTTAATAGAAGCAGCTGCTTCATCCCAGCGACTAGTTCCAGTGCCAGAGATTAGAAAGACTAGCTGGGTTCTGTTCCCACCGAATGGGTGAATTATTGGTGACACTGTATACCTTCCATGCTCCAGTGACCCTAAATTACCCTGAAGTGAAGATAGGTTTTATCATATAACCAATTGCCAGGGTCATTGTGGGGATTAAACAAGACCATCTGAATAGCCCTCCACACTATCAAAGAAGAATTCGTTGCATATGTAAATAGTAAATGACCCTTCTTCCTACTGACTTTGGGGAATTTTTTCAGTAACCTACAAGGCACAGTCAGCTCCTCTCCCTGTCAACCTCATCCTGAGGAGGGAGGTATTAGTGGCTTGGGGAAGCAGCATAGTAAAAGTGGGCTTAGGATGAGAACGCATGAGTGACAGTCCTGGGCTTGCTATTGACTTGCTGTGACCAAAGACACATTCCTTAATCTCTGCCAGCTTCAGTTTCCTCGTGGGTAAAGTCTCTAATAATCCCCGCCCACCACTGTGGATTGTTGAGTGAGGTAATGTGTGTGTGAACACGTTGCGATTCAAAGCAGGCTCTCTGTGGAGTCATCCTGACATGGCTCCGGTCCAGGGGCTCAGACTCCTTTTTCTTTTCTATTTTGTCTTTCCACATTCTATCGAGTCTCTTTCTTAAGAAGCTGGTCACTTGGTATGTGATTCTCTCTTCTAATTCTTTGTCAGTGCTGCCATTTAACATGTTCTGGCCTTCGGAGTCAGGCAAGACCTACCATCATCCGTTACCACGTTTAGATGGAATACCTGTGGTAGAGGCCAGAAGTAGAGGGAGCTCGACTATGTCCCGGCAGAAGGCTGTCAGCAGTGTAGGTCTTAAATGAGCTTGCTCATAAGCTTAGGCTAAAAGCTGTAAATGGAGGCCTCCCACTTAAAGTCATCCTTTCAATTTGAGGGAAAAGGAAGCACCCCAAGAGCCTAGACTTCCCACCTAAATTTCTCAAATATTTCCTGACTGATACCTGCCCACTCACATATGGCATCACGTCAATCAGTATTGTGGTAAGCCCTGTTCAAACCACAGCCACTCCCTCCTGTCTCGTAGAAACCCAGGGTAGTCCCTGGGTTAGAGGAGACTTTTTTATTTGAGTGAATCGTTAAAAACTATTAATAATTAGATGCATTTACATAAAAAAAAATCCAGATTTCCTGCCTCTGGAAATCAGCAGGTGCTGGAGCTCTGAGGTGGCCATCTCCACCTTTTTACTAATTTTACTAATTTACAGTTTCTCTGGTCATGTAAATATTTGATTTTGGTACTCTGGAAAAAATACATACATATTATATATATTTACATACACATATATATGTGTATTTCTCCTGCTCTAAACGCCTGTTCTTCAAAGCAAGCATTTAGTAAGTTTCTAGTAGGGACTCAAACTGAGCTGTCAGAGAAGCAGAAGACATGATTCCTGCTGTCAGGGTGCTTGTGGTCTAAGAGAACAATACAAAAACAGGTGAAATAAGTAGGGAATAGTTAAACGCCGGTGATAAATATGAACAAAGATCAGCATGGGCTGAGGTTTTGAGGGAGAGCTTCATGGATGACATGGGACTTGAGCTCATAGTTAAATTCATTCCCTCATTCAGCTGTTATTTATTAAGTACCTACTATGTGTCTTGCACAGTATTGGGCACCGGGAATAAATAGGTGATTGACACACCCCCTGCTTTCTTTAGAGAGTTTACTGTTTAGTTTACAAAGACATGAAAACAAATGAGAATGATAAAATTTACATGCTTGGATAAAGATCTATAGACAATGAGATCACAAAAAAGAGTGCGGCCAGGTATAACCTGAGCTAAGAAGATTTTTTATAGAGTAGGTGAAGAGTGAATTGGTTTTGGATGAATAGCTTGGCCAAACCTGGGAATAGAGAAAAGGCATTCCAGATCTTGAGTTCAGTATAAGAAGAAGTATAATTCACTGTGGATGGATCTAGATGGATTTTAGCATAATGAGAAGAAAGTAAGGGTCAGATCTTGGAGGCCCTATATATTCTCTATAAAGTTAAATTTTACAGGAGGTGGAAGGCCTCCAAAGTCTTTTAATCAGAGGGTAGAAGGGCATACACTCCCGCTCCCAGTCTGTCCTCCACTGCCTCCACCCTGCCCCTCCCCAGAGGCTGACCAGTAGGGCCAAATCAGCAGACTCTCATGCCCGTTGATTTCCAGCTAAGTTCAGCCATTGGATAGATAGCCCCAGCAGATGGGCGGGTCAAGAGAGGAAGCTGGTTAAGGTCTTTATATTCTCCAGCTTCATGGCTCCCTTGAAGGATCGCCTGGGAACAGCTGCTTCTCCCCTTCTCAGTCAGGGCAGCCTTATTTACATAACGTTCTCCTTCCTGTAACTAGTCCCTCACCCTGGCACCACAGGCCTATGGTGGTGACCTCTTCTCTGATACTGTCCCTAGCTTCTCACTCTGCTTCCCCTGCAGCCCACCCACACCATCATCAATGACCCTGTTGTAAATAAATCCTCTGCAAATTATCCTCATTTGAAATATGATTCAATTTTAATTTTAAGCACTAGTGGAAAGAATAGTTTTCTGGAATGCAAGTCAAGGGGTAAAGCAATCACCTGGTAAAACTGGCCAAAGTGAGAGATGTTGTAGTTTGTTCAGGAAAGGGAATGGAGTTGAATTGAGACCAGGTGAACGTGAGGGATTAGGGAAAGGGAGGGGTCAAGGATGACCACCCGGGGTTCTGACTTGGGTGGCTGCTTGATTGAGAAAGTAGAAAGATGAGTTCGGTTTTGCACGTGTTGATTTTGAGAGAGATCTTTGTGGAAGAAGTGTTGGAGATATGCACCAGGTATTGGGTAGACCAATGTGGAATTCAGGAGAGATCTGGCTGGAGGGAATGTTGGTGTGCTGTCAGCTTATAGGTGGTCCTTGAAGCCAAGGTGATAGAGGGGGTCCCCCAGGAGAGCTGAGAGAGTGGGAGAAGGAAGACAGTCGTGCACAGAACTTACAGCGGCACTAGAAGGATCCAGAGTTTTGCACAAACTGAGAAAAGAACAGGAGCATAGGCAAAGGGGAGAGAAGGAGTTTGGTTGCACAGGTGGTGGGGGAAACGTTTACAGAAGCCGAGTGGAGCCAGATCATGGAGGGACGTGAAAGCTAAGGCAGAGCAGCCTGGGCTGGGTGGGTAGAAATTAAAGAGCTATTATACGTTCATCTATTTCTTCATTTATTCTACAAATGTGTATTGAAAACTTAGGTCCTTGAGTGAAATGAAATCCATTCAGGTTGTGTTCCAAGTTGAGTAAAGTGTTGGTGGAAAGGCAGAGATGGAGAGACCCTTAAGCTCTGAAGCAGTAATATCATTATGAAGTGATAAGGATTGAAACCAGAGTAGTAGCAGTGAGTGCTGAGGGCAAAGAGATTTCAAGGAAAGAAAGGGCAAGACATGGGGAAAAGTGAGTATAGAAGAAGAAAGATGATGACCCCGAGATTCCCACCATTACGTGTTAGCAAGCATGTTCAAATCTGAAACCTTTTTAGGTTCCATCATGCTTATGATAATTGTGTCCCAGAAAATTTCTGATCATTCTGAAGAAGCAACTGACCAACTAAATGCAATGAAAAATGCAATTTTCCCATTTTTCAACAAGTAGGGAAACCATTTGCAGGTGTGAAATAGCTTGGCTGGTTAGAACATGTGTCCCAGAATGATTCGGTTTTAATCCAGGTCTAGTTAAGTTCAAGGATGGAGTTTCAGAATTGAAAGCAGTGGTCTGACCACATGTTTTATGGAGATGAGAAATAAATAGAAATACCCACAGATGGTTTATGATAGAATTCATTATTTTTTTGGTTAATGATTTCTTTCTGTTCTTTGGCTTTAATTCCTATTGTCTGTTGGTTATAAGTTTGGAGCCTTTGTGCTGAGATTTGTTCTTTACCTTTCTCTTTATCCCAATTTCACTTCCACTCCCCTCCCTCCCCCCCCCCCCCCAAAAATTAGAATTTAGGAACTAACTAAAAGTGATACTGGGAATCAGACTGTAGGATAGGAAATGTAATTCCTATTTGTGTTTTTATTTTTTTAATTATGCTTAAGATCATTAGAAATTTCAAAAATTGGTAATAAGAAACTGAGCAGAATATGAAATATAAATTACTTAATTATTATAAAAATAATTATATCTACCTTTATAATAAGAAAAATGCAATTAAAATCTCAATGAAATACTGTTTTTTACCTGTCAGATTGGCAATGATAATAGGAAATGGGGAAACACATTAGCAGTGGGAGTATAAGTACACATATACTCTGTGAAGGTTAGTTTGGCAATATCTATCAAAAGTAAAAATGGACTTACCTTTTGGCCCAGCAGTTCCACACGTAGGTATTTTCCCGCCAATGTACTTGCATTAAGGACCCAAAGCCTTCAGTACGAGGTTATCAACTTCAGCATCAATGTGGTAAAAGATTGGAATAAATCCAAATGTCCATCAATAGGAGACTGGTTAAATTAGTTATGATATTTGCATGGGGTAGAATATTGTGTACCTCTTAAAAAGAATGAGACAGATTTTTATGGAATGATAAAAGAACTGTACAGAATCCTACCATTTGTTTGGAAAAGAGTGGCATTATGTGTGCCGATGGACTGTATTAGATACCATCTCTGGACCCAGATGTACAGGAGAATGATAGCACTGCGTCTGGAAGGAGATCTGAGGATAAGATTGTGAAAGAGACTGACTTTTTACCCTATACCCTCTGGTACTGTTTGAATTTTTTGGCAATTACATATATTAAGTAAATCTTTAAAACTCTTCACATTACTCAAGAAAAGGGACGCTAGATGGTTCACCAACACCAATAGTATTGGTGAAAGGTTTAGGTAAATGAGTTTTCATACGTTGTTGGTAGAAGTGTGAAGATTTACATACACTTTTTAGAAGGCAGTATATTGGTTGGTGCAGTTCAAAATAACAAGATGCATCTCTTTTACCTGGCAATCCTACTTTTACATTTCAATCCTATAGAAACTCGAGCCTGCATGCATCCATAAAGTTAAAAATACAAGAGCACTTGTAAAGTTAAATCTTGAGTGTAAGTGTAGATTCCTGCCCGTGTTTATTTACTTCTTGAAAAATGGCAGTCGGTTTGTTGTTTCTGTCACTTGAGAATCCTCATTTATTCACATCTGGAAATGGCCCAGTGGTTTTAAGGTCCAGTTATTTAAACCATTTAGAATGTATTTCCTTTGCACAACCGACTTGAAACCATCTAACTTTCATGTTGGTGGCCTGTCTCCAAAAAAGGTAAGAGAAGAAAAGTAAGCATTCATTCATTCATTCATTCATTCATTCATAAGTGCCTGCTTGATGCCCTGTGTGATACAACACTGGGCACCACGCCGAATCACACCGTCCTGGTTGTGGCGTTTTCAACATTCTGGGATGCTTTTCTTAACCATTTTTGTTCATTTTAGCCATTCTTGGGTTGCTTTGGTGTTCCAGTGCCATTTTCGTTGCTTTCTTTTCTATTTTATAATCTTGTGCCGGTTTCTGCGACATTTTCCTGCTCCCAGCAGGGAGGGAAATGCTGGTGGAATGTCGTCGTTCACTTGAGTTATGGGCCCACAGATGGATCCTAGAGGTTTCGGCTCTTGTTTCGTTTTATTTACACACAGAAAGTCAGCCACTGGGCTGAAGGGAAGGCGAACGGTAAAACCAGAGCTGTGAAAGGAGATTTACCACAGGCCGTGCTCATCACCAGGCGTGATAGGGACCAGGGAGGCATGAATCGTGGGGAGCCCCGCCTTCCCAGTAGCACGGGACTTAACTTCTCACTGCCTGTTGACCGTAACTTCCCAGCCAGTCGCAAACGGGACAGAACTGAATTTGACTACCTCTGACTCTCTCTGTTATCTCTACGCATCTCAGCATCGTTGCTCTCTCTTCTTAATTAGCAAAATTTGTTTCCGCTTTTCATTTCTGACAAGTGACCTTTTTTCCCTCTAAGTAAAGGAGAGTGTGTGGTCCTATGGTCAGTTCAGCATCATACAGGTGCTCGAAACTTAAGACGCCTCACGTAGGACTTCGGGCCTCTTAGCTGTCTGTGCTTCATGTATCATCTCTATCGAGGTGAATCACTGTGATTATCTTGAGGGACACACACCAAAAAATGGATATTTTCTGGATGACAGTTATTCCCTGTCAGCAGGTTAATTATGTAATATAGTTTTAGAAGCACATCGTGAAAACAGTGCAATAATAGTACCAATCTTTGCTTTTTACATATTACCTTCAATTTCTTTAACCTGTCATCGACGATCCTGGTGTTGGATTCGTTCCTGGGAATTTCAGGGTCCTGCTGACAGAACGGCTCTCACAGTGGAGATGGTTTATGAAATTAACAAAACCGTTGAAAGACAATGCAGTTTCCTCCCTCTCCGGGAACAGGGTTTTGACGGTAACATCTCAGAACAGATGTTTCGGCGATCTCCAAATGTTTTCATTTGATGGCACAAAGACTCTGTTATTCATGAAATGGTCTGTTAAAAAAATTAGTTCCTCCGTGTGGGGATTGTGGGAAGATGTGTTGTGTAAATTGATTTCACATTTTGGCAGGAACCCGGCTCTTAACTCTTTAAATTGGCTCCAGGATTTGACTCTGACAAGTTCCGACTTCCAGGCTACAGCAGTCGCAGGGAACAGAGCAACACAGAGGCCTAGCATCTTTCCCAGAGAACTTCAACTTGACTCATCTGAGAGGGTCCTATTCTTTTATAGGAGAATAGAAGCCATAAAATACAATGAGAGGAGGTGGGCACGTTTGCTTTTCATTTGCATTATTCTTCTAATACAATCCGCATGTGCAGCTTAACACATCTTGATTTTAGACTCATTTAAAGGGAAAACTGCCATTCTAAGATGAACATGGGCCAGCTTAGGGTGTAGTTTCAACTACCTTACAAGAGACCTCAGGATAACTACTTAGGAGTGTTGGTCATTTTCATTTCTGATGTCCTGTCTGATGTCTTTCATTTCTTGATGTCTCCCTGCAGGACAGAGGTCAGCAAACTGTGTGGCCTCAGGGCCAAATCTGACCTGCTGCTTGTTTTTGTAAAGTTTGATTGGAACACAGATGTTGTAATTCGTTTACATATCGTCTGTGGCTGCTTTTGAGATACTTCGCTGGAGTTGAAGAGTTGTTAACAGAGGCCATTTAGCCCACGAAACCTAAAATATTTACAGAACAAGTTTGCCAACCCCTGAAATAGGAAGTTGCGTGTATCCCATGACCTGGTATTTAAAACATTACATTAAAACATTTGATATATTTAGATTTTAAAGGTATTTGTGGGGTGTAAGAAGTATAAAATATTTATTTGGTTTTAGACCATTAAACATATGACAAGAAAATGTTTAAAATAATAATATATGTACACAAAGAAACATATGAACTAAAACCTTACAGGACAATATAAAGAAACTATATGGAAAAGAGGAGACAGAAGTTAACGGATGATATTGGATAGTCAATAAACAGTTAAAAGAATGAATGAGAGGAATCAATTTTTCTGATGTACATACAGTATGTTCAGATGTGAAAACATTTGGTCATATTTAGCTGCTACTTTGTTTTTATTCTTATTCTTTCATCTGTGTATGTTCATCATTCTGAGAATAGATTCTGGTCAGTGCTCCCAAGCGCGTGCTTCTGAGGTCCTCCTGTCCATCTTTCCTGAGATGACAAACACAGGTGAGACTAGAAGGTTAGAATTTATACAGCTCTACTATTAACATCACAGCCACACCAGATAGGATTATTCATTGGGTTCATATGCCAGAATATATTTGAGGCTGCCAACAGTAAGAGATCTCAGACACAAGAGAAAAATAACTGAAGAATGCTTGAAGAACGAGCGCCCACATTGAAAGAGAAGAAAAACGGTGTTAAGGGGATAGAGGTGATTTATATCAAGAAACCCAGGCTCTGTTCTTTGAACCAGAATATCAGCGATCACGACAAACAGAGCAAGGAAAGGAAAATATAAGCGTTCTGAAGCTGTTATTTCATGAGATGAAACATCCTATTTTGTCAGGAGGTATTCCATCACATGATCGTTTTTAAGGACGTGAACAGTACCTGCAGCCAGTTTTAAGAGAAGGCAGAGATGTTCTATACCCACATGGATATAGCAACCACTAGCCACGCGGGCTGTTGAGCGCTTGTAATGAGGGTAGTGTGAACAGAGGTGTGCCGCAAGTGTAAAACCTACATGGGATTTAAAAGACTGAACGTGGAAAAAATTTAATTAATGATTCTTATATTGAATTTAGATGTATTGGTTTAGATAAAACCATATTATTACAATAAATCTCACCTCTTTTTACTTTTTTACTGTGGCCATCGTAAAACACATAATTGCATGTGTGGCTTGCATTGTATTTCTATGAGGCAGCGCTATTCTGTAGGGTAATGTCTCATTTGATGTGAAAGTGTTAGGATTTGGTGACACATCCTTGACTTGTGAATGCCTTTCTGAAGGGACAGAATGGAATTTAGTATAGGCATGTAGCTTTCGGGTAATCTGTTAGCTCAGAGATTGAACATCTACAGACCACTTGGCATGCAGACAGATCCCCCTGCCCCCACCTTAGGAAAATTTTTCTAAAATATTGATCAAAATTTTAAAATAAGTTAAACTATTTCATGCTCGTGGAAAGATAATTTGTAGACTTGCATAAACTGTACTTGGTTTAGTGATGGTAGCTTGACTTGGCTCAGGTTCCAAATCTACAATTTATTTTGTTATTCTGCTAACAAATTAGAAAATATAAATTACAGTTGCAGGTAATTGGAATTGTTGGCAAATATCTGATGTCTCTGTCAGATGATTCTGGGTATTCCCACCAAATGGACCTATAAATTTGAACTCTTGCTCACTGGTGACTACTTTTTTCCCCTTGTGTATTACATCCTGATGCTGAAAGATTGTTTCATCCTGGAAGATAGTTGCAGTTGCTTATCTAATCTATTCTTTGGTTGGATTGGTCCCTGAAAAATATGTCTTGAGATTCTGTACATTATTCAGATTTGAATGATTTTTAAGTACACCATTGCTTTCTTTCTCTGTTGAGTGAAAACATTCATCTGTAGTTCAGAAACAAACCTTGTGTATAGTATTGTAGTTCACCTTTATTTATAACTTTGAAAACCTGCAATTACTTACGCATTGCTTCATTGTTTGCCAATTCCAGGACTATATTTAGTACACATTTATTAAGTACCTATTGCATGCAAGGCATTGTGCTTCCCTGACTTTAGACATGTTGAATTTGGTGCTAATGGGACTTCCAAGAATAAATATCCAACAGGCCCTCAGATGTCTCTAGAAGTGAAAAGAAATGTAGACTATGTCAAATATATTTATTATATATTCGTACAGTCGTTTGTACAAGAAAAATTCAAATGTTTAACTTCACTGATCTTCAAAGAGATGCCGATTAATACAGGAAAGAGATGCTTTTTAATATGCATTGAATTGTCTAATTGAAAAAATACTCAGTGCTGGCAAGATTGTGCCCCAACTGGGAGGCATGTAGCCTATTCATAGAACATATAAATTAGTTTTGGTATTTTGGAAAAAAATATGGCCGTGCATGGTAAACATAAGGAATTGTGTATTATTATTTGATTTAATAACCTCACGCTAGAAAATTTATCCCCAAAATGTGAGCCAGAAGACAAAAGACAATCTCTTTGCATCTTGAGAAGAGGGAAGGGAGCCGAGAGCTGCTGAATGGCTACTTGTGCTGAGTACTTTGCATCAGCTCACTTAATCCCCACAGCAGCCCTATGAAGTGTCCCCACTTCACAGGCAAGGAAGCAAGGCTCAGACGGATTAGTAATTTGCCAGTATCATAAAACATGTACATGGCAGAGTTCCCACTTACATTAGGCACCAGCCAAACTCAGACTGACCATGTAAGAATAGAAAAATAGTTAAATCCATTATTAAGTGCTATGCAAGTATTGTAAGTGTCATCACGTGGGGAAATGTAGGAAAATACAGAAAGAAACAGTATAAAACTGTAGATAAACCATAGTTATTAAAAATTTGTACATAGACTAAGTAGAATAATGACAAATGAAAAGTTTAATTTGGCAGAATTTGTTTAAATAAGTAGTATTGAGATTGCCATAATCTTTTTGATTTTTTAAAAATTGTTTTTTATGAAAAAGGTACAGTCCAACGTATTTTGTGTTTTCAAATGTGTTGTCCATCCCTCTACATTCTTCTAAAAGGTACAAGAGCTGTTATGTCTAGGTGCATCCTCTGTTTTGTCCTCATCACCTACCCTTTAACTCTTGAAACCGCTTCCATCAAGGTTCATCACTAGCAAAATCCCTACGTCCTTAAACCCTCCTCTGAAATTACTTTCATTTTGTTAAAACCCAAATCTGCATATGCCCTGAAAACACTGCTTCCCTGAAGGCCTCTCAGGTGGTAGCTCTATTTTTTTTTTGCCCCAGAGTTGAGGGGATATAAGTGTCTCTATGGTCTTCTTTGCTACCCTGACCTTCACTGCTCCCTAAAAACTCAGCTGTAAATCTCTTGTCATCAGACAGCATCCCCTGTTCCCCCATCGTTGGTACATTCACCTACCAAGCCTAGGATTCCTCCCTCATTTCTCCATGGTTCTCACTCCTGGCTCACTGCCGTTCTCCCCAGCAGTGCTTCTCTCCTCACCCTTGGAGATTTCAGTGCTTACCTGTATGATTCATTTGATACCCCTGGCTTCTCAGTTCCTTTAGCTTCTCACCACCACAATGCTTACCTCCCATGGTCGCCCCCTCGACCACAGCATCACCAATAGCTGCATCCCTCCGTGATCTCAGTCGCATACATACCACCCTCTGACCTCTCTCCTCTGCCTGGTTCTCGAGCTCACTGCTCCAGGGCACGGAAATCAACTCCTGCCATCCGTTGATCCCATGATTATTTTCATCCTCTTCCCTCCCTCCCAAGATGTTGGGTCCAGCTCAAGCTCCATGAACTCCCTTGCATACATCCTGCCTGCTTTGTCCCTCTTTCACGTCTCATACTCACTTGGCAATTGGCTGAATCCAAATCTCTACCTGCTTCACGCCAGCCCCTGTGCGTCAGACATTGGCTAGAGGAAAACACACAACTAGACTGTTTGGTTTCACTTTCAAATGATGACCATTAACCTCAAGTGGGAACTTAGGGCTGCCCACCAGACATATTATGGTATTCATTCTCACTGGACTTTTTACAATCTTCTCCTCTTTCCTTAACCTCCAACACCTCCCCTCTCAACTTTATTCTCAACTGATGCCTTCCTTCCCACTTTTGCTGGAAATACTGAAGCAGTAAGAGGGAGCTTCCCCCAGCTCCCACTGAACCTGCCGCAGATGAACTCCTGTTGAAGGCCAGCGCCTCCACTCTGATGTCCCCCCATCTCCTCAAGGATGTGCTCCAGTAATCCTGCTTATCATCTGTGTGTCATTCCCATCAGCATCAAACATGCTGGTACTTCTCCCATCGTATTAAGGAAACAAAAGCACTCTCCAGGCCCCATCCCACTTCCTCCCTTTAGCTACTACTCAGTGTCTCTTCTCCCCTCATCGCAGAACTCCCCGAAACATCACCTGCTGTCCATTCTTGTTATTCCCAGCTCTCCTTTCTCAGGCTCTCAGGTTCAATCAAGCTTTGGCCCAGCTATTCCACTGCTCGTATCAAAATCCCCAATGAAATACAAGCTGCTAAATCCAACAGTTCTCAGTCTCGTTTCACAGTCCTGTACGCCGCATTTGACATCACTCCCCCTTCTTCTCCTTGAGGCACTCGAATCACCTGGCTTCTAGAATGTACCACTTCTGGATTTTTCTCTCATTTTCCTGGCCAGTCCTTAGTCTCCCAGAACTCAAACCTTGGACCTCTTCTCGGTCTACACTTGAGACTATGGTTGTCATCATTAAAGTGTCATGGCTTTAAATATCACCCATGTGCCAGTGGCGCCCAGAGTTATTATTTCCAGCCAGACCTTTCTCCTGACCTCCACGCTTATGTATCCATCTAAGAGCTTTCGGGATATCTCTGTTTCTATGTCTAAAAGACTTAACCTGTCCAGACTGAATTCCTGATCTTACCTCCTCATCTTACCCCTCCAGACCTCCCCATCTCAGTTAGTGGCAGCTCCATTCCTCAGCCGCTCAGGCCAGATTCCTCACTGCTTCCAAACCCCGGCCATGTCATACCTGGATGATTGCAGGGCCCTCCTAACTGGTGTCTGGGCTTCTACGCCTAGCACCTTTACAGCGTGTCCTCAACACTAGAATGATTCTTCTGTAACATTGGTTAAATCACCTCTTCTCCACTTAGACCCCCCAGGTGGCTGCCCATCGCACTCAGATGAAGAACCACAGTTCTGCAAAGCTGTGGACAATCGAAACCACCTGTTATTTCTCTGACTTTCTTTCTCTTCCTTCTTAGCTTCTACTCACCCCACTCCAGCCACAGCATGCCAACCCATCCGCCTGAGGGTTTCTGTGTAGACTGTTGCGTGTGCTTAGAATTCTAAGAACTCACTGCCCAGCTACATCAAAGTCACTGTCTCAGCCATGCCTACTCTAGCCGCCCTGCACTCTCCAACCCCCCTCACCCTGTTTTTAATGGCACTTCTCACCTTCTGACATATATTCTACTGATTGATTGTATTTATCCTCTGTCTCCCACTTCAGCATAAGCTTCAAAAGGACAGAGATTTTTATCTGGTCTCTTGATTGATTTATCTCCAGCATCTAGAATGATGCCTGCACCTAATAGATGCTTTAAGGCAAATGTGTTGAAAGTATGAAAGTTTCCCTATTTCTGCCTGATGCCCCGTGGACGCATGCAGAGAGATCTGCCTCATAATAGCTTTTCATTCCTTTTCAAGTTTCTCAAGTGTTACATTGTAAACAGTGTTCAGAAAATGACCATGAAGAAACATGGCGTCATGGACTTGATTGTATATGGTCTTTTATTCTAAACCGAAAGCAGCTCCTCTAAAATGTGGCAGCAGTATCACAAATACCAAAAACGTCCAAGCAGCATAATAGAGCCTTGACATTTTTAGGAATATGTTCAGAGTTCTTCAGAAATCCCCCAAATTATGGATACTTTGGTAGTATATTCTACTCTCGTGAATTTCACACATGGTAGTAAAAAGGAAAGATGGAAGCTACGTGCTGCTCCAGATGCCGAGTGGCTCACTCGCTGCAAGGGGGCTGCTCCCAGCCCCCGCCCCAGGCCCCTTGGTCTCAAGCCCCACGCGTGTGCCGCAGCCAAACTATATAATTACAAATTATAGCAGCTCCTGAGCCCTCAGCATCGCCCACGTATTGTTGAAACCAAGGATGTCTGTGAAAGCTAAGGGTCCACGTATTATTTTATTCCATTGCACATTTAAAAAATACTAATTAAAAAAAAATCAGTTCCCCCAGGCCACTCGGCCTTGGTTTTAGAATATAATGTATGAGGGGGGGGGCATTATTACAACTAAATGACAGCGTGACTTACTGTTACAAACAACATGAGCAACCATTTGTATAACACATTAAGTTTTCAACGTCGAGTTTACATTACAAGTAAGCATCCATCAAATTTGTTATTGATCCTCTGGTAATAAACTCTGAAAGTAAGCAAAAAAAGAAAAAAATATGTTTGCTTTCATTTTTAAGCTGATTTTTAAAGAAATATCCTAGTTCAAGAAAACCTTTTGCCACGGTAACTTTTTCTTTTTTTAAATGATAATGCTCAGAAAGCCTCTGACAGAGAAGAGTGGGAGTAAGGAAAGGGGATGCTGTCGCCACGGTGACAGCTGTCCAGCGTAAACATCTCATATCTCTTCCGTTTATCACGTATTTCAGGGCAATTCAAGCTGCTGGAACAAGACCGAGATATAAAGGAGCCAGTGCAATATTTCAACAGTGTGGAGGAGGTGGCTAAAGCATTTCCTGAACGCGTGTACGTCATGGAGGAAATAACATTCAACGTGAAGGTAGTTCTGAAAGAACCAAAGATTTATCCTCACTAAGATAATTTAGCTTTCAGGTTGCTGTGTACACAGTAAGTGCTCGTCTGTGCCTCTTAGGAGGTTCCATCTTCCTAATGAGTTGGTGTCAATGGCCAAAACTGGTCTTATAAGAACTGTGCTGTAGCAGAGCTGACCCCCACCCCAAAGGTTACTACACTTAGTTAGCATTATCTTTGGCTAGAATAACTGTGAAGGCAGATCAAAAGTATTTTCCTTTTTAAAAATTTGGACTTTATTCCCTAAGATGTAACCATTTTTTGGCCACATCTTCTGTGAGGCTAGATGCTCTACTTGTAAGAGCAAGCAAAAGGCATATGGTAAATCTAATACCAAACACTTATTGAGAGAAAGAGGGACTTCCAGAGCATGCCCTGACATCAGCATGTATTCATTCTGTCTATATCAGTCTGCAAAGGAGGGAAAATTGATGTATCGAATGTTGCCCAATAGGTACTTATTGATCCTTGTTTGACAGAGGAAAGCTGAATAGTGTTTACTGTGCTGTGTTGGTTTTGCATTCTTAAAGGGACAGTTCTGTCCCCTCCTACACAGTGAACGAGCTCCTCGATGAGAGTCTGGTTAGACGAGGGGCTAACCAGAGAAGCGATGCCACCAACCAGGTCCAGCCTCGTTTCAGCCTGCAAACCCACTGCACTTTCTTCAGCCACATCCACGATTACACTGACTCATTTGAGAAAGTGTTCACATTGAAAGGATTTTCTGTTTAACCTCATTTCAGCAGGAAGTCCAACTGAGTCACTGTTCTCTGAATATTTCAAGATTTAGGGGGCAGATGCCGGTTTCTTGGAAATCCACTCTATGTGAAAAACAGACTACATGGTATCTTGGCCCAAGAACGCAAGTGTCTTTACAGGTGGGTCACTCCACCCACACTCCCAGGAAGTGGGGAGATGCCCAAGACAGCTTCCTTAGTGGAGAAGTGGCCCATTGAATTGGCTAAGTCATTCTTTCCTCCAGTTCTAAAACACAGCTGCCATAATCTACTTCCTTTAGTTTTATTATTAAAATGATTTTGTATTTAGTAAAGTTCTTTACTAACCAAATTATGCTTATGTTCAGAATATTTATAATTTTTAACTCCTTCAGTGGCCCGGGCTGTGAGTCATCAAGACAGCTTGTATTTGTTTACATTGAAGATGTGTGAGAAAGTGTTCATTTTTAAACTTTCCGAGATTCGTTGGCCAGAAGTTAATCAAATCCTATTTCATTAGTGTCTTCATTTGATTTAAATCTCTCCTTAAAACTTACATTTAGAATTAACTAAATGAAAAAAATTTTGTTTAGAAAGCAAAGTTAATACTGTAAAACTCTCTTCTGAAACATTTCGTTTGCTGATAAATGATGAGAAATCAAGCATAAAATTTTTTTATGATTTTTTAAATTTCCTCAAGTATTAAAATCTAATATTCAGTCTTTGGTGGCATATTGTTTACATGAAAGACTTTTAAAAGATGCCTCTAAGAGCTGTTTGTTTGTGAATTTGTATTGAACCAGCAACGAATGAAAAAATAATAGTGAAACTAATACATTTTGATAGGGGTTTTTTTTCCCCACAGAATACCATGATTGGCTATATTGATTCAAATGTATATAATAGAGATGTCATTTAAAAGTTTAGCACAACAGTGTGAATGTACTTAACGCTACTGACCTGTATACTTAAAAACGGTTAAGATGGTAAATTTCATGTTATGTATATTTTGCCACAATTTTTTTAAAAAGCAAAATAAAAAAAGTCAGTTGGACTCCCCACTGAAATGAGGCCAAACAGAAAATCCTTTCAATCTGAACACTTTTTAAAATATGTCAGTGTAATTGTGGATATTACAGATAAGTGTATGGAGTAGAAGCTTATAACATCCATAGAGCTGGTTGGATTTGGGTTGAGTTCTGTGCTATGCATACATAAATATTTAATACCTCTAGTCTATCACTCATGAAGTTGTAAGATGTCATCACATCCAGCCTGCGCTAATCATTAAGACGTCTTTCAATTCTATTCCAAGAAGACTCGATAAAGGAACCTCAAGAAATTTACATAGAGATATACACAAAAGTCTGTGTGCTTAGTGAGTAAACATCCACGTAAATAAATAAAACTAAGGAGATTTGGGGGAAAGATGCCTGGATACTGCCTGGATTTCAAAAGAAAATGTTGGATGCCATGGTCTTCTTTAAAAATTGATTATGATGTGCGTGAACATATATGCAGAGCTTAATGTGAGACCTAACTGGGGGCAAGGAAGTGCTATGCTTGGTTATTACTTCTCCTGGAGAGGGAGAGAAAAAATGAAAAACAGTACAACCTATTTATAAATATAGCTGTTACAAATATTATTAAATATAATGTAATATGAAATATTATATAAATATAGCTATTATCCAGGAAGCAATTTTTTACAAGATAGGAGAATTCAAACCTCCTTGGAAAATTCATCCTCTTCTCTCTGCTTCAGATACAATGTAAATTAGACCAAGAGGCTAAACAACTCTAGAAATGACTTACAGTTAAGAATTGGCAGCTAACTGGCATCATGATAGTCAAAAGGCACAATTATTATTTGAAATAAAGAAATATATATTTATGCACATATATTCATATATAGTTACAAGTGCAAATTGAAATGAAGCATGATAAGAATACAGAGTAAAACAAAAGTATTGAAAGAATTAGTTTTGTTATTTTCAAGACTATAGCAAAATTTTATGTAAAATTTAACGGATAGTATTAGTACTATTTACACATTTATTTCAAAATAATGTATTCCTTTTATCTTGATTTAAAGAAAATATGTCTTTAGAAGATGACTTGATGTGTTTAAAAATGATCTGCCAATTGTCCCATCATTGATTAACTGCGTGAAATGAGTTAATATATGGTAAATGTTTAATTCTTTAAGCAGCAAATATATTTTGAGCACCTACTACATGGCCCACCCTGTTCTAGGCACTGGGGGTAAATACTGAAGATTGGAGATTACATTCTATTGGGGAGGCAGGGAATAAATAAGCAAATACAAACACTACCTCCAAATAAAGCAATAGAGAAGACATTTGGATATACAAGTCCGGAGCTTGGGGCAGGGTCTGGCTTGGGGTATAATATATATTTGGGGCTTATCAGCTCCTAGGTGGCATTTGAAGTCACGGGGCTAGCTGAGTTCGCCTACATCTCAACCAAGGGTGATCCCCCCCGCCCAGGGACATTTGACAATGGATACAATTTTGATTGTCACAGCTTGGGGAAGGGGCGGGTGCTACTGGTGTCTAGTGAATAGAGGACAGGGATGCTGATAAACATCCTACAATGCCCAGGACAACCCCCCAGCAAAGCATTACCCAGCGAAAACGTCCAGAGTGCCAAGGTTTGAGAAACCCTAACCTAGCGTCTAGATTAAGAGAGGAGATCTGAGGACTGAGCCCTGGAGCATTCCAGCACTGGGGTCTAGAGGAGACAGACAGGAGTAGCAGATAGACAGCAGTGCACGTGGTATCCCCGCAGCCAAATGACAATAGCGTTTCAAAGAATGGGCAATTGTGTCAAATGCTTAGTGATTGAGTTAGATAAGCACTGGGAACTAACCATTAAGTTTAGCAAAATGGGAGCCTTTAGAAGCTTTGAGAGGAAGGAAATAATAATCAGCTCAGAGACCCAGAAAACAGTTAACCAGGGAAGTATAGTAAGGTGGTCCCACGGTTTTGTCAAAGTAAATTTCAAGTGAGATTACTCAGCACTAGCCTTTTTTTTCTTCCAGCCATCTTCAGCTGGAGAGTTGGGTATATAGTCAGAGTTGGGTTCTACCTGGGAGTGTAACAGAGATAAGCAAAGGCACAGATGAAGTGCCCTGGAGTGGCAGGTAGCAATGAGCCATGGATACAAGACGTGTAACCCCAATGAAAATTGGAGATCCTGACAGGGTTAAGGAACTTCTGATGTGAATTTGTTTAAGGAAGTGATGTGCAAAATAGGAGAGTGGTAGAGTGTGAAGTCCTTGAAATTAAACTTGAGGCAGTAATATAGGAAATGATAGGAGTAGCTGCTTTTCAAATCTAAATAGGCAACAACTGAGGTGGGAGGAACAGAAAATGGGAGACGAGAAGGTCAAGAAAATGAAAGAATATGTGGGCAGGTAACCTCTTGCTGATCATTTTGTCCATTTCCTCCAATCCCTCCTAAGCTGATGGCATTCGATGTTTTTAGAACAGCAGTCACCTGCCTCATTCACCACTTTTTCCCTCTGTTAATAACATCCAGTTTTTGGTTTCCATGGTAAGAATTTTGTTTTTGTTTACCTGCTTTCCTACCTATTTGTTTTCAACTGTAATAGGCATTTTCTCAATTACCTCTCTTAGTTTTTTCATCAGCTATCTCTGCTCTCATGTTTACTTTCAAAGTCAGAAGATGTCTTAGTTCTGAATTGGTCATTCCAACCGAAGGCTCAGTCCTCTACCCTTTAATAAGAAAAATAGCTGCACCAACAGTTTTCAGTCCGACTTCTTTCTTTAAACAAGTCGCCGTTATCTAAAGAGCATGTCAGACTGTGTATCGTAGCTCAGGCTCTGGATTCAGAGTTGAGGTCAGACACCAGCTCCAAGCATTGACTGTGACCTTGGGCAGGTCATATGACCCCAGGTGTCTTCACCTGCAAAATGGACAAAATGCGAGTGATACTACCCACCTCGTAGATTTGTCATGAAAGTTAAATGAAGCAATGCATTCATGTGCTTTGCAAGTGTCTCATATAGGGGCTGGCTAACTACAATCTTGGGGCAAGGCACCTGTCTTGCAAATAAAGTTTTATTGGAACACAGCCATCCCCCTACACTTAGTGTTGTCTGTGGCTGCTTTCATGATACAACGGCAGAGTCTGGTAGTTGCAAAAGAGACCATCTGGCCCACAAGCCTGAAATTATTACTCTCTGGCCCTGTAAGAAAAGGTTTGCCAACCCCTGATTCAAAGCATAAAATCCAACTAAATGAAGTTTCACATTTTAAAAAAATTTCCCAGCACAGATGATTTCACTTACTCTTTATTTAGTACTTTATACTCTGTGACTGAATATTAGAACAGAGTACATATGTGTTGTTTCAGAATACCCTTTCACCTCAAATACTTTTTTGGAGACTTATTATGCCAGTACCTAGTGAATTATTTTACATGTCTTCCAGCCTCTCAAACCCAGCCCAGTAATGATGAGAAGTGTTCCCACACGTGTATTTTCTGCCATCAAACTAACGACTAAAAAATTAAGTCTTGATGTAAGTCTGTCTCTCCTGTGACATTTGCGGAGAGAGCGGGAAGAAAGGGCAGCCTTGGATTTGGCACTGGGTAGCTTGCAGCTCTCGTAAAGTGGGGAGGAGGCTTCCTGCCTTCAGTGCCCTCACGCACAAGCTTTCTACATTAAAATGACCGCTCCCCAGTCCTAGGGAGCCCAAATGCGCTAATCTGGATGCTATAACGTTGCTATTTTCGTTCCAGTTAGTGAAGTCCAAGCTTTCAGCTGTTCCAGCATAGATTTCCCCGGAGGCAGAATAACAAGTTTGCATTGTCTCAGCTGGGGAAAGTGCCCCACTCAGGAACTGTGAGATTTGGGCCAAACGTGGAATGTAGTCACCACTTCAGCCCACACAGACCTCGTAAGAACCATTACCCTGTGGCTGGGTCAGAGCTCAGCTGACAGTCCTGTCACCTGCGCATCGGCTCCTGCTAACTGGGTTTGGCGCCTGGGTTTGGCAGGGGTGGCAGTGTCTCACGGCAAAGCTGCTGGAGTGTAGGGCGAAGCATCTCAGGATCAACTTTTTATAATAGGGGAAAAAAATCGTGTAAGATTCAGAGAACTTGAGTGATAGCTGAGCTTCTCAATACTGAGAAACGTGACCAAGAATAAAGTGACAAGCTGTTATAAATAATCCAGCAGGGCTAGGAAATTTATAGACTCTGAGTTTTGATAATCATCAAATGTTAGACCTGGAAAGGCCCTTACACATTGCCTCGTCCTACTCCTTCTCTTAATAAATAGGAAAACTAAGAAACAGATGTCAGCCAACTTCGTTGATACATACAAAACCACAAAACAACTTAGCTGCGAAGCCAGGTCCCCTAATTCAATCCAGTCATCCTTTTACTCCCTCATATTCTGTCTGTGGATTTGAGATAAGGCCCATGATTATGATTAGAAAATCCTTTCACATTGACACGATAGCTTGCATGGTAAACTCATTTTCTTTTTTTAAAAATCTAAATAAACATACTCAATAATTATTGCCTAGCCAAATCCTTCCATCTTCCATATTTCTGAAATGCTTATGGTCTGACACACAGGATTTGGCAACTTTCTGAATGTTATATGTGCCGATTTTTAGATCTTACATCATTCCAGAGTATGTTGCCAATATTTCAGAAATAAAATCCTACAAGTTAACTTGATGTTTTCTATCAGCAGTGGTGCAGTTTCTAATTAGATAGCACATGTCAAAATGAACCCCTTCAAAAATGCTACTGTAACATATTAACCCAGAATTTTTTTAAAGGATTAACCAGTATTCACAGAGAAACAAGATGGGTTGGTTCTTGCATTGTTGCTTGAGGCAGTGGTAAAGACACAAGGAAGTAGCCAAAATGCATCACTGAATAAATAACAAGAGTTCTAAAGTTTAATATGATTCCTGCAACTTGATGCTGAACTTTGGATTTTTTCCAAGGCTTCTAACTTACTGAGAATCAGCCAGCTTTTCCCCCAAGCCGTAGATTTGAGGCAATCTGTGTGCCTTTTGTCTTAATATATTCATTCCCCTTTTTAAAGCTGCCATCTGAAAAAGTGCTGAAGAAAAAATAAAGATCTTCCCCCTCTGCCAGCCAGTTAGACTGTACTTTGTTTCCATACCTAAGATAGTTAACAAATTAAACATATGTCATGTTACTTCCTTGACTCATTTTAACAGAACACACTACAGACAAGGCCTTGGAGATACATTGATGGGAAGGGTTTGGGCTGCTCTTGATTCTAACTCTTGTCATATTATTTTACTCTCTGCCATCTTTCTGATCACGTTTGTCTTTTAAAAGGCAAAAACAGCGTATGACTAGACTTTATTCTGTGTGCATGGGCCATCCTATGTTCGTCCTGTAGAGTAATACAAAATAGTGGGACTGAGTTCTTTGGTTGTTTTGTTTTATTGTTATACTAAGAGTATAGTTGAGTCGCGGTGGTCACATCATTCCTAGTTTAAAATACCATTCCTGGTTTCTGTCTTGACCATTCAGAAAAGGAATCCTCATGCTGTTAAGTTTATAATGATGTCAGACAGGTGTTTTATTCCTCTGATTCTTCAAAATGGATAAGGATCATTTGCTCTGGCATTTTCTACCTCTGTGGAGCCTTTAGAGCGTTGAGTAGTTCTAGGTAGGCAGCTTTTGGGGTAGCTGTGAATTATAACAAAAATCCTGTCCAAAATGACTGTAATTTTCTTTCAGTTTCTTACAATGTATTGTACTTTCTATCATCCAAAAGAGAAGTACTGGAACAAAATTTAAACTCATCCTCATCTCCTGATGTGTATGACTTTTACCTTTATATGGGGAGACCCTACAACCCTGAGAATTATGTGCTTTATGGTCTCATTTAAATTGTTTGTTTGTTGCCTCTTATGTTTGTTAGAATACCTGCTTTAACAGTCCGTATTTCCAGTGTTGATTTCCACTTCTATTCAGCTGTGGGGTGGAAACTGGTAACCAAGCTGGATAGAGTTTTAGTTAGATGGGAGTAAGTACCCTTAAGGTCCTTAAAGGCTTTTCCATAAGCCCTACTGTCACATCTTTTTGGCTGCTCAGAGGCCTTTAGTTCACTACCTTGTTCTTGGCTACATTTCAGAGAGATCAGAAATTACCGATTCGTGCGCAACCTGAATTTTGTCAGATGTAAGAATGAATTTTAAAAATGAAGAGTGAATGAATTTAGAAGTAACCAGTTTTTATTTGTATTTTCCAGTTTTTAAAAATTTCATCTTTTCCTTACCATGAGTCAGATGTCATTTATTTTCAAGAGTCATTCAGAATGATAAAATTGGATACAGTGGTGAGGCTAATTATTTCAGTGTTTGAAGACAGCCCAGTGCTTTTTTCGTCATCTGAGGTTTCAAGACCTCCTCCGAAAAACTACCAGTTGGCAAGCCCTCGGCTGCACCGTCACAAATTAAATCATGGCCGTTGCACTTGTCATCCTTGCCCTATTTCCTGTTTAAAAAAATAAAACACTCAGGATTGACATTTATCTTAACTCTTCATACCCTTTCTTTCTCATTTTCTGCCATTTTCCCGAAAGAAAGAGTTACAAAAATCGAAGTTCGGGGGAAAATGGTCTAATATTAATCAAATATTGTCTATTTAACCAAATGTCAATCAGATCAATCCTGATTTTTTTTTTTCTCAAGAGTTGAGATTTTAACCTCTGTTACGTGTTTCATCTTTAAAACAACTATTCTTAGGGAACAGGTTGCCAGTCGCCAGGGACAGAGAGAAACAGAAGAGGTGGGGAGAGAGAGTATGTGTGTGTGTGTAAAATTTTATGTCAGTGTTTTTAATTGTTGCTTGACCTTGGGGTATTAATTCTGAAAGCTATTATGAACAGTAAAACCCTGATAGTTTCCTGGATTAGACCTATTAGAGTTGTTTAGATAACACACTTTGAATGACTTCCTCTCAGGAAATATTGAAACTGGAAATGTTAACCAGGCACGCATAGCCAAGCACTTAGACAGAACACATTGTTTCTTTTGCTATTAAAAAATTTTTAAAGGAAAGAAATTATGCAAATAAATCACATCTGTAGAAACCAGAGGAGACTGTTTGGCTCAACTGTCAAAGGAAGAACACTTATTTATGAGCTTCTTCCTCTGTCACTGACAGTGACCGCAAGATTGGTAGGTACGTTAGTCTCCTAATACATGCAGAGCTAACTGTCAGCGTGAATGGTGACATCAGAGTTGGAAGCATGGAACCACAGATTGTACGCACATATGTTATGCATTTTTATGTATGGGAGTAGGAGTAACTTCCTTTAGAAGTACAGACATACACGAAAATGTAGACAAAACTGTTGAGTGCGCCCAGAGAGTGACATTTACTGAAGATAATTTAGATCTGTTTAATCTGTGTGAATCGTGTCTCACAAACTATGTGGACATTCTCTTTCAGCTCATTTGGTGTGCAGTACTCACTAGACCTATAATTCTTCATTCTGGAAGGTGTATGTTTGTAAAAGTAAATAAGGAAAAATAGAATAAGTACCAATTTAAAGAAGCTAGAAAGAGACATTTCTTCTTGTTATTCCTTCGTGTTTGAGAAGCACTGTTGGCTCCCTGTATGTTCACTGGAAACAGTCTGTTGTATGAGTGAACATGTGTGTGTTTCCTCAAATCTCATGAGAACCCTTTCTCAACATCCTTGCCTCCATTCTGGTCCAAATGGATGAACTGCCAACTTTTTTTATAAAGTTCCAATAAAAAGGAAGTATAGCAATGCATCTGAGCATTTTGGAGACCAGTTTATCCTAAAACAGTGTATTCTGAATCATTTCAATATGTTCACTTCCTTTGAGATATAACTGTAATGATATTTCAGTCCCTATTCTGACATTAAGTTTTATTCTGGGATAACACATTCAATAAAAACTTGAGCAATTCTTTAGTATAGAAGGAAGGATAATGCTTAAAGGTAGCGGTTTGGGCTTGAAAACAGTAGTGCATGAAAATAGAAAATAACATGAAAATACAGAGATGTGAAAGGTAATGTGAAGCAGAATTATAAGAATTAAAACTTTTTCAGAATTACTGTTAATAAAAGTAATGATAACGATCATGGTCTCCCCTTATTGGGGGCTTACCACTGTGGGAAGTTGTTTACCTACATTGGTTAAGCTTGAGAAGTAGCTGATGGTGTTCTCATTTTACAGATGAGGAAACTGAGGCTCAAAAAGGTAAAACACTTCATCTGAGGTCACCTAATAGTTAACAAGATTCAAACTCAGCTTGTAGTTTAGTTACTAGTTATTAGTATTGTACCCTTAATAGTATTGTACCAATTAATTGCCAAAGAACATGGTTCTTTTTATTCATCTATACCAGGGGCCAGCAACCTTTTTCTGTAAAGGCGCACAAAGGGTAACTAGGTTAGAGTTTGCAGGCCTTACAGTCCCTGTTGCAGCTACTCAGCATGGCCAGTGGAGAGTGAAAGCAGCCACAGACCGTGCAGAAACAAATGGGCGTAGCAGCGTCCTAATAAAACTTTATTTACAAAGTCAGGTGGTGGGCCAGAATTGGACTATGGGCAGTAGTTTGCTGACCTCTGATCTGTGTTATTATAAGCTTAACTAGATGCCAGCTGGAAGTAAAAGGGATAAACCAAAAATTAAAATTAATAGCCAGTGAATCTTCATAAGGACCCTTGGTGACCAAAGTCAGGAGAATAAAATAACTGAAACCTTGAAGCTACAGGTCCTGTAGGAAAAGACAGTCAGCTTTCGTACGTGCCAAGTACTGTCATGTATAAATGATATATTAGCTTAAAAGAAAACCCTCTTCTATATTCTTCAAAACTGTCAAGGTCATAAAAAACAAGGCAAGATAAAGAAACTCACAGGACAGAGGACTAGATGCAATGTGGTATCCTGGTTTGGTCCAGGAACAGAAAAAGGACATTCGTGGAAAAATTTAGTGAAATCCAAATAAAGCTTATAATGTAGTTAAATAGATTGTACCAACGTTCATTTCTTAGCTTTGATAATGTGCCATGGTTTTGTAAGATGTTAACAGGAGAAGCTAGGTGAAGGGTATACAGGAACGCTCTGTACTGCCTTTGCAACTTTTCTACAAATCTGAAATTATTCCAAATAAAAAGTTAAATTTTATTTATTTATTATTAATTAATTGATTTAAATTCCTAAACTTACTCCAATATAGAAGTCCAGGTGAATGCTGAGTCTGAGAATAAACACAGCTAAGTTGAGGTCTTGTTAAAAAATAATAATAATAACACTTATCTGAGTCCGCTGAAATGGATTTTAAACCTTAGGAGCCTGAACTGCTGTTAAAACAATATTGTGCTGCCATTTATGTACTGATAATGCCTCCTTCAGAGGGATTCCCTTCACTCCAGAGACAACAGAACTGTTTGTTTTTTATAGCACTGATGTTGATCGGCTAACTCCTTTTCCCAAAGGTTAGAATTATATAGAGATGACCCAGAATGGGTAAGAAATTATTTACAAGGATTCTTACTACCTAGTTTTCTAAAGACATAATGATTCCTACTCAGTAAGCAATATGAACAATGTCAGTCACTTGACCCAAGATGCTTTTTTGTTAACATAAAAGAAGAAATCCATCTCAGGCTTAATGTAAGCCTAGTACTAAAATGTGATAAAGATAACGTAATAATAAAACTGTAGACTAATCTCACCTGTGACTAAGATACCTCAATCATAGATCAAATGCTATCAAGGAGAATCATGCAATATATTTTTTTAAGTGCACCATGATCACGTAGAGATTTTTTCGGGCATGTAGTGTTGTTTTACCATTTGGGAATCTACTATTACAATATAAAATACATACATCAAAATGAAAAATAAACACATGACTATCTTATTGGATACAGAAACAGCATTTGGTAAAAAAAAAAAAATTAATTTCATTGTAGAAACTTTTAGAAAACTAGAATTGGAAAGACATCACTAATATGATTTTTTAAAATATCCATTTCAAACCAACAAATTTCTCATAGTTGATATTAAAACACAGATGATATTCACATTAAAATGTGAAACCACACTCTCGCCACCACCACTCTATTGTGGGGAGAAAGGATGAAAACTTTAAAAATGAAAACAAATTTTTCGACTGCATAAGATATAATTACCTAGGAATCCCAAGAGAATCAACTGGGAAAAACTATTACAATAAGATTACTGGACACACAGAATAGCAACAAAGTATATTCAACAAGACAGTAAACAGTAATGTTCAGGGATTGATAACAAAGGCAAGTTTAAATACTAATAAGGGAAATAAAAGATATGAATAAATGGTGAGAGTTTTCAAGTGCCTATTTGGAAATACTAATACAATGATGTTACTTCTTGTCAAAACACCATGTAGGTGTACTTCCAGTAAAATTACCAATGCAAACCATGGACAGGATGATTCTAAAGTTCATCTGGAAAAATAGGCAAAAATATCTAAAATTTCCTATTGTCATGTTTTAAGTTTTTATTTTTAAATAATTTCTATCTTAAATAATTGTTGCAAGAATAATATAAGATCTCCCTAACCACTTTAGATTCACCAACTGTTAACATTTTGCACATTTGTTTTATCATCCTCTACGCCTGCATGTGCATATACGTACATATGTATAACTTATTTATGTTTTTCTGAACCATTCAAGAGTGAATTGCATACATTATGCCCTTTGTCCCTTAATAATCAGTGTATATTTCCTAAGAATAAGGATATTTTCTTATGTAACCACAGTATGTTGATAACAATACTTTTATTTACAGTCTGTATTCTAACTTTGCCAAGTGTCCCAATGTCGTACTTTATAGCATTTTTGTTTCTTTCAGTACAGAATCCATTCCAGAATCACGTATGGCATTTACTTTTCATTTCTCTTTATTTCACTTTAATCTGGAACAGTTCTTGAACCTTTCTTTGTCTTTCATCACATGGATGTTTTTCAAGAATACACACCAGATATTTTATAGAATATTTCTCAGTTTGGGTTTTTCTGATATTTCCTCATGATTAGATTCTAGTAACGAATGTACTTTTAAGGTGGAATGTTATGTGATTGAGGTCCTGAACTTCTCAGGGAATCACATCCAGAGGTGTGTGTCGTAAACATGCTTCTCTTTGGTAATATTAAGTTTTATCACTTGGTCAAGATGTGTCCAGTTTCTACCCTCTACAATTACTTTTCCTCCCCTGGTAATTAATTAGCTTCTGGGGGATGACATTTTAAGACCTTGCACATTATCTATTACCTTAATCAAACTTCTCCTGTAAATTCAGTATTAATTAATGACTCTAGTGTATAATCTTTACTGTAATAGATGATACAAAATTATGATTTTTTCAATTCCACCACTTCTTTACATTTGTCAGCTTTTCCCCCATTCATTTTTTTCATTCATTCATCTTTTTGTTAACAATATGGACTTAGACATTCCTGTTTTATTCAATAGATTATAATTCATTACAGTCTTCATTTACTGTGGTACTCAAACTGTCCCAGATTTAGCCAGTGGGGGCTAGTTCAGGCTGGCTCCTGTGTCTTTTTGACATGATCCCATCATCTTATGAGCACTTCTTTACTTTCTGGCACAACAGAATGTTCCAGGCTAATCTTGTATCTTTCCTGCCCTAGCCCTGGAATCAGTCATTTGTCCCAGGAGCCCTAGTTCCTTTTCATGGGGAGTGAGTTGGACACTAAGTATACTTGGTGATAGTTGGAATCTTTGCTTCTGGTCCCTTGGAAAGAACAAAGCTAAACAGTATGTGTGTGTGTGGTTTCTTCAAATTATGAGTTGGTACTAATACCTCCAATTCCAATCCAACCCTGTGGAGTTCTTGCTTGCTTTTCCCAATTCCATACTTCTGTCTCCCCTGCCACAGTGAAAACTCTGGCTCCCAAAATATCGACACATTTACTCATTTGTTCAGTCCTACAATACACATAGAGTTGTTTGAGAATCACTGTACCTATTCCCCTATACAAAACAAATCTACTAAAAAGAACACAATCTTGGTTGGTCTTTTCTTTTCCCTACTGATAGTATATAGTCAGTGTTCCACAGTTACTTGGATTATTTCTCTGTCCCCAGGGCTGTTAGTTTATTCATTTGAAATACAGTTGGGTTCATCTGTTTCCATTTGCATTCAGCTTTTTTTTTTTTTAATTTCTTGTTAACTTATATTTTACTTTTTGAATATATAGACCATTAGCATACTTCCTAAAAGACAAAACTCTATAGCAAGGTTTACTCACAGAGGTGTCACTCTCCCCCATGTCCCTTCCTCCCTCCCCTCCCTCCTGTAAGTGACCAATTTCATTGTTTTCTGGTTTATTTTTCTTGTGTTCCTTAAAAAAAAATAAGCAGAAATATATATATATACACACACATATATACACACACACACACACACACACACACACACACACACTAACTTTTCCTTCTTTCTTAAACAAAAAGGCAATATACCATATAAATTTTCATGTGCTTTGCTTTTTTTTTAACTTAGTATATCCTGGAATTTATTTCATACCAATTCATTGAACTAACAGTACTCATTCGTTTTCACATATCATTTCGTGTGTGTACCATAGTTTATTCAATCAATTGTCGATGTTTGGGCATTGAAATAGATTCCAGTATTTTACAAATACAAATAATGCTACAACGAATAACCTTGTACATGGGTATTTTCATACGGTTGGAGAAATGTCTTCAGAGTAAATTCCTGAAAGTAGCATTGCTGGGTGGAGGGATAAATGCATGAATAGTTTGGTTAGATATTGCCAAATTCCCTGCCACCGGGCTTGTACTATTTGCATTTCCACCAGCTATGAACAAGAGTGCCTGTTTCCCCATAGCTTTACCAACTGAGGGCAGTGTCAAGCTTTTGAATATTTATCAGTGTTCTAGGTGAGAAATGGTATCTCAGTGTAATTATAGTTTACATTTCTGTTAGTATAAGAAAAGTTGAACATCTTTTCATAGATGCATCTTTTTAGTGGATTGATTTTTTATGGCTTTTCTGTTTTTCTGGAGGTTTGGGGGTCTTTTTAAAAAACTGCTTATGTATTAGGGATGTTAGGTCTTTTTCTGTCATTTTCTGTCACTGGAAATATTTTCTGTCAGTCTGTTATTTGACTTTTGACTTTGCTTCTCTTGTTTCTTTCCATCTAAAAACTTTGAGTCAGAATAACCACAAGTGAGGGCTTTTGTTATCAGATCTCAAAATGTATGATAAAGATACAGGAATTAAAACAGTATTGTTATGATAGGAAAATAGGCAGAAAGGTCATAAGGATAAAATGGCCCCTGAATAAATACTAATATATGTATATATTTGAGTTTATGTATTTTATAAATTTAATATATAATAAAAGTGGCACTTCAAATCAGTGATGAAAGGGATGGTTATTTGGAAATGTACTGGACACTCAGTTAACTATTTAAAAAACTGAAGTTAGATCCCTACCTTAAATAATCCACCAAAAAAATTTGAATAAGTTAAATATTTAATAAATGAAACCATCAAAATGCCAGAAGAAAATATTGGTTAATGATATCAACATTTCTCAACCTGAGCACCAGTGAAAATTGGACTGGATAAATCTTTGCTGTAGGACTGTCCTGTGCCTTGTAACATGTTTAGCACCATTCTTTGTTTGTACCCACTAGGTGTAAGCACCCTCCCAGTCATGGCCATCAAAAATGTCTCAAGACACTGTCAGATGTCCCCTGGTGCGGGGGTGGGGGAGCAAAACCACTCCTAGATCAGAACCTTGATCTATATCTTCTCAACAAGTAAGACACATAACACCCAAGAATGAAGTCACAAAGGAAATGTTTGAAAATGCTGCATAGAAAAAAACTTTAATACTTAAAGAAGCCATAAAATTGAAATTCAAGCAACAAATTGGAAAATGTATAGCATAAATGACATTCACATTGCATAAATAGTAATCAATAAGATAGCCATCACAACAGAAAAATGGGTGAGGGACACAACTAGACAATTCACAGAGGAAAAACTCTAAATAGCTTGATAAATAAATACCAAAAAATATTCACAATACTAATATTCAAGCATATTCAACATAAAACATATATAAATGCAGGATGCATGCTTTACTTTTAATATTGGTAAACATTAAATTTATTCAGCATGGGTATGGGGAAACATAACTTCATAGAGTAGAAATATGTCTGTGTATAACATTGATGAAGTACAATGGGTAACACATATTAGAACTTTCACACGTATATACAGCTTTGTCCATGCAATTCTACTTCTGAGACTTTATCCTAAGGAAATAATTGAAGTGTAAAAAAGTTTGCTGCAGTACTATTTATACTTGCTAAAAATTGGGAAATCCCATCTGTCTAACAATAAGGAACTGGTCAAATGAATTAAGGCATATCCATATATAATGGAATATGTTAGGTTAGTATTACAATTGATGGAGTATATGCACAGGAAAATGGATAAATTACAGTGAGAAGCAGAGCAATAAAACTGTATATTTATATATCTCTGAGATAGACTGATACACTCATTTCTTTTTTTCTCTTTTTTTTATTTCATTCTTTTTAATTGCTGAGTAGTATTCCAATGTATATATGTACCACCTCTTCTTTATCTGTTCATCTGTCAATGGACATTTAAGCTGCTTCCATGTCTTGGCTATTGTGAACAACGCTGCGGTGAACACTGGGATGCATGTATCCTTTCAAACCATGATTTTCTCTGGATGTATGCCCAGGAGTGGGATTGGTGGATCATATGGTAGCTCTATTTTTAGTTTCTTAAGGAACCTCCATACTGTTCTCCATAGTGGCTACACCAATTTACATTCCCACCAGTGGTGCAGGAGGGTTCCCTTTTCTCCACACCCTCTCCAGCATTTATTGTTTGTAGATTTTTTGACGATGGCCATTCTGACTGGTGTGAGGTGGTTCCTCATTGTAGTTTTGATTTGCATTTCTCTAATAATTAGCGATATTGAGCATCTTTTCATGTGCCTCTTGGCCATCTATATATCTTCTTTGAGGAAATGTCTATTTATGTCTTCTGCCCATTTTTTGATTCGGTTGTTGTTGTTTTTTTTTTTATGTCAAGCCACATGAGCTGTTTGTAAAATTTGGAGACTAATCCCTTGTCGCTTGCATTGTTTGCAAATATTTTCTCCCATTCTGTAGGTTGTTTTCTCATTTTGTTTACAGTTTCCTTTGCTGTGCAAAAGCTTTTGAGTTTAATTAGGCCCCAGTTGTTTATTTTTGTTTTTATTTCCAGTACTCTAGGAGGCGGATCATAAAATATATTGCTGAGATTTATGTCAAAGAGTGTTCTGCCTATGTTTTCCTCTAAGAGTTTTGTAGTATCCGGTCTTACATTTAGGCCTTTAATCCATTTTGAGCTTATTTTTGTGTATGTTGTTAAAGGATGTTCTAATTTCATTTTTTTACATGTAGCTGTCCAATTTTCCCAGCACCATTTATTGAGGAGACCATCTTTCCTCCATTATATAGCCTTGCTTTTTTTGTCATAGATTAATTGACCATAGGTACATGGGTTTATTTCTGGGCTTTCCACCCTGTTCCATTAATCTATATTTCTGTTTTTGTGCCAGTATGGTACTGTTTTGATGACTGTAGCTTTGTAGTATAGAATGAAGTCAGGGAGCCTGATTCTTCCAGCTCCATTTTTCTGTCTCAAGATTGCTTTGGCTATCTGGGGTATTTTGTGTCTCCATACAAATTTTAAGATTTTTCTGTTTCAGTTCTGTGAAAAATGCCACTGGTAAATTGATAGGTATTGCATTGAATCTGTAGATTGCCTTGGGTGATATGGCCATTTTAACAATATTGATTCTTCCAATCCAAGAACCTGGTATATCTTTTCATCTGTTTGTATCATCTTCACTTTCTTTCATCAGTGTCTTACAGTTTCAGAGTACAGGTCTTTTGCCTTCTTAGATAGGTTTATTCCTAGGTATTTTATTCTTTTTGCTACAATGGTAAATGGGATTGTTTCTTTAATTTCTTTTTCTGATCTTTTGTTGTTAGTGCATAGAAATGCAACAGATTTATGTGTATTAATTTTGTATCCTGTAACTTTACCTAATTCACTGATGATCTCTAGTAGTTTTCTGGTAGCATCTTTAGGATTTTTTATGTATAATATCATGTCATCTGCAAACAGTGACAGTTTTCCTTCTTCTTTTCCAATTTGGATTCCTTTTATTTTTTTTCCTTCTCTGATTGCCATAGCTAGGGACTTCCAAAACTATGTTGAATAAAAGTGGCGAGAGTGGACATCCTTGTCTTGTTCCTGATCTTTTCCTCATTGAGTATGATGCTAGCTCTAGGTTTATCATATATGGCCTTTATTATGTTGAGGGATATTCCCTCTATACCCAGTTTCTGGACAGTTTTTATCATAAATGGGTGTTGAATTTTGTCAAAAGCTTTTTCTGCATCTATTGAGATGATCACATGGGTTTTAGGGGGTTTTTTTGAATTTTATCTTATTTATTTATTTTTTATACAGCAGGTTCTTATTAGTCATCCATTTTATACACATCAGTGTATACATGTGAATCCCAATCTCCCAATTCATCACACCACCACCACCACCCCCTGTTGCTTTCCCCACTTGGTGTCTATACGTTTGTTCTCTACATCTGTGTCTCTATTTCTGCCCTGCAAACCGGTTCATCTGTACCATTTTTCTAGGTTCCACATATATGCATTAATATACGATATTTGTTTTTCTCTTTCTGACTTACTTCACTCTGTATGACAGTCTCTAGATTCATCCACGTCTCTACAAATGACCCAATTTCGTCCCTTTTTATGGCTGAGTAATATTCCATTGTATATATGCACCACATCTTCTTTATCCATTCGTCTGTCGATGGGCATTTAGGTTGCTTCCATGACCTGGATATTGTAAATAGCGCAGCAATGAACATTGGGGTGCATGTGTCTTTTTGAATTACGGTTCTCTCTGGGTATATGCCCAGTAGTGGGATTGCTGGGTCATATGGTAATTCTATTTTTAGTTTTTTAAGGAACCTCCATATTGTTCTCCATAGTGGCTGTATCAATTTACATTCCCACCAACAGTGCAAGAGGGTTCCCTTTTCTCCGCACCCTCTCCAGCATTTGTTGTTTGTAGATTTTCTGATGATTCCCGTTCTAAATGGTGTGAGGTGATACCTCATTGTAGTTTTGATGTGCATTTCTCTAATAATTAGTGATGTTGAGCATCTTTTCATGTGCTTCTTGGCCATCTGTATGTCCTCTTTGGAGAAATGTCTATTTACATCTTCTGCCCATTTTTGGATTGGGTTGTTTGTTTTTTTAATATTGAGTTGCATGAGCTGTTTATATATTTTGGAGATTAATCCTTTGTCTGTTGACTCATTTGCAAATATTTTCTCTCATTCTGAGGGTTGTCTTTTCGTCTTGTTTGTAGTTTCCTTTGCTTTGCAAAAGCTTTGAAGTTTCATTAGGTCCCATTTGTTTATTTTTGTTTTTATTTCCATTACTCTAGTAGGTGGATCAAAAAAGATCTTACTGTGATTTATGTCAAAGAGTGTTCTTCCTATGTTTTCCTCTAAGAGTTTTATAGTGTCCGGTCTTAAATTTAGGTCTCTAATCCATTTTGAGTTTATTTTTGTGTATGGTGTTAGGGAGTGTTCTAATTTCATTCTTTTACATGTAGCTGTCCAGTTTTCCCAGCACCACTTATTGAAGAGACTGTCTTTTCTCCATTGTATATCCTTGCCTCCTTTGTCATAGATTAGTTGACCATAGGTGCATGGGTTTATCTCTGGGCTTTCTATCCTGTTCCTTTGATCTATATTTCTGTTTTTGTGCCAGTACCATATTGTCTTGATTACTGTAGCTTTGTAGTATAGTCTGAAGTCAGGGAGTCTGATTCCTCCAGCTCCTGTTTTTTCCCTCAAGACTGCTTTGGCTATTTGGGGTCTTTTGTGTCTCCATACAAATTTTAAGATTTTTTGTTCTGGTTCTGTAAAAAATGCCATTGGTAATTTGATGGGGATTGCATTGAATCTATTGGATTTGATGGGGAGTCCACTGAATCTATTGGATTGCAATAGATTGCTTTGGGCAGTATAGTCATTTTCACAATGTTGATTCTTCCAATCCAAGAACATGGTATATCTCTCCATCTGTTGGTATCATCTTTAATTTCTTTCACAGTGTCTTATTGCTTTCTGCATACAGGTCTTTTGTCTCCCTAGGTAGGTTTATTCCTAGGTATTTTATTCTTTTTCTTGCAGTGGTAAATGGGACTGTTTCCTTAATTTCTCTTTCAGATTTTTCATCATTAGTCTGTAGGAATGCAAGAGATTTCTGTGCATTAATTTTGTATCCTGCTACTTTACCAAACTCATTGATTAGCTCTAGAGTTTTCTGGTGGCATCTTTAGGATTCTCTATGTATAGTATCATGTCATCTGCAAACAGTGACAGTTTTTCTTCTTGTTTTCCAATTTGTATTCCTTTTATTTCTTTTTCTTCTCTGATTGCCGTGGCTAGGACTTCCAAAACTATGTTGAATAATAGTGGCGAGAGTGGACATCCTTCTCTTGTTTCTGATCTTAGAGGAAATGCTTTCAGTTTTTCACCATTCAGAATGATGTTTGCTGTGGGTTTGTCGTATTTGGCCTTTATTATGTTGAGGTAGGTTCCCTCTATGCCCACTTTCTGGAGAGTTTTTATCATAAATTGGTGTTGAATTTTGTCAAAAGCTTTTTCTGCATCTATTGAGATGATCATATGGTTTTTATTCTTCAATTTGTTAATATGGTGTACCACATTGATTGATTTATGTATATTGAAGAATCCTTGCATCCCTGGGATAAATCCCACTTGATCATGGTGTATGATCTTTTTCATGTGTTGTTGGATTCTGTTTGCTAGTATTTTGTTGAGGATTTTTGCATCTATATTCATCAGTGATATTGGTCTGTAAGTTTTTTTGTAGTATCTTTGTCTGGTTTTGGTATCAGGGTGATGGTGGCCTCATAGAATGAGTTTGGGAGTATTCCTTCCTCTGCAATTTTATGGAAGAGTTTGAGAAGGATGGGTGTTAGCTCTTCTCTAAATGTTTGATAGAGTTCACCTGTGAAGCCATCTGGACCTGGAGTTTTGTTTGTTGGAAGATTTTTAATCACAGTTTCAATTTCATTACTTAGGATTGGTCTGTTCATATTTTCTATTTCTTCCTGGTTCAGACTTGGAAGGTTATACCTTTCTAAGAATTTGTCCATTTCTTCCAGGTTGTCCATTTTATTGGCATAGAGTTGCTTGTAGTAGTCGCTTAGGATGCTTTGTATTTCTGTGGTGTCTGTTGTAACTTCTCCTCTTTCATTTATAATTTTATTGATTTGAGTCCTCTCCCTCTTTTTCCTGATGAGTCTGGCTAATGGTTTATCAACTTTCTTTATCTTCTCAAAGACCCAGCTTTTAGTTTTATTGATCTTTGCTACTGTTTTCTTCATTTCTATTTCATTTATTTCTGCTCTGATCTTCATGATTTCTTTCCTTCTGCTAACTTTGAGTTTTGTTTGTTCTTCTTTCTCTAGTTCTTTAGGTGTAACGTTAGATTGTTTATTTGAGATTTTTCTTGTTTCTTGAGGTAGGCTGCTATAGCTATAAACTTCCCTCTTAGAACTGCTTTTACTGCATCCCATAGGTTTTGGATCGTCGTGTTTTCATTGTCATTTGTCTCTAGGTATTTTTTGATTTCCTCTTTGATTTCTTCAGTGATCTCTTGGTTATTTAGTAATGTACTGTTTAGCCTCCACGTGTTTGTGTTTTTTACATTTTTTTCCCTGTAATTGATTTCTAGTCTCATAGCATTGTGGTGAGAAAAGATGCTTGATATGATTTCAATTTTCTTAAATTTACTGAGGCTTGATTTGTGACCCAAGATGTGATCTATCCTGGAGAATGTTCCATGCACACTTGAGAAGAAAGTGTAATCTGCTGGTTTTGGATGGAATGTCCTACAAATATCAATTAAATCTATCTGGTCTATTGTGTGATTTAAAGCTTGTGTTTCCTTGTTAATTTTCTGTTTGGATGATCTGTCCATTGGTGTAAGTGAGGTGTTAAGGTCCCCCACTATTATTGTGTTACTGTCGATTTCCTCTTTCATAGCTGTTAGCAGTTGCCTTATGTATTGAGGTGCTCCTATGTTGGCTGCATATATATTGATAATTGTTATATCTTCTTCTTGGATTGATCCCTTGATCATTATGTAGTGTCCTTCCTTGTCTCTTGTAACCTTCTTTATTTTAAAGTCTATTTTATCTGATATGAGTATTGCTACTCCAGCTTTCTTTTGATTTCCATTTGCATGGAATATCTTTTTCCATCCCCTCACTTTCAGTCTGTATGTGTCCCTAGGTCTGAAGTGGGTGTCTTGTAGACAGCATATGTATGGGTCTTGTTTTTGTATGCATTCAGCCAGCCTGTGTCTTTTGGTTGGAGCATTTAATCCATTCACGTTTAAGGTAATTATTGATATGTATGTTCCTATTACCATTTTCTTAATTGTTTTGGGTTTGTTTTTGTAGGTCCTTTTCTTCTCTTGTGTTCCCCACTTAGAGAAGTTCCTTTAGCATTTGTTGTAGAGCTGATTTGGTGGTGCTGAATTCTCTTAGCTTTTGCTTGTCTGTAAAGCTTTTGATTTCTCCATCAAATCTGAATGAGATCCTTGCCGGGTAGAGTAATCTTGGTTGTAGTTTCTTGCCTTTCATCACTTTAAGTATATCATGCCACTCCCTTCTGGCTTGTAGAGCTTATGCTGAGAAATCAGCTGTTAACCTTGTGGGAGTGCCCGTGTATGTTATTTGTCGTTTTTCCCTTGCTGCTTTCAATAATTTTTCTTTGTCCTTAATTTTTGCCAGTTTGATTACTGTGTGTCTCGGCATGTTTCTCCTTGGGTTTATCCTGTATGGGACTCTCTGCGCTTCCTGGACTTGGGTGGCTATTTCCTCTCCCATTTTAGGGAAGTTTTCAACTATAATCTCTTCAGATATTTTCTCGGGTCCTTTCTCTCTCTCTTCTCCTTCTGGGACCCCTATAATGCGAATGTTGTTGCGTTTAATGTTGTCCCAGAGGCGTCTTAGGCTGTCTTCATTTCTTTTCATTCTTTTTTCTTTATTCTGTTCTGCAGCAGTGAATTCCACCATTCTGTCTTCCAAGTCACTTACCCGTTCTTCTGCCTCAGTTATTCTGCTATTGGTTCCTTCTAGTGTATTTTTCATTTCAGTTATTGTGTTGTTCATCTCTGTTTGTTTGTTCTTTAATTCTTCTAGATCTTTGTTAAACATTTCTTGCATCTTCTCGATCTTTGCCTCCATTCTTTTTCCGAGGTCCTGGATCATCTTCACTATCATTATTCTGAATTCTTTTTCTGGAAGGTTGCCTATCTATCTCCACTTCATTAAGTTGTTTTTCTGGGGTTTTATCTTGTGCCTTCATCTGGTACATAGACCTCTGCCTTTTCATCTTCTCTATCTTCCTGTGAATGTGGTTTTTGTTCCACAGGCTGCAGGATTGTAGTTCTTCTTGCTTCTGCTCTCTGCCCTCTGGTGGATGAGGCTATTATCTAAGAGGCTTGTGCAAGTTTCCTGATGGGAGGGACTGGTGGTGGGTAGAGCTGGCTGTTGCTTTGGTGGGCAGAGCTCAGTAAAACTTTAATCCACTTGTCTGCTGATGGGTGGGGCTGGGTTCCCTCCCTATTGGTTGTTTGGCCTGAGGCAACCCAACACTGCAGCCTACCCGGGCATTTTGTTGGGGCTAATGGCAGACTCTGGGAAGGCTCACACCAAGGAGTACTTCCCAGAATTTCTGCTGCCAGTGTCCTTGTCCTCATGGTGACACACAGCCGCCCCCCGCCTCTGCAGGAAACCCTCCAACACTAGCAGGTAGGTCTGTTTCAGTCTCCCATAGGGTCACTGCTCCTTCCCCTGGGTCCCGATGAGCACACTGCTTTGTGTGTGCCCTCCAAGAGTGGAGTCTCTGTTTCCCCCAGTCCTGTCAAAGTCCTGCAGTCAAATCCTGCTTGCCTTCAAAGTCTGATTCTCTAGGAATTCCTCCTCCCGTTGCCGGACCCCCAGGTTGGGAAGCCTGACGTGGGGCTCAGAACCTTCACTCCAGTGGGTGGACTTCTGTGGTATAAGTGTTCTCCAGTTTGTGAGTCACCCACCCAGCAGTTATGGTATTTGATTTTATTGTGATTGCGCCCCTCCTACCGTCTCATTGTGGCTTCTCCTTTGTCTTTAGATCACATGGTTTTTATTCTTCAGTTTGTTGACGTGGTGTATCACACTGATTGATTTGCAGATATTGAAAAATTATTGTATCCCTGGGATAAATCCCACTTGATCATGGTGTGTGATCCGTTTAAAGTATTGTTGGAAACAACCCAATTAAAAAATGGGTGATAGACCTAAATAGACATTTCACCAAAGAAGACATACAGATGGCCAAGAGGCACATGAAAAGATGCTCAGCATCACTAATTTTTAGAGAAATGCAAATCAAAACTACAATGAGGTGTCACCTCACACCTGACAGAATGGCCATTTTCAAAAAATGAAACAATAAATGCTGGAAAGGGTGTAGTGAAAGGGAACCCTCCTGCACTGTTGGTGGGAATGTAAACTGATACAACCACTATGGAGAACAGTATAGTGGTTCCTTAAAAAACTGAAAAATTGAACTACCACATGACCCAGCAATCCCACTACTCAGCACATACCCTGAGAAAACCATAATTCAAAAAGAGACATGTACCACAATGTTCATTGCAGCTCTATTTACAATAGCCAGGACATGGAAGCAACCTAAATGTCCATCGACAGATGAATGGATAAAGAAGATGTGGCACATATATACAATGCAATATTACTCAGCCATAAAACGAAACGAAATTGGGTTATTTGTAGTGAGGTGGATGGACCTAGTGCCTGTCATAGAGAGTGAAGGAAGTCAGAAAGAGAAAAACAAATACCATATGCTAACACATATATATGGAATCTAAAAAAAAAAAAAATGGTACTGATGAATCTAGGGGCAGGGCAGGAATAAAGATGTAGACATAGAAAATGGACTTGAGGACATGGGGGAGGGGGAAGCTGCGGTGAAGTGAGAGTAGCATCGACATATATACACTACCAAATGTAAAGTAGATAGCTAGTGGGAAGCAACAGCATAGCACAGGGAGATCAGCTTGGTGCTTTGCAATGACCTAGAGGGGTGGGATAGGGAGGGTGGGAGGGAGGCTCAAGAGGGAGGGCATATGGGGATATATGTATGCACATGGCTGATTCACTTTGTTGTACAACAGAAACTAAAATAGCATTGTGAAGCAATTATACTCCAATAAAGATGTATTAAAAAAAAAAAAACTTTAGTTCTGAAAGCCTTCCAAAAAAAAAAAAATGTATTGTTGGATTTGGTTTGCTAGTATTTTGCTGAGTGTTTTTGCGACTGTTCATCAGTGATATTGGTCTGTAATTTTCTTTTTTTGTGGTATCTTTGTCTGATTTTGGTATCAGGGTGATAGTGGCCTCAGAGAATGAGTTGGGAGTGTTCCTTCCTCTGCAATTTTTGCAGTACTTTCAGAAAGATAGGTGTTAACTCTTCTCTGAATGTTTGATAGAATTTACCTGTGAAGTCATCTGGCCCTGGACTTTTGTTTGTTGGGAGTTCTTTAATCACAGTTTCAATTTGACTACTTGTGATTGGTCTGTTCATATTTTCTATTTCTTCCTGGTTCAGTCTTGGGAGATTGTACCTTTCAAAGAATTTGTCCATTTCTTCTAGGTTGTCCATTTTATTGGCATATCTGGTAGTCTCTCATGATCCTTTGTATTTCTGTGGTGTCAGTTGTGACTTCTCCTTTGTCATATCTAATTTTATTGAGTCCTCTCCCCTTTTTTCTTGATGAGTGTGGCTAAAGGTTTATCAGTTTTGTTTATCTTTTCAAAGAACCAGCTTTTAGTTTCATTGATCTTTTCTGCTTTTTCTTCATCCTTACTTCTGCTCTGATCTTTATGATTTCTTTCCATCTACTAACTTTGGGTTTTGTTTGTTCTTCTTTTTCTAGTTGCTTTAGGTGTAAGGTTAGATTGTTTATTTGAGATTTTTCTTGTTTCCTGAGGTAAGATTATATTGCAGTAAACTTCCCTCTCAGAACTGCTTTTGCTGAGTCCCATAGGTGTTGGATCATCACGCTTTTGTTTTCATTTGTCTTCAGGTATTTTTTGATTTCCTCTTTAACTTCTTCAGTGATCCATTGGTTGTTTAGTAGCACATTGTTTAGCCTCCATCTGTTTGTGTTTTTACAGTATTTTTCTTGTAGTTGATTTCTAATCTCATAGCGTTGTGGTCGTAAAAGATTCTTAATATGATTTCAATTTTCTTAAATTTACTGAGGCTCACTTTGTGGCCCAGCACATGATTAGTCCTGGAGAATGTTCCATGTGCACTTGAGAAGAATTTGTATTCTGCTGCTTTTGGATGGAATGCTCTATAAATATCAATTAAGTCCATCTAGTCTAATGTGTCATTTAAGGCCTGTGTTTCCTTATTGATCTTCTGTCTGGATGATCTGTCCATTGATGAAAGTGGTGTGTTAAAGTCCTCCACTATGTATTACTGTCTATTACTCCTTTTATGGCTGTTAGTATTTGCCTTATATATTGAGGTGCTTCTATGTTGGGTGCATATATATTTACAGTTGTTATATCTTCTTCTTGGATTGATTCCCTTGATCATTATGTAGTGTCCTCCTTTGTCTCTTGTAACAGTCTTTATTTTAAAGTCTGTTTTGTCTGATATGAGTATTGCTACTCCAGCTTTCTTTTGATTTCCATTTGTGTGGAATACCTTTTTGCATCCCATCACTTTCAGTCTGTGTGTGTCCCTAGATCTGAAGTGAGTCTCTTGTATACACCATATATATGGGTCTTGTTTTTGTATCCATTTAGCCAGTCTGTGTCTTTTGGTTGGAGCATTTAATCCATTTACATTTAAGGTAATTATCAATATGTATGTTCTTATTGCCATTTTGTTAATTGTTTTTTATTTGTTTTTATAGGTGTTTTTTCTTCCCTTCCTCTTTTGTTCTCTTGTGATTTGATGACTAACTTTAGTATTGTGTTTGGATTCCTTATTCTTTTTTGTGTGTGTATCTATTGTAGATTTTTGGTTTGCTGTTACTATGAGGTTTTGATATAGCAGTCTATATATAAACAAGATTGTTTTAAGTTGCTGGTCTTTTAATTTCAAATGCATTTCTAATATCCTGCATTATGCTCTCCTCTTCTCATGATTGCTGGGGTTTTTAAAATATTTATTTATTTATTTATTTGGTTGCTCCGGGTCTTAGTTGCAGCATGTGGGCTCCTTAGTTGCAGCTCACAGGACCCTTAGTTGCGGCTTGCAGCCTTCTTAGCTGCAGCGCACAGGCTCCTTAGTTGTGGCATGCAAACTCTTAGTTGCAGCACGCATGTGGGATCTAGTTCCCCGACCAGGGATCGAACCTGGCCCCCTGCATTGAGAGCACGGAGTCTTATCCACTGCGCCACCAGGGAAGTCCCCCATGATTGCTGGTTTTGATATCATATTTGTGTGTGGATGATTTCCTACCTTTACTTTATGTTTGCCTTTACCATTGAGCTTTTCCATTCATAATTTTCTTATTTGTAGTTGTGGCCTTTTCTGCCTAGAGAAGTTCTTTTAGCATTTGTTGCAAAGCTGGTCTGGTGGTGCTGAATTTGAATTCTCTTAGCTTTTTCTTGTCTGTAAAGCTTTTGATTTCTCTGTCAAATCTGAATGAGAGCCTTGCTGGGTAGAGTATTCTTGGTTGTAGGTTCTTCCCTTTCATTACTTTAAATATATCATGCCTCTCCCTTCTGGCCTGCAGAGTTTCTGCTGCAAAATCTGCTGATAACCTTATGGGAGTTCCCTTCTATGTTATTTGTTGCTTTTCCCTTGTTGCTTTTAGTATTTTTTCTTTGTCTTTAATTTTTGTCACTTTGATTACTGTGTGTCTCGGCATGTTTCTCCTTGGGTTTATCCTGCCTGGAACTCTCTGCACTTCCTCTACCTGGCTAACTGTTTCCTTTCCCATGTTAGGGAAGTTTTCAGCTATTATCTCTTCAAATATTTTCTCAGGTTTTTTCTCTCTCTCTTCTCCTTCTGGGACCTCTATAATGCGAATATTGGTGCATTTAATGTTGTCTCAGAGGTCTCTTTGGCTGTCCTCATTGCTTTTCTTTTTTTTTTTTTTTTCTTTATTCTGGTCTGCAGCAGTGATTTCCACCATTCTGTCTTCCAGCTCACTTATCCATTCTTCTGCCTCAGTTATTCTGCTAATGATTCCTTCCAGTGTATTTTTCATTTCAGTTTTTGTATTGTTCATCTCAGTTTGTTTGGTCTTTAGTTCTTCTAGGTCTTTGTCTGAGATCTTGGATCATCTTTACTATCATTGCTCTAAATCCTTTTTTGGGTAGATTGCCTATCTCCACTTCACTTAGTTGTTCTCTGGGGTTTTATCTTGTTCCTTCATCTGGGACATATTCCTCTGCCATCTCATTTTGTCTAACTTTCTATGATTGTGGTTTCCTTACCACAGGCTGCAGGGTTGTAGTTCTTCTTGCTTCTGCTGTCTGCCCCCTGGTGGATGAGGCTGTCTAAGAGTCTTGTGCAGGCTTCCTGGTGGGAGGGACTGGTTCCTCCCCACTGGTGGGTGCAGCTGGGTCTTGTTTGTCTGTTGGGCAGGGCTGTGTCAAGGGGCATGTTTAGTGGGCAGCTGTATGCTCAGGAAGACTTTAAGCAGCCTGTCTCTTGATGGATGGGGCTGTGTTTCCACCCTGTTGGTTGTTTGGCCTGAGGTGTCCCAGCACTAGAGCCTACAGGCTGTTGAGTGGGTCCAGGTCTTGGTGAGAAAATGACCGCCTCCTGTAGGGCTCACACCAATGAGTACTCCCCAGAACTACTGCCACCAGTGTCTTTGTCGTCGCAGTGAGCCAAAGCTGCCCCCATCTCTGCAGGAGACCCTCCAGTACTAGCAGGTAGATTTGGCCCAGGCTCTTATGAGGTCACTGCTTTTTTTCCTGGGTCCTGGTGCACATGAGACTTTGTGTGCACTCTCCAAGAGTGGAGTCTCTGTTTCCCCCAGTCCTGTGGAATTCCTGCGATCAAACCCCGCTGGCCTTCAAAGCCAGATGCTTTGGGGGCTCCTCCTCCTGTTGCCAGACCCCCAGGCTGGGGAGCCTGACGTGGGGCTCAGAACTTTCACTCCTGTGGGAGAACTTCTGTGGTATAATTTTCCAGTTTGTGGGTCGCCCACCCAGCAGGTACGGGATTTGATTTTATTGCAGTTGTTTCCCCTCCTACCATCTCACTGTGGCTTCTTCTTTGTCTTTGGATGTACAATATCTTTTTTGGTAGATTCCAGTGGTTTTGTCGATGGTTGTTCATCAGTTGTGATCTTGCTGTTTTTGTAAGAAGTGAGCTCACATCTTCTACTCCACCGTCTTATCTCTGTCTTTTCTTTCCGTTTATATAAAATTGTTAACAGGTTATCTTTAGTGGTCAAGTTGTGTAGAAATTGTTCATTTTTATATCTGTATTTTCTAATATTTCTTCCAATGAATATGAATAGTTTGCATAATAAATAAAAGAATGGGGAGAAAGAAGACATTTTTTAAAATCCTTTGTCCCAATTTTAGAAAATTTAATAAAATTAGCAAATTTTTAAAGGTAAAAATTTAGTAGAATTTTAATAGTTTAAAAAGAATTTTCTACAGTGATATTCATGAAAGCATTTTTATAACTGAAAATGATACAATGATAATATTAATGTCCCAAGATAATTATCCATATGGTAGAATACATAGGAAAAGAAACTAGAAGGATGTTTATCAAACCATTAACCATGGCTGTCTCTGCATCAGGTTCATGGGTGTTATTTTTTGTGTGTGTTTTTCTTCTGTATTTCCCAAAATGTTACAAATGAATACAGGGTACCTTCTTCTTCAGAAAAAAAAAAAATGCTTTTAAAAGTCTAAACTAACATCATCTTGTTATTGTTAACCACATAAATACTATAGGAGAAATGGATTGTCTAAATTTAGTATTAAAATAAAACAGCATTTTCCTTTGTGTATGCATGTGTGTCTTAATAGCATGTTCGCTACTTCTCTGTGTGAATAAACTAAAGACAACTACCCTAAAATTTGATTTATCCTATTGTAGGTTGCTTCAGGTGAATGCAATGAAGACACCGAAGTTTACAACATCACCCTTTGTACGGGGGATGAACTCACTCTAATGGGCCAGGCAGAAATCCTTTATGCAAAGACTTTCAAGGAGAAGTCACGACTCAACACCATCTTCAAAAAGATTGGGAAGCTCAATTCCATCAGCAAGCTGGGAAAAGGCAAAATGCCGTGCCTCATTTGCATGAATCACCGGACCAATGAAAGCATCAGCCTCCCATTCCAGTGCAAGGGCAGGTTCAGCACCCGAAGCCCCCTGGAACTTCAGATGCAGGAGGGCGAGCACACCATCCGCAACATCGTGGAGAAAACCAGACTTCCCGTGAACGTGACCGTGCCCAGCCCTCCACCGAGGAACCCGTATGACCTCCACTTCATCCGTGAGGGGCACCGCTACAAGTTCGTGAACATCCAGACCAAGACAGTGGTGGTCTGCTGTGTGCTGCGGAACAACAAGATCCTCCCCATGCACTTCCCTTTGCACTTGACTGTCCCCAAGTTTAGCCTCCCAGAACACCTGGTGAAGGGGGAAGTATGGCCTGAAACCCTGGTCCATCACTGGCTGGGTATCTGCCAAGAACAGTTCGACATCGATGAGTATTCACGGGCGGTCCGCGATGTGAAGACCGACTGGAACGAGGACTGTAAGAGCCCCAAGAAGGGCCGGTGCACTGGCCACAACCATGTGCCCAATTCCCTTAGCTACGCTCGCGATGAGCTCACCCAGTCCTTCCACCGGCTCTCAGTCTGTGTGTATGGCAACAATCTCCATGGCAACAGTGAGGTGAACCTCCACGGCTGCAGGGACCTCGGGGGAGAGTGGGCCCCCTTTCCTCATGACATCCTGCCCTATCAGGACTCGGGCGATAGTGGGAGCGACTACCTTTTCCCAGAAGCTAGTGACGAATCAGTGGGCATCACAGGGAAGTCAGAACTTCCTTACGAAGAGCTGTGGCTGGAAGAAGGCAAGCCCAGCCATCAGCCTCTCACTCGCTCCCTGAGCGAGAAGAGCAGATGTGATCAGTTTCGAGGTTCTGTCCGGTCCAAATGTGCACCTTCTCCTCTTCCTGTCCCCGGAACTCTGGGAGCAGCAATGAAGTCTTCAGAGATTGCCCTACCTCCACCTCCAGTGCCTCCCAAATCTGAAGCCGTAAGTCCTTTCTGGTTTTGGGTGATGTGCTAGTCCTTCTGTCTCTCTGCTCAGTCATCTGCTAATTTATTTTCTTTCTTTCTTAAAGAAAACTCCCCAATGGAAGATAATCAGAATGAGCAATTTGCTTAATTTGGAGTGAAATAGAAATATTTGCTGGATTATTTTTACCATTTGGGAGTTAGTTAGTTAGAGTTTTACTGTACATTTGATGAGAAATTCTTGGAGAGTTTTTCTTAGGAGAGGTTTAAACATGCTGCCTACAGAACGGATAACAGCGAGGGGACAGCAGAAGGCAGAGACTAGATAAGAGGTATGAATATGGTAACAGGTATGAAACGATGACACCCTGAACCACAGCAGCTGGTAGCAGCGGATGGCAAGGAGAAATGAGCTGCTTCGGATCATGTTTCAGAGGTGGAACCAACAGTATTTACTGATTAAATTGGATGTGGGTAGTGAAGGAAAGAGAGAAATCAGGAGGAACTCCTAGATTTGTAGCCTGAGCAGCAGAGTGGATATTAGTGCCACTTACCACCGATGCGGACTGAAGGAGGAGTGGATTTATTTGGGGGAAGGAGAGATCAAGAGACATCAGCATCATTTGTAACTCTCTCCTCGCAGTTACGTTGAGATCAAAGCATCATGCGAATGCTCACTTACACACCACACATACACACGCAGAGCAGAGCCAGGTGCCAGCCCGGTTTTGCTTACCACCTCAAACATAACTCAGAGCTGAGGAGGCGTCTATCCGATTTTAATGTAAAAAGGTCATACAGGACAGGAGAAAGAGCCCTCTGTTTTGACCATGTTCTTTGATTGACAGGCACTCTGAACCTTCACGACTCATTTTTGATCATTGGATTTCATTATATCTGAAGGGAGAAAGTGCTTGAGGCATAGGGTGTAATTCTGTTCATTTATTTGACAGTATCTATGGCAGTGGCTTCCTTTTTTTCTATCTCTAGCAGAATCCTTTAAAAGAAAAAAAAAAGAAAATTTATACAGATTACAATAAATAGAAGAATTACAATCAAAACCCATCTGACTGAACGACAGACTGGAGGGAGGGGGTCTCCCCTTGGCCCTGTCCACTCTGCCCCCACCAGGTGGTCTCAGGACACCTCTCTGGAACCACGGGGCTGTGTAGAGCCTCGTATCAAAGCCATGGGCTAGATGCTAGAAAAATCACCATCAGTGACCCCTGAAATCATGACCCTGGACTCTAGTAACTTCCCCTTTTGTAGGGAAGGTAACGGATGAAAAGAGAGGACTACTATACAAGTTAAAATGTGGGAGGTATACATAGGTCATGTGTGGGGGGAGTTCAGAGGAGAAAAGAACTTCTAGTTGGGCAAGAGAAGCCTTCATGGAGATGATGACATTTCAAATGAGCCGAGAGTGTATACATGAGTGGAAAGAGCAGAGAGATGGGAAAGAAGGGCGTTCCAGACAGAATGGCTTGAGCAAAGGCAAGGGCAGATGAGGGAAAATGCAGAGTTTTGCTGGGCGAGTGGAGTAGGGCTGAAGAGGGAGTGTGAAGGGCAGTGGTGTCTTCAAGGCGGGAACCAGGTCACGGACAGCTCTGGACACCAGGCAGCACTTTGTGCCGGGCGTCACACATAGCTGTGCATGCAGCGCCCTCATTGCTGCAAAGCTTTCCTGAGAGCAGACCCACCTCCAGCTGTTTATTCCAGGACAGAAAAACTCCCCAGAAATTGCAGATCTCTACTTTCCCCTGCTCCTTACAAGATCTACCAGGGATCTTAAGGCACAAGCCCAGAGATCCCCGTATCCAGTAGGGGTTGTGGAATATTTGGCGGAAGTCTTGGTGGAGTCAGAGTCCTTGGTTCTTTTATTCATTCATGTCAGATGGTGTTCCCCAAAAAACAGGTAAAAGGTAAGGGGACACTCCTAGTAAGTACTTTAGGCAATTTTAGGGATGTCTCAACTTACCTGTGTATGTGATGTGGCTTGAAGTTTGGAGCCTTCTCTTCAATAGGAATGTGACCACATGAGCTTTTCCTATAGAACTCTGGTCCCACCTGGCACATAATGGGGACTCCTGTATGTTGACTGATTGATTGATTGACTCATCCAAGGTGGTCACACCCAGTTATTTACGTAACCAAGTCTTGAGGTAGGAAACTGGCAGTGATTGTTTTCACTGAGGCTAGTGAAAGATGAGTAAGAACATAAATATTAAGAGGCCCTATCTTGACCTTGGTACTAAAAGAAAAATGTTAGAGTTAAATGTGAAACTAAAAGCAAATCTCACAGCAGAAGAAAAGGTTTGGGCCTCCAGTCTAAGCCTTAATTTCTTATGACATAAGAGAACCTTCTCAGAGCATATTCGGTGTTTATAGAATGCTCTAATCATAAAGACTTTTTATAAACACCTGAATTTACTTAATTTTCTTTTTTTAAGAATTAGGCATTTCAAATGAAGTCATGTTTTTTATTGGTTCTGTGACCATGAAACAAATTTTCCAGTTTTAGGATGTGCGTGGGATCCGGAGAACGTCATAATTGTTAGATGTGGCTTCAGCTTGTAGCTTTCAAAAGGGAACTTTAATGGGGCATAAATTCAAGTGCTCCCACAGAATTAAATAAAACTTCTTTGGATAGTGACAGTGGGGTGGGTCCTGGGAAAAAGATGGGCCGTAGAAAGGGAAGCAGAGCTGATAATTGGCAAATGAACTCTGCTTTGCGACAGTCCGTGGCCCAGTCATGTTAATATCTAGAGGGGCAGTGGCTTCACTGCAGTGTATGTCAGCCTGTGCCTTTTCTTCTTACTCTATTCCTCACTCCTTACTTCAGGGTCCTAAGTTACAGCAAATATCTGTGCTCTTTCTCCAGCAGATTTTGACAGTCTTTGTTTCTGTAAATGAGATAAAAGTCTTTCTCCTTCAACAGTAATTCTTGCTATGTTTCCAGCAGTGTGCTGCAGTTCCGGCATCATCTGGTTAATGCTTGACCACTGTCCTACCCATATCCTAAAATGGAAAACTAGGCTATGGGGCCAAACAGAAAATCCTCAGTGGAGGAGTGATCAGTTTAGCCCTGTTAATATACTTTGTACTTGATGCTTATACTTGTACTTAGAATTATGCTCTAGTCTGTACCTTTGTAAAGATCGTTAAATACAAAGGTTTTTTTCTTTAAACACAAAACACTGCCACTTACCTTTCCCAAGAATAAGAGGCTATTCCCTCCCTAACTGGAACATCCCAGGGAAGAGTAAACAGCCCCTGGTTCCAGGCACAGAAGAGAAATTGTTGCAGATGAGCCCAAGCTGGGGAGCTGCCCAGCTCACTGAGTGGTGACATTTTCATTTTTTAAAATTGTGCAAAGTGCCCTCGAATCAGAATGACCTGACAGCTCCTCTTCAGTGGGTTATCCTTAATTGGTTCATATATTCCAAACACATCCTCTATTTCGGAACATTGTGGGCCTCATTCCATAATTTTAATTTTCTGGCTGTTGGCTGATGATAGTGTCTAAAATATTTACCCAGATACACTCTACAAGTGACAGTCTTCAAGAGCTGTCTTCTTTTGGTTTGTTTTTTTTTTTTTTTTTCCTCTTTGGAAGATGCCATTTTGGAGAGCAGTGACGGGAAGGCTTGATATTGCATGAAATTCTATAAATAGAATGTTTGACTCTCAGACTATTCTGGTCAATGCAGTAAATTACGAATCAGTATCAAAACTACTGGATCACAACTCTTCTATAGCTATGTGTGCAGTAGTATCAAACCTGAGGACCCCAGAACCCAGGGATTAATTAATGTCCTCTGTCTGTCTTTAGTAACAGAAAAAAAAAAGTGCATTCACTCTTGGTTGGATGTTAACGTGGCAGCGATTCCTGAGATTCATGAAAGAAAAATCATAAAAGGAGCTCTAGGTTGAAACTACTGGTTTAAAGCAAGTTTTACTGCAGTATGGATGAAGAATTCGTTAACCTTTGGGATTGACAGGATGCCCCCTGACAGTGACAATATGAGAAGCAGGGTTTAGGGACTGAATTGTAAGATGGATTGGTAGCATACGTTCATTGTTATAAGACTGAAGTCCATCATAAATAAAGTTCCTGTAATGGAGCACACTGTCTTATTGATGTTTGAGAAAAATAAGACATAAAGGGCGAATTTAATCCAGATCCACACTGCACCTAGTTCAGTAGGTGCCTGAAAAGACCGCACTCTACAGAAGTCTGAATCTGCAGACTGAGCAGCTGATGAGAAAATGGAAGGGGACACCAAGCATCCTGAGAGTCTTCATTTCCCTCCTCAGTGGAATTTCACCGGGAGCAGAGAGGAGTGATCTGCCACACTATGTGATGGATAATTAGAGGCACAAAACATCATGTCTAAGAATCACACGTGGATTTGCATTCTCACGCTGCCACTTAGTAGCTTCATAGCTTCACACCTTGGGCAAACTATTTAACTTTCTGAGTCAGTTCCTGTGGGAATTAATAACAGCGTCTTCATTGCATTATTGTATTGTACAAAGTACTTGGCAGTTTTCCCTGGCACTTGGTAAGCATTCAATAAATAGTAACAGTAACTTAATATGGGATGCATTCTTTTTTAGGGTTAGACAGAAAATAATTTTTTGGAGGTTATTTCCCCTGTCCTTCCTTGCCTAAGGTATAAGGCCTCTCCAGAGAGTCATGGAAGCTGATGGGGACTAGGACACCTACCTCCACAGACAGACCAGCAGAGAGCCCTGGCACACAGGCAGGGGACAGTCATCCCTGCATTCCAAAAGTGCATCCTAACAGGCTTGAAAAATAGCAAAACATTCTTTTCATCTGGCTTTTAAAATGTCTGCTTGATAAGCTAGGTGTTATGTGTTATAGTTACCTACCTGTGGAGCCAAAATTGTAATCATGATAAACCAAGAAAAGAGCTACAGAAATGCTCAGCATCCTGTGGGCCCCAATAATATGTAATCCTTTCATGGGGGATTTGGGGGTTTTGTAGAACTATAGAGTACCTATGAAAAAGCCACATGTGGTTCTAAGGCTGCAAATATGTGTCAAGAAACTGAAATTCCTAGGAAAACCTCTCTAGAAATATTAAAGCTGAGAAGTTGCCTTGGCTAATTCCATTAGGCATGGCAAGGCTAGGTCATGGTGCTACCAGGTGTCACACCTGGATGTGTCCACCCTACAGAATGAGGACCCTCACAAGACTACCCAAATTAAGAAAAAGTCATAAAAATGTACTGTTTAAAAACCGAGAGAAGTGATTTTTAAGAACTGAGCTATAAGAATTAATTCTACTCTACAGCCAGCAAACACTGAGGAAAGAGGCGGCAGGACATGCATACTAAAAACAGCCCTTGCACCAAAAATATTAAACCAACCCAGGCTACACAGGATGCTCCCACATAAAAATAGCCCTCCAAGACCACAGTAGATAATTGTTTCTCCTAAATTCATAGAGTAAGAGAAATATAAGTAAAATGAAGAAGCAGAGGAAACACTCCCAATTAAAAGATGAAGAGAATTCCCTTGAAAGAACAAACAGACCTCTTCAGTCTAATAGACACCAAGTTAAAAAGGAGATAATGAAAATGCTGAAGGAATTAAGAAGGGCTATCCATAGGAATGCAGATTACTGTAAAAAGGAACTAGAAACTATAAAAGAGGAGCCAGGAAAAAATTAGAAAACTCATTTGCTGAGATGAAAACTGACTGAGCTAAAGGCAATGAATAGCAGATTGAATAATGCAGAAGAACGAATAAGTGTTCTGGAAGATAGAATAATGGAAGTCATCCAGTCGGAACACAGAAAGCCAAATTGGGAAATAAAAAAAAAAAGAAAGCAAAATAAGAAACCTATGGGATAATATAAAGCATGCCAATCTACACATAATAGGGATCCCAGAAGGAGAAGAAAGAGAAAAGGGGTTCAAAAATGTGTTTGAAGAAATTATGGCTGAAAACTTCCTGAACCTAAAGAAGGAAACAGATATCCAGGTACAGGAAGCACAGAGGGTCCCAAGCAAGATGAACCCAAACAGACCTACATCAAGCCATATTATAATAGAAATGGCAAAAGTTAAAGAGAGGATTCTAAAGGCAGCAACAGAAAAACAAAGAGTTAATTACAAGGGAACCCCCATAAGGCTATGAGCTAATTTCTCAATAGAAACGTTGGCAGGACAGAAGGGAATGGCAAGATATAGTCAAAGTCCTGAAAGGGAAAAATCTGCAACCTAGGATATGCTACCCAGCAAGATTATCATTTAGAATAGAAGGAGAGATAAAGAATTTCTCAGACAAGCAAAAACTAAAAGAATACAGCAATACTAAACCTATCCTAAAAGAAATATTGGAAGGTCTTCTCTAAATAGAAGAGAAGCAAGAAGGTATAGGAAAGAGAAAATCACAATTGGAAAGTAAATCACTTAATAAGCCAGTAGACAGATTTTTTTAAAAATCAAAAAGATTTTTGTGAAAGCGATGACAACCACGATGAACAGCAAAAGGATAAATATGAAGATGTAAAAGAGGACATCAAAATCATAAAATGTGGGCGAGGAGAGTAATAAAATGTAGACTTTTTTGTTTTTTTTTAGAATGTGTTTGAGCCTATATGACTACCAGTCTAAAAGCAAGTAGCTAGGAAGGGGTTAAAATACTTGAAAAACAAGGTAACCACGAATCAACACATAAAATTGACTTACAAAAACCAAAAAGAAGAGAACACAAGCGTAATATAACAGGAAATCATAAACCACAAAAAGAAAAAGAAAGGGACAAAGAAGAAATACAAAATCAACTGGAAAACAAGGTTTAAAATGGCAATAAATAAATACCTATCAATAATTACTTTAAGTGTCAGTAGACTAAATGCTCCAATCAAAAGACAGGGGAATGGCAGATTGGATTAAAAAACAAGAGCCTATAATATGCTGCCTATTGTAGGCAACACATAAAAAAGAGACCCACTTTAAGGCAAAGGACACACGTAGATTGAAAGGGGATGGAAAAAGATACCTCATGCAAATGGAAATGACAGAAAAGTGGGGGTCGCACTACTCATGTCAGACAAAATAGACTTTAAAACAAAGGCCATAAAGATAAAGAAGGACACTATATAGTGATAAAGGAATCAAGACAGGAAGAGGATATTACATCCTCAAAATATATGCACCCAATATAGGAGCATCCAAATATGTAAAACAAATACCAATAGACATAAAGGGAGAAATTGATGGGAATACAATAATAGTAGGAGACTTTAACACCCCACTCACATCAATAGACACATCTTCTAGACAGAAATCAGTAAGGCGGCAGAGATCCTAAAGGATACAATAGAACAGTTAGACTTAATTGATATTTTTCAGGACATTACATCCAAAAAAAAACCAGAATACACATTCTTTTCAAGTGCACACAGAACATTTTCTAGGATTGACCACATACAAGGGCACAAAACAAGCCTCAACAAATCTAAGAGTATAGAAATTATTTCAAGCTTCTTTTCTGACCACAATGGCATGAAACTAGAAATCAACCACAGGAAAAGAAATAAGAAAAAAAATGATTAAAATGATTACATGGAGACTGAACAACATGGTACTAAAAAACCAGTGGGTGAACAACAAAATGAAAGAGGAAATCAAAAAATACTTTTGAGACAAATGACAATAAAAACACAACCATACAAAATCTATGGGATGCAGCAAAAGCAGTTCTTAGAGAGAAGTTCATAGTGATACATGCCTTCCACAAAGAACAGGAAAAATCTCAAACAACCTAACCTACCACCTAAAAGAATTAGAAAAAGAAAAATAAACAAAATCTAAAGTGAGCAGAAGGAAGGAAGTAATAAAGATCAGAGAGGACATAAGTAAAATAGAGATTTAAAAAACAATAGAAAAAAAAACAAGAGCTGGTTCTTTAAAGGGTAAACAAAATTGACAAACCTCTGGCTAGGCTCACCAAGGAGAAAAGAGGACCCAAATATACAAAATAAGAAATGAAAAAGGAGAAATAACTGATACCGCAGAAATACAAAATAAAATAAAATAAGAGAATACTATGAACAATTATATGCCAACAAATTCAACAACCTAGAAGAAATGGACAAGTTTCTAGAAACATACAGCCCACCAAAACTGAATCAAGAAGAAATAATTTGAACAGACAGATCACTAGAAGTGAAATAGCGTCCGTAATTTTAAAAACTCCCTACAAACAAAAGTCCAGGACCAGATGGTTTCACAGGTGAATTCTACCAAACATAGAAAAAAGAACTTATACTGATCCTTCTCAAACTCTTCCAGAAGACTGAAGAGGAAGGAAGGAATGTATGTCCAAAGACATTCCATGAAGCCACCATCACCCTGATACCAAAGTCAGACCAAGACAGTAACAAAAAAGAAAATTACAGGCCAATATCTTTGATGAATATAGATGCAAAAATTCTCAACAAAATATTTGCAAACCAAATCCAAAAACACATAAAAAAAATCTTACACCACAACCAAGTTGGATTCATCCCAGGGTCACAAGGATGGGTCAACATAGCAAATAATCAATGTGATAAACCACATCAACAAAAGAAAAGACAAAAACCACATGATCACTCAGTAGATGCAGAAAAAGCATCCATTCATGATAAAAACTCTTACCAAAGTGGGTATAGAGGGAACATATCTCAACATAGTAAAAGCTATTTACCACAAACCCACCGGCAGTATAATACTCAACAGTGAAAACCTGAAAGCCTTCCCACTAAATTCTGGAACAAGACAAGGATGCCTACTCTCACCACTTCTATTCAACATAGTATTGGAAGTCCTAGCCACAGCAGTCAGACAAGAAAAAGAAATAAAAGTTATCCAAATTGGAAGAGAAGAGGTAAAATTGTCATTCTATGCAGATGGCATGATACTATATATAGAAAACCCTAAAGACTCCACACAAAAACTACTAGACTGATACACAAATTCAGCAAGTTAGCAGGATATAAGATTAACATACAGAAATCTGTTGCATTTCTTTACACTAACAATGACATATCAGAAAGGGAATGTAAAAAAAAAAAGCCCTTCTATTCACATCAAAAAAAAAAAAAAAAAATAGGAATAAACCTGACCAGGACTTCCCTGGTGGTCCAGTAGAAGAATCCGTCTTCAATGCAAGGGACGCCAGTTCGATCCCCGGTCAGAGAACTAAGATCCGACATGCTGTGGGGCAACTAAGCCCATGCGCCACAACAAAAAGACCCCATATGCCACAACTAAGACCCAACGCAGCCAAAAAATTAATTAATTAATTAATTGTTTTAAAAAGTCAATCTTAAAAAAACCCAACCAAGGAGGTGAAAGACCTGTATGCTGAGAACTATAACACATTAATAAAGGAAATTGAAGATGATTCAAAGAAATGGAAAGATATTCCCATGCTCTTGGATTGGAAAAATTAATATTGTTAAAATGAACATACTTCCCAAAGCAATCTACCCATGTAATGGATATCCCTATCAAATTACCCATGACATTTTCCACAGAACTAGAACAAATAATCTTAAAATTTATATGGAATCACAAAAGACCCAGAATCGCCAAAGAAATCCTGAGGAAAAAAAAGGTGCAGGCATAACCCTCCCAGACTTCAGACAATACTACAAAGCTACAGTAATCAAAACAGTGTGGTATTGGCACAAAAACAGACATATGGATCAGTGGAACAGAATAGAGAGCCCAGAATTAAACCCACACCCCTACAGTCAATCTTTGACAAAGGAGGCAAGAATATAACATGGGAAAAAAAGCCTCTTCAGCACGTGGTGTTGGGAAAGTTGAACAGCCGCATGTACATCAACGAAGTTAGAACACACCCTCACACCATACACGAAAATAAACTCAAAATAGCTTAAAGACTTAAATATAAGACATGACACCATAAAACTCCTAGGAGAGAACATAGGCAAAACATTCTCTGACATAAATCATACCAATGTTTTCTTAGGTCAGCCTTCCAAGGCAGTAGAAATAAAGCAAGAATAAACAAGTGGGACCTAATCAAATTTACAAGCTTCTGTACAACAAGAGAAACCGTAAAATGAAAAGACAACCTACAGACTGGGAGAAACTATTTGCACATGATGTGACTGACAAGGGCTTAATTTTCAAAATATACAAACGGCTCATACAACTCAACAACAAAAAAGCGAACAACCCAATCGAAAAATGGGCTGAAGACCTAAGTAGACATTTCTCCAAAGAAGACATACAGATGGCCAACAGGCACATGAAAAGATGCTCTAGATCGCTAATTATTAGAGAAATGCAAATCAAAACTACAATGAGGTATCACCTCACACTCGTCAGAATGGCCATCATTAAAAAATCTACAAACAAATGCTGGAAGGGTGTGGAGAAAAGGAAGCCCTCCTGCACTGTTGGTGGGAATGTAAATTGGTGCAGCCACTATTGAAAACAATATGGAAGTTCCTCAAAATACTAAAAATAGAGTTGCCATATGATCCAGCAATCCCACTCCGGGGCATATATCCAGACAAAGCTATAACTCAAAAAGATACATGTCCCCCTATGTTCATAGCAGCACTGTTCACAATAGCCAGGACACGGAGACAACCTAAACGTCCATTGTCAGATGAATGGATAAAAACGATGTGGTACGTATATACAATGGAATACTACTCAGTTATTCAAAAGAAAAAAATGAAATAATGCCATTTGCAGCAACATGGATAGACCTAGAGATGATCATCCTAAGTGAAGTAAGGCAGAAAGGGAAAGACAAATACCATATGATATCACTTATATGTGGAATCTAAAATATGACACAAATGAACTTATCTACAAAACAGAAGCAGACTCACAGACAGAGAACAGACTTGTGGTTTCCAAGGGGGAGGGAGGGGGAGGGAGAGACGGATTGAGAGTTTGGGATTAGCAGATGCAAACTATTATGTATAGAATAAACAATAAGGTCCTACTTTATGCACAGGGAACTATATTCAATATCCTGAGATAACCATAATGGAAAAGAATATGAAAAAGAATGTGTGCATATATGTATAACTGAATCACTTTGCTACCCAGCAGAAATTAACACAACATTGCAAATCAACTATACTTCAATCAAATAAATTTTTTAAAAAAGAATTGATTCTACTCTGAATTTTTATTTTGTCTTTGGGCTTTCTCCTACTGACTATTAATATTAGAGAACACAAGGGGGGAGGGATAAATTCGGAGCTTGGGATTAACATACACACACTACTATATCTAAAATAGGTATAGTATATCTACACTCCAGTAAAAAAATTTTTTAAGTGATATAAATTAAAGCTAAAAAAAATATATCAGAGAAGGCACTAAAGGAGAGATCTTCTTAAATAAACCTGGTGTATTGATAGTCAAATTTAGGTAATAAAAAGATTAATCTGGAAGTGATTATTTACTTTTCAAAATAATTGCTCTACAAAAGGATTCACTCAGGATTCCGCTAATTAATGCGGTCTCTTAAGGCATTTGACATTTAATTAATTTTAATTACAGCTTTTGAGGAGTACTCTGTAAGCAAGCCATACCTACATTTCCCATTTGTTAATTGAAATAAGGACTGAATTATTATTGTGTTTTGGTAATTTTGGAACTAATTGCCTTTGGTTTTGTGTAGGTTATTTATTTTTAAATGAAACCTTCTAGGCCAAGAAATTTTCTCCTGTGTCTGCCTAAAGTCTCAATGATTAGAATGTTAATAAAGTCATTGTAATATTCTATGGGATAGCCCTTGTTTCAAATCTGCACTCTTGGGTTTACCATTTGCACAAAATCACATTAATGGGAAAGTTATATACTATTTAAATATATCTATCATGCATTATACTCCTTGCTCAGAAAAGGTCTTTATTCTCTGCCCCAGTGGCATAGTCTTTCTTTGGAGTCTAGGGAAGCACCCTGGAACTTAAACAAGTATTCTTTTCAGAACTGCGTGCCCTTCTTGTTTCCCAGTAGCGGCCTGCTGTGCCCTCCGCCTTGACTCCCTTGCCTGAGGCCTGGAGGTTGGAGGCCATTGCAGACCCAGGCCTGCCTTAGGTCCTTATCATCCGCATACACAATGGGAAAAAGAAACGCACACATCTGAGAATCAGGATTTCAACTGTAAATCACATCTGCCCTGGCGTAATTCATCAGATGGATGTTCATTTATCGCCATGTTGTCATTGTAAAACTTTAATTTCTGTTTGGCTGAAAATACCCCTGATGGGTATGTGACAGGGTTGTGAACTCTTTGTATAAAAGCCTCTTTATAAATAAGATTTCTTAAGGCTGTAATGATTTTGTTATCTGGGAGAGGGAGTGTAGGAAGAAATGTAAAATACAGGGCAGAGGGCATGCAGTGAAGGCAAAGTTACAAAGTTCAGGGACGCATGGTTACAAAACTCCTTTCTGTGCAACACTGGCATTATCCCGAAGTCAGCTTTTCGGAGAAGAAAACTCATGGTAAAGGTGAGTCCAGTTTTAGATCAAGCTCACCTATAGTGTGTGTGTTTTCTGAATTAGTGTCAACATAGAAACAAAATGATCCTTAGTCCGCCTAAGGATGGCCGAAGCCCGTTAGTGACTGCCCACAGTTGCAAGCAGTGTGGTCTTTGAGCCGAGATTTTCACCCACAGGTATGTGATGGCAGACGTTAGACTGTAGACAAGGAAATGTGAGGCCTCGTTGGCAAGTGTCTCCAGATCCGTTGCCTTGTATTTAAAAGTTGAATAATTGCTGCTATGAAATTGATTTTTTTTTCCCCAAAAAATGTTCAGCAAAGAACATTTCATAGTAAGTTTTCTGTTTTCCTAAGCTGTCTCTTTGGTCCAGTTAGTGAAGGGGTGTGAAAGTGTCATTTCTTCCATAGAAGACGAGTAGGGAGTTCTGAGAAACTAAGACTTTCCAAGAAACATCATCATACCGAAAAGCCCCCACTGTGCAGTTTCATAAGCACGTTGTGTGTCTTTTGTTTGTTGTATTCTTTTAATCCCTAGGAAGTGTCAGGGAAAGATAATGTCACAGAAGAAAGTAGTTCATACGTGTATAAAATACTCCAGTTGTATGTAATGTGTGAATTTTTGTCTTCCAAACATCATTTAACCCTGTTTCCAGCCATGCAATAATGAGCTTTGTATTTGTAATAAATTCTCATGGCGTTATCTTTAACATGTGGCTATTTAGGGAGAAGACCTTGTTTTCCATTTTTCACAAATTATTGGTCCTTCACCCCAGGCTCAGTTTCCTCCCAACTAAACAGACTTATAGCTGTGAGGAGTGGGGAGGGGAAAGGATGCTTAAATACCTATTCCCGGAGTCAGGAAATCAAGTTACACTTTCTGGAGAGTATTCAGAAAATAAATAGTCCCATTCCGTGACGCACGAGATTCTGACCACAGGTTGGAGTTGGGTTTTGACTTTGTCAACCACCTTCACATAGTAACACGAAGCTTTCCAAAGCCATTTATTTTATTGGGTGTGTCCATCTTTGCTTTCACTGTTAGATAATAAGCTGCCATTGATTATTTTTCTGGTTTTACGTGGCCAGTGCTGGCATGGTGAAGCCAGAGAGCAGTGGGGAAATGTGTTCTCCTCTCCGTCCCAGGAGTCAGTGTGCACTTAACCTCCAGTTTACATGCGTGCATGTACCTACCCAGGCACGTTTTCAAGTTTCTTCCAAGTTAAAAAGAAAAAAGCCATTTCTCATTCAATCCACTAGCCCTTTCTAATAGCTGTCTCCCCCTTCCTTCCCAGCCCCTTCCTTCCTTCTTGAAAAGAGTGGTCTGTCCTCACTAACTCCACCCTCACCTCCTGTTCTGGCTTTGACTCCCTGGAATCTGCTTCTGGTCCCCTCACTCAACTCAAGCTTCATTCACTAAGATCCCCAGGGACCTGCTAACTGTCACACATCTTCCCGACCTGCCCTGACTTCCTGCCGTCGTTCCATCTTCACACCATCCCTCTCCTGAGCCGTCCTCCCCACCATCTGCTTCGTTGACACCACTGGGGACTGTTCTCTGCCGTGAGCGGTGAGATGCAGTCCCTTGTGTTTCTCCCCCCTTGGTCTCCACCTCTATTGGCGCCTTAGGGGTTCAGCCCTCTTCCCTTCTCATCTGGGATCTCAGTGCCACCAGGACTTCAGATTCTATCCGTAGAGCATTGAGCTCGAACTCTTTTCAACACTGAACCCCTTGGTTTCTCCCAAGCTCTGTTCTTCCTTCTAAGTGTCTGTCTGTTAAGTGGCACCAGGATTTGTCTCTCCTTCTAAGCCCCCAGTCCAGGGCATCGTTCTGGTGGTTTATTCCTGCCCATGTACCTTTTGTACACTCAAGATTCCTTCCTCCTCCAGACTTTCTCAGTATAATTTCCTATGAGTTTGTTCTTCCCCTGCCCTCCTGAATCATTCATGGTGCTCCCACTGACCTTCATTCCACCTTCTATTATTATAGGACCGATTTTTATCTCAGTCGTGTGTTGGTCTCCCTCCCTCCCTCCCAGCTAATTCCAGGGGCTACTCATTCTTGTCTGCTTTACTCAACACCAGCTCAGTGAGCGTGTGATGGGCACTTAACATATAATTGAACAAGTCAATAGTAAATGGAACTAATGTCGTTTGTAGGAAAAGGGAAAGTGACACAATGTTCTTCAGACTTTTAGGGGCAGTAGATGGTGCGTGTGATCCTGGCCATTAGCCCTCAGGACGGACACCTTCCACAGCTTACTTCAAACCCCACTAGTACATTTTGTGTGTTAGATGGCAGTCAGTCACTTAAATATGCCTCCCTGAGAATATGCCTCGTAGACTAAAGAGAAGTGATGGTTCTGGAAAGAGCAGAACTCCCCAATTCCACCTCGCAATAAATTAGCTTTCTGTTTAGCTCTGGGTTCATAGTCTGCTGCTTGAACACTGGGGAGAGGCGTCTTACTCCCGGGAAGCGGTATCTTATCTCTGATAAGACTGAATCATTGAGCATTTCTTTAGAAAAGGGAAAGACTTGTTGGGGAGAGGCAAGGATGAGAGGATTGTGCTGGAAGTAAAACCACTTACAAGAAAGGCTTTAGACCAGAAAACTGCTTGTGAAGCCAGGCTCTGGGTACGGATGGGAGTCCGCTCTCCCTGAATCCACTTTGTGGTCATTGACCCTGTCGTAACCAGTAGGTGCCAGGAGTTCGGCTGCAAACACTCAAGCTACTCATCGCCAGAAATTACCTACCAGCAGGCAGAAGTCACCCATGATCCGCGATGGGTAGTAACACCTGCCTCAGACAGAACGCCATCCCCTCCCTTAGCACCAGGGTTCGAGGTTTATTCCTGATAATCCAAGTACCTCACCATCGCCCTGCACTGCTCCTTGAAGTTCAGTCTTAAATGCTGCACTGAAGGGCAGAGAAGGGCTCTAGTCCGTCAGGCTTGGTGTGTCAGGCACAGTGTGTTCTGTTACATCCTCACTGAGTACAGTAGTTACAGGGCGGTGGGATGGGGTGCTGACAATGAAGCCACAACCTTTCCCGGTTCAGAAATACTGTCATTTTCACTCTGACACCATGTCCAGTGTCGTGGTGGCAGAGTTGATGGCGGTCATAGGGGCCAGGTCTGCTGGCACCTTTTTTTCCCCTAGATTGACACCAATATGAAGACAAAAAAATTAACATGCAGCCCAGATGACTTATCAATAACAGTCTCCACATTAAAATATAAAAGGCATTCTTTTGGTATAAGTTTGAAAATAAAAGTGCCTTGTTGTACTTGTTTTGTGACATCCAATAACCTCCACCTGGCATTCTGTGCGCCATATTTGTGCCAGAGGTGACAAATCCCCAAACCCTGCCATCCACAGTGCCATCCGCAGAGCAGTAAGAACAATGACGACAGTCCCTACCATTTCCACTTCCGGGCTAATTGAATACACAGGGGAAGTAAGTAAACATAAACAGTCTGTTGGCAGAGTTCAGAAGCAATGACAAGTACCGGTGGCTACTTGTGATGGTCCCAAACCGCGCCTGTAACAGTTAGAGCTGGGCCGGAGGGATGGGCAGTAAGAACTAAAGCAGAGCGAGAGGCAGGAAAGCACAGGGTGTGTTTAGGTGACACGGAATCTGCCCCATTGGATGGACCCATGTATTCATGTAGAGGAGTAGGGAGGGAAATAACTAGAAAGATGGAATCAAATGGGATAATTTCTTCTAGCGAGAAGAAATCACTAGAAAGTCTTCAGCAGGCCTCAGTGGGAGACAGGAGAAGCTGGACTTTATCCAGTAGTCAAGGGGGGCCACTGGAGATGGGAAGTAACAAGATGAAAGCCACATGCTGAGACTTTTAGAAGGAATGTGCTGAAAATGTAGCACTTAAATGTGAAATTGAATATGAGGGAAAACTGGAAATAGGGTGATTGGCCATCTGGTCTTATAAATTGCCTTTTATTGTCAGATAAAATTCATTTCAAGCCACAGCTACATTTCTCTTGGATATAAATGTCCCATGATGAATCAAATCAAGAAGCAAAGAGAAAGAATAATTACTGTTAAAAGGATGTAAGAGATAGGAAGTAAGATGGCACAATAAACCCTCACAGTGTGTCGGTGTGTCACTTCTGAACCCCAAAATGTATACATTCCTCCAAAGCATATATAGTTTTCCCATAAAACGCACTGCAGTATGACCTCATTTGAGCGTCCACATCTGCAGCACCAAGTTAAAAGTAACGCGTGGAGACGCGTCTGCAGGGTCGTCAGCCGTGCTCACCCCGAGAGGGCCGCGCTCCCGCACCTGCCCGGTGTAGCACTCTCTAGTTTTGTTCCTCCACAGTGTTACAGCTGAATTCTTGTCGCCCACGGGGGTCCCACTGAAGTCGGGTTTTGTTTTGTTTTTAACTACCTTTTCTCCAAAATGGGTTTCAAATAAGCCTAGTTCTTTCCCATTGAAGTCACACAATTACACCCAAACTGCCCCCTCATCACAAGGGAAGAAATCTTTCTTTGGTCTCATGTTAGTATCTCCTCACTGACAACATCACACACACCCACACACTCACACACACACACACCCCTTTGTTCTTTAACTCCTTTCAGGAGTCACGTGGCCATTTCAGAAGCTTTCCATATTTCAAATGCTGTTTGGAGTGTAGCTGGAAACGTTCCAGTCAGCCGAGCTCACCTCGCCAGGCCCTGTGACCTACAAATGCTGCTTTTTACTGCTGCCTCCCCCGTCCCCTCCTGTCACCGGGAAACCTATGGGGAAGCTCTTTAGGACTGTCCAGTTATGGAAGGAGGGGGCAGAACCAGAGGTCAGGAACCTTGAGAGTCTGGGGTTATAAGAAGAGAAGAGAGGACTTCCCAGAGGTCAAAGTCAACTACAAGCGGCTGCTTTTCTGTGTTCCGAGACCTAGGTCAGCTGATGATCCTCAATTACAATGCATAGTGTAGTCGACATCTCAGCATATCATAATTAACATCTAGGTAAGTGGTCCCTAATGAAATGTATTTAATGACTAATTCCAAAATTTAGAAATTTCTAAATCAAATTCAGCCTTAACCCTGTTTTCCTCGTGCCTCTCTCTAATCCCATGTTGAGAAGCGATTGTTTATTTCTAAAATGGAAAAGTTAACTGACGGACTCCTTATCTTCTTACGTTTTCCATGATTCCTGTTATTCTAAGCATAGACAGAACCAAGCACATCTATAAAAGCCGCACCCATCCATCCCAGATTCTAAAGACATTCCCTAAGAAAGAAAAACACAGTTGGCTACTACACAATTCGCTAACAAGACAGAAGGAAGATGACACAATATCTTACTTATTTTGTAACCAGTACATGCTCCCAAAAGCCAGGGAGCGGAGTGAGCCAGCCAGAACTTTTCAGTGTCCTAGTTGGTTCCCAGCTTCTTAAGAAGACCCCAAAGTGAGGCAAGAGTCCCCCTGGGCCAGCTTACAAGCAAGCCTCCCTCTTCCTTATCCAAACTTCATTTCCTCCTCCTCCACCACCTTTTGAAAAGCTCAGAAAGAGAACGCCCGCAGCTGTTGGAGAAGAGAATCTGCTGCTCTCAATGTTTTGTTTTAGCCTAAAGGGCTGCTGCAGAAGAAGAACTGTATCCAGTGGGTCCCAACAACCAGGGTGGTGGGTCCTCTGGGTACGAGCTGTGATTCCCAGACCCAGGGAGAAATGCAACGGATGAGACTTTAAATGGCTCCTGTTTCGCTGAGAATTGAGGTTTGCCGGGTCACCCCGGGGTCACATGACTTTTTTAACATCTGGTTTTCTCCAGAAAGTGAATCAGGCCTCAGAAGCCAGTTAGAGGGCCAGGGTGCAGCGTAGGTGGTAGACTATGCAGTGTAACGTGAGCCCATTTCATTTGGTCTTAAGCAAACTCCAAACCAAAGCTAACAGGAGCTCCGTTTCATTGTCTTCATTACCCAGAGCCCCTGGGACAGAGGAATCGAAGGCAAAGGTGAAAAAAAATGGGTGGGAACACAGCCTAAAAGCAAGCAAGGGTGTTTTTTTTTTTACAAAGTCTGAATTGTCTCTGTTTTTAACCTATGTAGTTAAGGGTAGACTAGCTGAACCAGGTATAAACTGCCCCCTGCTGTCTGACACAGAGAAGTACATAAAAATATCTGCCTCATTAAAAAGAACCATATTCTGAAGGCCGGCCGTGAATGGAAAACAAGCTGGGGCGAAGGCAGGCGAGGGATGGCACAGGTCACCTGCTTACCTCTCTGGTGTGAAGACGAAGGGAGGGTGAGAGAGGTGGAGGCGGCTCTTATAAACTACTATTTTTCGGATTTGGAGAGCTGCCTCATTACGCCATCTGCCGCCTTGTTTCTCAGAGTATAGCCCGTGGTCCAGCAGCGTCCGCATCACCTGGGAGCTTGTTAGAGATGCAGAGTCTCAGGCCCCACCCTTGGTCTACTGAGTCAGAATGTGCATGAAACAAGATCCCCAGGGGATTCATGTGCACAGTTACCTGTGAGAAGCCCCGACCGTAACTTCAGAAGGAGCCTTTACACTAGACAAGGTCCACTGTTGCCTAAGGCTTGTAGCAAATCAAATTCAGTTTGAACAGTGAAGAAATACAACTCGCTAGGAGAATGGAATCCTTTATTAATATCGTGATCACTTATGCCCTTATTTTCATCCTATTCCTGTTTCCTGTGTCCTCACGTATCACCGGCTCTTTACCGTGCTGTCCTTCCCATGACTTGCTACATTTTTGCAGCATCTGCCAAACCGTTTCTTTCAAAATCGCTCCATCTCTGGCAGCCTCCTGTTTCCCACAGTCCTTGCTCGCTCAGGTCTCCTCTCCCCTTCTCCCACCCCTGCTGGTGTCACGTAAGAGCAGCCACTGGGCCCTCCGGGAGGGAGCTGGCCCTGCGCGTAGTCCGAGTGTCGCTAACCCCGCGTGTTCTCTTCTGCGCCAGGTCAGGGAAGAATGCCGGCTCCTGAACGCCCCGCCTGTCCCGCCCCGCAGCGCAAAGCCTCAGTCCACCAGCCCCTCGGTCCCTCCTCGCACAGCCAAGCCGGCGCGGCAGCAGACTCGCTCTCCCAGCCCCACCTTGTCCTACTATTCTTCAGGGCTGCACGACATGTAAGTCCTATGCCAGGGCCCACTTCCACATGGTTCCCTCATCAACCAGGTCCCCAGTCCTTGAGAACCGTGTCAAGGAGCCATCCCCTGGGCAGGGTGGTAGGAGAGGAAGTTTTCTTTTAAAAAAAGAAAAAAAAAAATTTTTTTTTTTTTAACTGTATGAGCATGATGGGGCCCTGTTGGTTCTGAGCTAGGATGGAAGAGCCAGTGACCTAGCAAGATGCAGAGTCTGTGAGGGGTTCAGTGGTTAAGGCTGGCATCGACTTGTCTCCGCTTTGACTTCAACACACGCAGACAGCACCCTCAAGGAGGACCCGGAATGGCAGGGGTCCTGTCGGCTGTCTGCTCTGAATTCCCACCCGGTGCTGGAGTCCCTTCCTGACCATCGCTGTCAGGCAGTCTTCCACTTCCATCTGCGTCCTCCCAGCGCCGTGAGCTCATTCTTTTGCACTGCAGCTCATTCCATGGTTGGCACATGCCAATAACTTTTTTTAGAGATCTTTCATTATATCCAGTTGAAATCTATCTCCATGTAACTTTCAACTGTTCCTTAGGTCTAAAGAAACAAATGTAGGTCCACCCCGCCTCTCTTGATCAGGCTGTGAAACCGTGAGGTCAGCCGCGATGTAAGTCTCCTCCAAGAGGTAGCCTCAGTCCCACCTGCTGTCCCCCCATCACCCACCTCTGAGCACACTCTGGTTTCACGGTCACTCTTAAGATAGGGCCCCAGAGCTGAGTGTGATCACATGTGACAGGTTAAAGTAGCTCTCCTTGGCAGGTATTTTTTTGTTCCCTGGACATTTAAATCTTTATGCTGATGTTACACAATTGTGCGGAAACCAAGGCAAGAATAAGCATTTTATTCGAAACATTTCTTCCAGCCTCAGACTCTTGGATGGATATAGATAGGGTCATCGGTGGTGGTGATGTAGTCCTGTCACTGTAGCCCAAGGATGACAAGCGTGAGACACTCATTTACTGCTCTCTCACTCCACCCTTGCCCACTGCAGACATCGCTAATCAATCACAGCACCTGTTGGTGATAAGCCCAAATAAGGCTAAAGATTTTTCTCATCACAAAGATCCAGGCACCCACTAACAATGATTTTCTTGTTAAAAAAATTATATATTTGCCATCTCTGCTATAGCATATTAAATCAGTATCTTCATATCCATAGTTACCGATGTAGTAATTTAAAGATTCTTTAAAAAAAACAAACCCAGTGAGGTTAAGCAGGTACTTTACGATAAGAAATATAATATTTGTTGCCTAACTACATTTTTCTATTCAGAAGTGACATCGATGGGATAGGATAGGCTGGATATTTTACTTTTTTTTTTTTTTCACTCATCTCTCTCTCTCTCTGTGTTTGGCTTTTAAGCAGCGTTACTAAAAGTGACACGAGCCCTCCTGAAAGCGCTCCCGTTTCCTGCTACCCGTGTACCCGAGTGAAAGCAGATTCCATGGACCCCAAGTCCCCGTTCGGCAGTCCCACTGCTGAAGCTCTGTCCTCCAGGCTCTCGTGGCCTAATCATTATTCGGGAGCGTCAGAGACCCAGACCAGGAGCGACTTCCTGCTGGATCCGAGCAGGAGTTACAGTTACCCCCGACAGAAGACGCCGGGCACGCCCAAGAGAAACTGCCCGGCAGCCTTCGACCTCGACGGCCACGAGGTGGCGGCCAGCCCACCCGGGCCCAGGCCCACGGAGCCCGGCGGTAGTGCCCCGGGGTGTCCCAAGTCGGCCAGCTACTCTCTGGAGAGCACGGGCGGGAAGACCCTGACTGCCGGCCCCGCCAAGCAGAGCATCTCGTGCCCGGCCTTGCCTCCCAGGGCCCCGAGGCCAGTGGAAGAGAAAGCCGCCCTCGACACCCTACCTTTGCCTCTGCAAATTGATGGTGCTGAGGAAGACCCCGAGCCTGGGTCGCCGGACCTCTCCGAGGACCCGTACTTTGTTCAGAAGGGCACACAGGACATCTTCTCCGTGTCTTACCCCTTCTCATCACCCCTCCACCTCCAGCTGGCCCCCCGCTCCTGTGGTGACGGGTCCCCGTGGCAGCCACCTGCCGACCTGTCGGGACTCTCCATAGAGGAAGTGTCCAAGTCCTTGCGGTTCATAGGGTTGTCCGAAGACGTCATAGCATTCTTTGTGACCGAAAAGATTGACGGAAACTTGCTTGTTCAGCTCACGGAAGAAATCCTCTCCGAGGATTTCAAACTGAGCAAACTGCAGGTGAAGAAAATCCTGCAGTTCATTAACGGCTGGAGGCCCAAAATATAGCCAAATAACCCCAGGTAGCATTGAACAAAACAGATAAATGTGTGTTCTAGAAGGGGAGGGCTGGGACACAGTTTCACATTTTTTTGCACTAAAATCTTTCTCTGTAAATAGGGATAAGAGAAAACTCTTACTATGCAGATTATGATTTTGAATGGTGAACAGGCTATTTTGTACATCAATAAAAATGCTGTACAGAACACTTAGAGGTGTGCCTTGTACATCACTCAACACTCAACAGCTGCTAAAAGACAAAAGGCATGTTCAGAGAAATAATTGTTACCCAAGTAGGTTTATGCGAGAAGTTGTGATATTTATTTACAAAATAGCCAAAGCTGAAAGACAGAAGAATCTTTAAAAAAAAAAAAACACAAAAAACAAAAAAAAAACACTTTTGAACAATTCCCTCCTTTGGGAGAATCAACTTTAGACAATTTATTCTGTGCTCTGTTGTTCAGATTGCTCAATGCTAATTGTTTTACTCTTGTGCCTGAAAATGTTAGTGATATGAAATGACACTGCAGTGTTATGTGCTTGGTGGGGATCTTTTTATCAAAAGGCATTTTACAAAAGTCATGTGCTAGTAGAGAGGATCTATGATGTCCTTAGAAATAATAAATCATGACCACAATAATTTATCTGTAACTGCTGCTAATTTTACTGAGCAGAGATAAAAAAGACCAGAATATATACGTATATGTATATTTACACAATACAAATGTATGTTTTCAACATCAGTATGAGTCTGATCTTTTAGATAATAATCTGTTCACTTTCAAATATCCATTGAAGTTTGGGGCCGTTAATTAAGTCGTCTCTCTTAGGAAATGGGACAGAATGATTCCAAAGATTCTCAGAGCCCTGTCCCTCGAAGCTGAGTCTTATCAGGCTGCATCACAGAAAACTTGGAACAAATCAGTAGAGAGTCTGTATTGAAGAATTAAGTTTGATTTTAAACCTATTACAGGCTGGGTTTTACATAGAATACTCCCGTGCTGATCAGTGTCTGGGGAAATGACCATTTCTGTCGAGTGATCATTCTTCTCGGGTTTGAGGGTCTTATTCTCCTGGTATGTGGTGATGAAGGGTCTGGAGAGCATTGCTCAGAGCGTGTCAGGTGTTCTCAACATGCTTTGTGCTTTAGGAGAGCTCAGCAATCAGACATACCATCCTCTGCTTTGATATGTGCAACATCTGTTGCATCATTTTTTAAAGTATCAGTAAGAGTACTTGTTTAGTTCAGAAATCTCTTCTTTCCTCTCTTCCAAAGAAAATACATGATTACCATACTTTCATTCCAACAATCCCAGGACCCAGTCTGACAGTTTTTGCCAAACGTGAATAAATACTCCAAAATATAATGGCATCCACATAATTCTTGACTTTTTGAAGGAATATAAATCTTAGAAAAGTTTTTGTTCTCCGAGCAGCATATCGTCCCTAGCCCTGTCTCCCCCAGAGTGTGTCCCCACATTCTAGATGGACAGACAGCCACCCAGGTGTCAGTGTGACTTGCAGGATTGGCTTGTATGTTATTATCCGCTCTTCTTGCTCATCAGGATAAATACACAAATGGAAAGACAAGACCCACCAGTCTAGTTTTGCAGACCTGTTCAATATATGGCTTCATTTCTTGGCATTCAAGATATTTTTAATCCATCTCATTGTTTAGAATTGGGGTGAATTGATACCTTTTCTCATTTTCCATCTTAAATCTTTTTTTAAAAAAAAAAAAGCATTTTCCCCCCAACATGTCTCCCAAAATGCAAATCCTCTAGGTTAAAAGTGCCCCATAAAAGAGTACCCTGTAGAATCTATCAAACTGTAGCACCTCTTCAAAAGTAACTGACAAGTTTATATAGAAGCTTCTAGTACTGCACTCAGATGACATGCAGCCCCTCCATGACTTTCATGTTGAGAAAGCATCCTTCTGTGTGACGGGCAACTCCCTAGGTAAAGTTAACCTCTCAGAACTTTCCTTTAAAATAAAAACAGAAAGGATGATGTTGAAAAGTTGCAAGTTTTCTTTGGCAAAACCTTGCTGAATCCATTCGTGAATCCTTAGCACCTGGACGCTGTTCTCAATTCAAGAGGGAGGAATGAGTGGGTTTGAGTTTACTATGACAGTTGCCGCACATAAACAACTGGTTCCTTTTATCTATTTTTTCTTTTTGTTTGTTTTTTTCTTTTGCAAAACCTCGACACAAAGTCCTTTTTGTTTTTTGTCTTGGCATATGTACGTTGAGTTTATATCGACGGCAACATAGAGACTCCTTGAGGGCAGGGAGTATGGCCTTTCATTGACATATTCAAAATTCACTGAGCATCATGTGTGTGCCAGGCACTAGGCTAGTATGACTTGACAGGCTGATAAAAAGACAGTTCCTGCCCTCTTGGAACTCATAAGGTTTATGTTTAAAACCACAGTTGTTGAGACTGGGTATGTGTAAGAGAGACATGAACTCTCCTGGCAGTTGGATGTATGGAGAGTTAAGTGTGCCCTGTCCCTCAAGAACCCACTGAAGGAAGAAATGGCAGCCTCTATTAACGGGGTATAAAAGAAAAACTACAAGACCATTAAAACTTGGAAAGCATTGGAGGCAGCAAGTATCTCTGACTCCCACTGACTAGTGTTCTTTTCTACTGATTGGAATTTTTTTTTAAATTGGTAGTAAGTATCTTCTGGTATCGCCAAAGCCACATGGCGCCCTTACTAGACAAGGCATGCATAGCCAGAGAAAATCAAGACAAGGAACGTAGAACAGGGGTAGGAAGGAAACAGCCCTTCCCTTCTGAGCTGCGACTTTTGCAGTGAAAAGCAGTGTATAGAGATCCCCACATGCAGAACCTTTTCTAACCAACCAGGTCAAGACTGAGGACATCTTCTGGCAGGTTCCCTGCAATCTGTGCACTGACCCCTGTGCTTGGGGGAGAGTGTCCAAACGGGACTCTTTCTTGGATTCCTTAAATGCATGGCCAAAACCATCGTGACCCCCTTAAGAAATTCAACAATAAACCAAACCAAGCAGCTAAAATGTAAAATGTGGGCCTGATTCCTGTTGGGACGGAGCACTCAAACACAGATCAATTCCTTCTCAGAATCTCGTAAACACCTGCACGTTCTCTCTCTTTTAAGTTGAGCTGCTCAACTTTATGAACTGTGAAATTTACATTTAGACCCTTTCAACCCACATAGACCATTCACATTTATGGAGTTGCAGCTAGCTGCCCATTCGACTAAATTGCAGTGTTTATTCTTGTTTCACATAGAAATAAAACAATCTTAGGGGGAAACATTATGACTGTCCATTCCAACTGTTTTCAGACGTGGGTAAATACCCTCTGCCGACATTCCAGAACCACCTTACACATCGTGCACACAACTCCTCGAGAAGTTCAGGGGGCGGGTGTGGATGAATAGAGGGCTCTTCATTTTCCAAACACACTGTATCACAAGTCACTACTCATCATACCTAAAGAGTATGAGGTTAACATTTTGAATAACAAACTGAAAAAAACCCACAGTTCTCCAAAGACCACTGTGAACTGTTCAAAGAAAATTTCAACTTCAGTCCACCAGAAAAGTGAAATCTGCTGTTGGACACACAAGACTTTCAGAAACTATGACCATTAATCCCAATTCCCACTATTTTTCTAGGAATACAATGGCACCAGGCTGCTAGGGCAAGAAAAGTCAGATGCCCAGAGTGCAAATGATGGAAAGTAGGATTTTTATACTGTGGGACTGTAATTCTTATGACCACTTCTTGTCCAATCACATCGTTTAGTCTTCAGAACTTGGTGTTTTAAAATTTGTCTCATTGTGAAAGCTAGAAACAAAGGGTAAACGTGATTTCTGTTAAAAGTATATACAAGTATCTTCTGTATTTTTGCTGCTCTGTCTAATTTTTAGGCTATGAGTTTTGTAATGAGCTTATCAGATGATGAATTTCCTTTGTTTACAATCTCATGTAGTAGGGCTCAGATCATCATTTCTTAGCTATAAACCCCTTCTCCCATTTTCATATTAAGCTCCATTTAAAATATTGCTTAACCTAAGCCTAAAAGTTG